>NC_142759.1:49045955-49787622 GCF_054948205.1 Urtica dioica subsp. dioica | reverse complement strand
TCATATGGTGTGAGATTTTGAAGATTCTTGTCTCTTTTGGTCGATGGTTACCATATTTTCGAGAATATGTAGGCGTATCATTAGTTTTGCATCCCTATAAAAATTTCACAAATCCTCGTCAAAGCCAAAGGGGTTAGTACATGAAAAAATTGCAAAATTTGAAACCGCCATAACTCTTTCATATGGTGTGAGATTTTGAAGATTCTTGTCGCTTTTTGTCGATGGTTACCATGTTTTCGAGAATATGTAGAAGTAGCATTAGTTTTTGTTGCCTATAAAAATTTCACAAATCCTCTTCAAAGCCAAAGGGGTTAGTACACGAAAACAATTGCAAAATTTGAAACTGCCATAACTCTTTCATATGGTGTGAGATTTTGAAGATTCTTGTCTCTTTTGGTCGATGGTTACCATGTTTTCGAGAATATGTAGAAGTAGCATTAGTTTTCGATGCCTATAAAAATTTCACAAATCCTCTTCAAAGCCAAAGGGGTTAGTACACGAAAAAATTGAAAAATTTGAAACTTCCATAACTCCTTCATATGGTGTGAAATTTTGAGGATTCTTGTCTCTTTTTGTCGATGGTTACAATGTTTTCGAGATTATGTAGGCGTATCATTAGTTTTGGATACCAATAAAAATTTCACAAATCCTCTTCAAAGCCAAAGGGGTTAGTACATGAAAAAATTGCAAAATTTGAAACCGCCATAACTCTTTCATATGGTGTGACATTTTGAAGATTCTTGTTGCTTTTTATCGATGGTTACCATGTTTTCGAGAATATGTAGACGTAGCATTAGTTTTCGATGCCTATAAAAATTTCACAAATCCTTTTCAAAGCCAAAGGGGTTAGTACACGAAAAAATTCCAAAATTTGAAACTGCCATAACTCTTTCATATGGTGTGAGATTTTGAAGATTCTTGTCTCTTTTGGTCGATGGTTACCATATTTTCGAGAATATGTAGGCGTATCATTAGTTTTGCATCCCTATAAAAATTTCACAAATCCTCGTCAAAGCCAAAGGGGTTAGTACATGAAAAAATTGCAAAATTTGAAACCGCCATAACTCTTTCATATGGTGTGAGATTTTGAAGATTCTTGTCGCTTTTTGTCGATGGTTACCATGTTTTCGAGAATATGTAGAAGTAGCATTAGTTTTTGTTGCCTATAAAAATTTCACAAATCCTCTTCAAAGCCAAAGGGGTTAGTACACGAAAACAATTGCAAAATTTGAAACTGCCATAACTCTTTCATATGGTGTGAGATTTTGAAGATTCTTGTCTCTTTTGGTCGATGGTTACCATGTTTTCGAGAATATGTAGAAGTAGCATTAGTTTTCGATGCCTATAAAAATTTCACAAATCCTCTTCAAAGCCAAAGGGGTTAGTACACGAAAAAATTGCAACATTTGAAACTTCCATAACTCCTTCATATGGTGTGAAATTTTGAGGATTCTCGTCTCTTTTTGTCGATGGTTACCATGTTTTCGAGAATATGTAGGCGTATCATTAGTTTTGGATACCAATAAAAATTTCACAACTCCTCTTCAAAGCCAAAGGGGTTAGTACATGAAAAAATTGCAAAATTTGAAACCGCCATAACTCTTTCATATGGTGTGAGATTTTTAAGATTCTTGTCGCTTTTTGTCGATGGTTACCATGTTTTCGAGAATATGTAGAAGTAGCATTAGTTTTCGATGCCTATAAAAATTTCACAAATCCTCTTCAAAGCCAAAGGTGTTAGTACACGAAAAAATTCCAAAATTTGAAACTGCCATAACTCTTTCATATGGTGTGAGATTTTGAAGATTCTTGTCTCTTTTGGTCGATGGTTACCATATTTTCGAGAATATGTAGGCGTATCATTAGTTTTGCATCCCTATAAAAATTTCACAAATCCTCTTCAAAGCCAAAGGGGTTAGTACACGAAAAAATTGCAAAATTTGAAACCGCCATAACTCCTTCATATGGTGTGAGATTTTGTGGATTCTTGTCTCTTTTGGTCGTTGGTTACCATATTTTCGAGAATATTTAGGCGTATTATTAGTTTTGCATACCAATAAAAAATTTCACAAATCCTCTTCAAAGCCAAAGCGGTTAGTATGTTGTCGCACGAAAATGAACAACTATTGAAAACCTCGGGCGGTTCGATCCAAGGCCGGACCAAGTGATCGCACCCGGGCCAAGAGTGTGAACTCGATAGTCTCGAGCTATGGTTTTCTCTGACCAACCCGCCTCCCGGGAGAGGTAGGGGGTGAGGAGGAGGAGTGACCGTGCCTTGGGTGTCGGCTGCCTACGTACCCGCGTGTGGGATCAGGTCAGAACGTAGTTCAAGCGTATGTAACGCAGTGTGAGGCGCAGAGCCTTGGTGGAGAAGCGTACTCGACGAAAGAGACGGTGCGCGGAGGAGTCCTCGGCGACGTCTCAGAACTTCGGAGATCGCGTATGCGAGAGAGAATGTGTGTTTTCTCTCTTTTGGAGACGTGGAAGACTCTAAGTGAAGAGTTCCTTGTTGTGGCGGAGATTCCGGACGCGTAGGCGATTCCTAGTTGGAAATGTCGGACGCGTAGGCGTTTTCTTGTCAGAAATGGTGGACGCGTCTAGGGTGCTAGACGCGTAGGCGATTTTCAGTTGAAAACCGTTAGAGCACTCGTGGGCTCAAGATTAATCGTTCGATCAAGAGAGGCGGCACTCGGGAGTCCCCGAAAAGCGCTTCAGAATCTCTGAGAACGAGAAATCGAGGAGAATCCGCTTCAGGCCAAGGATGGCATCCAGAGAAGCAGAGAGAAGTCTCAAGTTCCTTGAGAATGAATGGGATGGGATTTCCCCTCAATGAGAGAGGGTATTTATAGGTGTTTGGGGGCCTTAGAAGGCTTCTTTTTCGTCCATGTGGGACTAGGAACGCGCGCGGCATCAATTGGAGGCGCACGGAGCGCGCGGCGCACAAAGAGCGGCGCGCGGCGCATGGGGCGCGGCGCGCGGGTCTTCTGGCGCGGCACGCGGGTCACTGGACGCGGCGCAGGATGCGCGGCGCATGGAGCGCACGGCGCGGGCGCGTCTTGGTGCGGCGCGCTGCCTTGATGGCGCGCCGCGCTGCTTGCTGCGCGGCTGACCGGCGTAGCTGTTGGAATCGATCTAGGGTTTGAGAAAATAATTAACGCTTCGTTAAGCGGCGGAATTTTAAAAATTTTCTTTTACAAGTAAAAACGGTTTTTACTAACCTAGACAAGTGCAAGTACATGTAATTAAAAACTATTATGAGCAAAGAAGTTTACTAACCTTTCTTGAAGCTTGAACTTTGGAGAAGCTTGTGGAAAGTTTGCAACGCTCGTCTTCCCTCGCAGCACGTCTCTCTTTCTTTCCTTGGCACCTCGAGCAACCACGAAAGTTTCTATCACTAAATCACTCGAAATAAAGGAATCAATGAGTGGGCACTTTTAAACACTACGACTTAAGAACGAGTCTTGAAGTCGCAGAGCTAAACTCTAGGTCAAATGAGGACCTAGGTGCCAAAACAAAAATCGAAATTGAATAGAGAGAGAGAGGAGAGGGGCGGCCAAGCTAGAGAGAGAAGCTCTCAATCTCTAAAACTTGGAATGAATAAAATGAGGGGAATGAGGGTCCTATTTATAGGAGAAGGGTTGGCCTTGGAAAGAAGTAGTTTCCTCTTATTTTCCAAGTCTTTATGAGCAACCCTTTATTTCCCATTCCTATCCAAGTCACACGGCCACATAAGCCTTCATGACACCTCTGATTTGTTTCCTCTTTTATTTTTCTTCTCCCTTGACTTGTCTTGGCCGAAATTCCCAATGCCTTGAATAGGAAATTTGTTTCCTCTTTTCTTTTGGCAAGTATCTTCATACATTAATGCACAAAAGGAACTCTCTTTCTCTTTGGGTAGTGGGCGCCTATTATGCTCTAGAAAGGCCTTCTAGAAGCTTTTCCATTTGTTCATGACAACATGAAAAAAGCCCATTAAGAATTTTCAATAAAATTCTTATGAAATGAAATTAATTCACAAGGCCCAATGAACAAGTCATGGCCGAGTGACATTAAGTCATCAAATGAACTTGTCAAAAAATTTATTGACATTCATTTCATCCTTTGTCTCAAAAGACAAAAATACCCTTTTGACAATTTTCGTTCTTGTTTTGACTTATCTTCCAGTTTAACTATTCCTATCGATGTGATTCGTGACAGTGACCTCATGGACCCAAATGAACAAAGCTTGAGCTAAACACTTGGACTCAAAAGTTCACAAACCTTTTCCAAGTTTAGCTTAATGCCAACTGACTCCACTAAAGAGTTGACACTGAAAATCTCTCGGTTCAAATGAATTTATTTTCTACTCAAGAATTCACCTAATTATAATGAGCGGATCCACTGAATATTATCTATGCTACCCTTCATGAATGTCATCAGCTAGTCGGGATTTACTAAATTACCATTTTACCCTTCTAGCTGTTATTTCCTCAACTCATTTGTCGCTTGTGAATAAGTTAGAAACAATTTATTGACGAGGAGCTAACAACTCACATCGTTTCATCCAAAAGAGTCAGGACTCAATTTGGACACTGGCCAGTTCATTTATTCACACTCCAAGGAACAAAGCATGAGGTGACATACATTGCATTTCAGCAATCTTGTACATGAATTCCATATCTATGAGAACTTCACAAAGTTACTCATGACATACTCACAACTTAGTACTTCACCAATAGGCCCTGTTCGGAATCACATAGTGAGTCGGAACTCTGACTTTCTCAAATGAGAATACTAATCTGTGAAATGGCATGTCTCATTTCAGGATTAAGGTAAGCATGATGCAATTCATACATAGTGACTTCGAGACAGAAGAGGTTAAATGGTTTGTTCTTATCTTGTCTCTAGAAGTGCACTGGTCAATTCAGTACCTTCGGAAGATACCTAGAAGAACTATAGAGTCTCCAACTCTAAATGCCTCATAACCAGACATCATAGATTCTTCTAACAATCGTACTGAGGTCAATAGTCCTTTGACCCTAAGATTGCGAATATATCGTTTTAAGCAAACTACGAAGAGTTTGTTCATGCAAATCTACATTTGTCTCTTCGTAAGTTGTTTAGTTTGTTTATGGACTAAAAGACTAAGGTTTTATCATAAAGCTTCAAACAAAGAAAGAATGAATGAACGTTTCAACTTTATATTAATGAATAAGCAATTACAAGCAAGAGTCTTCGTAAGACTATATGACATCAAATGTGCATAAATAGACACTACTACTCTTCTTGTGGGCACCATTGACAACAGTAGCGTGTTGTGCGCGCGGCGAATGGCTCGTCTTGCCGGACTCTTGCGGGCCTTCAGGGGTCTTCGAATATCATTCTTGCCACGTGAAATATGAAGGCTCGACTCGAGGAGAACGACTCGAGGCTCGACTCGAGGAGCACGACTCGAGGCTCGACTCGAGGAACAACTCAAGGCTCGACTCGAGGAGCACGACTCGAGGCTCGACTCGAGGAACAACTCAAGGCTCGACTCGAGGAGCGACCCGAGGCTCGACTCGAGGAACGTGAGGATTTGGCACGAGGACCTTTCAGCCGACTCGTGACAGAAGGCTTGCCGCTCTTCAGGACCTCCGGCCTGACCATCGGCCCTTTGCACGGCGTGTCTTCTTGGCGTCTCGGGTTTTCCGAAAACGACCGACAACATAGTACACGAAAAAATTGCAAAATTTGAAACCGCCATAACTCTTTCATATGGTGTGAGATTTTGAAGATTCTTGTCGCTTTTTGGTCGATGGTTACCATGTTTTCGAGAATATGTAGAAGTAGCATTAGTTTTCGTTGCCTATAAAAATTTCACAAATCCTCTTCAAAGCCAAAGGGGTTAGTACACGAAAAAATTACAAAATTTGAAATTGCCGTAACTCTTTCATATGGTGTGAGATTTTTAAGATTTTTGTCTCTTTTGGTCGATGGTTACTGTTGTTGGCCCGTCTAGGGCCAACGGGAACAAGGGCATCTCTTCGACCCACATGGCTAGTACGAGGTATTGGGCGGCGGAACCCTGACTCAACCAGGAGCCGGCCCAAACCAATGGCCAAGTCAAAGCCCAGCCATGGGCCGAGTCAATGGCTCACTCGGCCATTGGCTGGGTCAAATGGCTCACTCGGCCATTGGACAGTTCACTCGGCCAATGGCCGAGTGAACCCTTCAGCCACCAAGGCAGTTCACTCGGCCATTGGCCGAGTGAACCTTCCAGCAGTTCACTCGGCCAACGGCCGAGTGAACCCTTCAGCCACCAAGGCAGTTCACTCGGCCATTGGCCGAGTGAACCTTCCAGCAGTTCACTCGGCCAATGGCCGAGTGAACCTCCCAGCCGCCTCAGCAGTTCACTCGGCCATTGGCCGAGTGAACCTTCCAGCAGTTCACTCGGCCAATGGCCGAGTGAACCTCCCAGCTGCCTCAGCAGTTCACTCGGCCATTGGCCGAGTGAACCTTCCAGCAGTTCACTCGGCCAATGGCCGAGTGAACCTCAGCCGGCCCAAGACCTTCACTCGGCCAATGGCCGAGTGAACCTCACCACCATGTTCACTCGGCCATTGGCCGACCCAGCCTCCTCCAAGGCCGACCCAAACATGCTCACTCGGCCAAGGGGTTTTCAAACCACCCCTTGGCCGCCTATAAATACCAAGGCACACCCTTTGGTCCAGGTAATCCATTCTTGAGTACTGAAGCGCTGCCAAACTCGTACCTCGCTCGTTTCTCTCAAGCTTTGGCCTCTAAACACCCCTAAAACCTCTATACTCCACCTCAATCCCACTAATGTTGAGCGTCGGAGAGGTAAACAGGGGCACCCCCCCTGTTTCCCCTTTGTAGTTCACGTGTTCTCTACTCCTTTTCAGGTACTCTGACGAACTCAAGGGACGTCCACAGCTAAGGGACGACTCGGGATACCGGGTCCGACACGCTCGAGTCAAGACGAGACCACTTGGTCCGGCCTTGGGTCTAACCGTCTTTGGCTCCTAAATAGTTGTCCGAAAAACAGGGACAACAGTTACCATGTTTTTGAGAATATATAGACGTAGCATTAGTTTTCGATGCCTATAAAAATTTCACAAATCCTCTTCAAAGCCAAAGGGGTTAGTACACGAAAAAATTGCAAAATTTGAAACTGCCATAACTCTTTCATATGGTGTGAGATTTTGAAGATTCTTGTCTCTTTATGTCGATGGTTACCATGTTTTCGAGATTATGTAGAAGTAGCATTAGTTTTCGATGCCTATAAAAATTTCACAAATCCTCTTCAATGCCAAAGGGATTAGTACACGAAAAAATTACAAAATTTGAAACCGCCATAACTCTTTCATATGGTGTGAGATTTTGAAGATTTTTGTCTCTTTTGGTCGATGGTTAACATATTTTTGAAAATATGTAGGTGTATCATTAGTTTTGGATCCCTATAAAAATTTCACAAATCCTCTTCAAAGCCTAAGGGGTTAGTACACGAAAAAAGTTTAAAAATTTGAAATTGCCAAACCTCTTTCATATGGTGTGAGATTTTGAAGATTTTTGTCTCTTTTGGTCGATGGTTACCATGTTTTCGAGAATATGTAGACGTAGCATTAGTTTTCGATGCCTATAAAAATATCACAAATCCTCTTCAAAGCAAAGGGGTTAGTACACGAAAAAATTGCAAAATTTGAATATGCCATAACTCTTCCATATGGTGTGAGATTTTGAAGATTCTTGTCTCTTTTGGTCTATGGTTACCATATTTTTTAGAATATTTAGGCGTATCATTAGTTTTCGATGCCTATAAAAATATCACAAATCCTCTTCAAAGCCAAAGGGGTTAGTACACGAAAAAATTGCAAAATTTGAATATGCCATAACTCTTTCATATGGTGTGAGATTTTGAAGATTCTTGTCTCTTTTGGTCTATGGTTACCATATTTTTTAGAATATGTAGGCGTATCATTAGTTTTCGATCCCTATAAAAATTTCACAAATCCTCTTCAAATCCAAAGGGGTTAGTACACGAAAAAATTGCAAAATTTGAAATTGCCATAGCTCTTTCATATGGTGTGAGATTTTGAAGATTCTTGTCTCTTTTGGTCGGTGGTTACCATGTTTTCGAGAATATGTAGACGTAGCAATAGTTTTTTATGCCTATAAAAATTTAACAAATCCTCTTCAAAGCCAAAGGGGTTAGTACACGAAAAAAATTGCAAAATTTGAAACTGCCATAACTCTTTCATATGGTGTGAGATTTTGAAGATTCTTGTCTATTTTGGTCGATGGTTACCATGTTTTCGAGGATATGTAGACGTATCATTAGTTTTGGATGCCTATAAAAATATCACAAATCCTCTTCAAAACAAAAGGGGTTAATACACGGAAAAATTGCAAAATTTGAAACTGCCATAACTCTTTCATATGGTGTGAGATTTTGAAGATTCTTGTCTCTTTTGGTCGATGGTTACCATGTTTTCGAGGATATGTAGACGTATCATTAGTTGTCGATGCCTATAAAAATATCACAAATCCTCTTCAAAACAAAAGGGGTTAGTACACGAAAAAATTGCAAAATTTGAATATGCCATAACTCTTTCATATGGTGTGAAATTTTGAAGATTCTTGTCTCTTTTGGTCTATGGTTACCATATTTTTGAGAATATGTAGGCGTATCATTAGTTTTGGATCCCTATAAAAATTTCACAAATCCTCTTCAAAGCCAAAGGGGTTAGTACACGAAAAAAATGCAAAATTTGAAATTGCCATAACTCTTTCATATGGTGTGAGATTTTCAAGATTCTTGTCTATTTTGGTCGATGGTTACCATGTTTTGGAGAATATGTAGACGGAGCATTAGTTTTTGATGCCTATAAAAATTTCACAAATCCTCTTCAAAGCCAAAGGGGTTAGTACACGAAAAAATTACAAAATTTGAAACTCCCATAACTCTTTCATATGGTGTGAGATTTTGAAGATTCTTGTCTCATTTGGTCGATGGTTAACATATTTTTGAGAATATGTAGGCGTATCATTAGTTTTGGATCCCAATAAATATTTCACAAATCCTCTTCAAAGCCAAAGGGGTTACTACACGAAAAAATTACAAAATTTGAATCTGCCATAACTCTTTCATATGGTGTGAGATTTTGAAGATTCTTGTCTCTTTATGTCGATGGTTACCATGTTTTCGAGATTATGTAGAAGTAGCATTAGTTTTCGATCCCTATAAAAATTTCACAAATCCTCTTCAATGCCAAAGGGATTAGTACACGAAAAAATTACAAAATTTGAAACCGCCATAACTCTTTCATATGGTGTGAGATTTTGAAGATTCTTGTCTCTTTTGGTCGATGGTTAACATATTTTTGAAAATATGTAGGTGTATCATTAGTTTTGGATCCCTATAAAAATTTCACAAATCCTCTTCAAAGCCTAAGGGGTTAGTACACGAAAAAATTGAAAAATTTGAAATTGCCATAACTCTTTCATATAGTGTGAGATTTTGAAGATTTTTTTCTCTTTTGTTAGATGGTTACCATATTTTCGAGAATATGTAGACGTAGCATTAGTTTTCGATGCCTATAAAAATATCACAAATCCTCTTCAAAGCAAAGGGGTTAGTACACGAAAAAATTGCAAAATTTGAATATGCCATAACTCTTTCATATGGTGTGAGATTTTGAAGATTATTGTCTCTTTTTGTCTATGGTTACCATATTTTTTAGAATATGTAGGCGTATCATTAGTTTTCGATGCCTATAAAAATATCACAAATCCTCTTCAAAGCCAAAGGGGTTAGTACACGAAAAAATTGAAAAATTTGAATATGCCATAACTCTTTCATATGGTGTGAAATTTTGAAGATTCTTGTCTCTTTTGGTCTATGGTTACCATATTTTTGAGAATATGTAGGCGTATCATTAGTTTTGGATCCCTATAAAAATTTCACAAATCCTCTTCAAAGCCAAAGGGGTTAGTACACGAAAAAAATGCAAAATTTGAAATTGCCATAACTCTTTCATATGGTGTGAGATTTTCAAGATTCTTGTCTATTTTGGTCGATGGTTACCATGTTTTGGAGAATATGTAGACGGAGCATTAGTTTTTGATGCCTATAAAAATTTCACAAATCCTCTTCAAAGCCAAAGGGGTTAGTACACGAAAAAATTACAAAATTTGAAACTCCCATAACTCTTTCATATGGTGTGAGATTTTGAAGATTCTTGTCTCATTTGGTCGATGGTTAACATATTTTTGAGAATATGTAGGCGTATCATTAGTTTTGGATCCCAATAAATATTTCACAAATCCTCTTCAAAGCCAAAGGGGTTAGTACACGAAAAAATTCCAAAATTTGAAACTGCCATAACTCTTTCATATGGTGTGAGATTTTGAAGATTCTTGTCTCTTTCAGTCGATGGTTACCATATTTTTTAGAATATGTAGGCGTATCATTAGTTTTGGATCCATATAAAAATTTCACAAATCGTCGTCAAAGCCAAAGGGGTTAGTACACGAAAAAAATTGCAAAATTTGAAACTGCCATAACTCTTTCACATGGTGTGAGATTTTGAAGATTCTTGTCTCTTTTGGTCGATGGTTACCATGTTTTCGAGAATATATAGACGTAGCATTAGTTTTCGATGCCTATAAAAATTTCACAAATCCTCTTCAAAGCCAAAGGGATTAGTACACGAAAAAATTCCAAAATTTGAAACTGCCATAACTCTTTCATATGGTGTGAGATTTTGAAGATTCTTGTCTCTTTCAGTCGATGGTTACCATATTTTTTAGAATATGTAGGCGTATCATTAGTTTTGGATCCGTATAAAAATTTCACAAATCGTCTTCTAAGCCAAAGGGGTTAGTACACGAAAAAAATTGCAAAATTTGAAACTTCCATAACTCTTTAACATGGTGTGAGATTTTGAAGATTCTTGTCTCTTTTGGTCGATGGTTACCATATTTTCGAGAATATGTAGGCGTATCATTAGTTTTGGATCCCTATAAAAATTTCACAAGTCCTCTTCAAACCAAAAGGGTTAGTACACGAAAAAATTGAAAAATTTGAAACTTCCATAACTCCTTCATATGGTGTGAAATTTTGAGGATTCTTGTCTCTTTTTGTCGATGGTTACAATGTTTTCGAGATTATGTAGGCGTATCATTAGTTTTGGATACCAATAAAAATTTCACAAATCCTCTTCAAAGCCAAAGGGGTTAGTACATGAAAAAATTGCAAAATTTGAAACCGCCATAACTCTTTCATATGGTGTGACATTTTGAAGATTCTTGTTGCTTTTTATCGATGGTTACCATGTTTTCGAGAATATGTAGACGTAGCATTAGTTTTCGATGCCTATAAAAATTTCACAAATCCTTTTCAAAGCCAAAGGGGTTAGTACACGAAAAAATTCCAAAATTTGAAACTGCCATAACTCTTTCATATGGTGTGAGATTTTGAAGATTCTTGTCTCTTTTGGTCGATGGTTACCATATTTTCGAGAATATGTAGGCGTATCATTAG
This sequence comes from Urtica dioica subsp. dioica, assembly GCF_054948205.1. Classification (NCBI taxonomy): domain Eukaryota; kingdom Viridiplantae; phylum Streptophyta; class Magnoliopsida; order Rosales; family Urticaceae; genus Urtica; species Urtica dioica. The sequence goes on along the minus strand of NC_142759.1, from coordinate 49,776,098 downwards.
TTTTGCATCCCTATAAAAATTTCACAAATCCTCGTCAAAGCCAAAGGGGTTAGTACATGAAAAAATTGCAAAATTTGAAACCGCCATAACTCTTTCATATGGTGTGAGATTTTGAAGATTCTTGTCGCTTTTTGTCGATGGTTACCATGTTTTCGAGAATATGTAGAAGTAGCATTAGTTTTTGTTGCCTATAAAAATTTCACAAATCATCTTCAAAGCCAAAGGGGTTAGTACACGAAAACAATTGCAAAATTTGAAACTGCCATAACTCTTTCATATGGTGTGAGATTTTGAAGATTCTTGTCTCTTTTGGTCGATGGTTACCATGTTTTCGAGAATATGTAGAAGTAGCATTAGTTTTCGATGCCTATAAAAATTTCACAAATCCTCTTCAAAGCCAAAGGGGTTAGTACACGAAAAAATTGCAACATTTGAAACTTCCATAACTCCTTCATATGGTGTGAAATTTTGAGGATTCTCGTCTCTTTTTGTCGATGGTTACCATGTTTTCGAGAATATGTAGGCGTATCATTAGTTTTGGATACCAATAAAAATTTCACAACTCCTCTTCAAAGCCAAAGGGGTTAGTACATGAAAAAATTGCAAAATTTGAAACCGCCATAACTCTTTCATATGGTGTGAGATTTTTAAGATTCTTGTCGCTTTTTGTCGATGGTTACCATGTTTTCGAGAATATGTAGAAGTAGCATTAGTTTTCGATGCCTATAAAAATTTCACAAATCCTCTTCAAAGCCAAAGGGGTTAGTACACGAAAAAATTCCAAAATTTGAAACTGCCATAACTCTTTCATATGGTGTGAGATTTTGAAGATTCTTGTCTCTTTTGGTCGATGGTTACCATATTTTCGAGAATATGTAGGCGTATCATTAGTTTTGCATCCCTATAAAAATTTCACAAATCCTCTTCAAAGCCAAAGGGGTTAGTACACGAAAAAATTGCAAAATTTGAAACCGCCATAACTCCTTCATATGGTGTGAGATTTTGTGGATTCTTGTCTCTTTTGGTCGTTGGTTACCATATTTTCGAGAATATTTAGGCGTATTATTAGTTTTGCATACCAATAAAAAATTTCACAAATCCTCTTCAAAGCCAAAGCGGTTAGTATGTTGTCGCACGAAAATGAACAAATATTGAAAACCTCGGGCGGTTCGATCCAAGGCCGGACCAAGTGATCGCACCCGGGCCAAGAGTGTGAACTCGATAGTCTCGAGCTATGGTTTTCTCTGACCAACCCGCCTCCCGGGAGAGGTAGGGGGTGAGGAGGAGGAGTGACCGTGCCTTGGGTGTCGGCTGCCTACGTACCCGCGTGTGGGATCAGGTCAGAACGTAGTTCAAGCGTATGTAACGCAGTGTGAGGCGCAGAGCCTTGGTGGAGAAGCGTACTCGACGAAAGAGACGGTGCGCGGAGGAGTCCTCGGCGACGTCTCAGAACTTCGGAGATCGCGTATGCGAGAGAGAATGTGTGTTTTCTCTCTTTTGGAGACGTGGAAGACTCTAAGTGAAGAGTTCCTTGTTGTGGCGGAGATTCCGGACGCGTAGGCGATTCCTAGTTGGAAATGTCGGACGCGTAGGCGTTTTCTTGTCAGAAATGGTGGACGCGTCTAGGGTGCTAGACGCGTAGGCGATTTTCAGTTGAAAACCGTTAGAGCACTCGTGGGCTCAAGATTAATCGTTCGATCAAGAGAGGCGGCACTCGGGAGTCCCCGAAAAGCGCTTCAGAATCTCTGAGAACGAGAAATCGAGGAGAATCCGCTTCAGGCCAAGGATGGCATCCAGAGAAGCAGAGAGAAGTCTCAAGTTCCTTGAGAATGAATGGGATGGGATTTCCCCTCAATGAGAGAGGGTATTTATAGGTGTTTGGGGGCCTTAGAAGGCTTCTTTTTCGTCCATGTGGGACTAGGAACGCGCGCGGCATCAATTGGAGGCGCACGGAGCGCGCGGCGCACAAAGAGCGGCGCGCGGCGCATGGGGCGCGGCGCGCGGGTCTTCTGGCGCGGCACGCGGGTCACTGGACGCGGCGCAGGATGCGCGGCGCATGGAGCGCACGGCGCGGGCGCGTCTTGGTGCGGCGCGCTGCCTTGATGGCGCGCCGCGCTGCTTGCTGCGCGGCTGACCGGCGTAGCTGTTGGAATCGATCTAGGGTTTGAGAAAATAATTAACGCTTCGTTAAGCGGCGGAATTTTAAAAATTTTCTTTTACAAGTAAAAACGGTTTTTACTAACCTAGACAAGTGCAAGTACATGTAATTAAAAACTATTATGAGCAAAGAAGTTTACTAACCTTTCTTGAAGCTTGAACTTTGGAGAAGCTTGTGGAAAGTTTGCAACGCTCGTCTTCCCTCGCAGCACGTCTCTCTTTCTTTCCTTGGCACCTCGAGCAACCACGAAAGTTTCTATCACTAAATCACTCGAAATAAAGGAATCAATGAGTGGGCACTTTTAAACACTACGACTTAAGAACGAGTCTTGAAGTCGCAGAGCTAAACTCTAGGTCAAATGAGGACCTAGGTGCCAAAACAAAAATCGAAATTGAATAGAGAGAGAGAGGAGAGGGGCGGCCAAGCTAGAGAGAGAAGCTCTCAATCTCTAAAACTTGGAATGAATAAAATGAGGGGAATGAGGGTCCTATTTATAGGAGAAGGGTTGGCCTTGGAAAGAAGTAGTTTCCTCTTATTTTCCAAGTCTTTATGAGCAACCCTTTATTTCCCATTCCTATCCAAGTCACACGGCCACATAAGCCTTCATGACACCTCTGATTTGTTTCCTCTTTTATTTTTCTTCTCCCTTGACTTGTCTTGGCCGAAATTCCCAATGCCTTGAATAGGAAATTTGTTTCCTCTTTTCTTTTGGCAAGTATCTTCATACATTAATGCACAAAAGGAACTCTCTTTCTCTTTGGGTAGTGGGCGCCTATTATGCTCTAGAAAGGCCTTCTAGAAGCTTTTCCATTTGTTCATGACAACATGAAAAAAGCCCATTAAGAATTTTCAATAAAATTCTTATGAAATGAAATTAATTCACAAGGCCCAATGAACAAGTCATGGCCGAGTGACATTAAGTCATCAAATGAACTTGTCAAAAAATTTATTGACATTCATTTCATCCTTTGTCTCAAAAGACAAAAATACCCTTTTGACAATTTTCGTTCTTGTTTTGACTTATCTTCCAGTTTAACTATTCCTATCGATGTGATTCGTGACAGTGACCTCATGGACCCAAATGAACAAAGCTTGAGCTAAACACTTGGACTCAAAAGTTCACAAACCTTTTCCAAGTTTAGCTTAATGCCAACTGACTCCACTAAAGAGTTGACACTGAAAATCTCTCGGTTCAAATGAATTTATTTTCTACTCAAGAATTCACCTAATTATAATGAGCGGATCCACTGAATATTATCTATGCTACCCTTCATGAATGTCATCAGCTAGTCGGGATTTACTAAATTACCATTTTACCCTTCTAGCTGTTATTTCCTCAACTCATTTGTCGCTTGTGAATAAGTTAGAAACAATTTATTGACGAGGAGCTAACAACTCACATCGTTTCATCCAAAAGAGTCAGGACTCAATTTGGACACTGGCCAGTTCATTTATTCACACTCCAAGGAACAAAGCATGAGGTGACATACATTGCATTTCAGCAATCTTGTACATGAATTCCATATCTATGAGAACTTCACAAAGTTACTCATGACATACTCACAACTTAGTACTTCACCAATAGGCCCTGTTCGGAATCACATAGTGAGTCGGAACTCTGACTTTCTCAAATGAGAATACTAATCTGTGAAATGGCATGTCTCATTTCAGGATTAAGGTAAGCATGATGCAATTCATACATAGTGACTTCGAGACAGAAGAGGTTAAATGGTTTGTTCTTATCTTGTCTCTAGAAGTGCACTGGTCAATTCAGTACCTTCGGAAGATACCTAGAAGAACTATAGAGTCTCCAACTCTAAATGCCTCATAACCAGACATCATAGATTCTTCTAACAATCGTACTGAGGTCAATAGTCCTTTGACCCTAAGATTGCGAATATATCGTTTTAAGCAAACTACGAAGAGTTTGTTCATGCAAATCTACATTTGTCTCTTCGTAAGTTGTTTAGTTTGTTTATGGACTAAAAGACTAAGGTTTTATCATAAAGCTTCAAACAAAGAAAGAATGAATGAACGTTTCAACTTTATATTAATGAATAAGCAATTACAAGCAAGAGTCTTCGTAAGACTATATGACATCAAATGTGCATAAATAGACACTACTACTCTTCTTGTGGGCACCATTGACAACAGTAGCGTGTTGTGCGCGCGGCGAATGGCTCGTCTTGCCGGACTCTTGCGGGCCTTCAGGGGTCTTCGAATATCATTCTTGCCACGTGAAATATGAAGGCTCGACTCGAGGAGAACGACTCGAGGCTCGACTCGAGGAGCACGACTCGAGGCTCGACTCGAGGAACAACTCAAGGCTCGACTCGAGGAGCACGACTCGAGGCTCGACTCGAGGAACAACTCAAGGCTCGACTCGAGGAGCGACCCGAGGCTCGACTCGAGGAACGTGAGGATTTGGCACGAGGACCTTTCAGCCGACTCGTGACAGAAGGCTTGCCGCTCTTCAGGACCTCCGGCCTGACCATCGGCCCTTTGCACGGCGTGTCTTCTTGGCGTCTCGGGTTTTCCGAAAACGACCGACAACATAGTACACGAAAAAATTGCAAAATTTGAAACCGCCATAACTCTTTCATATGGTGTGAGATTTTGAAGATTCTTGTCGCTTTTTGGTCGATGGTTACCATGTTTTCGAGAATATGTAGAAGTAGCATTAGTTTTCGTTGCCTATAAAAATTTCACAAATCCTCTTCAAAGCCAAAGGGGTTAGTACACGAAAAAATTACAAAATTTGAAATTGCCGTAACTCTTTCATATGGTGTGAGATTTTTAAGATTTTTGTCTCTTTTGGTCGATGGTTACTGTTGTTGGCCCGTCTAGGGCCAACGGGAACAAGGGCATCTCTTCGACCCACATGGCTAGTACGAGGTATTGGGCGGCGGAACCCTGACTCAACCAGGAGCCGGCCCAAACCAATGGCCAAGTCAAAGCCCAGCCATGGGCCGAGTCAATGGCTCACTCGGCCATTGGCTGGGTCAAATGGCTCACTCGGCCATTGGACAGTTCACTCGGCCAATGGCCGAGTGAACCCTTCAGCCACCAAGGCAGTTCACTCGGCCATTGGCCGAGTGAACCTTCCAGCAGTTCACTCGGCCAACGGCCGAGTGAACCCTTCAGCCACCAAGGCAGTTCACTCGGCCATTGGCCGAGTGAACCTTCCAGCAGTTCACTCGGCCAATGGCCGAGTGAACCTCCCAGCCGCCTCAGCAGTTCACTCGGCCATTGGCCGAGTGAACCTTCCAGCAGTTCACTCGGCCAATGGCCGAGTGAACCTCCCAGCTGCCTCAGCAGTTCACTCGGCCATTGGCCGAGTGAACCTTCCAGCAGTTCACTCGGCCAATGGCCGAGTGAACCTCAGCCGGCCCAAGACCTTCACTCGGCCAATGGCCGAGTGAACCTCACCACCATGTTCACTCGGCCATTGGCCGACCCAGCCTCCTCCAAGGCCGACCCAAACATGCTCACTCGGCCAAGGGGTCTTCAAACCACCCCTTGGCCGCCTATAAATACCAAGGCACACCCTTTGGTCCAGGTAATCCATTCTTGAGTACTGAAGCGCTGCCAAACTCGTACCTCGCTTGTTTCTCTCAAGCTTTGGCCTCTAAACACCCCTAAAACCTCTATACTCCACCTCAATCCCACTAATGTTGAGCGTCGGAGAGGTAAACAGGGGCACCCCCCCTGTTTCCCCTTTGTAGTTCACGTGTTCTCTACTCCTTTTCAGGTACTCTGACGAACTCAAGGGACGTCCACAGCTAAGGGACGACTCGGGATACCGGGTCCGACACGCTCGAGTCAAGACGAGACCACTTGGTCCGGCCTTGGGTCTAACCGTCTTTGGCTCCTAAATAGTTGTCCGAAAAACAGGGACAACAGTTACCATGTTTTTGAGAATATATAGACGTAGCATTAGTTTTCGATGCCTATAAAAATTTCACAAATCCTCTTCAAAGCCAAAGGGGTTAGTACACGAAAAAATTGCAAAATTTGAAACTGCCATAACTCTTTCATATGGTGTGAGATTTTGAAGATTCTTGTCTCTTTATGTCGATGGTTACCATGTTTTCGAGATTATGTAGAAGTAGCATTAGTTTTCGATGCCTATAAAAATTTCACAAATCCTCTTCAATGCCAAAGGGATTAGTACACGAAAAAATTACAAAATTTGAAACCGCCATAACTCTTTCATATGGTGTGAGATTTTGAAGATTTTTGTCTCTTTTGGTCGATGGTTAACATATTTTTGAAAATATGTAGGTGTATCATTAGTTTTGGATCCCTATAAAAATTTCACAAATCCTCTTCAAAGCCTAAGGGGTTAGTACACGAAAAAAGTTTAAAAATTTGAAATTGCCAAACCTCTTTCATATGGTGTGAGATTTTGAAGATTTTTGTCTCTTTTGGTCGATGGTTACCATGTTTTCGAGAATATGTAGACGTAGCATTAGTTTTCGATGCCTATAAAAATATCACAAATCCTCTTCAAAGCAAAGGGGTTAGTACACGAAAAAATTGCAAAATTTGAATATGCCATAACTCTTCCATATGGTGTGAGATTTTGAAGATTCTTGTCTCTTTTGGTCTATGGTTACCATATTTTTTAGAATATTTAGGCGTATCATTAGTTTTCGATGCCTATAAAAATATCACAAATCCTCTTCAAAGCCAAAGGGGTTAGTACACGAAAAAATTGCAAAATTTGAATATGCCATAACTCTTTCATATGGTGTGAGATTTTGAAGATTCTTGTCTCTTTTGGTCTATGGTTACCATATTTTTTAGAATATGTAGGCGTATCATTAGTTTTCGATCCCTATAAAAATTTCACAAATCCTCTTCAAATCCAAAGGGGTTAGTACACGAAAAAATTGCAAAATTTGAAATTGCCATAGCTCTTTCATATGGTGTGAGATTTTGAAGATTCTTGTCTCTTTTGGTCGGTGGTTACCATGTTTTCGAGAATATGTAGACGTAGCAATAGTTTTTTATGCCTATAAAAATTTAACAAATCCTCTTCAAAGCCAAAGGGGTTAGTACACGAAAAAAATTGCAAAATTTGAAACTGCCATAACTCTTTCATATGGTGTGAGATTTTGAAGATTCTTGTCTATTTTGGTCGATGGTTACCATGTTTTCGAGGATATGTAGACGTATCATTAGTTTTCGATGCCTATAAAAATATCACAAATCCTCTTCAAAACAAAAGGGGTTAATACACGGAAAAATTGCAAAATTTGAAACTGCCATAACTCTTTCATATGGTGTGAGATTTTGAAGATTCTTGTCTCTTTTGGTCGATGGTTACCATGTTTTCGAGGATGTGTAGACGTATCATTAGTTGTCGATGCCTATAAAAATATCACAAATCCTCTTCAAAACAAAAGGGGTTAGTACACGAAAAAATTGCAAAATTTGAATATGCCATAACTCTTTCATATGGTGTGAAATTTTGAAGATTCTTGTCTCTTTTGGTCTATGGTTACCATATTTTTGAGAATATGTAGGCGTATCATTAGTTTTGGATCCCTATAAAAATTTCACAAATCCTCTTCAAAGCCAAAGGGGTTAGTACACGAAAAAAATGCAAAATTTGAAATTGCCATAACTCTTTCATATGGTGTGAGATTTTCAAGATTCTTGTCTATTTTGGTCGATGGTTACCATGTTTTGGAGAATATGTAGACGGAGCATTAGTTTTTGATGCCTATAAAAATTTCACAAATCCTCTTCAAAGCCAAAGGGGTTAGTACACGAAAAAATTACAAAATTTGAAACTCCCATAACTCTTTCATATGGTGTGAGATTTTGAAGATTCTTGTCTCATTTGGTCGATGGTTAACATATTTTTGAGAATATGTAGGCGTATCATTAGTTTTGGATCCCAATAAATATTTCACAAATCCTCTTCAAAGCCAAAGGGGTTACTACACGAAAAAATTACAAAATTTGAATCTGCCATAACTCTTTCTTATGGTGTGAGATTTTGAAGATTCTTGTCTCTTTATGTCGATGGTTACCATGTTTTCGAGATTATGTAGAAGTAGCATTAGTTTTCGATCCCTATAAAAATTTCACAAATCCTCTTCAATGCCAAAGGGATTAGTACACGAAAAAATTACAAAATTTGAAACCGCCATAACTCTTTCATATGGTGTGAGATTTTGAAGATTCTTGTCTCTTTTGGTCGATGGTTAACATATTTTTGAAAATATGTAGGTGTATCATTAGTTTTGGATCCCTATAAAAATTTCACAAATCCTCTTCAAAGCCTAAGGGGTTAGTACACGAAAAAATTGAAAAATTTGAAATTGCCATAACTCTTTCATATAGTGTGAGATTTTGAAGATTTTTTTCTCTTTTGTTCGATGGTTACCATATTTTCGAGAATATGCAGACGTAGCATTAGTTTTCGATGCCTATAAAAATATCACAAATCCTCTTCAAAGCAAAGGGGTTAGTACACGAAAAAATTGCAAAATTTGAATATGCCATAACTCTTTCATATGGTGTGAGATTTTGAAGATTATTGTCTCTTTTGGTCTATGGTTACCATATTTTTTAGAATATGTAGGCGTATCATTAGTTTTCGATGCCTATAAAAATATCACAAATCCTCTTCAAAGCCAAAGGGGTTAGTACACGAAAAAATTGAAAAATTTGAATATGCCATAACTCTTTCATATGGTGTGAGATTTTGAAGATTCTTTTCTCTTTTGGTCTATGGTTACCATATTTTTTAGAATACGTAGGCGTATCATTAGTTTTCGATCCCTATAAAAATTTCACAAATCCTCTTCAAATCCAAAGGGGTTAGTACACGAAAAAATTGCAAAATTTGAAATTGCCATAACTCTTTCATATGGTGTGAGATTTTGAAGATTCTTGTCTCTTTTGGTCGGTGGTTACCATGTTTTTGAGAATATGTAGACGTAGCAATAGTTTTTGATGCCTATAAAAATTTCACAAATCCTCTTCAAAGCCAAAGGGGTTAGTACACGAAAAAAATTGCAAAATTTGAAACTGCCATAACTCTTTCATATGGTGTGAGATGTTGAAGATTCTTGTCTCTTTTGGTCGATGGTTAGCATGTCTTCGAGAATAAGTAGACGTAGCATTAGTTTTTGATGCCTATAAAAATATCACAAATCCTCTTTAAAGCCAAAGGGGTTACTACACGAAAAAATTGCAAAATTTGAATATGCCATAACTCTTTCATATGGTGTGAGATTTTGAAGATTCTTGTCTCTTTTGGTCTATGGTTACCATATTTTTTAGAATATGTAGGCGTATCATTTGTTTTCGATCCCTATAAAAATTTCACAAATCCTCTTCAAATCCAAAGGGGTTAGTACACGAAAAAATTGCAAAATTTGAAATTGCCATAACTCTTTCATATGGTGTGAGATTTTGAAGATTCTTGTCTCTTTTGGTCGATGGTTACCATATTTTTTAGAATATGTAGGAGTATCATTAGTTTTCGATCCCTATAAAAATTTCACAAATCCTCTTCAAAGCCAAAGGGGTTAATACACGGAAAAATTGCAAAATTTGAAACTGCCATAACTCTTTCATATGGTGTGAGATTTTGAAGATTCTTGTCTCTTTTGGTCGATGGTTACCATGTTTTCGAGGATATGTAGACGTATCATTAGTTTTCGATGCCTATAAAAATATCACAAACCCTCTTCAAGGCAAAAGGGGTTAGTACACGAAAAAATTGCAAAATTTGAATATGCCATAACTCTTTCATATGGTTTGAAATTTTGAAGATTCTTGTCTCTTTTGGTCTATGGTTACCATATTTTTGAGAATATGTAGGCGTATCATTAGTTTTGGATCCCTATAAAAATTTCACAAATCCTCTTCAAAGCCAAAGGGGTTAGTACACGAAAAAAATGCAAAATTTGAAATTGCCATAACTCTTTCATATGGTGTGAGATTTTGAAAATTCTTGTCGCGGGTCGCCAGGCGCGGCGCGCGGTGCGCGGCGCAGGACGTGCGGCGCAGGATGCGCGGCACGGGATGCGCGGCGCATGGAGCGCGCGGCGCGGGCGTGTCATCGCGTGGCGCGCGGTCTGCCTGGCGCGGCGCGCAGGTTGCTGTGCTTGGTTGGCCGGCGCGTAGTTTCGCCAAGGGGCGCGTGGTGCATGATCCGTCTTGTCGGCCTCTTGTGTGGGCCTTATGGGTCTTTGGATACCACGTTCGCCATGCGAAATATGAAGGTTTCCACTTGACGAGAGTGACTCGACTCGGGGAGCGAAGCTCGACTCGAGGAGACTGACTCAAGGCTCGACTCGAGGAGACTGACTCAAGGCTCAACTCGAGGAGCGAAGCTCGACTCGAGGAGACTGGCTCGAGGCTCGACTCGAGGAGCGAAGCTCGACTCGAGGAGACTGAATGAAGTCTCGACTCGAGGAGCGAGGCTCAACTCGGGGAGCCGACTCAAGTCTCGACTCGAGGGGCTAGGCTCGATTCAAGGAGTCAAGAATTTGGGCGAGGGCTTGAAGACTTGCCGCTCTTCAGGACCTTCGGCCTGACCATCGGCCCTTTGAGCGACGTGCCTTCTCGGCATCTCGGGTTTTCCGAAAACGACCGACAACATTAGCCCCCCAAGTTCATTGCTCGGGAGGCCCCGTGCGGTGAACTTTTAGTTGTTTCCGCCGGGTGTTTGAGGAAAATAGACTTCTTAGAGCTTAAATGTTACGAAGCCTTTGTGATTATAAAGAATATTCTCACAACTGTAAGTGCTTTTCCGTCTCTCTCGACACGAGTGTGTGATCGACATGTGGAGGAGGATCCAAGCGGATAGGAGGCATAGCTCAACGTGGGCGAGGCGAACGCGCTTGCGTCCGTCGCTCTAGCCCCGGAGCAACGGGGATATGCACGCGCAAGTAGGGCGTGCATTTGTGGAGAGGCGTACCAGCGTGTCGCGGTATGTTGGTCTTTTGGTGAAGTCACGTTTTGTTTAAAGATATTTTCAAGCGGAGTCCGTGGGACTCGATTGTGAATAGCAGGGCGACGATCGTGTAATCGTGACCTGTTTAGGGGAAGATCATGGCGTCCATCTCGGCCAGCTTGGAAGGCGACTGCGCTTTTGCGTTTTGCAAAGGCGTGCTCATTCCGAGGTCTCGAAGACGGAGGTTGATGCTGCGGGCTGATGCTTCGAGAAGACGGAGTGGCACCTGGCGGAAGGCTCTGCCGCACCGGAGGGCTTCGACTACTCGGGGATAAACGCGAAAAGTTTGACCACGCATCAAGCATAAGTCGGTCTCACGGGGCATCTGCCATTCCCGCCTTGGTGACGCTTCTTCGTCTGCATTCGGAAGATCGGCCCTTATTCCCCAGACGTGAGCGTGGGTCTCTGCTTTGGCTGACCTGTTCTTCAGGCCGGTACAGGTGTTTGCTCGAGGAGCGGGAATCGACTTGAGGAGAATGGCTCGACTCGATGAGCAAGGCTCGACTCGAGGAAAATGATTTGACTCGAGGAGCGAAGCTCGACTTGAGGGGAATGACTCGACTCCAGGAGCAAAGCTCGACTTGAGGAGAATGACTCGACTCGAGGAGCGAGGCTCGACTTCGAGGAGAATGACTCGACACAAGGAGTGAAGCTCGACTTCAAGGAGAATGACTCGACTCAATGAGCGAAGCTTGACTCGAGGAGAATGACTCGACTCGAGGAGCGGGGCTCGACTCGAGGAGAATGACTCGACTCGAGGAGCGGGGCTCGACTCGAGGAGAATGATTTGACTCAGGGAGCAAGGCTCGACTCGGGGACAGTGATTTGACTCGATGAGCGAAGCTCGACTTTGAGGAGAATGACTCGACTCGAGGAGCAAAGCTCGACTTGAGGAGAATGACTCGACTCGAGGAGCGAGGCTCGACTTCGAGGAGAATGACTCGAATCAAGGAGCGAAGCTCGACTTCAAGGAGAATGACTCGACTCAAGCAGCGAAACTCGACTTGAAGAGAATGACTCGACTCGAGGAGCAAAGCTCGACTTGAGGAGAATGACTCGACTCGAGGAGCGGGGCTCGACTCGAGGAGAATGATTTGACTCGGGGAGCAAGGCTCGACTCGAGGACATTGATTTGACTCGAGGAGCGAAGCTCGACTTGAGGAGAATGACTCGACTCGAGGAGCAAAGCTCGACTTGAGGAGAATGACTCGACTCGAGGAGCGAGGCTCGACTTGAGGAGAATGACTCGACTCGAGGAGCGGGGCACGACTCGAGGAGAATGATTTGACTCGGGGAGCAAGGCTCGACTCGAGGACAGTGATTTGACTCGAGGAGCGAAGTTCGACTCGAGGAGAGTGACTTGTCTCGAGGAGCGAAGCTCGACTCGAGGAGGATGACTCGACTCGAGGAGCGAAGCTCGACTCGAGGAGAGTGACTTAACTCGAGGAGCATGACTCGACTCGAGGAGCGAGGCTCAGTTCGAGGAGAATGACTCGACTCGAGGAACGAGGCTCGACTCGAGGAGAATGACTCGATTCGAGGAGCTAAGCTCGACTTGAGGAGAATGACTCGACTCGAGGAGCGAGGCTCGACTTGAGGAGAATGACTCGACTCGAGAAGCGGGGCACGACTCGAGGAGAATGATTTGACTCGGGGAGCAAGGCTCGACTCGAGGACAGTGACTTTTCTCGAGGAGCGAAGCTCGACTCGAGGAGGATGACTCGACTCGAGGAGCGAAGCTCGACTCGAGGAGAGTGACTTGACTCAAGGAGCATGACTCGACTCGAGGAGCGAGGCTCGGTTCGAGGAGAATGACTCGACTCGAGGAATGAGGCTCGACTCGAGGAGAATGACTCGATTTGAGGAGGAAAGCTCGACTCGAGGAGAGTGACTCGAATTGAGGAGCAAGGCTCGACTCGAGGAGAATGACTCAACGCGAGGAGCGAGGCTCGACTCAAGGGGAATGACTTGACTCGAGGAGCGAAGCTCGACTCGAGGAGAGTGACTTGTCTCGAGGAGCGAAGCTCGACTCGAGGAGCGAAGTCTCAGCTAGTTCAGGCCGAGCGAGGTTCTTGCTCAGAAGCAGGGTTCGCGAGGCTTTACGAGCAACTTCAATTAGCTCGCACGGAATGGGGAGTCTCCTAAGGCGAGTGTGATTGCGCTCAGTAGGCGGTGGTGAAGATGGCACGACCTGCGCCTTGTATGGCAGTTCAGGTGCGTTGCGATTAGTCATCATACGCAGCGCCTTGCGGTGACTCAGAGCGCGTCGTTAGAGACGGCTCTGTACGTTGTTTTAGGCATCGTAGGCACGTCGTGAGGGATGGCCTAGATGCGGCGTGTAGGTTACTTAGGTGCGTCACGAGTGACGACTTAGTTGCGCCATGTGGGGGTCTTAAGTCGCACCAGGTAGGCGTTTTAAGCGCGCCATGTAGGCGTCTTGGGTTGCGCCATGTAGGCGTCTTACGTGCGCCATGTAGGCGTCTTAAGTGCGCCATGTAGGCGTCCTAGGTTGCGCCATGTAGGCGTCTTACGTGCGCCATGTAGGCGTCTTAAGTGCGCCATGTAAGCGTCTTAGGTTGCGCCATGTAGGCGTCTTACGGGTTGCGCCTTTACGTGTCTTACGTGCGCCATGTAGGCGTCTTAAGTGCGCCATGTAGGTGTCTTAGGTTGCGCCATGTAGGCGTCTTACGGGTTGCGCCTTTACGCGTCTTACGTGCGCCATGTAGGCGTCTTAAGTGCGCCATGTAGGCGTCTTAGGTCGCGCCATGTAGGCGTCTTACGGGTTGCGCCTTTACGCGTCTTACGTGCGCCATGTAGGCGTCTTAAGTGCGCCATGTAGGCGTCTTAGGTTGCGCCATGTAGGCGTCTTAGGGGTTGCGCCTTTACGCGTCTTACGTGTGCCATGTAGGCGTCTTAACTGCGCCATGTAGGCGTCTTAGGTTGCGCCATGTAGGCGTCTTATGTGCGCCATGTAGGCGTCTTAAGTGCGCCATGTAGGCGTCTTAGGTCGCGCCATGTAGGCGTCTTACGTGCGCCATGTAGGCGTCTTAAGTTGCGCCATGTAGGCGTCTTAGGTTGCGCCATGTAGGCGTCTTATAGGTTGCGCCTTTACGCATCTTACATGCGCCATATAGGCGTCTTAGGTTACGCCATTTAGGCGTCTTAGGTTGCGCCATGTAGGCGTCTTATAGGTTGCGCCTTTACGCGTCTTACGTGCGCCATGTAGGCGTCTTAAGTGCGCCATGTAGGCGACTTAGGTTGCGCCATTTAGGCGTCTTACGTTCGCCATGTAGGCGTCTTAAGTGCGCCATGTAGGCGTCTTAGGTCGCGCTATGTAGGCGTTTTAGGTTGCGCCATTTAGCCGTCTTAGGTGCGCCATGTAGGCGTCTTAGCCTGCATCTCTGGGATGGCTTATGGCGCGCCGCGGAGGCGTCTTAGACTGCATCTCTGGGATGGCTTGTGGCGCGCCGCGGAGGCGTCTTAGCCTGCATCTCTAGGATGGCTTGTGGCGCGCCGCTGAGGCGTCTTACGTGCACGCTCGTTCCCGTTTTATGTTCGGGTGTTTTGTTTTGATGGAGCGTGCTTTCTTTTTGTGGAGAGTACTTTCTTGAGGATTCTGAGCGTACTTACCATTGCCTATGTCACTAGCCCCCCGAGTTTTGGGTTTACAAGTGTAATCTTTGATGATTGAAAATCTTTGATAAAGTGGATTTTGAAAGAAAAACCTCGAACTTTATTAATATTGCAAAAATTTGAAATCCTAAAACATTGGCTCTTAGGCCTTATTGAATGTTGGAAAGCAAAGAAATAAAATGGAGGGAAGCGCTGGATACTGGTAGTACTTTCTCAAGTGTTCCGCATTCCACAGGCGATAGATCGGTGTCTCGTCCATGTATGACTTGGTAGACTCTGTGGGGTCCCTGATGAGGACGCCGTTACCTTGCACTTGGGTGTCATGCAGGTGTCTTCATTGACTTCGCGGAGGACCTTGGTCGACTCGACGCTATCTCTGAGCTGGGATATTGTGTTAACCGTTTTTCTAGCAGTTTTTCCATCGATTCCCTGGATGTAGCATATTCTGGCTTGGGATTGATCTCCAGCCATGATGCCGATTCCATCCTTGGTAGGGAACTTCACCAGTAGGTGGTATGTTGAAGTGATTTCCCTTAGTCGGTTCAACGTGGGTCGCCCAACGATTACGTTGTAGGGGGACTCTTGGTCGACCACTAGGAATGGGACCATGTGAATGACTTCAATGCCTCCGGGAGTTCCGAAGGTGACCAGTAGATCGATGATGCCTTCGGTCATGACTCTCTCCCCAGTCAACCGGAATAAAGGTGTTCGGGTCGGAGTTGGGCGTAGCCCCCCGAGCTTCATGCGCTCTAGGGTGGACTTGAAAATTATGTCGGCAGCGCTGCCGTTGTCGATGAGAACTCTTTTCACCAAGTTATTAGCCAGTTGGGCTTTGAGCACAATCGCGTCATTGTGCGGATGCACAACTCACTTGGCCTCTTTGTTGGTGAAGTAAATCGTCTCGTGAGGCACGGACGGAGGCTCTTCGTGCGTAAAGTTTAAAGCTCGACTCGAGGAGCGAAGCTCGATTCGAGGAGAGTGACTCGTCTCGAGAAGCATGGCTCGACTCGAGGAGAACGACTCGACTCGAGGCTCAACTCGAGGAGAATGACTCGACTCGAGGGGCGAAGCTCGACTCGAAGAGAATGAATCGTCTCGAGGAGCAAGGCTCGACTCGAGGAGAATGACTCTATTCGAGCAGCGAAGCTCGACTCGAGGAGAATGACTTGTCTCGAGGAGCGAGGCTCGACTCAAGGGAGTGACTCGACTCGAGGAGCGAGTCTTGACTTGAGGAGAATGACTCGTCTCGAGGAGCAAGGCTCGACGCGAGGAGAATGACTCGACTCGAGAAGCAAGGCTTGACACGAGGAGAATGACTGGACTCGAGGAGTGAGGCTCGACTCGAGGAGAATGACTTGTCTCGAGGAGCAAAGCTCGATTCGAGGAGAATGACTCGTCTTGAGGAACAAGGCTCGACTCGAGGAGAATGACTCTGCTCGAGGAGCGAGGCTCGACTTCGAGAAGAATGACTCGATTCGAGCAGCGAAGCTCGACTCAAGGAGAATGACTTGTCTCGAGGAGCAAGGCTCGACTCGAGGAGTGTGACTCGACTCGAGGAGCGAGGCTCGATTCGAAGAGAATGACTTGTCTCGAGGAGCGAAGCTCGACTCGAGGAGAATGACTCGTCTCAAGGAGCAAGGCTCGACTCGAGGAGTGTGACTCGTCTCGAAGAGCATGGCTCGGCTCGAGGAGTATGACTCGTCTCGAAGAGCATGGCTCGGCTCGAGGAGTATGACTCGTCTCGAGGAGCAAGGCTCGACTCGAGGAGAATGACCTGTCTCGAGGAGTAAGGGTCGACTCGAGGAGAGTGACTCGACTCGAGGAGCGAGGCTTGACACAAGGAGAATGACTCGACTCGAGGAGCAAGGCTCGACTCGAGGAAAATGACTTGTCTCGAGGAGCGAAGCTCGATTCGATGAGAATGACTCGTCTCAAGGAGCAAGGCTCGACTCGAGGAGTGTGACTCGTCTCGAAGAGCATGGCTCGGCTCGAGGAGTATGACTCGTCTCGAAGAGCATGGCTCGGCTCGAGGAGTATGACTCGTCTCGAGGAGCAAGGCTCGACTCGAGGAGAATGACCTGTCTCGAGGAGTAAGGCTCGACTCGAGGAGAGTGACTCGACTCGAGGAGCGAGGCTTGACACAAGGAGAATGACTCGACTCGAGGAGCAAGGCTCGACTCGAGGAAAATGACTTGTCTCGAGGAGCGAAGCTCGATTCGAGGAGAATGACTCGTCTCAAGGAGCAAGGCTCGACTCGAGGAATGTGACTCGTCTCGAAGAGCATGGCTCGGCTCGAGGAGTATGACTCGTCTCGGAGAGCATGGCTCGGCTCGAGGAGTATGACTCGTCTCGAGGAGCAAGGCTCGACTCGAGGAGAATGACCTGTCTCGAGGAGTAAGGCTCGACTCGAGGAGAGTGACTCGACTCGAGGAGCGAGGCTTGACACAAGGAGAATGACTCGACTCGAGGAGCAAGGCTCGACTCGAGGAGAATGACTTATCTCGAGAAGCGAAGCTCGATTCGAGGAGAATGACTAGTCTGGAGGAGCAAGGCTCGACTCGAGGAGTGATGCTCGACTCGACTTCGCAGCCAGTCGGTTGTGGTACCTCGCGTTCTTCGCCTTTAGTTGGCGGATACTCTCCTCCAGCTCCATGATGCGGTTGTCCCTGCTATCAGGATATGGAGATAGTGAGCGGGTCGAGCTCTCTTCGTGGAGCGACTCTTCGTCACCATGCGCTCGGGAGCGCAAGAAGTATTTCTTGGTCCCAATGACGTTTTCGGGGTTGTTCACGCCCTCAGAACGTACGGGTGGTTGAGTACTCATCTTTTCTCAAGTTCGAGAAAGCTGAGTTTGTAGAAGAAAAGAAGAAGATGAACAGAAGGGATTTCGGCCTGAACAGGTCGGGAAGTCCCCTCCTTCTAGCGCCAAAATGTTGTCGCACGAAAATGAACAACTATTTAAAACCTCGGGCGGTTCGATCCAAGGCCGGACCAAGTGATCGCACCCGGGCCAAGAGTGTGAACTCGATAGTCTCGAGCTAGGGTTTTCTCCGATCAACCCGCCTCTCGGGAGAGGTAGGGGGTGAGGAGGAGGAGTGACCGTGCCTTGGGTGTCGGCTGCCTACGTACCCGTGTGTGGGATCAGGTCAGAACGTAGTTCAAGCGTGTTAGACACAGTATGACGCGCGGAGCCTTGGTGGAGAGGCGTGCTCAACGAAGGAGACGAGGCGCGGAGTAGTCCTCGGTGACGTCTCAGAACTTCGGAGATTGCGTATGCGAGAGAGAATGTGTGTTTCCTCTCTTTTGGAGACGTGGAAGACTCTAAGTCAAGAGTTCCTTGTTGTGGCGGAGATTCCGGACGCGTAGGCGATTCCTAGTTGGAAATGCCGGACGCGTAGGCGATTTCTTGTCAGAAATGATGGACGCGTCTAGGGTGCTAGACGCGTAGGCGATTTTCAGTCGAAAACCGTTAGAGCACTCGTGGGCTCAAGATTAATCGTTCGATCAAGAGAGGCGGCACTCGGGAGTCCCCGGAAAGCGCTTCAGAATCTCTGAGAACGAGAAATCGAGGAGAATCTGCTTCATGCCAAGGATGGCATCCAGAGAAGCAGAGAGAAGTCTCAAGTTCCTTGAGAATGAATGGGATCGCTTTCTCCTCAATGAGAATGGGTATTCTTAGAAGGCTTCTTTTTCGTCAATTGGAGGCGCACGGAGCGCGCGGCGCGCGGGTCACCAGGCGCGGCGCGCGGTGCGCGGCGCAGGATGCGCGACGAGGGATGCCCGGCGCATGGAGCGCGCGGCGCGCGGTCTGCCTGGCGCGGCGCGCGGACTGTCTGGCACGGCGCGCAGGTTGCTGTGCTTGGTTGGCCGGCGCGTAGTTTCGCCAAGGGGCGCGTGGTGCATGGTCCGTCTTGTCGGCCTCTTGTGTGGGCCTTATGGGTCTTTGGATACCACGTTCGCCATGCGAAATATGAAGGTTTCCACTTGACGAGAGTGACTCGACTCGAGGAGCGAAACTCGACTCGAGGAGACTGACTCAAGGCTTGACTCGAGGAGCGAAGCTCGACTCGAGGAGACTGACTCAAGGCTCAACTCGAGGAGCGAAGCTCGACTCGAGGAGACTGACTCAAGGCTCGACTCGAGGAGCGAAGCTCGACTCGAGGAGACTGAATGAAGTCTTGACTCGAGGAGCGAGGCTCAACTCGGGGAGCCGACTCAAGTCTCGACTCGAGGGCCTAGGCTCGACTCAAGGAGTCAAGAGTTTGGGCGAGGGCTTGAAGACTTGCCGCTCTTCAGGACCTTCGGTCTGACCATCGGCCCTTTGAGCGACGTGCCTTCTCGGTGTCTCGGGTTTTCCGAAAACGACCGACAACACCTATAAAAATTTCACAAATCCTCTTCAAAGCCAAAGGGGTTAGTACACGAAAAAATTAAAATATTTGAAACTCCCATAACTCTTTCATATGGTGTGAGATTTTGAAGATTCTTGTCTCTTTTGGTCGATGGTTACCATATTTTTTAGAATATGTAGGCGTATCATTAGTTTTGGATCCCAATAAATATTTCACAGATCCTCTTCAAAGCCAAAGGGGTTACTACACGAAAAAATTACAAAATATGAATCTGCCATAACTCTTTCATATGGTGTGAGATTTTGAAGATTCTTGTCTCTTTATGTCGATGGTTACCATGTTTTCGAGATTATGTAGAAGTAGCATTAGTTTTCGATGCCTATAAAAATTTCACAAATCCTCTTCAATGCCAAAGGGATTAGTACACGAAAAAATTACAAAATTTGAAACCGCCATAACTCTTTCATATGGTGTGATATTTTGAAGATTCTTGTCTATTTTGGTCGATGGTTACCATATTTTCTAGAATATGTAGGCGTGTCATTAGTTTTCGATCCCGATAAAAATTTCACAAATCCTCTTCAAAGGCAAAGGGGTTAGTACACGAAAAAAATGCAAAATTTGAAATTGCCATAACTCTTTCATATGGTGTGAGATTTTGAAGATTCTTGTCTCTTTTGGTCGATGGTTACCATGTTTTCGAGAATATGTAGACGGAGCATTAGTTTTCGATGCCTATAAAAATTTCACAAATCCTCTTCAAAACCAAAGGGGTTGTTAGTACACGAAAAAATTACAAAATTTGAAACTGCCATAACTCTTTCATATGGTGTGAGATTTTGAAGATTCTTGTCTCTTTTGGTCTATGGTTACCATATTTTTTAGAATATGTAGGCGTATCATTAGTTTACGATGCCTATAAAAATATCACAAATCCTCTTCAAAGCCAAAGGGGTTAGTACACGAAAAAATTGCAAAATTTGAATATGCCATAATTCTTTCATATGGTGTGAGATTTTGAAGATTCTTGTCTCTTTTGGTCTATGGTTACCATATTTTTTAGAATATGTAGGCGTATCATTAGTTTTCGATCCCTATAAAAATTTCACAAATCCTCTTCAAATCCAAAGGGGTTAGTACACGAAAAAATTGCAAAATTTGAAATTGCCATAACTCTTTCATATGGTGTGAGATTTTGAAGATTCTTGTCTCTTTTGGTCGGTGGTTACCATGTTTTCGAGAATATGTAGACGTTGCAATAGTTTTTGATGCCTATAAAAATTTCACAAATCCTCTTCAAAGCCAAAGGGGTTAGTACACGAAAAAAATTGCAAAATTTGAAACTGCCATAACTCTTTAATATGGTGTGAGATTTTGAAGATTCTTGTCTCTTTTGGTCGATGGTTAGCATGTTTTCGAGAATATGTAGACATAGCATTAGTTTTCGATGCCTATAAACATATCACAAATCCTCTTCAAAGCCAAAGGGGTTAGTACACGAAAAAATTGCAAAATTTGAATATGCCATAATTCTTTCATATGGTGTGAGATTTTGAAGATTCTTGTCTCTTTTGGTCTATGGTTACCATATTTTTTAGAATATGTAGGCGTATCATTAGTTTTCGATCCCTATAAAAATTTCACAAATCCTCTTCAAATCCAAAGGGGTTAGTACACGAAAAAATTGCAAAATTTGAAATTGCCATAACTCTTTCATATGGTGTGAGATTTTGAAGATTCTTGTCTCTTTTGGTCGGTGGTTACCATGTTTTGGAGAATATGTAGACGTAGCAATAGTTTTTGATGCCTATAAAAATTTCACAAATCCTCTTCAAAGCCAAAGGGGTTAGTACACGAAAAAAATTGCAAAATTTGAAACTGCCATAACTCTTTCATATGGTGTGAGATTTTGAAGATTCTTGTCTCTTTTGGTCGATGGTTAGCATGTTTTCGAGAATATGTAGGCGTAGCATTAGCTTTCGATGCCTATAAAAATATCACAAATCCTCTTCAAAGCCAAAGGGGTTAGTACACGAAAAAATTGCAAAATTTGAATATGCCATAACTCTTTCATATGGTATGAGATTTTGAAGATTCTTGTCTCTTTTGGTCTATGGTTACCATACTTTTTAGAATATGTAGGCGTATCATTAGTTTTCGATCCCTATAAAAATTTCACAAATCCTCTTCAAAGCCAAAGGGGTTAGTACACGAAAAAAATTGCAAAATTTGAAATTGCCATAACTCTTTCTTATGGTGTGAGATTTTGAAGATTCTTGTCTCTTTTGGTCGATGGTTAGCATGTTTTCGAGAATATGTAGACGTAGCATTAGTTTTCGATGCCTATAAAAATTTCACAAATCCTCTTCAAAGCCAAAGGGGTTAGTACACGAAAATATTGCAAAATTTGAAACTGCCATAACTCTTTCATATGGTGTGAGATTTTGAAGATTCTTGTCTATTTTGGTCGATGGTTACCATATTTTCGAGAATATGTAGGCGTGTCATTAGTTTTCGATGCCTATTAAAATTTCACAAATCCTCTTCAAAGCCAAAGGGGTTGTTAGTACACGAAAAAATTACAAAATTTGAAACTGCCATAACTCTTTCATATGGTGTGAGATTTTGAAGATTCTTGTCTCTTTTGGTCGATGGTTAGCATGTTTTCGAGAATATGTAGACATAGCATTAGTTTTCGATGCCTATAAAAATTTCACAAATCCTCTTCAAAGCCAAAGGGGTTAGTACACGAAAAAATTGCAAAATTTGAAACTGCCATAACTCTTTCATATGGTGTGAGATTTTGAAGATTCTTGTCTCTTTTGGTCGGTGGTTACCATGTTTTGGAGAATATGTAGACGTAGCAATAGTTTTTGATGCCTATAAAAATTTCACAAATCCTCTTCAAAGCCAAAGGGGTTAGTACACGAAAAAAATTGCAAAATTTGAAACTGCCATAACTCTTTCATATGGTGTGAGATTTTGAAGATTCTTGTCTCTTTTGGTCGATGGTTAGCATGTTTTCGAGAATATGTAGGCGTAGCATTAGCTTTCGATGCCTATAAAAATATCACAAATCCTCTTCAAAGCCAAAGGGGTTAGTACACGAAAAAATTGCAAAATTTGAATATGCCATAACTCTTTCATATGGTATGAGATTTTGAAGATTCTTGTCTCTTTTGGTCTATGGTTACCATACTTTTTAGAATATGTAGGCGTATCATTAGTTTTCGATCCCTATAAAAATTTCACAAATCCTCTTCAAATCCAAAGGGGTTAGTACACGAAAAAATTGCAAAATTTGAAATTGCCATAACTCTTTCTTATGGTGTGAGATTTTGAAGATTCTTGTCTCTTTTGGTCGGTGGTTACCATGTTTTCGAGAATATGTAGACGTAGCAATAGTTTTTGATGCCTATAAAAATTTCACAAATCCTCTTCAAAGCCAAAGGGGTTAGTACATGAAAAAAATTACAAAATTTGAAACTGCCATAAGTCTTTCATATGGTGTTAGATTTTGAAGATTCTTGTCTCTTTTGGTCGATGGTTAGCATGTTTTCGAGAATATGTAGACGTAGCATTAGTTTTCGATGCCTATAAAAATTTCACAAATCCTCTTCAAAGCCAAAGGGGTTAGTACACGAAAATATTGCAAAATTTGAAACTGCCATAACTCTTTCATATGGTGTGAGATTTTGAAGATTCTTGTCTATTTTGGTCTATGGTTACCATATTTTCGAGAATATGTAGGCGTGTCATTAGTTTTCGATGCCTATTAAAATTTCACAAATCCTCTTCAAAGCCAAAGGGGTTGTTAGTACACGAAAAAATTACAAAATTTGAAACTGCCATAACTCTTTCATATGGTGTGAGATTTTGAAGATTCTTGTCTCTTTTGGTCGATGGTTAGCATGTTTTCGAGAATATGTAGACATAGCATTAGTTTTCGATCCCTATAAAAATTTCACAAATCCTCTTCAAAGCCAAAGGGGTTAGTACACGAAAAAATTGCAAAATTTGAAATTGCCATAACTCTTTCTTATGGTGTGAGATTTTGAAGATTCTTGTCTCTTTTGGTCGGTGGTTACCATGTTTTCGAGAATATGTAGACGTAGCAATAGTTTTTGATGCCTATAAAAATTTCACAAATCCTCTTCAAAGCCAAAGGGGTTAGTACATGAAAAAAATTACAAAATTTGAAACTGCCATAAGTCTTTCATATGGTGTTAGATTTTGAAGATTCTTGTCTCTTTTGGTCGATGGTTAGCATGTTTTCGAGAATATGTAGACGTAGCATTAGTTTTCGATGCCTATAAAAATTTCACAAATCCTCTTCAAAGCCAAAGGGGTTAGTACACGAAAATATTGCAAAATTTGAAACTGCCATAACTCTTTCATATGGTGTGAGATTTTGAAGATTCTTGTCTATTTTGGTCGATGGTTACCATATTTTCGAGAATATGTAGGCGTGTCATTAGTTTTCGATGCCTATTAAAATTTCACAAATCCTCTTCAAAGCCAAAGGGGTTGTTAGTACACGAAAAAATTACAAAATTTGAAACTGCCATAACTCTTTCATATGGTGTGAGATTTTGAAGATTCTTGTCTCTTTTGGTCGATGGTTAGCATGTTTTCGAGAATATGTAGACATAGCATTAGTTTTCGATCCCTATAAAAATTTCACAAATCCTCTTCAAAGCCAAAGGGGTTAGTACACGAAAAAATTGCAAAATTTGAAATTGCCATAACTCTTTCTTATGGTGTGAGATTTTGAAGATTCTTGTCTCTTTTGGTCGGTGGTTACCATGTTTTCGAGAATATGTAGACGTAGCAATAGTTTTTGATGCCTATAAAAATTTCACAAATCCTCTTCAAAGCCAAAGGGGTTAGTACATGAAAAAAATTACAAAATTTGAAACTGCCATAAGTCTTTCATATGGTGTTAGATTTTGAAGATTCTTGTCTCTTTTGGTCGATGGTTAGCATGTTTTCGAGAATATGTAGACGTAGCATTAGTTTTCGATGCCTATAAAAATTTCGCAAATCCTCTTCAAAGCCAAAGGGGTTAGTACACGAAAATATTGCAAAATTTGAAACTGCCATAACTCTTTCATATGGTGTGAGATTTTGAAGATTCTTGTCTATTTTGGTCGATGGTTACCATATTTTCGAGAATATGTAGGCGTGTCATTAGTTTTCGATGCCTATTAAAATTTCACAAATCCTCTTCAAAGCCAAAGGGGTTGTTAGTACACGAAAAAATTACAAAATTTGAAACTGCCATAACTCTTTCATATGGTGTGAGATTTTGAAGATTCTTGTCTCTTTTGGTCGATGGTTAGCATGTTTTCGAGAATATGTAGACATAGCATTAGTTTTCGATCCCTATAAAAATTTCACAAATCCTCTTCAAAGCCAAAGGGGTTAGTACACGAAAAAATTGCAAAATTTGATATTGCCATAACTCTTTCTTATGGTGTGAGATTTTGAAGATTCTTGTCTCTTTTGGTCGGTGGTTACCATGTTTTCGAGAATATGTAGACGTAGCAATAGTTTTTGATGCCTATAAAAATTTCACAAATCCTCTTCAAAGCCAAAGGGGTTAGTACATGAAAAAAATTACAAAATTTGAAACTGCCATAAGTCTTTCATATGGTGTTAGATTTTGAAGATTCTTGTCTCTTTTGGTCGATGGTTAGCAGGTTTTCGAGAATATGTAGACGTAGCATTAGTTTTCGATGCCTATAAAAATTTCACAAATCCTCTTCAAAGCCAAAGGGGTTAGTACACGAAAATATTGCAAAATTTGAAACTGCCATAACTCTTTCATATGGTGTGAGATTTTGAAGATTCTTGTCTATTTTGGTCGATGGTTACCATATTTTCGAGAATATGTAGGCGTGTCATTAGTTTTCGATGCCTATTAAAATTTCACAAATCCTCTTCAAAGCCAAAGGGGTTGTTAGTACACGAAAAAATTACAAAATTTGAAACTGCCATAACTCTTTCATATGGTGTGAGATTTTGAAGATTCTTGTCTCTTTTGGTCGATGGTTAGCATGTTTTCGAGAATATGTAGACATAGCATTAGTTTTCGATGCCTATAAAAATTTCACAAATCCTCTTCAAAGCCAAAGGGGTTAGTACACGAAAAAATTGCAAAATTTGAAACTGCCATAACTCTTTCATATGGTGTGAGATTTTGAAGATTCTTGTCTCTTTTGGTCGGTGGTTACCATGTTTTGGAGAATATGTAGACGTAGCAATAGTTTTTGATGCCTATAAAAATTTCACAAATCCTCTTCAAAGCCAAAGGGGTTAGTACACGAAAAAAATTGCAAAATTTGAAACTGCCATAACTCTTTCATATGGTGTGAGATTTTGAAGATTCTTGTCTCTTTTGGTCGATGGTTAGCATGTTTTCGAGAATATGTAGGCGTAGCATTAGCTTTCGATGCCTATAAAAATATCACAAATCCTCTTCAAAGCCAAAGGGGTTAGTACACGAAAAAATTGCAAAATTTGAATATGCCATAACTCTTTCATATGGTATGAGATTTTGAAGATTCTTGTCTCTTTTGGTCTATGGTTACCATACTTTTTAGAATATGTAGGCGTATCATTAGTTTTCGATCCCTATAAAAATTTCACAAATCCTCTTCAAATCCAAAGGGGTTAGTACACGAAAAAATTGCAAAATTTGAAATTGCCATAACTCTTTCTTATGGTGTGAGATTTTGAAGATTCTTGTCTCTTTTGGTCGGTGGTTACCATGTTTTCGAGAATATGTAGACGTAGCAATAGTTTTTGATGCCTATAAAAATTTCACAAATCCTCTTCAAAGCCAAAGGGGTTAGTACATGAAAAAAATTACAAAATTTGAAACTGCCATAAGTCTTTCATATGGTGTTAGATTTTGAAGATTCTTGTCTCTTTTGGTCGATGGTTAGCATGTTTTCGAGAATATGTAGACGTAGCATTAGTTTTCGATGCCTATAAAAATTTCACAAATCCTCTTCAAAGCCAAAGGGGTTAGTACACGAAAATATTGCAAAATTTGAAACTGCCATAACTCTTTCATATGGTGTGAGATTTTGAAGATTCTTGTCTATTTTGGTCGATGGTTACCATATTTTCGAGAATATGTAGGCGTGTCATTAGTTTTCGATGCCTATTAAAATTTCAGAAATCCTCTTCAAAGCCAAAGGGGTTGTTAGTACACGAAAAAATTACAAAATTTGAAACTGCCATAACTCTTTCATATGGTGTGAGATTTTGAAGATTCTTGTCTCTTTTGGTCGATGGTTAGCATGTTTTCGAGAATATGTAGACATAGCATTAGTTTTCGATGCCTATAAAAATATCACAAATCCTCTTCAAAGCCAAAGGGGTTAGTACACGAAAAAATTGCAAAATTTGAATATGCCATAACTCTTTCATATGGTGTGAGATTTTGAAGATTCTTGTCTCTTTTGGTCTATGGTTACCATATTTTTTAGAATATGTAGGCTTATCATTAGTTTTCGATCCCTATAAAAATTTCACAAATCCTCTTCAAAGCCAAAGGGGTTAGTACACGAAAAAATTGCAAAATTTGAAACTGCCATAACTCTTTCATATGGTGTGAGATTTTGAAGATTCTTGTCTCTTTTGGTCGGTGGTTACCATGTTTTCGAGAATATGTAGACGTAGCAATAGTTTTTGATGCCTATAAAAATTTCACAAATCCTCTTCAAAGCCAAAGGGGTTAGTACACGAAAAAAATTGCAAAATTTGAAACTGCCATAACTCTTTCATATGGTGTGAGATTTTGAAGATTCTTGTCTCTTTTGGTCGATGGTTAGCATGTTTTCGAGAATATGTAGACGTAGCATTAGTTTTCGATTCCTATAAAAATATCACAAATCCTCTTCAAAGCCAAAGGGGTTAGTACACGTAAAAATTGCAAAATTTGAATATGCCATAACTCTTTCATATGGTGTGAGATTTTGAAGATTCTTGTCTCTTTTGGTCTATGGTTACCATATTTTTTAGAATATGTAGGCGTATCATTAGTTTTCGATCCCTATAAAAATTTCACAAATCCTCTTCAAAGCCAAAGGGGTTAGTACACGAAAAAATTGCAAAATTTGAAACTGCCATAACTCTTTGATATGGTGTGAGATTTTGAAGATTCTTGTCTATTTTGGTCGATGGTTACCATATTTTCGAGAATATGTAGGCGTGTCATTAGTTTTCGATGCCTATAAAAATTTCACAAATCCTCTTCAAAGCCAAAGGGGTTGTTAGTACACGAAAAAATTACAAAATTTGAAACTGCCATAACTCTTTCATATGGTGTTAGATTTTGAAGATTCTTGTCTCTTTTGGTCGATGGTTAGCATGTTTTCGAGAATATGTAGACGTAGCATTAGTTTTCGATGCCTATAAAAATTTCACAAATCCTCTTCAAAGCCAAAGGGGTTAGTACACGAAAATATTGCAAAATTTGAAACTGCCATAACTCTTTCATATGGTGTGAGATTTTGAAGATTCTTGTCTATTTTGGTCGATGGTTACCATATTTTCGAGAATATGTAGGCGTGTCATTAGTTTTCGATGCCTATTAAAATTTCACAAATCCTCTTCAAAGCCAAAGGGGTTGTTAGTACACGAAAAAATTACAAAATTTGAAACTGCCATAACTCTTTCATATGGTGTGAGATTTTGAAGATTCTTGTCTCTTTTGGTCGATGGTTAGCATGTTTTCGAGAATATGTAGACGTAGCATTAGTTTTCGATTCCTATAAAAATATCACAAATCCTCTTCAAAGCCAAAGGGGTTAGTACACGTAAAAATTGCAAAATTTGAATATGCCATAACTCTTTCATATGGTGTGAGATTTTGAAAATTCTTGTCTCTTTTGGTCTATGGTTACCATATTTTTTAGAATATGTAGCCGTATCATTAGTTTTCGATCCCTATAAAAATTTCACAAATCCTCTTCAAAGCCAAAGGGGTTAGTACACGAAAAAATTGCAAAATTTGAAACTGCCATAACTCTTTCATATGGTGTGAGATTTTGAAGATTCTTGTCTATTTTGGTCGATGGTTACCATATTTTCGAGAATATGTAGGCGTGTCATTAGTTTTCGATGCCTATAAAAATTTCACAAATCCTCTTCAAAGCCAAAGGGGTTGTTAGTACACGAAAAAATTACAAAATTTGAAACTGCCATAACTCTTTCATATGGTGTGAGATTTTGAAGATTCTTGTCTCTTTTGGTCGATGGTTACCATATTTTCGAGAATATGTAGGCGTATCATTAGTTTTCGATCCCTATAAAAATTTCACAAATCCTCTTCAAAGCCAAAGGGTTTAATACACGGAAAAATTGCAAAATTTGAAACTGCCATAACTCTTTCATATGGTGTGAGATTTTGAAGATTCTTGTCTCTTTTGGTCGATGGTTACCATGTTTACGAGGATATGTATACGTATCATTAGTTTTCGATGCCTATAAATATATCACAAATCCTCTTCAAAGCAAAAGGGGTTAGTACACGAAAAAATTGCAAAATTTGAATATGCCATAACTCTTTCATATGGTGTGAAATTTTGAAGATTCTTGTCTCGTTTGGTCTATGGTTACCATATTTTTTAGAATATGTAGGCGTATCATTAGTTTTGGATCCCTATAAAAATTTCACAAATTCTCTTCAAAGCCAAAGGGGTTAATACACGGAAAATTTGAAATTGCCATAACTCTTTCATATTGTGTGAGATTTTGAAGATTCTTGTCTCTTTTGGTCGATTGTTACCATGATTTCGAGAATATGTAGACGGAGCATTAGTTTTCGATGCCTATAAAAATTTCACAAATCCATTTCAAAGCCAAAGGGGTTAGTACACGAAAAAATGCAAAATTTGAAATTGCCATAACTCTTTCATATGGTGTGAGATTTTGAAGATTCTTGTCTCTTTTGGTCGATGCTTACCATGTTTTCGAGAATATGTAGACGGAGCATTAGTTTTCGATGCCTATAAAAATTTCACAAATCCTCTTCAAAGCCAAATGGGTTGTTAGTACACGAAAAAATTACAAAATTTGAAACTGCCATAACTCTTTCATATGGTGTGAGATTTTGAAGATTCTTGTCTCTTTTGGTCGATGGTTACCATATTTTCGAGAATATGTAGGCATATCATTAGTTTTCGATCCCTATAAAAATTTCACAAATCCTCTTCAAAGCCAAAGGGGTTAATACACGGAAAAATTGCAAAATTTGAAACTGCCATAACTCTTTCATATGGTGTGAGATTTTGAAGATTCTTGTCTCTTTTGGTCGATGGTTACCATATTTTCGAGAATATCTAGGCATATCATTAGTTTTCGATCCCTATAAAAATTTCACAAATCCTCTTCAAAGCCAAAGGGGTTAGTACACGAAAAAATTGCAAAATTTGAAATTGCCATAACTCTTTCATATGGTGTGAGATTTTGAAGATTCTTGTCTCTTTTGGTCGATGCTTACCATGTTTTCAAGAATATGTAGACGGAGGATTAGTTTTCGATGCCTATAAAAATTTCACAAATCCTCTTCAAAGCCAAAGGGGTTGTTAGTACACGAAAAAATTACAAAATTTGAAACTGCCATAACTCTTTCATATGGTGTGAGATTTTGAAGATTCTTGTCTCTTTTGGTCGATGGTTACCATATTTTCGAGAATATGTAGGCATATCATTAGTTTTCGATCCCTATAAAAATTTAACAAATCCTCTTCAAAGCCAAAGGGGTTAATACACGGAAAAATTGCAAAATTTGAAACTGCCATAACTCTTTCATATGGTGTGAGATTTTGAAGATTCTTGTCTCTTTTGGTCGATGGTTACCATATTTTCGAGAATATGTAGGCATATCATTAGTTTTCGATACCTATAAAAATTTCACAAATCCTCTTCAAAGCCAAAGGGGTTAGTACACGAAAAAATTTGCAAAATTTGAAATTGCCATAACTCTTTCATATGGTGTGAGATTTTGAAGATTCTTGTCTCTTTTGGTTGGTGGTTACCATGTTTTCGAGAATATGTAGACGTAGCAATAGTTTTGGATGCCTATAAAAATTTCACAAATCCTCTTCAAAGCCAAAGGGGTTAGTACACGAAAAAAATTGCAAAATTTGAAACTGCCATAACTCTTTCATATGGTGTGAGATTTTGAAGATTCTTGTCTCTTTTGGTCGATGGTTACCATATTTTCGAGAATATGTAGGCATATCATTAGTTTTCGATCCCTATAAAAATTTCACAAATCCTCTTCAAAGCCAAAGGGGTTAATACACGGAAAAATTGCAAAATTTGAAACTGCCATAACTCTTTCATATGGTGTGAGATTTTGAAGATTCTTTTTCTTTTGGTCGATGGTTACCATATTTTCGAGAATATGTAGGCATATCATTAGTTTTCGATCCCTATAAAAATTTCACAAATCCTCTTCAAAGCCAAAGGGGTTAGTACACGAAAAAATTGCAAAATTTGAAATTGCCATAACTCTTTCATATGGTGTGAGATTTTGAAGATTCTTGTCTCTTTTGGTCGGTGGTTACCATGTTTTCGAGAATATGTAGGCGTAGCAATAGTTTTTGATGCCTATAAAAATTTCACAAATCCTCTTCAAAGCCAAAGGGGTAAGTACACGTAAAAATTGCAAAATTTGAATATGCCATAACTCTTTCATATGGTGTGAGATTTTGAAGATTCTTGTCTCTTTTGGTCTATGGTTACCATATTTTTTAGAACATGTAGGCGTATCATTAGTTTTCAATCCCTATAAAAATTTCACAAATCCTCTTCAAAGCCAAAGGGGTTAGTACACGAAAAAATTGCAAAATTTGAAACTGCCATAACTCTTTCATATGGTGTGAGATTTTGAAGATTCTTGTCTATTTTGGTCGATGGTTACCATATTTTCAAGAATATGTAGGCGTGTCATTAGTTTTCGATGCCTATAAAAATTTCACAAATCCTCTTCAAAGCCAAAGGGGTTGTTAGTACACGAAAAAATTACAAAATTTGAAACTGCCATAACTCTTTCATATGGTGTGAGATTTTGAAGATTCTTGTCTCTTTTGGTCGATGGTTAGCATGTTTTCGAGAATATGTAGGCGTAGCATTAGCTTTCGATGCCTATAAAAATATCACAAATCCTCTTCAAAGCCAAAGGGGTTAGTACACGAAAAAATTGCAAAATTTGAATATGCCATAACTCTTTCATATGGTGTGAGATTTTGAAGATTCTTGTCTCTTTTGTGTTGTCCATGGTGCCCACAAGAAGAGTAGTAGTGTCTATTTATGTACATTTGATGTCATATAGTCTTACGAAGACTCTTGCTTGTAATTGCTTATTCATTAATAAAGTTGAAACGTTCATTCATTCTTTCTTTGTTTGAAGCTTTATGATAAAACCTTAGTCTTTTAGTCCATAAACAAACGTAACAACTTACGAAGAGACAAATGTAGATTTGCATGAACAAACTCTTCGTAGTTTGCTTAAAACGATATATTCGCAATCTTAGGGTCAAAGGACTATTGACCTCAGTATGATTGTTAGAAGAATCTATGATGTCTGGTTATGAGGCATTGAGAGTTAGGAACTCTATAGTTCTTCTAGGTATCTTCCGAAGGTACTGAATTGACCAGTGCACTTCTAGAGACAAGATAAGAACAAACCATTTAACCTCTTATGTCTCAAAGTCACTATGTATGAATTGCATCATGCTTACCTTAATCCTGAAATGAGACATGCCATTTCACACCTTAGTATTCTCATTTGAGAAAGTCAAAGTTCGGACTCACTATGTGATTCCGAACAAGGCCTATTGGTGAAGTACTAAGTTGTGAGTCTGTCATGAGTAACTTTGTGAAGTTCTCATAGATATGAAATTCATGTACAAGATTGCTGAAATGCAATGTATGTCACCTCATGCTTTGTTCCTTGGAGTGTGAATAAATGAACTGGCCAGTGTCCAAATTGAGTCTTGACTCTTTTGGATGAAACAATGTGACTTGTTAGCTCCTCGTCAATACATTGTTTCTAACTTATTCACAAGCGACAAAGGAGTTGAGGAAATAACAGCTAGAAGGGTAAAATGGTAATTTAGTAAATCCCGACTAGCTGATGACATTCATGAAGGGTAAACATAGATAATATTCAGTGGATCCGCTCATCATAATTAGGTCGAATACTTGAGTAGAAAATAAATTCATTTGAACCGAGAGATTTTCAGTGTCAGCTCTTTAGTGGAGTCAGTTGCCATTAAGCTAAACTTGGAAAAGGTTTGTGAACTTTTGAGTCCAAGTGTTTAGCTAAAGCTTTGTTCATTTGGGTCCATGAGGTCACTGTCACGAATCACATCGATGGGAATAGTTAAACTGGAAGCTAAGTCAAAACAAGAACGAAAATTGTCGAAAGGGTAATTTTGTCTTTTGAGACATAAGGATGAAATGGATGTCAATAAATTTTGACAAGTTCATTTGATGACTTAATGTCACTCGGCCATAATATGATTAATTGGGCCTTGTGAATTAATTTCATTTCATAAGAATTTTATTGAAAATTCTTAATGGGCCTTTCACATGTTGTCATGAACAAATGAAGAAGCTTCTAGAAGCTCCTTCTAGATGTGAAATGGGCGCCCAAATACCCAAGGGAAAGAGAAATTATTTTGTGCATAAATGTATCAAGATACTTGCCAAAAGAAAAAGAGGAAACAAATTTCCTCTATGAGGAAAGCATAAGTTCGGCCAACACAAGGGAAAGAGAGAGACAAACTAAATGAGGAAACAAATCCAAGGCTTATTGAAGCACATGTTGGACGTGCAAAGCAAGGGAAAAAGAGGAAATAAGATTTCCTCATAAAGGCTTGGAAAATAAGAGGAAACTACTTCTTTCCAAGGCCAACCCTTCTCCTATAAATAGGACCCTCATTCCCCTCATTCTATTCATTCAACATAAGTTAGAGATTGAGAGCTTCTCTCTCTAGACCTTGTGGTGGCCGAAAATCCTCTCTCTCTCTCTCTAGTTTATTTTCTATTATTTCTTGTCTTGGCACCTAGGTCCTCACTCGACCTAGTGTTTAGCTCTGCGACTTCGAGACTCGTTCTCAAGTCGTAGTGTTTAAAAGTGCCCACTCACTGATTCCTTCTTTTCGAGTGATTTAGTGATAGAAACTTTCGTGGTTGCTCGAGGTGCCGAGGAAAGGAAGAGAGACGTGCTGCGAGGGGAGACGAGCGTTGTAACTTTCCAAAAGCTTCTACAAGGTTCAAGCTTCAAGAAAGGTTAGTAACTTTAATAGCTCATATTAGTTTTTATTTACATGTACATGCTAGTAAAAACTAGTTTTACTTAAAACGAAAATTTTTAAAATTCCGCCGCTTAACGAAGCGTTAAACTTTTTCTTAAACCCTAGATCGATTCCAACATTTTGGTCTATGGTTACCATATTTTTTAGAATATGTAGGCGTATCATTAGTTTTCGATCCCTATAAAAATTTCACAAATCCTCTTCAAATCCAAAGGGGTTAGTACACGAAAAAATTGCAAAATTTGAAATTGCCATAACTCTTTCTTATGGTGTGAGATTTTGAAGATTCTTGTCTCTTTTGGTCGGTGGTTACCATGTTTTCGAGAATATGTAGACGTAGCAATAGTTTTTGATGCCTATAAAAATTTCACAAATCCTCTTCAAAGCCAAAGGGGTTAGTACATGAAAAAAATTACAAAATTTGAAACTGCCATAAGTCTTTCATATGGTGTTAGATTTTGAAGATTCTTGTCTCTTTTGGTCGATGGTTAGCATGTTTTCGAGAATATGTAGACGTAGCATTAG
This sequence comes from Urtica dioica subsp. dioica, assembly GCF_054948205.1. NCBI lineage: Eukaryota > Viridiplantae > Streptophyta > Magnoliopsida > Rosales > Urticaceae > Urtica > Urtica dioica. Next base: position 49,742,102 of record NC_142759.1, on the reverse strand, counting down.
TTTTCGATGCCTATAAAAATTTCACAAATCCTCTTCAAAGCCAAAGGGGTTAGTACACGAAAATATTGCAAAATTTGAAACTGCCATAACTCTTTCATATGGTGTGAGATTTCGAAGATTCTTGTCTATTTTGGTCGATGGTTACCATATTTTCGAGAATATGTAGGCGTGTCATTAGTTTTCGATGCCTATTAAAATTTCACAAATCCTCTTCAAAGCCAAAGGGGTTGTTAGTACACGAAAAAATTACAAAATTTGAAACTACCATAACTCTTTCATATGGTGTGAGATTTTGAAGATTCTTGTCTCTTTTGGTCGATGGTTACCATATTTTCGAGAATATGTAGGCGTATCATTAGTTTTCGATCCCTATAAAAATTTCACAAATCCTCTTCAAAGCCAAAGGGGTTAATACACGGAAAAATTGCAAAATTTGAAACTGCCATAACTCTTTCATATGGTGTGAGATTTTGAAGATTCTTGTCTCTTTTGGTGGATGGTTACCATGTTTACGAGGATATGTATACGTATCATTAGTTTTCGATGCCTATAAATATATCACAAATCCTCTTCAAAGCAAAAGGGGTTAGTACACGTAAAAATTGCAAAATTTGAATATGCCATAACTCTTTCATATGGTGTGAGATTTTGAAGATTCTTGTCTCTTTTGGTCGATGGTTACCATATTTTCGAGAATATGTAGGCGTGTCATTAGTTTTCGATGCCTATAAAAATTTCACAAATCCTTTTCAAAGCCAAAGGGGTTGTTAGTACACGAAAAAATTACAAAATTTGAAACTGCCATAACTCTTTCATATGGTGTGAGATTTTGAAGATTCTTGTCTCTTTTGGTCGATGGTTAGCATGTTTTCGAGAATATGTATTCGTAGCATTAGCTTTCGATGCCTATAAAAATATCACAAATCCTCTTCAAAGCCAAAGGGGTTAGTACACGAAAAAATTGCAAAATTTGAAACTGCCATAACTCTTTCATATGGTGTGAGATTTTGAAGATTCTTGTCTATTTTGGTCGATGGTTACCATATTTTCGAGAATATGTAGGCGTGTCATTAGTTTTCGATGCCTATAAAAATTTCACAAATCCTCTTCAAAGCCAAAGGGGTTGTTAGTACACGAAAAAATTACAAAATTTGAAACTGCCATAACTCTTTCATATGGTGTGAGATTTTGAAGATTCTTGTCTCTTTTGGTCGATGGTTAGCATGTTTTCGAGAATATGTAGGCGTAGCATTAGCTTTCGATGCCTATAAAAATATCACAAATCCTCTTCAAAGCCAAAGGGGTTAGTACACGAAAAAATTGCAAAATTTGAATATGCCATAACTCTTTCATATGGTGTGAGATTTTGAAGATTCTTGTCTCTTTTGGTCTATGGTTACCATATTTTTTAGAATATGTAGGCGTATCATTAGTTTTCGATCCCTATAAAAGTTTCACAAATCCTCTTCAAATCCAAAGGGGTTAGTACACGAAAAAATTGCAAAATTTGAAATTGCCATAACTCTTTCTTATGGTGTGAGATTTTGAAGATTCTTGTCTCTTTTGGTCGGTGGTTACCATGTTTTCGAGAATATGTAGACGTAGCAATAGTTTTTGATGCCTATAAAAATTTCACAAATCCTCTTCAAAGCCAAAGGGGTTAGTACATGAAAAAAATTACAAAATTTGAAACTGCCATAAGTCTTTCATATGGTGTTAGATTTTGAAGATTCTTGTCTCTTTTGGTCGATGGTTAGCACGTTTTCGAGAATATGTAGACGTAGCATTAGTTTTCGATGCCTATAAAAATTTCACAAATCCTCTTCAAAGCCAAAGGGGTTAGTACACGAAAATATTGCAAAATTTGAAACTGCCATAACTCTTTCATATGGTGTGAGATTTCGAAGATTCTTGTCTATTTTGGTCGATGGTTACCATATTTTCGAGAATATGTAGGCGTGTCATTAGTTTTCGATGCCTATTAAAATTTCACAAATCCTCTTCAAAGCCAAAGGGGTTGTTAGTACACGAAAAAATTACAAAATTTGAAACTGCCATAACTCTTTCATATGGTGTGAGATTTTGAAGATTCTTGTCTCTTTTGGTCGATGGTTACCATATTTTCGAGAATATGTAGGCGTATCATTAGTTTTCGATCCCTATAAAAATTTCACAAATCCTCTTCAAAGCCAAAGGGGTTAATACACGGAAAAATTGCAAAATTTGAAACTGCCATAACTCTTTCATATGGTGTGAGATTTTGAAGATTATTGTCTCTTTTGGTCGATGTTTACCATGTTTACGAGGATATGTATACGTATCATTAGTTTTCGATGCCTATAAATATATCACAAATCCTCTTCAAAGCAAAAGGGGTTAGTACACGAAAAAATTGCAAAATTTGAATATGCCATAACTCTTTCATATGGTGTGAAATTTTGAAGATTCTTGTCTCGTTTGGTCTATGGTTACCATATTTTTGAGAATATGTAGGCGTATCATTAGTTTTGGATCCCTATAAAAATTTCACAAATCCTTTTCAAAGCCAAAGGGGTTAGTACACGAAAAAATGCAAAATTTGAAATTGCCATAACTCTTTCATATGGTGTGAGATTTTGAAGAATCTTGTCTCTTTTGGTCGATGCTTACCATGTTTTGGAGAATATGTAGACGGAGCATTAGTTTTCGATGCCTATAAAAATTTCACAAATCCTCTTCAACTCCAAAGGGGTTGTTAGTACACGAAAAAATTACAAAATTTGAAACTGCCATAACTCTTTCATATGGTGTGAGATTTTGAAGATTCTTGTCTCTTTTGGTCGATGGTTACCATATTTTCGAGAATATGTAGGCATATCATTAGTTTTCGATCCCTATAAAAATTTCACAAATCCTCTTCAAAGCCAAAGGGGTTAATACACGGAAAAATTGCAAAATTTGAAACTGCCATAACTCTTTCATATGGTGTGAGATTTTGAAGATTCTTGTCTCTTTTGGTCGATGGTTAGCATGTTTTCGAGAATACGTAGACGTAGCATTAGTTTTCGATTCCTATAAAAATATCACAAATCCTCTTCAAAGCCAAAGGGGTTAGTACACGTAAAAATTTCAAAATTTGAATATGCCATAACTCTTTCATATGGTGTGAGATTTTGAAGATTCTTGTCTCTTTTGGTCTATGGTTACCATATTTTTTAGAACATGTAGGCGTATCATTAGTTTTCGATCCCTATAAAAATTTCACAAATCCTCTTCAAAGCCAAAGGGGTTAGTACACGAAAAAATTGCAAAATTTGAAACTGCCATAACTCTTTCATATGGTGTGAGATTTTGAAGATTCTTGTCTATTTTGGTCAATGGTTACCATATTTTCGAGAATATGTAGGCGTGTCATTAGTTTTCGATGCCTATAAAAATTTCACAAATCCTCTTCAAAGCCAAAGGGGTTGTTAGTACACGAAAAAATTACAAAATTTGAAACTGCCATAACTCTTTCAGATGGTGTGAGATTTTGAAGATTCTTGTCTCTTTTGGTCGATGGTTAGCATGTTTTCGAGAATATGTAGGCGTAGCATTAGCTTTCGATGCCTATAAAAATATCACAAATCCTCTTCAAAGCCAAAGGGGTTAGTACACGAAAAAATTGCAAAATTTGAATATGCCATAACTCTTTCATATGGTGTGAGATTTTGAAGATTCTTGTCTCTTTTGGTCTATGGTTACCATATTTTTTAGAATATGTAGGCGTATCATTAGTTTTCGATCCCTATAAAAATTTCACAAATCCTCTTCAAATCCAAAGGGGTTAGTACACGAAAAAATTGCAAAATTTGAAATTGCCATAACTCTTTCTTATGGTGTGAGATTTTGAAGATTCTTGTCTCTTTTGGTCGGTGGTTACCATGTTTTCGAGAATATGTAGACGTAGCAATAGTTTTTTATGCCTATAAAAATTTCACAAATCCTCTTCAAAGCCAAAGGGGTTAGTACATGAAAAAAATTACAAAATTTGAAACTGCCATAAGTCTTTCATATGGTGTTAGATTTTGAAGATTCTTGTCTCTTTTGGTCGATGGTTAGCATGTTTTCGAGAATATGTAGACGTAGCATTAGTTTTCGATGCCTATAAAAATTTCACAAATCCTCTTCAAAGCCAAAGGGGTTAGTACACGAAAATATTGCAAAATTTGAAACTGCCATAACTCTTTCATATGGTGTGAGATTTCGAAGATTCTTGTCTATTTTGGTCGATGGTTACCATATTTTCGAGAATATGTAGGCGTGTCATTAGTTTTCGATGCCTATTAAAATTTCACAAATCCTCTTCAAAGCCAAAGGGGTTGTTAGTACACGAAAAAATTACAAAATTTGAAACTGCCATAACTCTTTCATATGGTGTGAGATTTTGAAGATTCTTGTCTCTTTTGGTCGATGGTTACCATATTTTCGAGAATATGTAGGCGTATCATTAGTTTTCGATCCCTATAAAAATTTCACAAATCCTCTTCAAAGCCAAAGGGGTTAATACACGGAAAAATTGCAAAATTTGAAACTGCCATAACTCTTTCATATGGTGTGAGATTTTGAAGATTCTTGTCCCTTTTGGTCGATGGTTACCATGTTTACGAGGATATGTATACGTATCATTAGTTTTCGATGCCTATAAATATATCACAAATCCTCTTCAAAGCAAAAGGGGTTAGTACACGAAAAAATTGCAAAATTTGAATATGCCATAACTCTTTCATATGGTGTGAAATTTTGAAGATTCTTGTCTCGTTTGGTCTATGGTTACCATATTTTTGAGAATATGTAGGCGTATCATTAGTTTTGGATCCCTATAAAAATTTCACAAATCCTTTTCAAAGCCAAAGGGGTTAGTACACGAAAAAATGCAAAATTTGAAATTGCCATAACTCTTTCATATGGTGTGAGATTTTGAAGATTCTTGTCTCTTTTGGTCGATGCTTACCATGTTTTCGAGAATATGTAGACGGAGCATTAGTTTTCGATGCCTATAAAAATTTCACAAATCCTCTTCAACTCCAAAGGGGTTGTTAGTACACGAAAAAATTACAAAATTTGAAACTGCCATAACTCTTTCATATGGTGTGAGATTTTGAAGATTCTTGTCTCTTTTGGTCGATGGTTACCATATTTTCGAGAATATGTAGGCATATCATTAGTTTTCGATCCCTATAAAAATTTCACAAATCCTCTTCAAAGCCAAAGGGGTTAATACACGGAAAAATTGCAAAATTTGAAACTGCCATAACTCTTTCATATGGTGTGAGATTTTGAAGATTCTTGTCTCTTTTGGTCGATGGTTAGCATGTTTTCGAGAATACGTAGACGTAGCATTAGTTTTCGATTCCTATAAAAATATCACAAATCCTCTTCAAAGCCAAAGGGGTTAGTACACGTAAAAATTTCAAAATTTGAATATGCCATAACTCTTTCATATGGTGTGAGATTTTGAAGATTCTTGTCTCTTTTGGTCTATGGTTACCATATTTTTTAGAACATGTAGGCGTATCATTAGTTTTCGATCCCTATAAAAATTTCACAAATCCTCTTCAAAGCCAAAGGGGTTAGTACACGAAAAAATTGCAAAATTTGAAACTGCCATAACTCTTTCATATGGTGTGAGATTTTGAAGATTCTTGTCTATTTTGGTCAATGGTTACCATATTTTCGAGAATATGTAGGCGTGTCATTAGTTTTCGATGCCTATAAAAATTTCACAAATCCTCTTCAAAGCCAAAGGGGTTGTTAGTACACGAAAAAATTACAAAATTTGAAACTGCCATAACTCTTTCATATGGTGTGAGATTTTGAAGATTCTTGTCTCTTTTGGTCGATGGTTAGCATGTTTTCGAGAATATGTAGGCGTAGCATTAGCTTTCGATGCCTATAAAAATATCACAAATCCTCTTCAAAGCCAAAGGGGTTAGTACACGAAAAAATTGCAAAATTTGAATATGCCATAACTCTTTCATATGGTGTGAGATTTTGAAGATTCTTGTCTCTTTTGGTCTATGGTTACCATATTTTTTAGAATATGTAGGCGTATCATTAGTTTTCGATCCCTATAAAAATTTCACAAATCCTCTTCAAATCCAAAGGGGTTAGTACACGAAAAAATTGCAAAATTTGAAATTGCCATAACTCTTTCTTATGGTGTGAGATTTTGAAGATTCTTGTCTCTTTTGGTCGGTGGTTACCATGTTTTCGAGAATATGTAGACGTAGCAATAGTTTTTTATGCCTATAAAAATTTCACAAATCCTCTTCAAAGCCAAAGGGGTTAGTACATGAAAAAAATTACAAAATTTGAAACTGCCATAAGTCTTTCATATGGTGTTAGATTTTGAAGATTCTTGTCTCTTTTGGTCGATGGTTAGCATGTTTTCGAGAATATGTAGACGTAGCATTAGTTTTCGATGCCTATAAAAATTTCACAAATCCTCTTCAAAGCCAAAGGGGTTAGTACACGAAAATATTGCAAAATTTGAAACTGCCATAACTCTTTCATATGGTGTGAGATTTCGAAGATTCTTGTCTATTTTGGTCGATGGTTACCATATTTTCGAGAATATGTAGGCGTGTCATTAGTTTTCGATGCCTATTAAAATTTCACAAATCCTCTTCAAAGCCAAAGGGGTTGTTAGTACACGAAAAAATTACAAAATTTGAAACTGCCATAACTCTTTCATATGGTGTGAGATTTTGAAGATTCTTGTCTCTTTTGGTCGATGGTTACCATATTTTCGAGAATATGTAGGCGTATCATTAGTTTTCGATCCCTATAAAAATTTCACAAATCCTCTTCAAAGCCAAAGGGGTTAATACACGGAAAAATTGCAAAATTTGAAACTGCCATAACTCTTTCATATGGTGTGAGATTTTGAAGATTCTTGTCCCTTTTGGTCGATGGTTACCATGTTTACGAGGATATGTATACGTATCATTAGTTTTCGATGCCTATAAATATATCACAAATCCTCTTCAAAGCAAAAGGGGTTAGTACACGAAAAAATTGCAAAATTTGAATATGCCATAACTCTTTCATATGGTGTGAAATTTTGAAGATTCTTGTCTCGTTTGGTCTATGGTTACCATATTTTTGAGAATATGTAGGCGTATCATTAGTTTTGGATCCCTATAAAAATTTCACAAATCCTTTTCAAAGCCAAAGGGGTTAGTACACGAAAAAATGCAAAATTTGAAATTGCCATAACTCTTTCATATGGTGTGAGATTTTGAAGATTCTTGTCTCTTTTGGTCGATGCTTACCATGTTTTCGAGAATATGTAGACGGAGCATTAGTTTTCGATGCCTATAAAAATTTCACAAATCCTCTTCAAAGCCAAAGGGGTTGTTAGTACACGAAAAAATTACAAAATTTGAAACTGCCATAACTCTTTCATATGGTGTGAGATTTTGAAGATTCTTGTCTCTTTTGGTCGATGGTTACCATATTTTCGAGAATATGTAGGCATATCATTAGTTTTCGATCCCTATAAAAATTTCACAAATCCTCTTCAAAGCCAAAGGGGTTAATACACGGAAAAATTGCAAAATTTGAAACGCCCATAACTCTTTCATATGGTGTGAGATTTTGAAGATTCTTGTCTCTTTTGGTCGATGGTTACCATATTTTCGAGAATATGTAGGCATATCATTAGTTTTCGATCCCTATAAAAATTTCACAAATCCTCTTCAAAGCCAAAGGGGTTAGTACACGAAAAAATTAAAAAATTTGAAATTGCCATAACTCTTTCATATGGTGTGAGATTTTGAAGATTCTTGTCTCTTTTGGTCGGTGGTTACCATGTTTTCGAGAATATGTAGACGTAGTAATAGTTTTTGATGCCTATAAAAATTTCACAAATCCTCTTCAAAGCCAAAGGGGTTAGTACACGAAAAAAATTGCAAAATTTGAAACTGCCATAACTTTTTCATATGGTGTGAGATTTTGAAGATTCTTGTCTCTTTTGGTCGATGGTTAGCATGTTTTCGAGAATATGTAGACGTAGCATTAGTTTTCGATTCCTATAAAAATATCACAAATCCTCTTCAAAGCCAAAGGGGTTAGTACACGTAAAAATTGCAAAATTTGAATATGCCATAACTCTTTCATATGGTGTGAGATTTTGAAGATTCTTGTCTCTTTTGGTCTATGGTTACCATATTTTTTAGAACATGTAGGCGTATCATTAGTTTTCGATCCCTATAAAAATTTCACAAATCCTCTTCAAAGCCAAAGGCGTTAGTACACGAAAAAATTGCAAAATTTGAAACTGCCATAACTCTTTCATATGGTGTGAGATTTTGACGATTCTTGTCTATTTTGGTCGATGGTTACCATATTTTCGAGAATATGTAGGCGTGTCATTAGTTTTCGATGCCTATAAAAATTTCACAAATCCTCTTCAAAGCCAAAGGGGTTGTTAGTACACGAAAAAATTACAAAATTTGAAACTGCCATAACTCTTTAATATGGTGTGAGATTTTGAAGATTCTTGTCTCTTTTGGTCGATGGTTAGCATGTTTTCGAGAATATGTAGGCGTAGCATTAGCTTTCGATGCCTATAAAAATATCACAAATCCTCTTCAAAGGCAAAGGGGTTAGTACACGAATAAATTGCAAAATTTGAATATGCCATAACTCTTTCATATGGTGTGAGATTTTGAAGATTCTTGTCTCTTTTGGTCTATGGTTACCATATTTTTTAGAATATGTAGGCGTATCATTAGTTTTCGATCCCTATAAAAATTTCACAAATCCTCTTCAAATCCAAAGGGGTTAGTACACGAAAAAATTGCAAAATTTGAAATTGCCATAACTCTTTCTTATGGTGTGAGATTTTGAAGATTCTTGTCTCTTTTGGTCGGTGGTTACCATGTTTTCGAGAATATGTAGACGTAGCAATAGTTTTTGATGCCTATAAAAATTTCACAAATCCTCTTCAAAGCCAAAGGGGTTAGTACATGAAAAAAATTACAAAATTTGAAACTGCCATAAGTCTTTCATATGGTGTTAGATTTTGAAGATTCTTGTCTCTTTTGGTCGATGGTTAGCATGTTTTCGAGAATATGTAGACGTAGCATTAGTTTTCGATGCCTATAAAAATTTCACAAATCCTCTTCAAAGCTAAAGGGGTTAGTACACGAAAATATTGCAAAATTTGAAACTGCCATAACTCTTTCATATGGTGTGAGATTTCGAAGATTCTTTTCTATTTTGGTCGATGGTTACCATATTTTCGAGAATATGTAGGCGTGTCATTAGTTTTCGATGCCTATTAAAATTTCACAAATCCTCTTCAAAGCCAAAGGGGTTGTTAGTACACGAAAAAATTACAAAATTTGAAATTGCCATAACTCTTTCATATGGTGTGAGATTTTGAAGATTCTTGTCTCTTTTGGTCGATGGTTACCATATTTTCGAGAATATGTAGGCGTATCATTAGTTTTCGATCCCTATAAAAATTTCACAAATCCTCTTCAAAGCCAAAGGGGTTAATACACGGAAAAATTGCAAAATTTGAAACTGCCATAACTCTTTCATATGGTGTGAGATTTTGAAGATTCTTGTCCCTTTTGGTCGATGGTTACCATCTTTACGAGGATATGTATACGTATCATTAGTTTTCGATGCCTATAAATATATCACAAATCCTCTTCAAAGCAAAAGGGGTTAGTACACGAAAAAATTGCAAAATTTGAATATGCCATAACTCTTTCATATGGTGTGAAATTTTGAAGATTCTTGTCTCGTTTGGTCTATGGTTACCATATTTTGGAGAATATGTAGGCGTATCATTAGTTTTGGATCCCTATAAAAATTTCACAAATCCTTTTCAAAGCAAAAGGGGTTAGTACACGAAAAAATTCAAAATTTGAAATTGCCATAACTCTTTCATATGGTGTGAGATTTTGAAGATTCTTGTCTCGTTTGGTCGATGCTTACCATGTTTTCGAGAATATGTAGACGGAGCATTAGTTTTCGATGCCTATAAAAATTTCACAAATCCTCTTCAAAGCCAAAGGGGTTGTCAGTACACGAAAAAATTACAAAATTTGAAACTGCCATAACTCTTTCATATGGTGTGAGATTTTGAAGATTCTTGTCTCTTTTGGTCGATGGTTACCATATTTTCGAGAATATGTAGGCATATCATTAGTTTTCGATCCCTATAAAAATTTCACAAATCCTCTTCAAAGCCAAAGGGGTTAATACACGGAAAAATTGCAAAATTTGAAACTGCCATAACTCTTTCATATGGTGTGAGATTTTGAAGATTCTTGTCTCTTTTGGTCGATGGTTAGCATGTTTTCGAGAATATGTAGTCGTAGCATTAGCTTTCGATGCCTATAAAAATATCACAAATCCTCTTCAAAGCCAAAGGGGTTAGTACACGAAAAAATTGCAAAATTTGAAACTGCCATAACTCTTTCATATGGTGTGAGATTTTGAAGATTCTTGTCTATTTTGGTCGATGGTTACCATATTTTCGAGAATATGTAGGCGTGTCATTAGTTTTCGATGCCTATAAAAATTTCACAAATCCTCTTCAAAGCCAAAGGGGTTGTTAGTACACGAAAAAATTACAAAATTTGAAATTGCCATAACTCTTTCATATGGTGTGAGATTTTGAAGATTCTTGTCTCTTTTGGTCGATGGTTACCATATTTTCGAGAATATGTAGGCGTATCATTAGTTTTCGATCCCTATAAAAATTTCACAAATCCTCTTCAAAGCCAAAGGGGTTAATACACGGAAAAATTGCAAAATTTGAAACTGCCATAACTCTTTCATATGGTGTGAGATTTTGAAGATTCTTGTCCCTTTTGGTCGATGGTTACCATCTTTACGAGGATATGTATACGTATCATTAGTTTTCGATGCCTATAAATATATCACAAATCCTCTTCAAAGCAAAAGGGGTTAGTACACGAAAAAATTGCAAAATTTGAATATGCCATAACTCTTTCATATGGTGTGAAATTTTGAAGATTCTTGTCTCGTTTGGTCTATGGTTACCATATTTTTTAGAATATGTAGGCGTATCATTAGTTTTCGATCCCTATAAAAATTTCACAAATCCTCTTCAAATCCAAAGGGGTTAGTACACGAAAAAATTGCAAAATTTGAAATTGCCATAACTCTTTCTTATGGTGTGAGATTTTGAAGATTCTTGTCTCTTTTGGTCGGTGGTTACCATGTTTTCGAGAATATGTAGACGTAGCAATAGTTTTTGATGCCTATAAAAATTTCACAAATCCTCTTCAAAGCCAAAGGGGTTAGTACATGAAAAAAATTACAAAATTTGAAACTGCCATAAGTCTTTCATATGGTGTTAGATTTTGAAGATTCTTGTCTCTTTTGGTCGATGGTTAGCATGTTTTCGAGAATATGTAGACGTAGCATTAGTTTTCGATGCCTATAAAAATTTCACAAATCCTCTTCAAAGCCAAAGGGGTTAGTACACGAAAATATTGCAAAATTTGAAACTGCCATAACTCTTTCATATGGTGTGAGATTTCGAAGATTCTTGTCTATTTTGGTCGATGGTTACCATATTTTCGAGAATATGTAGGCGTGTCATTAGTTTTCGATGCCTATTAAAATTTCACAAATCCTCTTCAAAGCCAAAGGGGTTGTTAGTACACGAAAAAATTACAAAATTTGAAATTGCCATAACTCTTTCATATGGTGTGAGATTTTGAAGATTCTTGTCTCTTTTGGTCGATGGTTACCATATTTTCGAGAATATGTAGGCGTATCATTAGTTTTCGATCCCTATAAAAATTTCACAAATCCTCTTCAAAGCCAAAGGGGTTAATACACGGAAAAATTGCAAAATTTGAAACTGCCATAACTCTTTCATATGGTGTGAGATTTTGAAGATTCTTGTCCCTTTTGGTCGATGGTTACCATCTTTACGAGGATATGTATACGTATCATTAGTTTTCGATGCATATAAATATATCACAAATCCTCTTCAAAGCAAAAGGGGTTAGTACACGAAAAAATTGCAAAATTTGAATATGCCATAACTCTTTCATATGGTGTGAAATTTTGAAGATTCTTGTCTCGTTTGGTCTATGGTTACCATATTTTTGAGAATATGTAGGCGTATCATTAGTTTTGGATCCCTATAAAAATTTCACAAATCCTTTTCAAAGCAAAAGGGGTTAGTACACGAAAAAATTCAAAATTTGAAATTGCCATAACTCTTTCATATGGTGTGAGATTTTGAAGATTCTTGTCTCGTTTGGTCGATGCTTACCATGTTTTCGAGAATATGTAGACGGAGCATTAGTTTTCGATGCCTATAAAAATTTCACAAATCCTCTTCAAAGCCAAAGGGGTTGTCAGTACACGAAAAAATTACAAAATTTGAAACTGCCATAACTCTTTCATATGGTGTGAGATTTTGAAGATTCTTGTCTCTTTTGGTCGATGGTTACCATATTTTCGAGAATATGTAGGCATATCATTAGTTTTCGATCCCTATAAAAATTTCACAAATCCTCTTCAAAGCCAAAGGGGTTAATACACGGAAAAATTGCAAAATTTGAAACTGCCATAACTCTTTCATATGGTGTGAGATTTTGAAGATTCTTGTCTCTTTTGGTCGATGGTTAGCATGTTTTCGAGAATATGTAGTCGTAGCATTAGCTTTCGATGCCTATAAAAATATCACAAATCCTCTTCAAAGCCAAAGGGGTTAGTACACGAAAAAATTGCAAAATTTGAAACTGCCATAACTCTTTCATATGGTGTGAGATTTTGAAGATTCTTGTCTATTTTGGTCGATGGTTACCATATTTTCGAGAATATGTAGGCGTGTCATTAGTTTTCGATGCCTATAAAAATTTCACAAATCCTCTTCAAAGCCAAAGGGGTTGTTAGTACACGAAAAAATTACAAAATTTGAAACTGCCATAACTCTTTCATATGGTGTGAGATTTTGAAGATTCTTGTCTCTTTTGGTCGATGGTTAGCATGTTTTCGAGAATATGTAGGCGTAGCATTAGCTTTCGATGCCTATAAAAATATCACAAATCCTCTTCAAAGCCAAAGGGGTTAGTACACGAAAAAATTGCAAAATTTGAATATGCCATAACTCTTTCATATGGTGTGAGATTTTGAAGATTCTTGTCTCTTTTGGTCTATGGTTACCATATTTTTTAGAATATGTAGGCGTATCATTAGTTTTCGATCCCTATAAAAATTTCACAAATCCTCTTCAAAACCAAAGGGGTTAGTACACGAAAAAATTGCAAAATTTGAAATTGCCATAACTCTTTCTTATGGTGTGAGATTTTGAAGATTCTTGTCTCTTTTGGTCGGTAGTTACCATGTTTTCGAGAATATGTAGACGTAGCAATAGTTTTTGATGCCTATAAAAATTTCACAAATCCTCTTCAAAGCCAAAGGGGTTAGTACATGAAAAAAATTACAAAATTTGAAACTGCCATAAGTCTTTCATATGGTGTTAGATTTTGAAGATTCTTGTCTCTTTTGGTCGATGGTTAGCATGTTTTCGAGAATATGTAGACGTAGCATTAGTTTTCGATGCCTATAAAAATTTCACAAATCCTCTTCAAAGCCAAAGGGTAACGTACACGAAAATATTGCAAAACTTGAAACTGCCATAACTCTTTCATATGGTGTGAGATTTTGAAGATTCTTATCTATTTTGGTCGATGGTTACCATATTTTCGAGAATATGTAGGCGTGTCATTAGTTTTCGATGCCTATTAAAATTTCACAAATCCTCTTCAAAGCCAAAGGGGTTGTTAGTACACGAAAAAATTACAAAATTTGAAACTGCCATAACTCTTTCATATGGTGTGAGATTTTGAAGATTCTTGTCTCTTTTGGTCGATGGTTACCATATTTTCGAGAATATGTAGGCGTATCATTACTTTTCGATCCCTATAAAAATTTCACAAATCCTCTTCAAAGCCAAAGGGGTTAATACACGGAAAAATTGCAAAATTTGAAACTGCTATAACTCTTTCATATGGTGTGAGATTTTGAAGATTCTTGTCTCTTTTGGTCGATGGTTACCATGTTTACGAGGATATGTATACGTATCATTAGTTTTCGATGCCTATAAATATATCACAAATCCTCTTCAAAGCAAAAGGGGTTAGTAGACGAAAAAATTGCAAAATTTGAATATGCCATAACTCTTTCATATGGTGTGAAATTTTGAAGATTCTTGTCTCGTTTGGTCTATGGTTACCATATTTTTTAGAATATGTAGGCGTATCATTAGTTTTGGATCCCTATAAAAATTTCACAAATTCTCTTCAAAGCCAAATGGGTTAATACACGGAAAATTTGAAATTGCCATAACTCTTTCATATTGTGTGAGATTTTGAAGATTCTTGTCTCTTTTGGTCGATTGTTACCATGTTTTCGAGAATATGTAGACGGAGCATTAGTTTTCGATGCCTATAAAAATTTCACAAATCCTTTTCAAAGCCAAATGGGTTAGTACACGAAAAAATGCAAAATTTGAAATTGCCATAACTCTTTCATATGGTGTGAGATTTTGAAGATTCTTGTCTCTTTTGGTCGATGCTTACCATGTTTTCGAGAATATGTAGACGGAGCATTAGTTTTCGATGCCTATAAAAATTTCACAAATCCTCTTCAAAGCCAAAGGGGTTGTTAGTACACGAAAAAATTAGAAAATTTGAAACTGCCATAACTCTTTCAAATGGTGTGAGATTTTGAAGATTCTTGTCTCTTTTGGTCGATGGTTACCATATTTTCGAGAATATGTAGGCATATCATTAGTTTTCGATCCCTATAAAAATTTCACAAATCCTCTTCAAAGCCAAAGGGGTTAATACACGGAAAAATTGCAAAATTTGAAACTGCCATAACTCTTTCATATGGTGTGAGATTTTGAAGATTCTTGTCTCTTTTGGTCGATGGTTACCATATTTTCGAGAATATGTAGGCATATCATTAGTTTTCGATCTCTATAAAAATTTCACAAATCCTCTTCAAAGCCAAAGGGGTTAGTACACGAAAAAATTGCAAAATTTGAAATTGCCATAACTCTTTCATATGGTGTGAGATTTTGAAGATTCTTGTCTCTTTTGGTCGGTGGTTACCATGTTTTCGAGAATATGTAGACGTAGCAATAGTTTTTGATGCCTATAAAAATTTCACAAATCCTCTTCAAAGCCAAAGGGGTTAGTACACGAAAAAAATTGCAAAATTTGAAACTACCATAACTCTTTCATATGGTGTGAGATTTTGAAGATTCTTGTCTCTTTTTGTCGATGGTTAGCATGTTTTCGAGAATATGTAGACGTAGCATTAGTTTTCGATTCCTATAAAAATATCACAAATCCTCTTCAAAGCCAAATGGGTTAGTACACGTAAAAATTGCAAAATTTGAATATGCCATAACTCTTTCATATGGTGTGAGATTTTGAAGATTCTTGTCTCTTTTGGTCTATGGTTACCATATTTTTTAGAACATGTAGGCGTATCATTAGTTTTCGATCCCTATAAAAATTTCACAAATCCTCTTCAAAGCCAAAGGGGTTAGTACACGAAAAAATTGCAAAATTTGAAACTGCCATAACTCTTTCATATGGTGTAAGATTTTGAAGATTCTTGTCTATTTTGGTCGATGGTTACCATATTTTCGAGAATATGTAGGCGTGTCATTAGTTTTCGATGCCTATAAAATTTTCACAAATCCTCTTCAAAGCCAAAGGGGTTGTTAGTACACGAAAAAATTACAAAATTTGAAACTGCCATAACTCTTTCATATGGTGTGAGATTTTGAAGATTCTTGTCTCTTTTGGTCGATGGTTAGCATGTTTTCGAGAATATGTAGGCGTAGCATTAGATTTCGATGCCTATAAAAATATCACAAATCCTCTTCAAAGCCAAAGGGGTTAGTACACGAAAAAATTGCAAAATTTGAATATGCCATAACTCTTTCATATGGTGTGAGATTTTGAAGATTCTTGTCTCTTTTGGTCTATGGTTACCATATTTTTTAGAATATGTAGGCGTATCATTAGTTTTCGATCCCTATAAAAATTTCACAAATCCTCTTCAAATCCAAATGGGTTACTACACGAAAAAATTGCAAAATTTGAAATTGCCATAACTCTTTCTTATGGTGTGAGATTTTGAAGATTCTTGTCTCTTTTGGTCGGTGGTTACCATGTTTTCGAGAATATGTAGACGTAGCAATAGTTTTTGATGCCTATAAAAATTTCACAAATCCTCTTCAAAGCCAAAGGGGTTAGTACATGAAAAAAATTACAAAATTTGAAACTGCCATAAATCTTTCATATGGTGTTAGATTTTGAAGATTCTTGTCTCTTTTGGTCGATGGTTAGCATGTTTTCGAGAATATGTAGACGTAGCATTAGTTTTCGATGCCTATAAAAATTTCACAAATCCTCTTCAAAGCCAAAGGGGTTAGTACACGAAAATATTGCAAAATTTGAAACTGCCATAACTCTTTCATATGGTGTGAGATTTTGAAGATTCTTGTCTATTTTGGTCGATGGTTACCATATTTTCGAGAATATGTAGGCGTGTCATTAGTTTTCGATGCCTATTAAAATTTCACAAATCCTCTTCAAAGCCAAAGGGGTTGTTAGTACACGAAAAAATTACAAAATTTGAAACTGCCATAACTCTTTCATATGGTGTGATATTTTGAAGATTCTTGTCTCTTTTGGTCGATGGTTACCATATTTTTGAGAATATGTAGGCGTATCATTAGTTTTGGATCCCTATAAAAATTTCACAAATCCTCTTCAAAGCCAAAGGGGTTAATACACGGAAAAATTGCAAAATTTGAAACTGCCATAACTCTTTCATATGGTGTGAGATTTTGAAGATTCTTGTCTCTTTTGGTCGATGGTTACCATGTTTACGAGGATATGTATACGTATCATTAGTTTTTGATGCCTATAAATATATCACAAATTGTAAGGACGAGCTTTTGCGTCACTCGTATTTGGAGATTTGGAATTTATTAACGAGTTTCCGTTGTTACAACTAAATTCCCGAGTGAATTATACTTCAATGGATTTATCGAATTAATTTTAAATATGTTAAGGTTATGAGAAATCTCGGAATAAATAAAGGAATTATCGAATTTATCTCGATTAATAAATTAATTCCGAGGAAATATTCCAGGAAATTAATTTCAGAAAGACATTCTCAAGAACGAGAATTAATTCCGAGAAAACCTTAAATATATTTTAATTAATCGAGAACGAACGAGAAAAATTCTTGGTTCGAATCATATAATTATAATCCGTTCGGTTATGGATTTAATTAAATAATTATATGAAAAAGATATGGTTGTAACAATTTTATGGGACCCATTTGAAAGAAAATTAAAGAAGAGGGGTTAGATGGTGAATAAGAGGATAAGTTTTGCCTTACCACGTCATCAAAGAAATGGGATTTAATCTTAAGTGATGTATATCACTTGGACGTGTAAAGCAAAACCCATTTGGCCTCTTTGTTTTCACCAACACGAGAGAAAGGAAACAAGGATACCATATTGGTTTGAGAATAAGAGGATAAGTTTGAGTGCCACGTCACTAAGGATTTGGAATCTTTTTACAAGTTATTTATATCACTTGGACGGCCAAAATGTACCAGCCCACGCGAGAAAAAAAAAAATAAGAAAAGAAAGGAAAGAAAAGAAGAAGAAGAAGAAGAAGAAGAAGAGATCACGGGAGAGAGAGAGAGCCGAGAGAGTGAGAGAGAGGAAGAGAGCGAGAGAGCGAGACGAGGGTGAGCTCGCGAAGGGGACGCTCGGCCGACAGACACCAAGCTCGAGCGCCACCCACACGCGGCCGAGAAGGGACCAGCGCCGCCGCGAGCAAGCCGAGGACGCCGGAGCAGAGAAACTCGCCGGAGAAGAAGGAGAGAGGGACGGCGACGGAGAAGGTAAGCTCGATTTTGAACTTCTCTTCCTCTACTGCTCGGATTTGAGAAGAAATTATATATCTAGGGTTTGGAGATTTGGGGGTTTTTGTTTGGATTATCCTCTCGTGGATTCGGTGATGATTCTCTTAAATTTAGAGCTGAGCTCGGTTTCAAAAATGGCTTCTCGTTCATGTGCTTGTCCCGATCAATATTTTGTTGCTCGTTCTCTGTTATATGACCGATGATGCGTTGTTGTTATGTTGTGATGTCTCTGATGTTTTGCTGTGGATTCTCGGTGATGTTTTGCCTTGTTTGTGCCGACTGTTGTTGTTGTTGTCATTGTAAGTTTGGATTGGCCGTGTGAACTGTTGGCCGTGTGAAATTGTTTGGCTTTGGTGAAGTTTGTGTGCGAGTTGTTGTCGAGAGTTAGGCTCGGTTTTAAGTGGGCTGAACAGGGCTCGGGGCAACATCTCTAGACGGCGAGGCGGCGCGGACTTGGAAGGTTCGGGCCTCGGCCCGGGGACTTGAGACGTCTCCGATTAGTTAGGGCGAGTCGGGGTTTGTCCCGAGTCTCGACTCGTGCTAGTTACTCGTGCTAGTTACGAATATTTAATTAATATGTTATTATGTTTATGGTAAAGTTCGTTTCAATATAATTAGTAAAGAAAAATAAATTATTATGTTATTGTTATAAACTCGTTGATTATTTAAGTAACTACTTAATATCCTTATTTAAGATATGTACTAAAAATCGAGTTCGACTATGAGCTCGACTCTTTTAATTTTGAAAAAGAATATCAACGAGAAATATTTTATTTACGTAAGAAAATAGAAATAAAAGAAAGGTTCGACTACGAACCGAGGGTTCGGTTATTTCATAAACATTTTATTAAATCGAACCCAAAATTATTTGCAATATGGTTAGACATTTAAAATAAACGACTTGGTTTATTTTAAATGAAAGGTTTTTACGTTATGTATTTCATTTCTCAAATGGTTATAACTTGTCAATAAAAGAGACAAGTCAAAGATATTTTCTAGAACATATTTGAAAAGTATCGTTTTGAGTTATTTTCATATAACTTACATATGCTATAGATTGTTAGTAATAACTTCTATATACGTTCTTTTCTCTTAGTTTCGACCCTCGGGAACCTATTCTAAGCAGTGGGCTTTACCCAGTCAGAAGAATAGGTGGTCGAATAGTGTAGAACGTTCCTTAGCTTAGATTAGAAAAGCGATGTCAAGGCCTTATTCTTAGGCGTCGATTCTTTTTTTGTGTCTCTGTTTTGTCTTCGTGTATTCTCTGTTTCTCGTGTTTGAGACACTCTGAGTAGCGTGAATAGGAGGACGTTTTGAATACGTTCCTTGTGAACTTTCTTTCCAGTAGAAGTATGTACGCTAGTGTATCGAGGGATGAGATACTAAGTACGCTCGACGTTCGATCTTTCTCTTCCATAGATAAGTCCAGATTGCTATAAGGATTAGCAACGAGCAGAAAGCTTACGTGGACTGGGTTACGTGAAGTTAAGAAGAACCCTTTTGTTTGGAAGAGAAGATTTATGGATTCGTGAGAATCGTTATCCAGGTAAGTGGATTTTAGGCACCTACAATATCAAGAAATATTATATATATCTATATATATACATATATTGTACGTGCATTATTTATTTTTATGTGCTTCTAGTAAGCAAGATTAAGATAAGCCAAAAGATAAGTCACTATCAAGATTAAGGGCTTTAAGCCACTAACGAATTGGAAAACGGAATTAGTCCGGCTAACAAAAATGGCTAGAGATAACTAGGAACCCGAGCCTTTGTTATGTGTTTAGTTAGTTCCCCCTTAGAGATCCAGTCCTAGTAAACTGGGTTATGAGAGACTGTTATTAAGACTCGTATTCAAAAGCGAGGATATTATGATAGGATCTTTGGGAGTCACATCCTGAGATCTTATAAGTCACGAATTAATAAGCGAAAAGAATATATGTAAGATCGGGATTGAACCCGAACTAAACAGTCTCTCATGTTAGGTTAATTAAAGAGAAAACATGGAATGGTACCGCCTCCGACATATACCCCATAGACGGGGATTAGGCAGGAGATTGTGCACCCTCCTGTCTGGCGCCAATAAGACATGTGTCGTGCGGATATCATTAAGGGATCCTGAGCAGAAAATGTATTGTATGATGGGAATTGCCGGGACCTAAGCTGGCATATTCTCAAGTAAGAGGAGTTACCGGGACCTAAGCTGGTAATTCCATAGATTATGATGAAAGTATGTTATGATGTGAATCACCGGGACCTAAGCTGGTGAATTCTTAAGTAAGGGGAATATCTCGGGACCTAAGCTGAGTTATTCCTAAGTAAGATGAATCTATCGGGACCTAAGCCGATTGATTCTTAAGAAAGGTGGATTTATCGGGACCTAAGCCGATACTTCCGCAAGTTATGATAAGATATGAATTGCATGTTATGTATTGCTTATGTGTTATGTGCACGATGCATTAGTTATATAGATATCCGCTTACTGAGTCTTTCGACTCACAGTTATTATCTTGATATTGTAGATAAAGGCAAAGCTAAAGAAGATTAAGCAGAGCATCAGCAAAAGCCGGTAAGTAAGTAGGCGTGTGTATGTACGGCTGCCGACCTGTGGCTAAGTTAAGGGCGAATAAGTCTGTTTTGTTTTCAAAAGACGAGTCTTTTGTTTGTGAAGTTTTAAATAGTATGTTTTAAGAAAAACGAAAAATTCGCCCATATTTTTGAGACGTTTAAGTAAATATTTTAAAAGTTTTTCTAGAAAATGTTTTCCGGAAGCGCTTCCAACAAAGTTTTTATGAATTTTATTTATGTCAAGTAAGATATGGAAGATCTCTGCCGCGGCTCGCGGGCGAGCTAAGGCTCGCGGGTCGTGACACAAATCCTCTTCAAAGCAAAATGGGTTAGTAGACAAAAAAATTGCAAAATTTGAATATGCCATAACTCTTTCATATGGTGTGAAATTTTGAAGATTCTTGTCTCGTTTGGTCTATGGTTACCATATTTTTGAGAATATGTAGGCGTATCATTAGTTTTGGATCCCTATAAAAATTTCACAAATTCTCTTCAAAGCCAAATGGGTTAATACACGGAAAATTTGAAATTGCCATAACTCTTTCATATTGTGTGAGATTTTGAAGATTCTTGTCTCTTTTGGTCGATTGTTACCATGTTTTCGAGAATATGTAGACGGAGCATTAGTTTTCGATGCCTATAAAAATTTCACAAATCCTTTTCAAAGCCAAATGGGTTAGTACACGAAAAAATGCAAAATTTGAAATTGCCATAACTCTTTCATATGGTGTGAGATTTTGAAGATTCTTGTCTCTTTTGGTCGATGCTTACCATGTTTTCGAGAATATGTAGACGAAGCATTAGTTTTCGATGCCTATAAAAATTTCACAAATCCTCTTCAAAGCCAAAGGGGTTGTTAGTACACGAAAAAATTACAAAATTTGAAACTGTCATAACTCTTTCATATGGTGTGAGATTTTGAAGATTCTTGTCTCTTTTGGTCGATGGTTACCATATTTTCGAGAATATGTAGGCATATCATTAGTTTTCGATCCCGATAAAAATTTCACAAATCCTCTTCAAAGCCAAAGGGGTTAATACACGGAAAAATTGCAAAATTTGAAACTGCCATAACTCTTTCATATGATGTGAGATTTTGAAGATTCTTGTCTCTTTTGGTCGATGGTTACCATATTTTCGAGAATATGTAGGCATATCATTAGTTTTCGATCCCTATAAAAATTTCACAAATCCTCTTCAAAGCCAAAGGGGTTAGTACACGAAAAAATTGCAAAATTTGAAATTGCCATAACTCTTTCATATGGTGTGAGATTTTGAAGATTCTTGTCTCTTTTGGTCGGTGGTTACCATGTTTTCGAGAATATGTAGACGTAGCAATAGTTTTTGATGCCTATAAAAATTTCACAAATCCTCTTCAAAGCCAAAGGGGTTAGTACACGAAAAAAATTGCAAAATTTGAAACTGCCATAACTCTTTCATATGGTGTGAGATTTTGAAGATTCTTGTCTATTTTGGTCGATGGTTACCATATTTTCGAGAATATGTAGGCGTGTCATTAGTTTTCGATGCCTATAAAAATTTCACAAATCCTCTTCAAAGCCAAAGGGGTTGTTAGTACACGAAAAAATTACAAAATTTGAAACTGCCATAACTCTTTCATATGGTGTGAGATTTTGAAGATTCTTGTCTCTTTTGGTCGATGGTTACCATATTTTCGAGAATATGTAGGCGTATCATTAGTTTTCGATCCCTATAAAAATTTCACAAATCCTCTTCAAAGCCAAAGGGGTTAATACACGGAAAAATTGCAAAATTTGAAACTGCCATAACTCTTTCATATGGTGTGAGATTTTGAAGATTCTTGTCTCTTTTGGTCGATGGTTACCATGTTTACGAGGATATGTATACGTATCATTAGTTTTCGATGCCTATAAATATATCACAAATCCTCTTCAAAGCAAAAGGGGTTAGTACACGAAAAAAATGAAAAATTTGAAATTGCCATAACTCTTTCATATGGTGTGAAATTTTGAAGATTCTTGTCTCTTTTTGTCTATGGTTACCATATTTTTGAGAATATGTAGGCGTATCATTAGTTTTGGATCCCTATAAAAATTTCTCAAATTCTCTTCAAAGCCAAAGGGGTTAGTACACGAAAAAAATGAAAAATTTGAAATTGCCATAACTCTTTCATATTGTGTGAGATTTTGAAGATTCTTGTGTCTTTTGGTCGATTGTTACCATGTTTTCGAGAATATGTAGACGGAGCATTAGTTTTCGATGCCTATAAAAATTTCACAAATCCTTTTCAAAGCCAAAGGGGTTAGTACACGAAAAAATGCAAAATTTGAAATTGCCTTAACTCTTTCATATGGTGTGAGATTTTGAAGATTCTTGTCTCTTTTGGTCGATGCTTACCATGTTTTCGAGAATATGTAGACAGAGCATTAGTTTTCGATGCCTATAAAAATTTCACAAATCCTCTTCAAAGCCAATGGGGTTGTTAGTACACGAAAAAATTACAAAATTTGAAACTGCCATAACTCTTTCATATGGTGTGAGATTTTGAAGATTCTTGTCTCTTTTGGTCAATGGTTACCATATTTTCGAGAATATGTAGGCATATCATTAGTTTTCGATCCCTATAAAAATTTCACAAATCCTCTTCAAAGCCAAAGGGGTTAATACACGGAAAAATTGCAAAATTTGAAACTGCCATAACTCTTTCATATGGTGTGAGATTTTGAAGATTCTTGTCTCTTTTGGTCAATGGTTACCATGTTTACGAGGATATGTAGACGTATCATTAGTTTTCGATGCCTATAAAAATATTACAAATCCTCTTCAAAGCAATAGGGGTTAGTACACGAAAAAATTGCAAAATTTGAATATGCTATAACTCTTTCATATGGTGTGAAATTTTGAAGATTCTTGTCTCTTTTGGTCTATGGTTACCATATTTTTTAGAATATGTAGGCGTATCATTAGTTTTGGATCCCTATAAAAATTTCACAAATTCTCTTCAAAGCCAAAGGGGTTAGTACACGAAAAAAATGCAAAATTTGAAATTGCCATAACTCTTTCATATTGTGTGAGATTTTTAAGATTCTTGTCTCTTTTGGTCGATGGTTACCATGTTTTCGAGAATATGTAGACGGAGCATTAGTTTTCGATGCCTATAAAAATATCACAAATCCTCTTCAAAGCAAAGGGGTTAGTACAAGAAAAAATTACAAAATTTGAATATGCCATAACTCTTTCATATGGTGTGAGATTTTGAAGATTCTTGTCTCTTTTGGTCTATGGTTACCATATTTTTTAGAATATGTAGGCGTATCATTAGTTTTCGATGCCTATAAAAATATCACAAATCCTCTTCAAAGCCAAAGGGGTTAGTACACGAAAAAATTGCAAAATTTGAATATGCCATAACTCTTTCATATGGTGTGAGATTTTGAAGATTCTTGTCTCTTTTGGTCTATGGTTACCATATTTTTTAGAATATGTAGGCGTATCATTAGTTTTCGATCCCTATAAAAATTTCACAAATCCTCTTCAAATCCAAAGGGGTTAGTACACGAAAAAATTGCAAAATTTGAAATTGCCATAACTCTTTCATATGGTGTGAGATTTTGAAGATTCTTGTCTCTTTTGGTCAATGGTTACCATGTTTTCGAGAATATGTAGACATAGCATTAGTTTTCAATGCCTATAAAAATTTCACAAATCCTCTTCAAACCTAAAGGGGTTACTACACGAAAAAATTGCAAAATTTGAAACTGCCATAACTCTTTCATATGGTGTGAGATTTTGAAGATTCTTGTCTATTTTGGTCGATGGTTACCATATTTTCGAGAATATGTAGGCGTGTCATTAGTTTTCGATGCCTATTAAAATTTCACAAATCCTCTTCAAAGCCAAAGGGGTTGTTAGTACACGAAAAAATTACAAAATTTGAAACTGCCATAACTCTTTCATATGGTGTGAGATTTTGAAGATTCTTGTCTCTTTTGGTCGATGGTTAGCATGTTTTCGAGAATATGTAGACATAGCATTAGTTTTCGATGCCTATAAAAATATCACAAATCCTCTTCAAAGCCAAAGGGGTTAGTACACGAAAAAATTGCAAAATTTGAATATGCCATAACTCTTTCATATGGTGTGAGATTTTGAAGATTCTTGTCTCTTTTGGTCTATGGTTACCATATTTTTTAGAATATGTAGGCTTATCATTTGTTTTCGATCCCTATAAAAATTTCACAAATCCTCTTCAAACCCAAAGGGTATCAGTACACGAAAAAATTGCAAAATTTGAAATTGCCATAACTCTTTCATATGGTGTGAGATTTTGAAGATTCTTTTCTCTTTTGGTCGATGGTTACCATGTTTTCGAGAATATGTAGACGTAGCAATAGTTTTTGATGCCTATAAAAATTTCACAAATCCTCTTCAAAGCCAAAGGGGTTAGTACACGAAAAAAATTGCAAAATTTGAAACTGCCATAACTCTTTCATATGGTGTGAGATTTTGAAGATTCTTGTCTCTTTTGGTCGATGGTTAGCATGTTTTCGAGAATATGTAGACGTAGCATTAGTTTTTGATTCCTATAAAAATATCACAAATCCTCTTCAAAGCCAAAGGGGTTAGTACACGTAAAAATTGCAAAATTTGAATATGCCATAACTCTTTCATATGGTGTGAGATTTTGAAGATTCTTGTCTCTTTTGGTCTATGGTTACCATATTTTTTAGAATATGTAGGCGTATCATTAGTTTTCGATCCCTATAAAAATTTCACAAATCCTCTTCAAAGCCAAAGGGGTTAGTACACGAAAAAATTGCAAAATTTGAAACTGCCATAACTCTTTAATATGGTGTGAGATTTTGAAGATTCTTGTCTATTTTGGTCGATGGTTACCATATTTTCGAGAATATGTAGGCGTGTCATTAGTTTTCGATGCCTATAAAAATTTCACAAATCCTCTTCAAAGCCAAAGGGGTTGTTAGTACACGAAAAAATTACAAAATTTGAAACTGCCATAACTCTTTCATATGGTGTGAAATTTTGAAGATTCTTGTCTCGTTTGGTCTATGGTTACCATATTTTTGAGAATATGTAGGCGTATCATTAGTTTTGGATCCCTATAAAAATTTCAAAAATTCTCTTCAAAGCCAAAGGGGTTAATACACGGAAAATATGAAATTGCCATAACTCTTTCATATTGTGTGAGATTTTGAATATTCTTGTCTCTTTTGGTCGATTGTTACCATGTTTTTGAGAATATGTAGACGGAGCATTAGTTTTCGATGCCTATAAAAATTTCACAAATCCTTTTCAAAGCCAAAGGGGTTAATACACGAAAAAATTCAAAATTTGAAATTGCCATAACTCTTTCATATGGTGTGAGATTTTGAAGATTCTTGTCTCTTTTGGTCGATGCTTACCATGTTTTCGAGAATATGTAGACGGAGCATTAGTTTTCGATGCCTATAAAAATTTCACAAATCCTCTTCAAAGCCAACCGGGTTGTTAGTACACGAAAAAATTAAAAATTTGAAATTGTTATAACTCTTTCATATTGTGTGCGATTTTGAAGATTCTTGTCTCTTTTGGTCTATGGTTACCATATTTTCGAGAATATGTAGGCATATCATTAGTTTTCGATCCCTATAAAAATTTCACAAATCCTCTTCAAAGCCAAAGGGGTTAATACACGGAAAAATTGCAAAATTTGAAACTGCCATAACTCTTTCATATTGTGTGAGATATTGAAGATTCTTGTCTCTTTTGGTCGATGGTTACCATGTTTTCGAGAATATGTAGACGGAGCATTAGTTTTTGATGCCTATAAAAATATCACAAATCCTCTTCAAAGCAAAGGGGTTAGTACAAGAAAAAATTACAAAATTTGTATATGCCATAACTCTTTCATATGGTGTGAGATTTTGAAGATTCTTGTCTCTTTTGGTCTATGGTTACCATATTTTTTAGAATATGTAGGCGTATCATTAGTTTTCGATCCCTATAAAAATTTCACAAATCCTCTTCAAATCCAAAGGGGTTAGTACACGAAAAAATTGCAAAATTTGAAATTGTCATATCTCTTTCATATTGTGTGAGATTTTGAAGATTCTTGTCTCTTTTGGTCGATGGTTACCATATTTTTGAGAATATGTAGGCGTATCATTAGTTTTGGATCCCAATAAATATTTCACAAATCCTCTTCAAAGCCAAAGGGGTTACTACACTAAAAAATTACAAAATTTGAATCTGCCATAACTCTTTCCTATGGTGTGAGATTTTGAAGATTCTTGTCTCTTTATGACGATGGTTACCATGTTTTCGAGATTATGTAGAAGTAGCATTAGTTTTCGATGCCTATAAAAATTTCACAAATCCTCTTCAATGCCAAAGGGATTAGTACACGAAAAAATTACAAAATTTGAAACCGCCATAACTCTTTCATATGGTGTGAGATTTTGAAGATTCTTGTCTCTTTTGGTCGATGGTTAACATATTTTTGAAAATATGTAGGTGTATCATTAGTTTTGGATCCCTATAAAAATTTCACAAATCCTCTTCAAAGCCTAAGGGGTTATTACATGAAAAAATTGAAAAATTTGAAATTGCCATAACTCTTTCATATGGTGTGAGATTTTGAAGATTTTTGTCTCTTTTGTTCGATGGTTACCATGTTTTCGAGAATATGTAGACATAGCATTAGTTTTCGATGCCTATAAAAATATCACAAATCCTCTTCAAAGCAAAGGGGTTAGTACACGAAAAAAATTGCTAAATTTTAATATGCCATAACTCTTTCATATGGTGTGAGATTTTGAAGATTCTTGTCTCTTTTGGTCTATGGTTACCATATTTTTTAGAATATGTAGGCGTATCATTAGTTTTCGATGCCTATAAAAATATCACAAATCCTCTTCAAAGCCAAAGGGGTTAGTACACGAAAAAATTGCAAAATTTGAATATGCCATAACTCTCTCATATGGTGTGAGATTTTGAAGATTCTTGTCTCTTTTGGTCTATGGTTACCATATTTTTTAGAATA
This sequence comes from Urtica dioica subsp. dioica, assembly GCF_054948205.1. Classification (NCBI taxonomy): domain Eukaryota; kingdom Viridiplantae; phylum Streptophyta; class Magnoliopsida; order Rosales; family Urticaceae; genus Urtica; species Urtica dioica. Next base: position 49,714,511 of record NC_142759.1, on the reverse strand, counting down.
TGTAGGCGTATCATTAGTTATCGATCCCTATAAAAGTTTCACAAATCCTCTTCAAATCCAAAGGGGTTAGTACACGAAAAAATTGCAAAATTTGAAATTGCCATAACTCTTTCATATGGTGTGAGATTTTGAAGATTCTTGTCTCTTTTGGTCGATGGTTAGTATGTTTTCGAGAATATGTAGGCGTAGCATTAGTTTTCGATGCCCATAAAAATTTTACAAATCCTCTTCAAAGCCAAATGGGTTAGTACACGAAAAAATTGCAAAATTTAAAACTGCCATAACTCTTTCATATGGTGTGAGATTTTGAAGATTCTTGTCTATTTTGGTCGATGGTTACCATATTTTCGAGAATATGTAGGCGTGTCATTAGTTTTCGATACCTATAAAAATTTCACAAATCCTCTTCAAAGCCAAAGGGGTTAGTACACGAAAAAAAATGCAAAATTTGAAATTGCCATAACTCTTTCATATGGTGTGAGATTTTGAAGATTCTTGTCTCTTTTGGTCGATGGTTACCATGTTTACGAGGATATGTAGACGTATCATTAGTTTTCGATGCCTATAAAAATATTACAAATCCTCTTCAAAGCAAAATGGGTTAGTACACGAAAAAATTGCAAAATTTGAATATGCCATAACTCTTTCATATGGTGTGAAATTTTGAAGATTCTTGTCTCTTTTTGTCTATGGTTACCATATTTTTGAGAATATGTAGGCGTATCATTAGTTTTGGATCCCTATAAAAATTTCACAAATTCTCTTCAAAGCCAAAGGGGTTAGTACACGAAAAAAATGCAAAATTTGAAATTTCCATAACTCTTTCATATTGTGTGAGATTTTGAAGATTCTTGTCTCTTTTGGTCGATGGTTACCATGTTTTCGAGAATATGTAGACGGAGCATTAGTTTTTGATGACTATAAAAATATCACAAATCCCCTTCAAAGCAAAGGGGTTAGTACAAGAAAAAATTACAAAATTTGTAAATGCCATAACTCTTTCATATGGTGTGAGATTTTGAAGATTCTTGTCTCTTTTGGTCTATGGTTACCATATTTTTTAGAATATGTAGGCGTATCATTAGTTTTCGATGCCTATAAAAATATCACAAATCCTCTTCAAAGCAAAAGGGGTTAGTACACGAAAAAATTGCAAAATTTGAATATGCCATAACTCTTTCATATGGTGTGAGATTTTGAAGATTCTTGTCTATTTTGGTCGATGGTCACCATATTTTCGAGAATATGTAGGCGTGTCATTAGTTTTCGATCCCTATAAAAATTTCACAAATCCTCTTCAAAGCCAAAGGAGTTAGTACACGAAAAAAATGCAAAATTTGAAATTGCCATAACTCTTTCATATGGTGTGAGATTTTGAAGATTCTTGTCTCTTTTGGTCGATGGTTACCATGTTTTCGAGAATATGTAGACGGAGCATTAGTTTTCGATGCCCATAAAAATTTCACAAATCCTCTTCAAAGCCAAAGGGGTTAATACACGGAAAAATTGCAAAATTTGAAACTGCCATAACTCTTTCATATGGTGTGAGATTTTGAAGATTCTTGTCTCTTTTGGTCGATGGTTACCATGTTTACGAGGATATGTAGACGTATCATTAGTTTTCGATGCCTATAAAAATATCACAAATCCTCTTCAAAGCAAAAGGGGTTAGTACACGAAAAAATTGCAAAATTTGAATATGCCATAACTCTTTCATATGGTGTGAAATTTTGAAGATTCTTGTCTCTTTTGGTCTATGGTTACCATATTTTTGAGAATATGTAGGCGTATCATTAGTTTTGGATCCCTATAAAAATTTCACAAATTCTCTTCAAAGCCAAAGGGGTTAGTACACGAAAAAAATGCAAAATTTGAAATTGCCATAACTCTTACATATTGTGTGAGATTTTGAAGATTCTTGTCTCTTTTGGTCGATGGTTACCATATTTTTGAGAATATGTAGGCGTATCATTAGTTTTGGATCCCAATAAATATTTCACAAATCCTCTTCAAAGCCAAAGGGGTTACTACACTAAAAAATTACAAAATTTGAATCTGCCATAACTCTTTCATATGGTGTGAGATTTTGAAGATTCTTGTCTCTTTATGACGATGGTTACCATGTTTTCGAGATTATGTAGAAGTAGCATTAGTTTTCGATGCCTATAAAAATTTCACAAATCCTCTTCAATGCCAAAGGGATTAGTACACGAAAAAATTACAAAATTTGAAACCGCCATAACTCTTTCATATGGTGTGAGATTTTGAAGATTCTTGTCTCTTTTGGTCGATGGTTAACATATTTTTGAAAATATGTAGGTGTATCATTAGTTTTGGATCCCTATAAAAATTTCACAAATCCTCTTCAAAGCCTAAGGGGTTAGTACACGAAAAAATAGAAAAATTTGAAATTGCCATAACTCTTTCATATGGTGTGAGATTTTGAAGATTTTTGTCTCTTTTGTTCGATGGTTACCATGTTTTCGAGAATATGTAGACATAGCATTAGTTTTCGATGCCTATAAAAATATCAAAAATCCTTTTCAAAGCAAATGGGTTAGTACAAGAAAAAAATTGCAAAATTTTAATATGCCATAACTCTTTCATATGGTGTGAGATTTTGAAGATTCTTGTCTCTTTTGGTCTATGGTTACCATATTTTTTAGAATATGTAGGCGTATCATTAGTTTTCGATGCCTATAAAAATATCACAAATCCTCTTCAAAGCCAAAGGGGTTAGTACACGAAAAAATTGCAAAATTTGAATATGCCATAACTCTTTCATATGGTGTGAGATTTTGAAGATTCTTGTCTCTTTTGGTCTATGGTTACCATATTTTTTAGAATATGTAGGCGTATCATTAGTTATCGATCCCTATAAAAGTTTCACAAATCCTCTTCAAATCCAAAGGGGTTAGTACACGAAAAAATTGCAAAATTTGAAATTGCCATAACTCTTTCATATGGTGTGAGATTTTGAAGATTCTTGTCTCTTTTGGTCGATGGTTAGTATGTTTTCGAGAATTTGTAGGCGTAGCATTAATTTTCGATGCCCATAAAAATTTTACAAATCCTCTTCAAAGCCAAATGGGTTAGTACACGAAAAAATTGCAAAATTTAAAACTGCCATAACTCTTTCATATGGTGTGAGATTTTGAAGATTCTTGTCTATTTTGGTCGATGGTTACCATATTTTCGAGAATATGTAGGCGTGTCATTAGTTTTCGATCCCTATAAAAATTTCACAAATCCTCTTCAAAGCCAAAGAGGTTAGTACACGAAAAAAAATGCAAAATTTGAAATTGCCATAACTCTTTCATATGGTGTGAGATTTTGAAGATTCTTGTCTCTTTTGGTCGATGGTTACCATGTTTACGAGGATATGTAGACGTATCATTAGTTTTCGATGCCTATAAAAATATTACAAATCCTCTTCAAAGCAAAATGGGTTAGTACACGAAAAAATTGCAAAATTTGAATATGCCATAACTCTTTCATATTGTGTGAAATTTTGAAGATTCTTGTCTCTTTTTGTCTATGGTTACCATATTTTTGAGAATATGTAGGCGTATCATTAGTTTTGGATCCCTATAAAAATTTCACAAATTCTCTTCAAAGCCAAAGGGGTTAGTACACGAAAAAAATGCAAAATTTGAAATTTCCATAACTCTTTCATATTGTGTGAGATTTTGAAGATTCTTGTCTCTTTTGGTCGATGGTTACCATGTTTTCGAGAATATGTAGACGGAGCATTAGTTTTTGATGCCTATAAAAATATCACAAATCCTCTTCAAAGCAAAGGGGTTAGTACAAGAAAAAATTACAAAATTTGTAAATGCCATAACTCTTTCATATGGTGTGAGATTTTGAAGATTCTTGTCTCTTTTGGTCTATGGTTACCATATTTTTTAGAATATGTAGGCGTATCATTAGTTTTCGATGCCTATAAAAATATCACAAATCCTCTTCAAAGCAAAAGGGGTTAGTACACGAAAAAATTGCAAAATTTGAATATGCCATAACTCTTTCATATGGTGTGAGATTTTGAAGATTCTTGTCTATTTTGGTCGATGGTCACCATATTTTCGAGAATATGTAGGCGTGTCATTAGTTTTCGATCCCTATAAAAATTTCACAAATCCTCTTCAAAGCCAAAGGGGTTAGTACACGAAAAAAATGCAAAATTTGAAATTGCCATAACTCTTTCATATGGTGTGAGATTTTGAAGATTCTTGTCTCTTTTGGTCGATGGTTACCATGTTTTCGAGAATATGTAGACGGAGCATTAGTTTTCGATGCCCATAAAAATTTCACAAATCCTCTTCAAAGCCAAAGGGGTTAATACACGGAAAAATTGCAAAATTTGAAACTGCCATAACTCTTTCATATGGTGTGAGATTTTGAAGATTCTTGTCTCTTTTGGTCGATGGTTACCATGTTTACGAGGATATGTAGACGTATCATTAGTTTTCGATGCCTATAAAAATATCACAAATCCTCTTCAAAGCAAAAGGGGTTAGTACACGAAAAAATTGCAAAATTTGAATATGCCATAACTCTTTCATATGGTGTGAAATTTTGAAGATTCTTGTCTCTTTTGGTCTATGGTTACCATATTTTTGAGAATATGTAGGCGTATCATTAGTTTTGGATCCCTATAAAAATTTCACAAATTCTCTTCAAAGCCAAAGGGGTTAGTACACGAAAAAAATGCAAAATTTGAAATTGCCATAACTCTTACATATTGTGTGAGATTTTGAAGATTCTTGTCTCTTTTGGTCGATGGTTACCATATTTTTGAGAATATGTAGGCGTATCATTAGTTTTGGATCCCAATAAATATTTCACAAATCCTCTTCAAAGCCAAAGGGGTTACTACACTAAAAAATTACAAAATTTGAATCTGCCATAACTCTTTCATATGGTGTGAGATTTTGAAGATTCTTGTCTCTTTATGACGATGGTTACCATGTTTTCGAGATTATGTAGAAGTAGCATTAGTTTTCGATGCCTATAAAAATTTCACAAATCCTCTTCAATGCCAAAGGGATTAGTACACGAAAAAATTACAAAATTTGAAACCGCCATAACTCTTTCATATGGTGTGAGATTTTGAAGATTCTTGTCTCTTTTGGTCGATGGTTAACATATTTTTGAAAATATGTAGGTGTATCATTAGTTTTGGATCCCTATAAAAATTTCACAAATCCTCTTCAAAGCCTAAGGGGTTAGTACACGAAAAAATTGAAAAATTTGAAATTGCCATAACTCTTTCATATGGTGTGAGATTTTGAAGATTTTTGTCTCTTTTGTTCGATGGTTACCATGTTTTCGAGAATATGTAGACATAGCATTAGTTTTCGATGCCTATAAAAATATCAAAAATCCTCTTCAAAGCAAATGGGTTAGTACAAGAAAAAAATTGCAAAATTTTAATATGCCATAACTCTTTCATATGGTGTGAGATTTTGAAGATTCTTGTCACTTTTGGTCTATGGTTACCATATTTTTTAGAATATGTAGGCGTATCATTAGTTTTCGATGCCTATAAAAATATCACAAATCCTCTTCAAAGCCAAAGGGGTTAGTACACGAAAAAATTGCAAAATTTGAATATGCCATAACTCTTTCATATGGTGTGAGATTTTGAAGATTCTTGTCTCTTTTGGTCTATGGTTACCATATTTTTTAGAATATGTAGGCGTATCATTAGTTATCGATCCCTATAAAAGTTTCACAAATCCTCTTCAAATCCAAAGGGGTTAGTACACGAAAAAATTGCAAAATTTGAAATTGCCATAACTCTTTCATATGGTGTGAGATTTTGAAGATTCTTGTCTCTTTTGGTCGATGGTTAGTATGTTTTCGAGAATTTGTAGGCGTAGCATTAGTTTTCGATGCCCATAAAAATTTTACAAATCCTCTTCAAAGCCAAATGGGTTAGTACACGAAAAAATTGCAAAATTTAAAACTGCCATAACTCTTTCATATGGTGTGAGATTTTGAAGATTCTTGTCTATTTTGGTCGATGGTTACCATATTTTCGAGAATATGTAGGCGTGTCATTAGTTTTCGATCCCTATAAAAATTTCACAAATCCTCTTCAAAGCCAAAGGGGTTAGTACACGAAAAAAAATGCAAAATTTGAAATTGCCATAACTCTTTCATATGGTGTGAGATTTTGAAGATTCTTGTCTCTTTTGGTCGATGGTTACCATGTTTACGAGGATATGTAGACGTATCATTAGTTTTCGATGCCTATAAAAATATTACAAATCCTCTTCAAAGCAAAATGGGTTAGTACACGAAAAAATTGCAAAATTTGAATATGCCATAACTCTTTCATATGGTTTGAAATTTTGAAGATTCTTGTCTCTTTTTGTCTATGGTTACCATATTTTTGAGAATATGTAGGCGTATCATTAGTTTTGGATCCCTATAAAAATTTCACAAATTCTCTTCAAAGCCAAAGGGGTTAGTACACGAAAAAAATGCAAAATTTGAAATTTCCATAACTCTTTCATATTGTGTGAGATTTTGAAGATTCTTGTCTCTTTTGGTCGATGGTTACCATGTTTTCGAGAATATGTAGACGGAGCATTAGTTTTTGATGCCTATAAAAATATCACAAATCCTCTTCAAAGCAAAGGGGTTAGTACAAGAAAAAATTACAAAATTTGTAAATGCCATAACTCTTTCATATGGTGTGAGATTTTGAAGATTCTTGTCTCTTTTGGTCTATGGTTACCATATTTTTTAGAATATGTAGGCGTATCATTAGTTTTCGATGCCTATAAAAATATCACAAATCCTCTTCAAAGCAAAAGGGGTTAGTACACGAAAAAATTGCAAAATTTGAATATGCCATAACTCTTTCATATGGTGTGAGATTTTGAAGATTCTTGTCTATTTTGGTCGATGGTCACCATATTTTCGAGAATATGTAGGCGTGTCATTAGTTTTCGATCCCTATAAAAATTTCACAAATCCTCTTCAAAGCCAAAGGGGTTAGTACACGAAAAAAATGCAAAATTTGAAATTGCCATAACTCTTTCATATGGTGTGAGATTTTGAAGATTCTTGTCTCTTTTGGTCGATGGTTACCATGTTTTCGAGAATATGTAGACGGAGCATTAGTTTTCGATGCCCATAAAAATTTCACAAATCCTCTTCAAAGCCAAAGGGGTTAATACACGGAAAAATTGCAAAATTTGAAACTGCCATAACTCTTTCATATGGTGTGAGATTTTGAAGATTCTTGTCTCTTTTGGTCGATGGTTACCATGTGTACGAGGATATGTAGACGGATCATTAGTTTTCGATGCCTATAAAAATATCACAAATCCTCTTCAAAGCAAAAGGGGTTAGTACACGAAAAAATTGCAAAATTTGAATATGCCATAACTCTTTCATATGGTGTGAAATTTTGAAGATTCTTGTCTCTTTTGGTCTATGGTTACCATATTTTTGAGAATATGTAGGCGTATCATTAGTTTTGGATCCCTATAAAAATTTCACAAATTCTCTTCAAAGCCAAAGGGGTTAGTACACGAAAAAAATGCAAAATTTGAAATTGCCATAACTCTTACATATTGTGTGAGATTTTGAAGATTCTTGTCTCTTTTGGTCGATGGTTACCATATTTTTGAGAATATGTAGGCGTATCATTAGTTTTGGATCCCAATAAATATTTCACAAATCCTCTTCAAAGCCAAAGGGGTTACTACACTAAAAAATTACAAAATTTGAATCTGCCATAACTCTTTCATATGGTGTGAGATTTTGAAGATTCTTGTCTCTTTATGACGATGGTTACCATGTTTTCGAGATTATGTAGAAGTAGCATTAGTTTTCGATGCCTATAAAAATTTCACAAATCCTCTTCAATGCCAAAGGGATTAGTACACGAAAAAATTACAAAATTTGAAACCGCCATAACTCTTTCATATGGTGTGAGATTTTGAAGATTCTTGTCTCTTTTGGTCGATGGTTAACATATTTTTGAAAATATGTAGGTGTATCATTAGTTTTGGATCCCTATAAAAATTTCACAAATCCTCTTCAAAGCCTAAGGGGTTAGTACACGAAAAAATTGAAAAATTTGAAATTGCCATAACTCTTTCATATGGTGTGAGATTTTGAAGATTTTTGTCTCTTTTGTTCGATGGTTACCATGTTTTCGAGAATATGTAGACATAGCATTAGTTTTCGATGCCTATAAAAATATCAAAAATCCTCTTCAAAGCAAATGGGTTAGTACACGAAAAAAATTGCAAAATTTTAATATGCCATAACTCTTTCATATGGTGTGAGATTTTGAAGATTCTTGTCTCTTTTGGTCTATGGTTACCATATTTTTTAGAATATGTAGGCGTATCATTAGTTTTCGATGCCTATAAAAATATCACAAATCCTCTTCAAAGCCAAAGGGGTTAGTACACGAAAAAATTGCAAAATTTGAATATGCCATAACTCTTTCATATGGTGTGAGATTTTGAAGATTCTTGTCTCTTTTGGTCTATGGTTACCATATTTTTTAGAATATGTAGGCGTATCATTAGTTATCGATCCCTGTAAAAGGGTCACAAATCCTCTTCAAATCCAAAGGGGTTAGTACACGAAAAAATTGCAAAATTTGAAATTGCCATAACTCTTTCATATGGTGTGAGATTTTGAAGATTCTTGTCTCTTTTGGTCGATGGTTAGTATGTTTTCGAGAATATGTAGGCGTAGCATTAGTTTTCGATGCCCATAAAAATTTTACAAATCCTCTTCAAAGCCAAATGGGTTAGTACACGAAAAAATTGCAAAATTTAAAACTGCCATAACTCTTTCATATGGTGTGAGATTTTGAAGATTCTTGTCTATTTTGGTCGATGGTTACCATGTTTTCGAGAATATGTAGGCGTAGCATTAGTTTTCGATGCCTATAAAAATTTCACAAATCCTCTTCAATGCCAAAGGGATTAGTACACGAAAAAATTACAAAATTTGAAACCGCCATAACTCTTTCATATGGTGTGAGATTTTGAAGATTCTTGTCTCTTTTGGTCGATGGTTAACATATTTTTGAAAATATGTAGGTGTATCATTAGTTTTGGATCCCTATAAAAATTTCACAAATCCTCTTCAAAGCCTAAGGGGTTAGTACACGAAAAAATTGAAAAATTTGAAATTGCCATAACTCTTTCATATGGTGTGAGATTTTGAAGATTTTTGTCTCTTTTGTTCGATGGTTACCATGTTTTCGAGAATATGTAGACATAGCATTAGTTTTCGATGCCTATAAAAATATCACAAATCCTCTTCAAAGCCAAAGGGGTTAGTACACGAAAAAATTGCAAAATTTGAATATGCCATAACTCTTTCATATGGTGTGAGATTTTGAAGATTCTTGTCTCTTTTGGTCTATGGTTACCATATTTTTTAGAATATGTAGGCGTATCATTAGTTATCGATCCCTGTAAAAGGGTCACAAATCCTCTTCAAATCCAAAGGGGTTAGTACAAGAAAAAATTGCAAAATTTGAAATTGCCATAACTCTTTCATATGGTGTGAGATTTTGAAGATTCTTGTCTCTTTTGGTCGATGGTTAGTATGTTTTCGAGAATATGTAGGCGTAGCATTAGTTTTCGATGCCCATAAAAATTTTACATATCCTCTTCAAAGCCAAATGGGTTAGTACACGAAAAAATTGCAAAATTTAAAACTGCCATAACTCTTTCATATGGTGTGAGATTTTGAAGATTCTTGTCTATTTTGGTCGATGGTTACCATGTTTTCGAGAATATGTAGGCGTAGCATTAGTTTTCGATGCCTATAAAAATTTCACAAATCCTCTTCAATGCCAAAGGGATTAGTACACGAAAAAATTACAAAATTTGAAACCGCCATAACTCTTTCATATGGTGTGAGATTTTGAAGATTCTTGTCTCTTTTGGTCGATGGTTAACATATTTTTGAAAATATGTAGGTGTATCATTAGTTTTGGATCCCTATAAAAATTTCACAAATCCTCTTCAAAGCCTAAGGGGTTAGTACACGAAAAAATTGAAAAATTTGAAATTGCCATAACTCTTTCATATGGTGTGAGATTTTGAAGATTTTTGTCTCTTTTGTTCGATGGTTACCATGTTTTCGAGAATATGTAGACATAGCATTAGTTTTCGATGCCTATAAAAATATCACAAATCCTCTTCAAAGCAAATGGGTTAGTACACGAAAAAAATTGCAAAATTTTAATATGCCATAACTCTTTCATATGGTGTGAGATTTTGAAGATTCTTGTCTCTTTTGGTCTATGGTTACCATATTTTTTAGAATATGTAGGCGTATCATTAGTTTTCGATGCCTATAAAAATATCACAAATCCTCTTCAAAGCCAAAGGGGTTAGTACACGAAAAAATTGCAAAATTTGAATATGCCATAACTCTTTCATATCGTGTGAGATTTTGAAGATTCTTGTCTCTTTTGGTCTATGGTTACCATATTTTTTAGAATATGTAGGCGTATCATTAGTTATCGATCCCTGTAAAAGGGTCACAAATCCTCTTCAAATCCAAAGGGGTTAGTACACGAAAAAATTGCAAAATTTGAAATTGCCATAACTCTTTCATATGGTGTGAGATTTTGAAGATTCTTGTCTCTTTTGGTCGATGGTTAGTATGTTTTCGAGAATATGTAGGCGTAGCATTAGTTTTCGATGCCCATAAAAATTTTACAAATCCTCTTCAAAGCCAAATGGGTTAGTACACGAAAAAATTGCAAAATTTAAAACTGCCATAACTCTTTCATATGGTGTGAGATTTTGAAGATTCTTGTCTATTTTGGTCGATGGTTACCATGTTTTCGAGAATATGTAGGCGTAGCATTAGTTTTCGATGCCTATAAAAATTTCACAAATCCTCTTCAATGCCAAAGGGATTAGTACACGAAAAAATTACAAAATTTGAAACCGCCATAACTCTTTCATATGGTGTGAGATTTTGAAGATTCTTGTCTCTTTTGGTCGATGGTTAACATATTTTTGAAAATATGTAGGTGTATCATTAGTTTTGGATCCCTATAAAAATTTCACAAATCCTCTTCAAAGCCTAAGGGGTTAGTACACGAAAAAATTGAAAAATTTGAAATTGCCATAACTCTTTCATATGGTGTGAGATTTTGAAGATTTTTGTCTCTTTTGTTCGATGGTTACCATGTTTTCGAGAATATGTAGACATAGCATTAGTTTTCGATGCCTATAAAAATATCACAAATCCTCTTCAAAGCCAAAGGGGTTAGTACACGAAAAAATTGCAAAATTTGAATATGCCATAACTCTTTCATATGGTGTGAGATTTTGAAGATTCTTGTCTCTTTTGGTCTATGGTTACCATATTTTTTAGAATATGTAGGCGTATCATTAGTTATCGATCCCTGTAAAAGGGTCACAAATCCTCTTCAAATCCAAAGGGGTTAGTACAAGAAAAAATTGCAAAATTTGAAATTGCCATAACTCTTTCATATGGTGTGAGATTTTGAAGATTCTTGTCTCTTTTGGTCGATGGTTAGTATGTTTTCGAGAATATGTAGGCGTAGCATTAGTTTTCGATGCCCATAAAAATTTTACATATCCTCTTCAAAGCCAAATGGGTTAGTACACGAAAAAATTGCAAAATTTAAAACTGCCATAACTCTTTCATATGGTGTGAGATTTTGAAGATTCTTGTCTATTTTGGTCGATGGTTACCATGTTTTCGAGAATATGTAGGCGTAGCATTAGTTTTCGATGCCTATAAAAATTTCACAAATCCTCTTCAATGCCAAAGGGATTAGTACACGAAAAAATTACAAAATTTGAAACCGCCATAACTCTTTCATATGGTGTGAGATTTTGAAGATTCTTGTCTCTTTTGGTCGATGGTTAACATATTTTTGAAAATATGTAGGTGTATCATTAGTTTTGGATCCCTATAAAAATTTCACAAATCCTCTTCAAAGCCTAAGGGGTTAGTACACGAAAAAATTGAAAAATTTGAAATTGCCATAACTCTTTCATATGGTGTGAGATTTTGAAGATTTTTGTCTCTTTTGTTCGATGGTTACCATGTTTTCGAGAATATGTAGACATAGCATTAGTTTTCGATGCCTATAAAAATATCACAAATCCTCTTCAAAGCAAATGGGTTAGTACACGAAAAAAATTGCAAAATTTTAATATGCCATAACTCTTTCATATGGTGTGAGATTTTGAAGATTCTTGTCTCTTTTGGTCTATGGTTACCATATTTTTTAGAATATGTAGGCGTATCATTAGTTTTCGATGCCTATAAAAATATCACAAATCCTCTTCAAAGCCAAAGGGGTTAGTACACGAAAAAATTGCAAAATTTGAATATGCCATAACTCTTTCATATCGTGTGAGATTTTGAAGATTCTTGTCTCTTTTGGTCTATGGTTACCATATTTTTTAGAATATGTAGGCGTATCATTAGTTATCGATCCCTGTAAAAGGGTCACAAATCCTCTTCAAATCCAAAGGGGTTAGTACACGAAAAAATTGCAAAATTTGAAATTGCCATAACTCTTTCATATGGTGTGAGATTTTGAAGATTCTTGTCTCTTTTGGTCGATGGTTAGTATGTTTTCGAGAATATGTAGGCGTAGCATTAGTTTTCGATGCCCATAAAAATTTTACAAATCCTCTTCAAAGCCAAATGGGTTAGTACACGAAAAAATTGCAAAATTTAAAACTGCCATAACTCTTTCATATGGTGTGAGATTTTGAAGATTCTTGTCTATTTTGGTCGATGGTTACCATGTTTTCGAGAATATGTAGGCGTAGCATTAGTTTTCGATGCCTATAAAAATTTCACAAATCCTCTTCAATGCCAAAGGGATTAGTACACGAAAAAATTACAAAATTTGAAACCGCCATAACTCTTTCATATGGTGTGAGATTTTGAAGATTCTTGTCTCTTTTGGTCGATGGTTAACATATTTTTGAAAATATGTAGGTGTATCATTAGTTTTGGATCCCTATAAAAATTTCACAAATCCTCTTCAAAGCCTAAGGGGTTAGTACACGAAAAAATTGAAAAATTTGAAATTGCCATAACTCTTTCATATGGTGTGAGATTTTGAAGATTTTTGTCTCTTTTGTTCGATGGTTACCATGTTTTCGAGAATATGTAGACATAGCATTAGTTTTCGATGCCTATAAAAATATCACAAATCCTCTTCAAAGCCAAAGGGGTTAGTACACGAAAAAATTGCAAAATTTGAATATGCCATAACTCTTTCATATGGTGTGAGATTTTGAAGATTCTTGTCTCTTTTGGTCTATGGTTACCATATTTTTTAGAATATGTAGGCGTATCATTAGTTATCGATCCCTGTAAAAGGGTCACAAATCCTCTTCAAATCCAAAGGGGTTAGTACAAGAAAAAATTGCAAAATTTGAAATTGCCATAACTCTTTCATATGGTGTGAGATTTTGAAGATTCTTGTCTCTTTTGGTCGATGGTTAGTATGTTTTCGAGAATATGTAGGCGTAGCATTAGTTTTCGATGCCCATAAAAATTTTACATATCCTCTTCAAAGCCAAATGGGTTAGTACACGAAAAAATTGCAAAATTTAAAACTGCCATAACTCTTTCATATGGTGTGAGATTTTGAAGATTCTTGTCTATTTTGGTCGATGGTTACCATGTTTTCGAGAATATGTAGGCGTAGCATTAGTTTTCGATGCCTATAAAAATTTCACAAATCCTCTTCAATGCCAAAGGGATTAGTACACGAAAAAATTACAAAATTTGAAACCGCCATAACTCTTTCATATGGTGTGAGATTTTGAAGATTCTTGTCTCTTTTGGTCGATGGTTAACATATTTTTGAAAATATGTAGGTGTATCATTAGTTTTGGATCCCTATAAAAATTTCACAAATCCTCTTCAAAGCCTAAGGGGTTAGTACACGAAAAAATTGAAAAATTTGAAATTGCCATAACTCTTTCATATGGTGTGAGATTTTGAAGATTTTTGTCTCTTTTGTTCGATGGTTACCATGTTTTCGAGAATATGTAGACATAGCATTAGTTTTCGATGCCTATAAAAATATCACAAATCCTCTTCAAAGCAAATGGGTTAGTACACGAAAAAAATTGCAAAATTTTAATATGCCATAACTCTTTCATATGGTGTGAGATTTTGAAGATTCTTGTCTCTTTTGGTCTATGGTTACCATATTTTTTAGAATATGTAGGCGTATCATTAGTTTTCGATGCCTATAAAAATATCACAAATCCTCTTCAAAGCCAAAGGGGTTAGTACACGAAAAAATTGCAAAATTTGAATATGCCATAACTCTTTCATATCGTGTGAGATTTTGAAGATTCTTGTCTCTTTTGGTCTATGGTTACCATATTTTTTAGAATATGTAGGCGTATCATTAGTTATCGATCCCTGTAAAAGGGTCACAAATCCTCTTCAAATCCAAAGGGGTTAGTACACGAAAAAATTGCAAAATTTGAAATTGCCATAACTCTTTCATATGGTGTGAGATTTTGAAGATTCTTGTCTCTTTTGGTCGATGGTTAGTATGTTTTCGAGAATATGTAGGCGTAGCATTAGTTTTCGATGCCCATAAAAATTTTACAAGTCCTCTTCAAAGCCAAATGGGTTAGTACACGAAAAAATTGCAAAATTTAAAACTGCCATAACTCTTTCATATGGTGTGAGATTTTGAAGATTCTTGTCTATTTTGGTCGATGGTTACCATGTTTTCGAGAATATGTAGGCGTAGCATTAGTTTTCGATGCCTATAAAAATTTCACAAATCCTCTTCAATGCCAAAGGGATTAGTACACGAAAAAATTACAAAATTTGAAACCGCCATAACTATTTCATATGGTGTGAGATTTTGAAGATTCTTGTCTCTTTTGGTCGATGGTTAACATATTTTTGAAAATATGTAGGTGTATCATTAGTTTTGGATCCCTATAAAAATTTCACAAATCCTCTTCAAAGCCTAAGGGGTTAGTACACGAAAAAATTGAAAAATTTGAAATTGCCATAACTCTTTCATATGGTGTGAGATTTTGAAGATTTTTGTCTCTTATGTTCGATGGTTACCATGTTTTCGAGAATATGTAGACATAGCATTAGTTTTCGATGCCTATAAAAATATCACAAATCCTCTTCAAAGCAAATGGGTTAGTACACGAAAAAAATTGCAAAATTTTAATATGCCATAACTCTTTCATATGGTGTGAGATTTTGAAGATTCTTGTCTCTTTTGGTCTATGGTTACCATATTTTTTAGAATATGTAGGCGTATCATTAGTTTTCGATGCCTATAAAAATATCACAAATCCTCTTCAAAGCCAAAGGGGTTAGTACACGAAAAAATTGCAAAATTTGAATATGCCATAACTCTTTCATATGGTGTGAGATTTTGAAGATTCTTGTCTCTTTTGGTCTATGGTTACCATATTTTTTAGAATATGTAGGCGTATCATTAGTTATCGATCCCTGTAAAAGGGTCACAAATCCTCTTCAAATCCAAAGGGGTTAGTACACGAAAAAATTGCAAAATTTGAAATTGCCATAACTCTTTCATATGGTGTGAGATTTTGAAGATTCTTGTCTCTTTTGGTCGATGGTTAGTATGTTTTCGAGAATATGTAGGCGTAGCATTAGTTTTCGATGCCCATAAAAATTTTACAAATCCTCTTCAAAGCCAAATGGGTTAGTACACGAAAAAAATTGCAAAATTTTAATATGCCATAACTCTTTCATATGGTATGAGACTTTGAAGATTCTTGTCTCTTTTGGTCGATGGTTTCCATATTTTTTAGAATATGTAGGTGTATCATTAGTTTTGGATCCCGATAAAAATTTCACAAATCCTTTTCAAAGCCAAAGGGGTTAGCACACGAAAAAATTGCAAAGTTTGAAATTGCCATAACTCTTTCATACGGTGTGAGATTTTGAAGATTCTTGTCTCTTTTGGTCGATGGTTACCATGTTTTCGAGAATATGTAGACGGAGCATTAGTTTTCAATGCCTATAAAAATTTCACAAATCCTCTTCAAAGCCAAAGGGGTTGTTAGTACACGAAAAAATTACAAAATTTGAAACTGCCATAACTCTTTCATATGGTGTGAGATTTTGAAGATTCTTGTCTCTTTTGGTCGATGGTTACCATGTTTTCGAGAATATGTAGACGGAGCATTAGTTTTCGATGCCTATAAAAATTTCACAAATCCTCTTCAAAGCCAAAAGGGTTAGTACACGAAAAAATTGCAAAATTTGAAACTGCCATAACTCTTTCATATGGTGTGAGATTTTGAAGATTCTTGTCTATTTTGGTCGATGGTTACCATATTTTCGAGAATATGTAGGCGTGTCATTAGTTTTCGATCCCTATAAAAATTTCACAAATCCTCTTCAAAGCCAAAGGGGTTACTACACGAAAAAAAATGCAAAATTTGAAATTGCCATAACTCTTTCATATGGTGTGAGATTTTGAAGATTCTTGTCTCTTTTGGTCGATGGTTACCATGTTTTCGAGAATACGTAGACGGAGCATTAGTTTTCGATGCCTATAAAAATTTCACAAATCCTCTTCAAAGCCAAAGGGGTTGTTAGTACACGAAAAAATTACAAAATTTGAAACTGCCATAACTCTTTCATATGGTGTGAGATTTTGAAGATTCTTGTCTCTTTTGGTCGATGGTTACCATATTTTCGATAATATGTAGGCGTATCATTAGTTTTAGATCCCTATCAAAATTTCACAAATCCTCTTCAAAGCCAAAGGGGTTAATACACGGAAAAATTGCAAAATTTGAAACTACCATAACTCTTTCATATGGTGTGAGATTTTGAAGATTCTTGTCTCTTTTGGTCGATGGTTACCATGTTTTCGAGGATATGTAGACGTATCATTAGTTTTCGATGCCTATAAAAATATCACAAATCCTCTTCAAAGCAAAAGGGGGTTAGTACACGAAAATATTGCAAAATTTGAATATGCCATAACTCTTTCATATGGTGTGAAATTTTGAAGATTCTTGTCTCTTTTGGTCTATGGTTACCATATTTTTGAGAATATGTAGGCGTATCATTAGTTTTGGATACCTATAAAAATTTCACAAATCCTCTTCAAAGCCAAAGGGATTAGTACATGAAAAAAATGCAAAATTTGAAATTGCCATATCTTTTTCATATGGTGTGAGATTTTGAAGATTCTTGTCTCTTTTGATCGATGGTTACCATGTTTTCGAGAATATGTAGACGGAGCATTAGTTTTCGATGCCTATAAAAATTTCACAAATCCTCTTCAAAGCCAAAGGGGTTAGTACACGAAAAAATTACAAAATTTGAAACTCCCATAACTCTTTCATATGGTGTGAGATTTTGAAGATTCTTGTCTCTTTTGGTCGATGGTTACCATATTTTCGAGAATATGTAGGCGTATCATTAATTTTCGATCCCTATAAAAATTTCACAAATCCTCTTCAAAGCCAAAGGGGTTAATACACGGAAAAATTGCAAAATTTGAAACTGCCATAACTCTTTCATGTGGTGTGAGATTTTGAAGATTCTTGTCTCTTTTGGTCGATGGTTACTATGTTTTTGAAGATATGTAGACGTATTATTAGTTTTCAATGCTTATAAAAATAACACAAATCCTCTTCAAAGCCAAAGGGGTTAGTACACGAAAAAATTGCAAAATTTGAATATGCCATAACTCTTTCATATGGTATGAGACTTTGAAGATTCTTGTCTCTTTTGGTCGATGCTTTCCATATTTTTTAGAATATTTAGGTGTATCATTAGTTTTGGATCCCTATAAAAATTTCACAAATCCTCTTCAAAGCCAAAGGGGTTAGTACACGAAAAAATTGCAAAGTTTGAAATTGCCATAACTCTTTCATACGGTGTGAGATTTTGATGATTCTTGTCTCTTTTGGTCGATGGTTACCATGTTTTCGAGAATATGTAGACGGAGCATTAGTTTTCAATGCCTATAAAAATTTCACAAATCCTCTTCAAAGCCAAAGGGGTTGTTAGTACATGAAAAAATTACAAAATTTGAAACTGCCATAACTCTTTCATATGGTGTGATATTTTGAAGATTCTTGTCTCTTTTGGTCGATGGTTACCATGTTTTTGAGAATATGTAGACGGAGCATTAGTTTTCGATGCCTATAAAAATTTCACAAATCCTCTTCAAAGCCAAAGGGGTTAGTACACGAAAAAATTACAAAATTTGAAACTCCCATAACTCTTTCATATGGTGTGATATTTTGAAGATTCTTGTCTCTTTTAGGCGTATCATTAGTTTTCGATCCCTATAAAAATTTCACAAATCCTATTCAAAGCCAAAGGGGTTAATACACGGAAAAATTGCAAAATTTGAAACTGCCATAACTCTTTCATATGGTGTGAGATTTTGAAGATTCTTGTCTCTTTTGGTCGATGGTTACCATGTTTTTGAAGATATGTAGACGTATTATTAGTTTTCGATGCTTATAAAAATATCACAAATCCTCTTCAAAGCCAAAGGGGTTAGTACACGAAAAAATTGCAAAATTTGAATGTTATCGTCCTGACGAGGTCCGACGACTCGATCGGCATTTCGGGCGGCCGAGCAAGCTCACTCGGCCATTGGCCGAGTGAAAGCCTATCCAGCCCACACTCGGCCGGCCCATCAACTCACTCGGCCAATGGCCGAGTGAGCCTTCTCTCGGTCCAAGCCCGTCACTCGGCCAATGGCCGAGTGAACTTCTCCATATGTTCACTCGGCCAATGGCCGAACGAGGCCCATCATGCTCACTCGGCCCAAGGCCGAATGAAGCCTCAGACGTCCCAGTGTGTTCGCCCGGCCAAGGGCCGAATGAAGTCTCAAGCCGGCCCACCATGCTCGCTCGGCCAATGGCCGAGTGAGGCCCCGGGCGGCCCAGCACGCTCGGTCGGCCGAAGGCCGAATGAAGACCCCTGCCGGCCCAACAGCTCACTCGGTCAACAGCCGAGTGAGTCTTCTCTCGGCCCAGACTCTTCGCTCGGCCATCACTCGGCCGATGGCCGAGTCAAGCTCACCCGGCGTCCATTCCTTCACTCGGCCATTGGCCGAGTGAATCTCACCCGGCATCCATTCCCTCACTCGGCCATTGGCCGAGTGAATCTCCCTCGGTGACCATCATCTCACTCGGCCATCGGCCGGCCCAACCTCACTCGGCCGATGGCCGACTCAGCCTCACTCGGCCAAGGGACCCTCAACACGTCTCTTGGTCGCCTATAAATAGAGGAGTCCATTCTCTAGTCCAGGTAATCCGAATTTGAGTACTGAAACGCTGTCGAACTCGTACCTCGCTCGTTTCTCTCAAGTCTCGACCTCTAAACACTAAACCCTCTACAAACCACCTCAATCCTACTAATGTTGAGCGTCGGAGAGGTAAACAGAGGCAACCCCTCTGTTTCCCCTTTGTAGTTCACACCTTTCTATTCACGTTTCAGGTGCTTGGACGAGATAGAGATCATCTACAGCTAAGGGACGGCTTGGGATACCAAGCCCGACACGCTCGAGTCGAGACGAGACCTCTTGGTCCGGCCTTGGGTCTAACCGTCTGCGACTCCTAAATCGTTGTCCGAAAAACTGCGACAACATTTTGGCGCTAGAAGGAGGGGATCTCTCGACCTTGACGACGCATTCCCTCTACCAGTTTTCTCCTTTTGTTCTCACGACTCTCGAGAGATGAGTCACAATCCCACTACCTCCGCGGGTACCCGAGCGACGAGCTCGAGGTACGGTCTTCGACGCCTCGCACATCGTCTTGAAGGGCAACCTCGCGATAGCGAGAGCCAGCCCCAAGACCCGATGATTGACCCCGAGGCCGTGCTCCGAGAGGACACGGCCCGGCGGCTTGCGGAGCTCCTTGACCGCCCCGGCGTCGACGGTTCGCTCATAGCCGACCTCCTCGGCTATGACGTTGAAGATAGGTCCGCCAAAGACTACTCCGACTCCGAATATGTGGGGGAGTCGAGGACCAACGAGGCAACGCCTAGCCTCGCCCCTTCGCGGCCCGAGAGGCCCAACGACGCTTTGGCCGGGCCGTCGCACTTAGCGCGGCAGCAGGCACGGTCACATTCCCGGGGACTCGCCCCCTCGGTTTCAAGAGGTGGCCGGACACGGCCCCTCGCCGAGGAGAGAGCGACTCTGGTAGACGATGGGGCCGACAGCCGAAGCGCCCGCCGGACGGCCCGACCAAGGGCGACCTCACCTCGCCCCGCACAGAGTGCGGACCTTAGAGAGCGCTTGACGGCGCAGAGAAACTCCCGAGGGGAGGATCTCCGCCAAAGGCTAAACTCTCGAAGGGACGCGCTCCCCGCCGCAAGTCTCGGCCGGCAGCAGGCCAATGTCGTGGACCAAGCGTCCAACGAACGCTAACCGGTGACTCCCGTGGCCCCGACGGTCGGCCCCGCTAACGGGCTCGACATGGTCACGATGATTCAAAGCCTCCAGAATCAAATCATCGAAATGAGGGAGTCGGGAAGGCAAAGGCCGTACGGAGGGATCGAGGAATCATACTCTCCCTTCGCCGCGCAAATCCTCGCGCAACCATGCGTGGGGAACTTCAAGTTACCGTCCATTCCCCCCTACGATGGACGTACGGACCCCCACTTCCACGTCCAACGCTATGAGACGTGGATGACTATGCAGGGGCAGGCGGACGCCACCCTCTGCCAAGCCTTCAGCCTGACCCTCACAGGCTCGGGGTTTGAATGGTTCCGAAGCTTGAGGCCGGGAAGCATCCCGTCTTTCCGGGCCTTGCGAGAGGCTTTCCTCGCCCGATTCGCCACCCTCGTGGCGTAAAAGAAGCCGAAGACCCACCTCCTCTCTATCCGACAAGGAAGAGACGAGACGTTGAGACAATACCTCGCTCGCTTCACTGAGGAGTCTCACAAGGTCGAAGGGTTCGACGACAGGGACGCCATCACGGCGATCACCGAGGGAGTGCGCACGAGCGACTTCCTCAAGTCTATTGTTGTCCAAGTCCCGCGTGACATGGCGGAGCTGATGACAAGAGCCCGCACATACATGGGAGTCGAGGACTATCTCGATGGCCGAGATGGCCGAAAGGCAGGAGGACAGGGGAGTCGCCACCGCGACGATCGAGATGAAGATCGTCCCGACCCCCGAAAGAGGAGGAATAAGGGAAGCCAGGCCCCTAACGGCCGCTCCCTCCCCGGGCCGAAGCCGTCGCATGTCGACAGCTTTCGGAGGTTCTCGCCATTCACTCCTCTGAACACTCCGCCGTAGCAAATCCTAGCTCTGCACCGTGACAAGTTGGGGAGCCCGACCCCGCTCATGAAGGATCCCGCCAAGAGGGATCAAAGCAAGTACTGTGACTACCATCAAGATCACGGGCACCTGACATCCGAATGCTATAAACTCAAGCGTCAGATTGAGGCCCTGATTCAAGATGGGAAGCTGAAAGAGTACGTCCTGAGAACTATCGGGACGGCCGCGGCGCACGGAGGTCGCCCGCGGCAAGGGAAGAAAGGCCCGGCGACGGTGACTGTCACGGACCGCGCAACAAACGAAGAGCCGGAGAGCTCGCAACTTCACGTCGTGGGTGCAATCTTGGGTGGCCCGGAGTTCGGAGACTCGGCTACGCAAAGGAAGAAGTACGTGCGCGAAGTTTCCCAAGGGAAAATAGCGCACTACATCAACCACACGTACGAGGTCCCTCCTCCGGCCCCCTTCGAGTCCATGTTCTTCACCGGACAAGAAGCAACGCGAGTTCTCCATCCACACAACGACGCGATAGTTGTCTCTGCCCCGGTCGCCAACAACCTCGTCCGGAGAATCCTGATCGACAATGGGAGCTCCGCCGACATAATCTTCAAATCTGCGTTGGACAGGATGAAGCTATCCGGGGTAAGACCGACCCCGATCTCAACCCCGCTCTTCGGCTTCTCTGGGGAGAGGGTTATGACGGAGGGAACTATCGACCTCCCGGTTACCTTCGGTACGCCGGGGGGGCTCGAGGTTACCCACATCGTGTCGTTCCTGGTGGTGGATCAGCCCTCGGCTTACAACATCATCGTCGGCCGCCCGACTCTCAATCGGTTGAAGGCCATAACGTCCACGTACTACCTGATGATGAAGTTCCCGACCGATAAAGGGATCGCCGTGATGTTGGGAGACCAATCCATGGCGAGGATGTGCTACATCCAGGGCGTGGACGGAAAAGGGAAAGGGAAGGTGGTGAGCACCGTCTTCCAACTCGGAGACAAATTCCCGGGCAAGTTAGAGGAAGGAGGCACCTTCGGAGAGCTAGACCAAAGGGACGAAGTCGAGCGTCGAAAGGTGGAGACACCGGACGACCTCGTTCCCGTCGTGTTGGACGACGCCAAACCTGACCAAGTAGTCAAGGTAGGCGCCCAACTCCCGTCTGAGACCCGAATCGAGCTCGCCGCTTTCCTCCGAGAGCACAAAGATGTCTTTGCGTGGACACACGCCGACATGCCGGGGATCGACCCCGAGGTCATGATTCATCGTCTCAACGACGACAAGAGAGTGGCCGAGCGCGTTCAACCGCGACGGGCGTTCAGTGGGGAGAGGTACCAAGCCATTGGTGAAGAAGTTGACAAACTTCTCGCCGCCGACTTCATCAGGGAGGCGGAGCACCCCAAGTGGGTGTCCAATGTGGTAATGGTCAAGAAGCCAAACGGGAAGTGGCGGATCTGCATCGACTACAAAGATCTCAACAAAGCCTGCCTGAAAGACAGCTTCCCTCTCCCGAGGATCGAGCAGCTCGTGGATGCCACTGCGGGCCACGAACTGCTAAGCTTCATGGACGCCTACTCAGGCTACAACCAGATCCGCATGCACGAGCCGGATCAAATTAAAACCACCTTTGTTACGAACCGCGAACTCTACTGTTACAAGGTCATGCCCTTTGGCCTCAAAAACGCGGGAGCAACGTATCAAAGGTTGGTGAACCGCATGTTCGCCAATCAAATTGGCAAGACTATGGAGGTCTACGTGGATGACATGCTTGTCAAAAGCCTCAAAGCCCGCGACCATGTCCGAGACCTTAGGGAAATGTTCACGATTCTGCGGCGCTACAAGATGAAGCTTAACCCCAACAAGTGCGCTTTCGGGGTCAAGTCTGGAAAGTTTCTGGGCTACATGGTGAGCCGCCGCGGGATCGAGGCCAATCCTGAGAAGATTAAGGCGATCTTAGAGATGAGGTCGCCACAAAAGGTCAAAGAAGTTCAAAGCTTGACGGGAAGGATCGCCGCCCTGACGCGATTCGTTTCCAAAGCCACTGATAGGTGCCAACCGTTCTTCAAGGCGCTGAAAAAGACCGACGAGTTTGTATGGACGGAGGAGTGCGAGGAAGCATTTTGAGATATGAAAGCCTATTTCACCTCCCCCCCGTTCCTCGCGAAGCCAAAGAATGGCGAAACCCTATACCTCTACCTCGCGGTTTCCGATAGGGCCGTGAGCGCGGTCCTCATACGCGAAGAGGACAAAGTACAATGGCCAGTCTACTATGTCAGCAAGGCGCTCCTCGACGCCGAAACCCGATACCCCGAGATCGAGAGACTATCCCTCGCCCTCGTCATGAGCGCGAGAAAGCTCCGGCCCTACTTCCAGGCGCACCCCATCGTGGTCCGCTCGGGGCATCCCATCGAGAAGGCCCTTCAAAAAGGGACCTCCTCTCGAATGGCGATATGGTACCAAGAGCTGGGCGAATACGGGGTCGAGTTCCAACCGAGAACCGCCATTAAGGGTCAGGCCCTCGCCGACTTCATCGCCGAGTTCACAAGCGCGCCCCCAACCAACGAGGGCGACGAGAGTAGTAAGACCACGGAAGACAAGGAGGACGACCATAGCAAGTCGTCAAAGAAGAGAACCAACGACCCGATAGGGCCAGTCTGGGACTTGCACGTGGATGGCGCGTCAAACGCCCGGGGGGCTGGCGCCGGCGTTGTGCTCACAAATCCCGATAGGGAAAAGCTGAGATACGCCCTGCGGTTCGAGTTCAAGGCTTCCAACAACGAGGCAGAGTACGAGGCTCTGATCGTTGGCTTGGAGCTAGCGAACAAGTTGGGCGCCCAAAACCTGCGCATCCATTGCGACTCGCAATTGATCGTGAATCAGGTTAAAGGCGACTACGCCGCAAAGGAGCCACACATGATCGCCTACTTGTCCAAGGCCCAAAAGAACTTGGAGGCCCTATCGTGGTTCGAGATCGTCCAGGTTCCTCGAGAGGCGAACGTCGACGCCGACGCCCTAGCTCGCCTCGCGTCTGGGATAGACGAGGAGGGCGAGGGCAGCGTCCCAATCGAAGTGTTGACCCGACCCTACGTCTCGAGAGGCGACGTAGGGGTCATTGACGAGACTCCGCCTCCCTCATGGATGACCCCGCTCGTGGAATTCCTTAAACGAGGAGTCGTCCCCGAGGATAAAGAAGAAGCCAGAAAGCTGAGAGGCTTGGCGCCGAAGTACACAATAAGGGAAGACAACTTGTTCAAGAGAGGCTACTCTATGCCTCTCCTTCGCTGCCTGACCGAGGTAGAGGCAAGGAAAGCACTCCACGAGGTGCACGAGGGGGTGTGCGGTAACCACGCCGCTGGGTAATCTTTGGCATTGAAGCTGCTGAGACTTGGATATTTCTGGCCGACCTTGAAAAAGGACTCCCACGAGTGGGCCAAGAAGTGTGACAAGTGCCAAAGGTTCGCCCACATTCCGCGCCAAGCACCGGCCCCTTTGTGTCCGATTATCGTGCCGCGACCTTTCGCGAAGTGGGGAATCGACCTCATCGGCGAGCTGCCTACGGCCCCGAGACAATACAAGCACGCGATCGTGGCTGTCGATTACTTCACGAAGTGGGTAGAGGCTGAGCCGCTAGCAAAGATCACCGAGGCGAACACGACAAGCTTCATTTGGAAAAGCATCATCTGCCGCTTCGGGATCCCTGCGTCAATTGTAACCGACAACGGAAAACAATTCGACAATGCGCGCCTCCGAGAAATGTGCGAACAACTTGGCATTAGCAAGACTTTCTCCTCTCCCCGCCATCCTCAAGCCAACGGTCAGGTCGAGGCGGTGAACAAGACGATCAAGGAGAACCTGAAGAAGAAGTTGGAGGCAAGAAAAGGGGCTTGGGCCGACGAGCTCCCCATGGTCTTATGGGCATATCGCACCACCGCTCGAAACGCGACCGGCGAAACCCCTTTCGCTCTCGCATTCGGCGTCGAGGCTGTGGTACCCGTCGAGACCAAGCTGCCAACCTTGCGCATCGAGGAGTACGACGAAGCCGCCAACGACGACGCGATTAGGCTCGAGCTAGACCTCATAGACGAAAGGAGGACGGACGCACTCACCCGGCTTGCTGCGCAAAAGAGGAAGGTCGAGAAGTACTACAACTCGAAGATCAAACTGCGGAAGTTCGCCGACGGAAGCCTCGTTCTTCGAAGGGTGTTCCAAAACACCAAGGTGCAAGGCGCGGCAGTTCTAGGCCCCACCTGGGAAGGCCCGTACCGTGTGCGCCGAGCCATCCACAACGGCACGTACGAGCTCGAGAACATGGAGGGACTCGTGTTCACACACCCGTGGAACGCGGAACACCTCCGGCAGTATTACCAGTAGACGTTCATTCGTCCTTTTTTCGCTTTTTGTCTTCATGTAATTTTCAATTCTAGCAAAGGCAATTTACAATTTCAAGTTTGGCCAACGGCCTGGGATGTAATTTTTGAACCATTTCGATAATTTAATAAATTACATTTAACTTCAAAACACTTGGTATCTTAGTTTCTAGCCTCCTCTACGAGCACCCAAGAAACTCGGGGGGCTAAGGAGGATAAGGCGAGAGCAACAAGCTCGCTTACTCCACTTTCCACGCGCCAAACGGTAACAAAACACCCATAAATCGGATCCGCGCCCCGGACCTCCGACTTCGTACCCTCCTCGTGCGACGCTCTCGCACGGGTTGAGGCCGTATGCCGATAGAAAGCGAAACGTCGATGAGTTGGATCCGTGCACCGGACCTCCGGCCTCGCACGTCTTTTGCTGCGACCCTCTCGTGCACCGATGCACCTTGCGCACCGATAGGCGGCAAGTCATCGATGGATCACGTCCGCGCACCGGATTGTCGATCTCGGCAGTCAAAACCCAAAACGTGACACGCGTACCAACGAGTACCACGCTCACTGGGAGCCGCAAACCCATCCCGATACGCACGCCGATAGGTAGCGTACTCGCCGGAGGATGAGCGCGACGGCCACCCAGCTCGCGCGCGCCGATAGGCAGCGAGTCACAAATGGATGGCCGGAAATCGCACCCGCCGGAT
Organism: Urtica dioica subsp. dioica; assembly: GCF_054948205.1. Classification (NCBI taxonomy): domain Eukaryota; kingdom Viridiplantae; phylum Streptophyta; class Magnoliopsida; order Rosales; family Urticaceae; genus Urtica; species Urtica dioica. The sequence continues at coordinate 49,688,154 of NC_142759.1, read as the reverse complement.
GAAACTGGTCTAGCCTGCGTCCACGGGAAACTTCGCCGCCAAATGCCGCAGTAAGCCGTGCCAACCGGTTACGCTAAGCATAGTAAGTCGGGCTCGTAAGACACGCACTATTCAAATTGCGCAAATCGATTACACTAAGCGTAGCAAGTCGAGAAAATAAGACGCACGATGAAAAGAAAGCTTCAATCAAAGCAAAACGATATTGTGTAAACAACCCAACAAGAAAAGTACGAAAGTACGACGCAAACATAACAATAATCCGAAAGAAAGCATAAAGCGAGCGCTAAACAATTGCGCGTAAAACTAAAGAGAAGCTGGCTACTCCGAGCTGAAATCGATCTGCTCCTCATCTTCTTCGGGGCAAGAAGCGCCGAACCCGCCAACGGTTTCTCCGTCCGGTTGACGGGTCGTCGATTGCGCAGCCTCGGCAGGGATTCGGGGATGCGGGTCGTCCCCCGGCAGCTCATCGTCGTAAGGAGGGAACATGGTGTTGAAAAAGGAAAACGTGGTCCCGCGAGACGCGTTCTCCTTCTCGGTCGCTTCCCGAACTCGCCTGGCCGCCTCATAACGAGCCGCCTCCAATGCCAAGTCCCAGTCGTCCTCCAAGTCAGTCTTGGATCGCACGGCGTCCTCCTTCTCCTCGGCAAGGGTCTGCATCTCCGTCCGGAGGGTATCCCTCTCCCTCTCGACCTTAACCCGAGCGATCTCGCTCGCCGATAATCGAGCGTGGACGATGCTCAGCTCCGCATCCCGGCTCGAGAGTGCCGTCTGAAGCTTCTTCGTTTCCCCCAGGAAGGTGTCGGCTGCCTGCTCCGCCTTCTCGCGAAGCGCCTTCTCGGTGGCCAATTCCTTGCGAGCTCGCTCTAGCTCCCCCTCGAGCGCCTCAAACTCTTGGGCGGTGCGAGCCCCCGCTAGGGCGGCAGCGTGCGCGGCCGCCGCGCTCGTCTTCTCCTTCTCCATGATTTGCATGCGTCGTAGCATATCTCGGAGAATGCGATCGCTCCGCTCTTGGCGCGCGAGCATCTGCAAGCAAATGAAACGCGGATGATTACAATAAGCACGACAACCATACATAACACAAGCAAAATGAGTCATACCTTTCGAGCGTCGCCGATCCCGTTCTGGAAGTGTTCAAGGTCGCTCGTCGTCAGCAGACCCTTGAAATCTCGCAAGGAGGTCTCGAGGATCCCTCGGGAGCACTGGTCTCTCAACTCTGCCGCCTCCGCTAAGAGCATGGAGTCCAAGCTGTCTGACACCGTCGACGTGTGAGCGCGTTTGTGTCCGGACGGTGACCCGAGAGAAGCCGACGACGACGATCGCTTATTGGAGGAGATCGTCTCATTCCTCGCCCGCGATGGCGACCCCCCACGACGGGCCTCGGCTGGAGGACGGGCCACGACCATAGCATCACCAGTGGGCGCTGCTCTCGGCATTTGCGTGCGCGGTCGATGACGTCGGGCCATGGTTCCTGCAGAGGAGAGAAAAACGTCTGTCAGTTAAAACATAACGGCAAGCACAAATAATGGAAAACAATAATAGCACGATAACGCGAAAGTATATGCGCGGCCAGTACCCCCCGCGTCGGGGGAAGGAGCTGACGAACCCCCCGCCTCGGACTCGGGATCCTCCGTGGCCCCCGCGTCGAGGCCAGGGCGCGAAGGAACATCGTCACTAGGCACGAACCACCCAGTCCTCGCCATAAGGTCCGGGGACTCGAAAAGCGACCCTTGCCGCCTCGAGTCGGGGACCGCTCCGATCACGAGCGCGAGTTCGGAGCTCTCGATGCCGTAGTCGGCCGGGAATTCAGCGACGGGGCCAAAGGCGAGAGGTGCCGTCCCGAAGGCAGATTCGGACACCCATACCCAAGGGTATCGGTGCTTCGAGGTCAGCTTGGTGAGGATGGGGAATCGCTTCCGGTGCTGAACCTTGTAGAAGCCGGGTTTCCCGGGAACATCGAAGACGGCCACGAGATTCCTGATGTCGTCGGCCGTAACGGTTCGACCTTTCGCTCGGTGCAGCATCATGTGGCAGGCGGCCACCATACGGTAAAAGGATGGAGACATCTGGGCCGCATGAACACCGAGCCGAGCTAGAAGGTCCTGGATCACGGGCTGAAAAGGTAGTCGCAACCCCCCGCGAAGACTAGCCTCGTGGACGGCGGCGTATCCCTTCCGAGGGCGAGTCGGGAGATCTTCAGGCAATGGTCGCAGTAGCGACACGGACTCCGGGATACCGAAACGTTTCCTCAGACCTCTAAAGCTCGCGAACGAAAGAGAACTCGGGAAGTCGACGCCGGAACAGTCAAAGCCGTCCCGAATCGCTGATTCTCCGATGGGGAATGACGATGCACGTTCTTCTTCCTGTGCGGTCAAGCTGACTGAGGCGGTCGACAAAGTGCGGCGGCTCGACGCCTCGCCCGAGCCCTCGGCGTTAGGATGGGTCGCTCGAGCCGAAGCGCGCGCATTCGGCTCGACCGGGCCCGTTTCCCGTGTATCGTCTGTGAGAGGGGGCCCTGTCGGCGCATCCGGCCCGGTCGCGGGCCCGTGATGCACGTCGGTCGCTCGAGCCCGGAGGCCGATCTCGCCTAGGGCCGGCCCAAGCGTGCCCTCCCCATGGCCTTGGGTCACTGGGTCGGCCATGGGACCTCCATGTGGCGCATCCGGCCCAAGCGCATGACCCGGCCCAAGAGGGGCCAAATCTTCTTGACCTAGGCCCAGCCCATTGGGCCCTAGGGTTTGCAAGGCAGCCAAGGTGGCCGCCCCCTCCTCTCCAGCCTTGGGCGGTCGGCCTTCTTCATCTCCGGCGTCGGGTGGCCGGTGCTCCTCCTGTCCGGCGCCGCTACCCCCACCTGCAGCGTCGGCCGCCGCCGGCGGCACTCCCCCGCCATGGACGCGCTCCGGCCCGGCTGGGCCCGACCCACCTGGGCTCCCATGGCCGCCGACCGCCTGCAACACAACCCCACCCGAGAGGGTGGGGTCCTCCCCGACGCCAGCGCCGCCCCTGGCGGCGTTCCTCCACGCCAGCGCGTCATCGCCGGCGTCGGCCTCGCCAGACGCGCCGCCCGCATCCTCCACGACCGGCTCGGCCCTCCCAGGGCGAGGTGCGTCTCCCCCGGGTCTGGGTTCGCCCCAGACGACGCCGACTCGGCCGGGCACGGCCTCCTCCACGCCGGCGCCGGCCTCCTCTGCTTCGTCGGCGTGCTCCCCGGTCGGGATCGTCGCGCGCGGCCCTCCTGGCGTGGTCCCGGGGCTGGGTCCAGCGCAGACGGCGCCGACCCAGCCAGGCGCGACTCCCCCGGCGCTGGCGGCGGCCTGCACAGCGCCGCCCGTGGCCGGCCCGCCTCCTCCGGCGCCAGAATCGGCGAGGGCGCCCCCCCCGGCGCCACATGTGTCATCGCCGGCCTCCTGGGCGGTCGGCCCTGTGCGCGCGACCTCCTTGGCGCGTCCTTCGGCCAAGCCAGCCTCGCGCTGGCCGGCCCGGCCGTCCCCGGCGGCTGGTGCCATCAAGCCGGCGCTCCCCTGCCGGTTTGGGTAATCTCCGGCGCGCGTGTCCCCCTCCCCGTCGGCCAACCACGCCTCGATCAATGAAAAATCGCCACCCGTCGTGTCCGCCACGTTCCTGCTCGAGACAAACGAAGACGATGCGTTGTAGTTGGGGGGGGGGGGGGGGGTGGGCGAGAATTGTGCCCAAAAATTATCCAATTCGGCATCTTGATTCTCGAGAAGAGGGAAAAGGTCGTCCTCAACGGACCCACACCCCGACAGGTGGTTGGTGGGATCCATGAGCGCGAATAACGATGAACACGTCAGCAAAAAAAAAATTAAAATAATACCTAAGGTGAGCGGGCTTACCAATTGTTGACGAGACGGTTCGGCGAGACGACTGGAGACGGAGCTGCTTGAGTTTACCACACGGGCTACGCCCGGTGCCAAACTCGGGGGGCTAATGTTATCGGCCCGACGAGGTCCGACGACTCGATCGGCATTTCGGGCGGCCGAGCAAGCTCACTCGGCCATTGGCCGAGTGAAACCCTATCCAGCCCACACTCGGCCGGCCCATCAACTCACTCGGCCAATGGCCGAGTGAGCCTTCTCTCGGTCCAAGCCCGTCACTTGGCCAATGGCCGAGTGAACTTCTCCATATGTTCACTCGGCCAATGGCCGAACGAGGCCCATCATGCTCACTCGGCCCAAGGCCGAATGAAGCCTCAGACGTCCCAGTGTGTTCGCCCGGCCAAGGGCCGAATGAAGTCTCCAGCCGGCCCACCATGCTCGCTCGGCCAATGGCCGAGTGAGGCCCCGGGCGGCCCAGCACGCTCGGTCGGCCGAAGGCCGAATGAAGACCCCTGCCGGCCCAACAGCTCACTCGGTCAACAGCCGAGTGAGTCTTCTCTCGGCCCAGACTCTTCGCTCGGCCATCACTCGGCCGATGGCCGAGTCAAGCTCACCCGGCGTCCATTCCTTCACTCGGCCATTGGCCGAGTGAATCGCACCCGGCATCCATTCCCTCACTCGGCCATTGGCCGAGTGAATCTCCCTCGGCGACCATCATCTCACTCGGCCATCGGCCGGCCCAACCTCACTCGGCCGATGGCCAACTCAGCCTCACTCGGCCAAGGGACCCTCAACACGTCTCTTGGTCGCCTATAAATAGAGGGGTCCATTCTCAAGTCCAGGTAATCCGAATTTGAGTACTGAAACGCTGTCGAACTCGTACCTCGCTCGTTTCTCTCAAGTCTCGACCTCTAAACACTAAACCCTCTACAAACCACCTCAATCCTACTAATGTTGAGCGTCGGAGAGGTAAACAGAGGCAACCCCTCTGTTTCCCCTTTGTAGTTCACACCTTTCTATTCACGTTTCAGGTGCTTGGACGAGATAGAGATCATCTACAGCTAAGGGACGGCTTGGGATACCAAGCCCGATACGCTCGAGTCGAGACGAGACCACTTGGTCCGGCCTTGGGTCTAACCGTCTGCGACTCCTAAATCGTTGTCCGAAAAACTGCGACAACATTGAATATGCCATAACTCTTTCATATGGTGTGAGATTTTGAAGATTCTTGTCTCTTTTGGTCGATGGTTTCCATATTTTTTAGAATATGTAGGTGTATCATTAGTTTTGGATCCCTATAAAAATTTCACAAATCCTCTTCAAAGCCAAAGGGATTAGTACACGAAAAAATTACAAAATTTGAAACTGCCATAACTCTTTCATATGGTGTGAGATTTTGAAGATTCTTGTCTCTTTTGGTCGGTGGTTACCATGTTTTCGTGAATATGTAGACGTAGCATTAGTTTTTGATGCCTATAAAAATTGCACAAATCCTCTTCAAAGCCAAAGGGGTTAGTACACGAAAAAAATTGCAAAATTTGAAACTGCCATAACTCTTTCATATGGTGTGAGATTTTGAAGATTCTTGTCTCTTTTGGTGGATGGTTACCATGTTTTCAAGAATATGTAGACGTAGCATTATTTTTCGATGCCTATAAAAATTTCACAAATCCTCTTCAAAGCCAAAGGGGTAAGTACACGAAAAAATTGCAAAATTTGAAACTGCCATAACTCTTTCATATGGTGTGATATTTTGAAGATTCTTGTCTATTTTGGTCGATGGTTACCATATTTTCTAGAATATGTAGGCGTGTCATTAGTTTTCGATCCCTATAAAAATTTCACAAATCCTCTTCAAAGGCAAAGGGGTTAGTACACGAAAAAAATGCAAAATTTGAAATTGCCATAACTCTTTCATATGGTGTGAGATTTTGAAGATTCTTGTCTCTTTTGGTCGATGGTTACTATGTTTTCGAGAATATGTAGACGGAGCATTAGTTTTCGATGCCTATAAAAATTTCACAAATCCTCTTCAAAGTCAAAGGGGTTGTTAGTACACGAAAAAATTACAAATTTTGAAACTGCCATAACTCTTTCATATGGTGTGAGATTTTGAAGATTCTTGTCTCTTTTGGTCGATGGTTACCATATTTTCGAGAATATGTAGGCGTATTATTAGTTTTTGATCCCTATAAAAATTTCACAAATCCTCTTCTACGCCAAAGGGGTTAATACACGGAAAAATTGCAAAATTTGAAACTGCCATAACTCTTTCATATGGTGTGAGATTTTGAAGATTCTTGTCTCTTTTGGTCGATGGTTACCATGTTTTTGAAGATATGTAGACGTATTATTAGTTTTCGATGCTTATAAAAATATCACAAATCCTCTTCAAAGCCAAAGGGGTTAGTACACGAAAAAATTGCAAAATTTGAATATGCCATAACTCTTTCATATGGTGTGAAATTTTGAAGATTCTTGTCTCTTTTGGTCTATGGTTACCATATTTTTTAAAATATGTAGACGTAGCATTAGTTTTCGATGCCTATAAAAATTTCACAAATCCTCTTCAAAGCCAAAGGGGTTAGTACACGAAAAAATTGCAAAATTTGAAACTGCCATAACTCTTTCATATGGTGTGAGATTTTGAAGATTCTTGTCTATTTTGGTCGATGGTTACCATATTTTCGAGAATATGTAGGCGTGTCATTAGTTTTCGATCCCTATAAAAATTTCACAAATCCTCTTCAAAGCCAAAGGGGTTAGTACACGAAAAAAATGCAAAATTTGAAATTGCCGTAACTCTTTCATATGGTGTGAGATTTTGAAAATTCTTGTCTCTTTTTGTCGATGGTTACCATGTTTTCGAGAATATGTAGACGGAGCATTAGTTTTCGATGCCTATAAAAATTTCACAAATCCTCTTCAAAGCCAAAGGGGTTGTTAGTACACGAAAAAATTACAAAATTTGAAACTGCCATAACTCTTTCATATGATGTGAGATTTTGAAGATTCTTGTCTCTTTTGGTCGATGGTTACCATGTTTTCGAGAATATGTAGACGGAGCATTAGTTTTCGATGCCTATAAAAATTTCACAAATCCTCTTCTACGCCAAAGGGGTTAATACACGGAAAAATTGCAAAATTTGAAACTGCCATAACTCCTTCATATGGTGTGAGATTTTGAAGATTCTTGTCTCTTTTGGTCGATGGTTACCATGTTTTTGAAGATATGTAGACGTATTATTAGTTTTCGATGCTTATAAAAATATCACAAATCCTCTTCAAAGCCAAAGGGGTTAGTACACGAAAAAATTGCAAAATTTGAATATGCCGTAACTCTTTCATATGGTGTGAAATTTTGAAGATTCTTGTCTCTTTTGGTCTATGGTTACCATATTTTTGAGAATATGTAGGCGTGTCATTAGTTTTCGATCCCTATAAAAATTTCACAAATCCTCTTCAAAGGCAAAGGGGTTAGTACACGAAAAAAATGCAAAATTTGAAATTGCCATAACTCTTTCATATGGTGTGAGATTTTGAAGATTCTTGTCTCTTTTGGTCGATGGTTACCATGTTTTCGAGAATATGTAGACGGAGCATTAGTTTTCGATGCCTATAAAAATTTCACAAATCCTCTTCAAAGTCAAAGGGGTTGTTAGTACACGAAAAAATTACAAATTTTGAAACTGCCATAACTCTTTCATATGGTGTGAGATTTTGAAGATTCTTGTCTCTTTTGGTCGATGGTTACCATATTTTCGAGAATATGTAGGCGTATTATTAGTTTTTGATCCCTATAAAAATTTCACAAATCCTCTTCTACGCCAAAGGGGTTAATACACGGAAAAATTGCAAAATTTGAAACTGCCATAACTCTTTCATATGGTGTGAGATTTTGAAGATTCTGGTCTCTTTTGGTCGATGGTTACCATGTTTTTGAAGATATGTAGACGTATTATTAGTTTTCGATGCTTATAAAAATATCACAAATCCTCTTCAAAGCCAAAGGGGTTAGTACACGAAAAAATTGCAAAATTTGAATATGCCATAACTCTTTCATATGGTGTGAAATTTTGAAGATTCTTGTCTCTTTTGGTCTATGGTTACCATATTTTTTAAAATATGTAGACGTAGCATTAGTTTTCGATGCCTATAAAAATTTCACAAATCCTCTTCAAAGCCAAAGGGGTTAGTACACGAAAAAATTGCAAAATTTGAAACTGCCATAACTCTTTCATATGGTGTGAGATTTTGAAGATTCTTGTCTATTTTGGTCGATGGTTACCATATTTTCGAGAATATGTAGGCGTGTCATTAGTTTTCGATCCCTATAAAAATTTCACAAATCCTCTTCAAAGCCAAAGGGGTTAGTACACGAAAAAAATGCAAAATTTGAAATTGCCATAACTCTTTCATATGGTGTGAGATTTTGAAGATTCTTGTCTCTTTTGGTCGATGGTTACCATGTTTTCGAGAATATGTAGACGGAGCATTAGTTTTCGATGCCTATAAAAATTTCACAAATCCTCTTCAAAGCCAAAGGGGTTGTTAGTACACGAAAAAATTACAAAATTTGAAACTGCCATAACTCTTTCATATGATGTGAGATTTTGAAGATTCTTGTCTCTTTTGGTCGATGGTTACCATGTTTTCGAGAATATGTAGACGGATTATTAGTTTTCGATGCCTATAAAAATTTCACAAATCCTCTTCTACGCCAAAGGGGTTAATACACGGAAAAATTGCAAAATTTGAAACTGCCATAAGTCTTTCATATGGTGTGAGATTTTGAAGATTCTTGTCTCTTTTGGTCGATGGTTTCCATATTTTTTAGAATATGTAGGTGTATCATTAGTTTTGGATCCCTATAAAAATTTCACAAATCCTCTTCAAAGCCAAAGGGATTAGTACACGAAAAAATTACAAAATTTGAAACTGCCATAACTCTTTCATATGGTGTGAGATTTTGAAGATTCTTGTCTCTTTTGGTCGGTGGTTACCATGTTTTCGTGAATATGTAGACGTAGCATTAGTTTTTGATGCCTATAAAAATTGCACAAATCCTTTTCAAAGCCAAAGGGGTTAGTACACGAAAAAAATTGCAAAATTTGAAACTGCCATAACTCTTTCATATGGTGTGAGATTTTGAAGATTCTTGTCTCTTTTGGTGGATGGTTACCATGTTTTCAAGAATATGTAGACGTAGCATTAGTTTTCGATGCCTATAAAAATTTCACAAATCCTCTTCAAAGCCAAAGGGGTTAGTACACGAAAAAATTGCAAAATTTGAAACTGCCATAACTCTTTCATATGGTGTGATATTTTGAAAATTCTTGTCTATTTTGGTCGATGGTTACCATATTTTCTAGAATATGTAGGCGTGTCATTAGTTTTCGATCCCTATAAAAATTTCACAAATCCTCTTCAAAGGCAAAGGGGTTAGTACGCGAAAAAAATGCAAAATTTGAAATTGCCATTACTCTTTCATATGGTGTGAGATTTTGAAGATTCTTGTCTCTTTTGGTCGATGGTTACCTTGTTTTCGAGAATATGTAGACGGAGCATTAGTTTTCGATGCCTATAAAAATTTCACAAATCCTCTTCAAAGCCAAAGGGGTTGTTAGTACACGAAAAAAATACAAAATTTGAAACTTCCATAACTCTTTCATATGGTGTGAGATTTTGAAGATTCTTGTCTCTTTTGGTCGATGGTTACCATGTTTTTGAGAATATGTAGACGGAGCATTAGTTTTCGATGCCTATAAAAATTTCACAAATCCTCTTCAAAGCCAAAGGGGTTGTTAGTACACGAAAAAATTACAAAATTTGAAACTGCCATAACTCTTTCATATGGTGTGAGATTTTGAAGATTCTTGTCTCTTTTGGTCGATGGTTACCATGTTTTTGAAGATATGTAGACGTATTATTAGTTTTCGATGCTTATAAAAATATCACAAATCCTCTTCAAAGCCAAAGGGGTTAGTACACGAAAAAATTGCAAACTTTGAATATGCCATAACTCTTTCATATGGTGTGAGATTTTGAAGATTCTTGTCTCTTTTGGTCGATGGTTTCCATATTTTTTAGAATATGTAGGTGTATCATTAGTTTTGGATCCCTATAAAAATTTCACAAATCCTCTTCAAAGCCAAAGGGATTAGTACACGAAAAAATTGCAAAATTTAAAACTGCCATAACTCTTTCATATGGTGTGAGATTTTGAAGATTCTTGTCTCTTTTGGTCGGTGGTTACCATGTTTTCGTGAATATGTAGACGTAGCATTAGTTTTTGATGCCTATAAAAATTGCACAAATCCTCTTCAAAGCCAAACGGGTTAGTACATGAAAAAAATTGCAAAATTTGAAACTGCCATAACTCTTTCATATGGTGTGAGATTTTGAAGATTCTTGTCTCTTTTGGTGGATGGTTACCATGTTTTCAAGAATATGTAGACGTAGCATTAGTTTTCGATGCCTATAAAAATTTCACAAATCCTCTTCAAAGCCAAAGGGGTTAGTACACGAAAAAATTGCAAAATTTGAAACTGCCATAACTCTTTCATATGGTGTGATATTTTGAAAATTCTTGTCTATTTTGGTCGATGGTTACCATATTTTCTAGAATATGTAGGCGTGTCATTAGTTTTCGATCCCTATAAAAATTTGACAAATCCTCTTCAAAGGCAAAGGGGTTAATACTCGAAAAAAATGCAAAATTTGAAATTGCCATTACTCTTTCATATGGTGTGAGATTTTGAAGATTCTTGTCTCTTTTGGTCGATGGTTACCATGTTTTCGAGAATATGTAGACGGAGCATTAGTTTTCGATGCCTATAAAAATTTCACAAATCCTCTTCAAAGCCAAAGGGGTTGTTAGTACACGAAAAAATTACAAAATTTGAAACTGCCATAACTCTTTCATATGGTGTGAGATTTTGAAGATTCTTGTCTCTTTTGGTCGATGGTTACCATGTTTTTGAAGATATGTAGACGTATTATTAGTTTTCGATGCTTATAAAAATATCACAAATCCTCTTCAAAGCCAAAGGGGTTAGTATACGAAAAAATTGCAAACTTTGAATATGCCATAACTCTTTCATATGGTGTGAGATTTTGAAGATTCTTGTCTCTTTTGGTCGATGGTTTCCATATTTTTTAGAATATGTAGGTGTATCATTAGTTTTGGATCCCTATAAAAATTTCACAAATCCTCTTCAAAGCCAAAGGGATTAGTACACGAAAAAATTACAAAATTTGAAATTGCCATAACTCTTTCATATGGTGTGAGATTTTGAAGATTCTTGTCTCTTTTGGTCGATGGTTACCATGTTTTCGAGAATATGTAGACGGAGCATTAGTTTTCGATGCCTATAAAAATTTCACAAATCCTCTTCAAAGCCAAAGGGGTTGTTAGTACACGAAAAAATTACAAAATTTGAAACTGCCATAACTCTTTCATATGGTGTGAGATTTTGAAGATTCTTGTCGCTTTTGGTCGATGGTTACCATATTTTCGAGAATATGTAAGCGTATCATTAGTTTTCGATCCCTATAAAAATTTCACAAATCCTCTTCTACGCCAAAGGGGTTAATACACGGAAAAATTGCAAAATTTGAAACTGCCATAACTCTTTCATATGGTGTGAGATTTTGAAGATTCTTGTCTCTTTTGGTCGATGGTTACCATGTTTTTGAATATATGTAGACGTATTATTAGTTTTCGATGCTTATAAAAATATCACAAATCCTCTTCAAAGCCAAAGGTGTTAGTACACTAAAAAATTGCAAAATTTGAATATGCCATAACTCTTTCATATGGTGTGAAATTTTGAAGATTCTTGTCTCTTTTGGTCTATGGTTACCATATTTTTTAGAATATGTAGACGTAGCATTAGTTTTCGATGCCTATAAAAATTTCACAAATCCTCTTCAAAGCCAAAGGGGTTAGTACACGAAAAAATTGCAAAATTTGAAACTGCCATAACTCTTTCATATGGTGTGAGATTTTGAAGATTCTTGTCTATTTTGGTCGATGGTTACCATATTTTCGAGAATATGTAGGCGTGTCATTAGTTTTCGATCCCTATAAAAATTTCACAAATCCTCTTCAAAGCCAAAGGGGTTAGTACACGAAAAAAATGCAAAATTTGAAATTGCCATAACTCTTTCATATGGTGTGAGATTTTGAAGATTCTTGTCTCTTTTGGTCGATGGTTACCATGTTTTCGAGAATATGTAGACGTAGCATTAGTTTTCGATGCCTATAAAAATTTCACAAATCCTCTTCAAAGCCAAAGGGGTTGTTAGTACACGAAAAAATTACAAAATTTGAAACTGCCATAACTCTTTCATATGGTGTGAGATTTTGAAGATTCTTGTCTCTTTTGGTCGATGGTTACCATGTTTTTGAAGATATGTAGACGTATTATTAGTTTTCGATGCTTATAAAAATATCACAAATCCTCTTCAAAGCCAAAGGGGTTAGTACACGAAAAAATTGCAAAATTTGAATATGCCATAACTCTTTCATATGGTGTGAGATTTTGAAGATTCTTGTCTCTTTTGGTCGATGGTTTCCATATATTTTAGAATATGTAGGTGTATCATTAGTTTTGGATCCCTATAAAAATTTCACAAATCCTCTTCAAAGCCAAAGGGATTAGTACACGAAAAAATTGCAAAATTTAAAACTGCCATAACTCTTTCATATGGTGTGAGATTTTGAAGATTCTTGTCTCTTTTGGTCGGTGGTTACCATGTTTTCGTGAATATGTAGACGTAGCATTAGTTTTTGATGCCTATAAAAATTTCACAAATCCTCTTCAAAGCCAAAGGGGTTAGTACACGAAAAAAATTGCAAAATTTGAAACTGCCATAACTCTTTCATATGGTGTGAGATTTTGAAGATTCTTGTCTCTTTTGGTCGATGGTTACCATGTTTTCAAGAATATGTAGACGTAGCATTAGTTTTCGATGCCTATAAAAATTTCACAAATCCTCTTCAAAGCCAAAGGGGTTAGTACACGAAAAAATTGCAAAATTTGAAACTGCCATAACTCTTTCATATGGTGTGAGATTTTGAAGATTCTTGTCTATTTTGGTCGATGGTTTCCATTTTTTCGAGAATATGAAGGCGTGTCATTAGTTTTCGATCCCTATAAAAATTTCACAAATCCTCTTCAAAGGCAAAGGGGTTAGTACACGAAAAAAATGCAAAATTTGAAATTGCCATAACTCTTTCGTATGGTGTGAGATTTTGAAGATTCTTGTCTCTTTTGGTCGATGGTTACCATGTTTTCGAGAATATGTAGGCGTATCATTAGTTTTCGATCCCTATAAAAATTTCACAAATCCTCTTCTACGCTAAACGGGTTAATACACGGAAAAATTGCAAAATTTGAAACTGCCATAACTCTTTCATATGGTGTGAGATTTTGAAGATTCTTGTCTCTTTTGGTCGATGGTTACCATGTTTTCGAGGATATGTAGACGTATCATTAGTTTTCGATGCCTATAAAAATATCACAAATCCTCTTCAAAGCAAAAGGGGTTAGGTTAGTACACGAAAAAATTGCAAAATTTGAATATGCCATAACTCTTTCATATGGTGTGAAATTTTGAAGATTCTTGTCTCTTTTGGTCTATGGTTACCATATTTTTTAGAATATGTAGGCGTATCATTAGTTTTAGATCCCTATAAAAATTTCACAAATCCTCTTCAAAGCCAAAGGGGTTAGTACACGAAAAAAAATTCAAAATTTGAAATTTCCATAACTCTTTCATATGGTGTGAGATTTTGAAGATTCTTGTCTCTTTTGGTCGATGGTTACCATGTTTTCGAGAATATGTAGACGGAGCATTAGTTTTCGATGCCTATAAAAATTTCACAAATCCTCTTCAAAGCCAAAGGGGTTAGTACACGAAAAAATTACAAAATTTGAAACTCCCATAACTCTTTCATATGGTGTGAGATTTTGAAGATTCTTGTCTCTTTTGGTCGATGGTTACCATATTTTCGAGAATATGTAGACGGAGCATTAGTTTTCGATGCCTATAAAAATTTCAGAAATCCTCTTCAAAGCCAAATGGGTTGTTAGTACACGAAAAAATTACAAAATTGGAAACTGCCATAACTCTTTCATATGGTGTGAGATTTTGAAGATTCTTGTCTCTTTTGGTCTATGGTTTCCATATTTTTTAGAATATGTAGGCGTATCATTAGTTTTACATCCCTATAAAAATTTCACAAATCCTCTTCAAAGCCAAAGGGGTTAGTACACGAAAAAAATGCAAAATTTGAAATTGCCATAACTCTTTCATATGGTGTGAGATTTTGATGATTCTTGTCTCTTTTGGTCGATGGTTACCATGTTTTCGAGAATATGTAGACGGAGCATTAGTTTTCGATGCCTATAAAAATTTCACAAATCCTCTTCAAAGCCAAAGGGGTTAGTACACGAAAAAATTACAAAATTTGAAACTCCCATAACTCTTTCATATGGTGTGAGATTTTGAAGATTCTTGTCTCTTTTGGTCGATGGTTACCATATTTTCGAGAATATGTAGGCGTATCATTAGTTTTCGATCCCTATAAAAATTTCACAAATCCTCTTCAAAGCCAAAGGGGTTAATACACGGAAAAATTGTTAAATTTGAAACTGCCATAACTCTTTCATATGGTGTGAGATTTTGAAGATTCTTGTCTCTTTTGGTCGATGGTTACCATGTTTTTGAAGATATGTAGACGTATTATTAGTTTTCGATGCTTATAAAAATATCACAAATCCTCTTCAAAGCCAAAGGGGTTAGTACACGAAAAAATTACAAAATTTGAATATGCCATAACTCTTTCATATGGTGTGAGATTTTGAAGATTCTTGTCTCTTTTGGTCGATGGTTTCCATATTTTTTAGAATATGTAGGTGTATCATTAGTTTTGGATCCCTATAAAAATTTCACAAATCCTCTTCAAAGCCAAAGGGATTAGTACACGAAAAAATTGCAAAATTTGAAACTGCCATAACTCTTTCATATGGTGTGAGATTTTGAAGATTCTTGTCTCTTTTGGTCGGTGGTTACCATGTTTTCGTGAATATGTAGACGTAGCATTAGTTTTTGATGCCTATAAAAATTTCAAATCCTCTTCAAAGCCAAAGGGGTTAGTACACGAAAAAAATTGCAAAATTTGAAACTGCCATAACTCTTTCATATGGTGTGAGATTTTGTAGATTATTGTCTTTTTTGGTCGATGGTTACCATGTTTTCAAGAATATGTAGACGTAGCATTAGTTTTCGATGCCTATAAAAATTTCACAAATCCTCTTCAAAGCCAAAGGGGTTAGTACACGAAAAAATTGCAAAATTTGAAACTGCCATAACTTTTTCATATGGTGTGAGATTTTGAAGATTCTTGTCTATTTTGGTCGATGGTTACCATATTTTCGAGAATATGTAGGCGTGTCATTAGTTTTCGATCCCTATAAAAGTTTCACAAATCCTCTTCAAAGCCAAAGGGGTTAGTACACGAAAAAATCCAAAATTTGAAACTGCCATAACTCTTTCATATGGTGTGAGATTTTGGAGATTCTTGTCTCATTTGGTCTATGGTTACCATGTTTTCGAGAATATGTAGACGGAGCATTAGTTTTCGATGGCTATAAAAATTTCACAAATCCTCTTCAAAGCCAAAGGGGTTGTTAGTACACGAAAAAATTACAAAATTTGAAACTGCCATAACTCTATCATATGGTGTGAGATTTTGAAGATTCTTGTCTATTTTGGTCGATGGTTACCATATTTTCGAGAATATGTAGTCGTGTCATTAGCTTTCGATCCCTATAAAATTTCACAAATTCTCTTCAAAGCCAAAGGGGTTAGTACACGAAAAAATCCAAAATTTGAAATTGCCATAACTCTTTCATATGGTGTGAGATTTTGAAGATTCTTGTCTCATTTGGTCTATGGTTACCATGTTTTCGAGAATATGTAGACGGAGCATTAGTTTTCGATGGCTATAAAAATTCACAAATCCTCTTCAAAACCAAAGGGGTTGTTAGTACACGAAAAAATTACAAAATTTGAAACTGCCATAACTCTTTCATATGGTGTGAGATTTTGAAGATTATTGTCTCTTTTGGTCGATGGTTACCATGTTTTCAAGAATATGTAGACGTAGCATTAGTTTTCGATGCCTATAAAAATTTCACAAATCCTCTTCAAAGCCAAAGGGGTTAGTACACGAAAAAATTGCAAAATTTGAAACTGCCATAACTCTTTCATATGGTGTGAGATTTTGAAGATTATTGTCTCTTTTGGTCGATGGTTACCATGTTTTCAAGAATATGTAGACGTAGCATTAGTTTTCGTTGCCTATAAAAATTTCACAAATCCTCTTCAAAGCCAAAGGGGTTAGTACACGAAAAAATTGCAAAATTTGAAACTGCCATAACTCTTTCATATGGTGTGAGATTTTGAAGATTCTTGTCTATTTTGGTCGATGGTTACCATATTTTCGAGAATATATAGGCGTGTCATTAGTTTTCGATCCCTATAAACATTTCACAAATCCTCTTCAAAGCCAAAGGGGTTAGTACACGTAAAAATCCAAAATTTGAAATTGCCATAACTCTTTCATATGGTGTGAGATTTTGAAGATTCTTGTCTCATTTGGTCTATGGTTACCATGTTTTCGAGAATATGGAGACGGAGCATTAGTTTTCGATGGCTATAAATATTTCACAAATCCTCTTCAAAGCCAAAGGGGTTGTAAGTACACGAAAAAATTACAAAATTTGAAACTGCCATAACTCTTTCATATGGTGTGAGATTTTGAAGATTCTTGTCTATTTTGGTCGATGGTTACCATATTTTCGAGAATATGTAGGCGTGTCATTAGTTTTCGATCCCTATAAAAATTTCACAAATCCTCTTCAAAGCCAAAGGGGTTAGTACACGAAAAAATCCAAAATTTGAAATTGCCATAACTCTTTCATATGGTGTGAGATTTTGAAGATTCTTGTCTCATTTGGTCCATGGTTACCATGTTTTCGAGAATATGTAGACGGAGCATTAGTTTTCGATGGCTATAAAAATTTCACAAATCCTCTTCAAAGCCAAAGGGGTTGTTAGTACACGAAAAAATTACAAAATTTGAAACTGCCATAACTCTTTCATATGGTGTGAGATTTTGAAGATTCTTGTCTATTTTGGTCGATGGTTACCATATTTTCGAGAATATGTAGGCGTGTCATTAGTTTTCGATCCCTATAAAAATTTCACAAATCCTCTTCAAAGCCAAAGGGGTTAGTACGCGAAAAAATCCAAAATTTGAAATTGCCATAACTCTTTCATTTGGTGTGAGATTTTGAAGATTCTTGTCTCATTTGGTCTATGGTTACCATGTTTTCGAGAATATGTAGACGGAGCATTAGTTTTCGATGGCTATAAAAATTTCACAAATCCTCTTCAAAGCCAAAGGAGTTGTTAGTACACGAAAAAATTACAAAATTTGAAACTGCCATAACTCTTTCATATGGTGTGAGATTTTGAAGATTCTTGTGTATTTTGGTCGATGGTTACCATATTTTCGAGAATATGTAGGCGTGTCATTAGTTTTCGATCCCTATAAAAATTTCACAAATCCTCTTCAAAGCCAAAGGGGTTAGTACACGAAAAAATCCTAAATTTGAAATTGCCATAACTCTTTCATATGGTGTGAGATTTTGAAGATTCTTGTCTCATTTGGTCTATGGTTACCATGTTTTCGAGAATATGTAGACGGAGCATTAGTTTTCGATGGCTATAAAAATTTCACAAATCCTCTTCAAAGCCAAAGGGGTTGTTAGTACACGAAAAAATTACAAAATTTGAAACTGCCATAACTCCTTCATATGGTGTGAGATTTTGAAGATTCTTGTCTATTTTGGTCGATGGTTACCATATTTTCGAGAATATGTAGGCGTGTCATTAGTTTTCGATCCCTATAAAAATTTCACAAATCCTCTTCAAAGCCAAAGGGGTTAGTACACGAAAAAATCCAAAATTTGAAATTGCCATAACTCTTTCATATGGTGTGAGATTTTGAAGATTCTTGTCTCATTTGGTCTATGGTTACCATGTTTTCGAGAATATGTAGACGGAGCATTAGTTTTCGATGGCTATAAAAATTTCACAAATCCTCTTCAAAGCCAAAGGGGTTGTTATTAGTACACGAAAAAATTACAAAATTTGAAACTGCCATAACTCTTTCATATGGTGTGAGATTTTGAAGATTATTGTCTCTTTTGGTCGATGGTTACCATGTTTTCAAGAATATGTAGACGTAGCATTAGTTTTCGATGCCTATAAAAATTTCACAAATCCTCTTCAAAGCCAAAGGGGTTAGTACACGAAAAAATTGCAAAATTTGAAACTGCCATAACTCTTTCATATGGTGTGAGATTTTGAAGATTATTGTCTCTTTTGGTCGATGGTTACCATGTTTTCAAGAATATGTAGACGTAGCATTAGTTTTCGATGCCTATAAAAATTTCACAAATCCTCTTCAAAGCCAAAGGGGTTAGTACACGAAAAAATTGTAAAATTTGAAACTGCCATAACTCTTTCATATGGTGTGAGATTTTGAAGATTCTTGTCTATTTTGGTCGATGGTTACCATATTTTCGAGAATATGTAGGCGTGTCATTAGTTTTCGATCCCTATAAAAATTTCACAAATCCTCTTCAAAGCCAAAGGGGTTAGTACACGAAAAAATCCAAAATTTGAAATTGCCATAACTCTTTCATATGGTGTGTGATTTTGAAGATTCTTGTCTCATTTGGTCTATGGTTACCATGTTTTCGAGAATATGTAGACGGAGCATTAGTTTTCGATGCCTATAAAAATTTCACAAATCCTCTTCAAAGCCAAAGGGGTTCTTAGTAGACGAAAAAATTACAAAATTTGAAACTGCCATAACTCTTTCATATGGTGTGAGATTTTGAAGATTCTTGTCTATTTTGGTCGATGGTTACCATATTTTCGAGAATATGTAGGCGTGTCATTAGTTTTCGATCCCTATAAAAATTTCACAAATCCTCTTCAAAGCCAAAGGGGTTAGTACACGAAAAAATCCAAAATTTGAAATTGCCATAACTCTTTCATATGGTGTGAGATTTTGAAGATTCTTGTCTCATTTGGTCTATGGTTACCATGTTTTCGAGAATATGTAGACGGAGCATTAGTTTTCGATGGCTATAAAAATTTCACAAATCCTCTTCAAAGCCAAAGGGGTTGTTAGTACACGAAAAAATTACAAAATTTGAAACTACCATAACTCTTTCATATGGTGTGAGATTTTGAAGATTATTGTCTCTTTTGGTCGATGGTTACCATGTTTTCAAGAATATGTAGACGTAGCATTAGTTTTCGATGCCTATAAAAATTTCACAAATCCTCTTCAAAGCCAAAGGGGTTAGTACACGAAAAAATTTCAAAATTTGAAATTGCCATAACTCTTTCATATTGTGTGAGATTTTGAAGATTCTTGTCTATTTTGGTCGATGGTTACCATATTTTCGAGAATATGTAGGCGTGTCATTAGTTTTCGATCCCTATAAAAATTTCACAAATCCTCTTCAAAGCCAAATGGGTTAGTACACAAAAAAATCCAAAATTTGAAATTGCCATAACTCTTTCATATGGTGTGAGATTTTGAAGATTCTTGTCTCATTTGGTCTATGGTTACCATGTTTTCGAGAATTTGTAGACGGCGCATTAATTTTCGATGGCTATAAAAATTTCACAAATCCTCTTCAAAGCCAAAGGGGTTAATACACGGAAAAGTTGCAAAATTTGAAACTGCCATAACTCTTTCATATGGTGTGAGATTTTGAAGATTCTTGTCTCTTTTGGTCGATGGTTACCATGTTTTTGAAGATATGTAGACGTATTATTAGTTTTCGATGCTTATAAAAATATCACAAATCCTCTTCAAAGCCAAAGGGGTTAGTACACGAAAAAATTGCAAAATTTGAATATGCCATAACTCTTTAATATGGTGTGAGATTTTGAAGATTCTTGTCTCTTTTGGTCGATGGTTTCCATATTTTTTAGAATATGTAGGTGTATCATTAGTTTTGGATCCCTATAAAAATTTCACAAATCCTCTTCAAAGCCAAAGGGATCAGTACACGAAAAAATTGCAAAATTTGAAACTGCCATAACTCTTTCATATGGTGTGAGATTTTGAAGATTTTTGTCTCTTTTGGTCGGTGGTTACCATGTTTTCGTGAATATGTAGACATAGCATTAGTTTTTGATGCCTATAAAAATTTCACAAATCCTCTTCCAAGCCAAAGGGGTTAGTACACGAAAAAAATTGCAAAATTTGAAACTGCCATAACTCTTTCATATGGTGTGAGATTTTAAAGATTCTTGTGTCTTTTGGTCGATGGTTACCATGTTTTCAAGAATAGGTAGACTTAGCATTAGTTTTCGATGCCTATAAAAATTTCACAAATCCTCTTCAAAGCCAAAAGGGTTAGTACACGAAAAAATTACAAAATTTGAAACTGCCATAACTCTTTCATATGGTGTGAGATTTTGAAGATTCTTGTCTATTTTTGTCGATGGTTACCATATTTTCGAGAATATGTAGGCGTGTCATTAGTTTTCGATCCCTATAAAAATTTCACAAATACTCTTCAAAGCCAAAGGGGTTAGTACACGAAAAAAATGCAAAATTTGAAATTGCCATAACTCTTTCATATGGTGTGAGATTTTGAAAATTCTTGTCTCTTTTTGTCGATGGTTACCATGTTTTCGAGAATATGTAGACGGAGCATTAGTTTTCGATGCCTATAAAAATTTCACAAATCCTCTTCAAAGCCAAAGGGGTTAGTATACGAAAAAATTACAAAATTTGAAACTGCCATAACTCTTTCATATGGTGTGAGATTTTGAAGATTCTTGTCTCTTTTGGTCGATGGTTACCATGTTTTCGAGAATATGTAGACGGAGCATTAGTTTTCGATGCCTATAAAAATTTCACAAATCCTCTTCAAAGCCAAAGGGGTTAGTACACGGAAAAATTGGAAAATTTGAAACTCCCATAACTCTTTCATATGGTGTGAGATTTTGAAGATTCTTGTCTCTTTTGGTCGATGGTTACCATGTTTTCGAGAATATGTAGACGGAGCATTAGTGTTCGATGCATATAAAAATTTCACAAATCCTCTTCAAAGCCAAAGGGGTTGTTAGTACACGAAAAAATTACAAAATTGGAAACTGCCATAACTCTTTCATGTGGTGTGAGATTTTGAAGATTCTTGTCTCTTTTGGTCTATAGTTACCATATTTTTTAGAATATGTAGGCGTATCATTAGTTTTAGATCCCTATAAAAATATCACAAATCCTCTTCAAAGCCAAAGGGGTTAGTACACGAAAAAAATGCAAAATTTGAAATTGCCATAACTCTTTCATATGGTGTGAGATTTTGAAGATTCTTGTCTCTTTTGGTCGATAGTTACCATGTTTTCGAGAATATGTAGACGGAGCATTAGTTTTCGATGCCTATAAAAAATTCACAAATCCTCTTCAAAGCCAAAGGGGTTAGTACACGAAAAAATTAGAAAATTTGAAACTCCCATAACTCTTTCATATGGTGTGAGATTTTGAAGATTCTTGTCTCTTTTGGTCGATGGTTACCATATTTTCGAGAATATGTAGGCGTATCATTAGTTTTCGATCCCTATAAAAATATCACAAATCCTCTTCAAAGCCAAAGGGGTTAATACACGGAAAAATTGGAAAATTTGAAACTCCCATAACTCTTTCATATGGTGTGAGATTTTGAAGATTCTTGTCTCTTTTGGTCATTGGTTACCATGTTTTCGAGAATATGTAGACGGAGCATTAGTGTTCGATGCGTATAAAAATTTCACAAATCCTCTTCAAAGCCAAAGGGGTTGTTAGTACACGAAAAAATTACAAAATTGGAAACTGCCATAACTCTTTCATGTGGTGTGAGATTTTGAAGATTCTTGTCTCTTTTGGTCTATGGTTACCATATTTTTTAGAATATGTAGGCGTATCATTAGTTTTAGATCCCTATAAAAATTTCACAAATCCTCTTCAAAGCCAAAGGGGTTAGTACACGAAAAAAATGCAAAATTTGAAATTGCCATAACTCTTTCATATGGTGTGAGATTTTGAAGATTCTTGTCTCTTTTGGTCGATGGTTACCATGTTTTCGAGAATATGTAGACGGAGCATTAGTTTTCGATGCCTATAAAAATTTCACAAATCCTCTTCAAAGCCAAAGGGGTTAGTACACGAAAAAATTACAAAATTTGAAACTCCCATAACTCTTTCATATGGTGTGAGATTTTGAAGATTCTTGTCTCTTTTGGTCGATGGTTACCATATTTTCGAGAATATGTAGGCGTATCATTAGTTTTCGATCCCTATAAAAATATCACAAATCCTCTTCAAAGCCAAAGGGGTTAATACACGGAAAAATTGGAAAATTTGAAACTGCCATAACTCTTTCATATGGTGTGAGATTTTGAAGATTCTTGTCTTTTTTGGTCGATGGTTACCATGTTTTTGAAGATATGTAGACGTATTATTAGTTTTCGATGCTTATAAAAATATCACAAATCCTCTTCAAAGCCAAAGGGGTTAGTACACGAAAAAATTGCAAAATTTGAATATGCCATAACTCTTTCATATGGTGTGAGATTTTGAAGATTCTTGTCTCTTTTGGTCGATGGTTTCCATATTTTTTAGAATATGTAGGTGTATCATTAGTTTTGGATCCCTATAAAAATTTCACAAATCCTCTTCAAAGCCAAAGGGATTAGTACACGAAAAAATTGCAAAATTTGAAACTGCCATAACTCTTTCATATGGTGAGAGATTTTGAAGATTCTTGTTTCTTTTGGTCGGTGGTTACCATGTTTTCGTGAATATGTAGACGTAGCATTAGTTTTTGATGCCTATAAAAATTTCACAAATCCTCTTCAAAGCCAAAGGGGTTAGTACACGAAAAAAATTGCAAAATTTGAAACTGCCATAACTCTTTCATATGGTGTGAGATTTTGAAGATTCTTGTCTCTTTTGGTCGATGGTTACCATGTTTTCAAGAATATGTAGACGTAGCATTAGTTTTCGATGCCTATAAAAATTTCACAAATTCTCTTCAAAGCCAAAGGGGTTAGTACACGAAAAAATTGCAAAATTTGAAACTGCCATAACTCTTTCATATGGTGTGAGATTTTGAAGATTCTTGTCTATTTTGGTCGATGGTTACCATATTTTCGAGAATATGTAGGCGTGTCATTAGTTTTCGATCCCTATAAAAATTTCACAAATCCTCTTCAAAGCCAAAGGGGTTAGTACACGAAAAAATCCAAAATTTGAAATTGCCATAACTCTTTCATATGGTGTGAGATTTTGAAGATTCTTGTCTCATTTGGTCTATGGTTACCATGTTTTCGAGAATATGTAGACGGAGCATTAGTTTTCGATGGCTATAAAAATTTCACAAATCCTCTTCAAAGCCAAAGGGGTTAATACACGGAAAAGTTGCAAAATTTGAAACTGCCATAACTCTTTCATATGGTGTGAGATTTTTAAATTCTTATCTCTTTTGGTCGATGGTTACCATGTTTTTGAAGATATGTAGACGTATTATTAGTTTTCGATGCTTATAAAAATATCACAAATCCTCTTCAAAGCCAAAGGGGTTAGTACACGAAAAAATTGCAAAATTTGAATATGCCATAACTCTTCCATATGGTGTGAGATTTTGAAGATTCTTGTCTCTTTTGGTCGATGGTTTCCATATTTTTTAGAATATGTAGGTGTATCATTAGTTTTGGATCCCTATAAAAATTTCACAAATCCTCTTCAAAGCCAAAGGGATTAGTACACGAAAAAATTGCAAAATTTGAAACTGCCATACCTCTTTCATATGGTGTGAGATTTTGATGATTCTTGTCTCTTTTGGTCGGTGGTTACCATGTTTTCGTGAATATGTAGACGTAGCATTAGTTTTTGATGCCTATAAAAATTTCACAAATCCTCTTCAAAGCCAAAGGGGTTAGTACACGAAAAAAATGCAAAAATTTGAAATTGCCATAACTCTTTCATATGGTGTGAGATTTTGAAGGTTCTTGTCTCTTTTGGTCGATGATTACCATGTTTTCAAGAATAGGTAGACGTAGCATTAGTTTTCGATGCCTATAAAAATTTCACAAATCCTCTTCAAAGCCAAAAGGGTTAGTACACGAAAAAATTGCAAAATTTGAAACTGCCATAACTCTTTCATATGGTGTGAGATTTTGAAGATTCTTGTCTCTTTTGGTCGATGGTTACCATGTTTTCGAGAATATGTAGACGGAGCATTAGTTTTCGATGCCTATAAAAATTTCACAAATCCTCTTCAAAGCCAAAGGGGTTAGTACACGAAAAAATTACAAAATTTGAAACTCCCATAACTCTTTCATATGGTGTGAGATTTTGAAGATTCTTGTCTCTTTTGGTCGATGGTTACCATATTTTCGAGAATATGTAGGCGTATCATTAGTTTTCGATCCCTATAAAAATATCACAAATCCTCTTCAAAGCCAAAGGGGTTAATACACGGAAAAATTGGAAAATTTGAAACTGCCATAACTCTTTCATATGGTGTGAGATTTGGAAGATTCTTGTCTTTTTTGGTCGATGGTTACCATGTTTTTGAAGATATGTAGACGTATTATTAGTTTTCGATGCTTATAAAAATATCACAAATCCTCTTCAAAGCCAAAGGGGTTAGTACACGAAAAAATTGCAAAATTTGAATATGCCATAACTCTTTCATATGGTGTGAGATTTTGAAGATTCTTGTCTCTTTTGGTCGATGGTTTCCATATTTTTTAGAATATGTAGGTGTATCATTAGTTTTGGATCCCTATAAAAATTTCACAAATCCTCTTCAAAGCCAAAGGGATTAGTACACGAAAAAATTGCAAAATTTGAAACTGCCATAACTCTTTCATATGGTGAGAAATTTTGAAGATTCTTGTTTCTTTTGGTCGGTGGTTACCATGTTTTCGTGAATATGTAGACGTAGCATTAGTTTTTGATGCCTATAAAAATTTCACAAATCCTCTTCAAAGCCAAAGGGGTTAGTACACGAAAAAAATTGCAAAATTTGAAACTGCCATAACTCTTTCATATGGTGTGAGATTTTGAAGATTCTTGTCTCTTTTGGTCGATGGTTACCATGTTTTCAAGAATATGTAGACGTAGCATTAGTTTTCGATGCCTATAAAAATTTCACAAATTCTCTTCAAAGCCAAAGGGGTTAGTACACGAAAAAATTGCAAAATTTGAAACTGCCATAACTCTTTCATATGGTGTGAGATTTTGAAGATTCTTGTCTATTTTGATCGATGGTTACCATATTTTCGAGAATATGTAGGCGTGTCATTAGTTTTCGATCCCTATAAAAATTTCACAAATCCTCTTCAAAGCCAAAGGCGTTAGTACACGAAAAAATCCAAAATTTGAAATTGCCATAACTCTTTCATATGGTGTGAGATTTTGAAGATTCTTGTCTCATTTGGTCTATGGTTACCATGTTTTCGAGAATATGTAGACGGAGCATTAGTTTTCGATGGCTATAAAAATTTCACAAATCCTCTTCAAAGCCAAAGGGGTTAATACACGGAAAAGTTGCAAAATTTGAAACTGCCATAACTCTTTCATATGGTGTGAGATTTTTAAATTCTTGTCTCTTTTGGTCGATGGTTACCATGTTTTTGAAGATATGTAGACGTATTATTAGTTTTCGATGCTTATAAAAATATCACAAATCCTCTTCAAAGCCAAAGGGGTTAGTACACGAAAAAATTGCAAAATTTGAATATGCCATAACTCTTTCATATGGTGAGAGATTTTGAAGATTCTTGTCTCTTTTGGTCGATGGTTTACATATTTTTTAGAATATGTAGGTGTATCATTAGTTTTGGATCCCTATAAAAATTTCACAAATCCTCTTCAAAGCCAAAGGGATTAGTACACGAAAAAATTGCAAAATTTGAAACTGCCATACCTCTTTCATATGGTGTGAGATTTTGAAGATTCTTGTCTCTTTTGGTCGGTGGTTACCATGTTTTCGTGAATATGTAGACGTAGCATTAGTTTTTGATGCCTATAAAAATTTCACAAATCCTCTTCAAAGCCAAAGGGGTTAGTACACGAAAAAAATGCAAAATTTGAAATTGCCATAACTCTTTCATATGGTGTGAGATTTTGAAGATTCTTGTCTCTTTTGGTCGATGGTTACCATGTTTTCAAGAATAGGTAGACGTAGCATTAGTTTTCGATGCCTATAAAAATTTCACAAATCCTCTTCAAAGCCAAAAGGGTTAGTACACGAAAAAATTGCAAAATTTGAAACTGCCATAACTCTTTCATATGGTGTGAGATTTTGAAGATTCTTGTCTCTTTTGGTCGGTGGTTACCATGTTTTCGAGAATATGTAGACGGAGCATTAGTTTTTGATGCCTATAAAAATTTCACAAATCCTCTTCAAAGCCAAAGGGGTTAGTACACGAAAAAATCCAAAATTTGAAATTGCCATAACTCTTTCATATGGTGTGAGATTTTGAAGATTCTTGTCTCTTTTGGTCGATGGTTACCATGTTTTCAAGAATAGGTAGACTTAGCATTAGTTTTCGATGCCTATAAAAATTTCACAAATCCTCTTCAAAGCCAAAAGGGTTAGTACACGAAAAAATTGCAAAATTTGAAACTGCCATAACTCTTTCATATGGTGTGAGATTTTGAAGATTCTTGTCTCTTTTGGTCGGTGGTTACCATGTTTTCGTGAATATGTAGACATAGCATTAGTTTTTGATGCCTATAAAAATTTCACAAATCCTCTTCAAAGCCAAAGGGGTTAGTACACGAAAAAAATTGCAAAATTTGAAACTGCCATAACTCTTTCATATGGTGTGAGATTTTGAAGATTCTTGTCTCTTTTGGTCGATGGTTACCATGTTTTCAAGAATAGGTAGACGTAGAATTAGTTTTCGATGCCTATAAAAATTTCACAAATCCTCTTCAAAGCCAAAAGGGTTAGTACACGGAAAAATTACAAAATTTGAAACTGCCATAACTCTTTCATATGGTGTGAGATTTTGAAGATTCTTGTCTATTTTGGTCGATGGTTACCATATTTTCGAGAATATGTAGGCGTGTCATTAATTTTCGATACCTATAAAAATTTCACAAATACTCTTCAAAGCCAAAGGGGTTAGTACACGAAAAAAATGCAAAATTTGAAATTGCCATAACTCTTTCATATGGTGTGAGATTTTGAAAATTCTTGTCTCTTTTTGTCGATGGTTACCATGTTTTCGAGAATATGTAGACGGAGCATTAGTTTTCGATGGCTATAAAAATTTCACAAATCCTCTTCAAAGCTAAAGGGGTTAGTACACGAAAAAATTACAAAATTTGAAACTCCCATAACTCTTTCATATGGTGTGAGATTTTGAAGATTCTTGTCTCTTTTGGTCGATGGTTACCATATTTTCGAGAATATGTAGGCGTATCATTAGTTTTCGATCCCTATAAAAATTTCACAAATCCTCTTCAAAGCCAAAGGGGTTAATACACGAAAAAATTGGAAAATTTGAAACTCCCATAACTCTTTCATATGGTGTGAGATTTTGAAGATTCTAGTCTCTTTTGGTCAATGGTTACCATGTTTTCGAGAATATGTAGACGGAGCATTAGTGTTCGATGCCTATAAAAATTTCACAAATCCTCTTCAAAGCCAAAGGGGTTGTTAGTACACGAAAAAATTACAAAATTGGAAACTACCATAACTCTTTCATATGGTGTGAGATTTTGAAGATTCTGGTCTCTTTTGGTCTATGGTTACCATATTTTTTAGAATATGTAGGCGTATCATTAGTTTTAGATCCCTATAAAAATTTCACAAATCCTCTTCAAAGCCAAAGGGGTTAGTACACGAAAAAAATGCAAAATTTGAAATTGCCATAACTCTTTCATATGGTGTGAGATTTTGAAGATTCTTGTCTCTTTTGGTCGATGGTTACTTTGTTTTCGAGAATATGTAGACGGAGCATTAGTTTTCGATGCCTATAAAAATTTCACAAATCCTCTTCAAAGCCAAAGGGGTTAGTACACGAAAAAAATTGCAAAATTTGAAACTGCCATAACTCTTTCATATGGTGTGAGATTTTGAAGATTCTTGTCTATTTTGGTCGATGGTTACCATATTTTCGAGAATATGTAGGCGTGTCATTAGTTTTCGATCGCTATAAAAATTTCACAAATCCTCTTCAAAGCCAAAGGGGTTAGTACACGAAAAAATCCAAAATTTGAAATTGCCATAACTCTTTCATATGGTGTGAGATTTTGAAGATTCTTGTCTCATTTGGTCTATGGTTACCATGTTTTCGAGAATATGTAGACGGAGCATTAGTTTTCGATGGCTATAAAAATTTCACAAATCCTCTTCAAAGCCAAAGGGGTTAATACACGGAAAAGTTGCAAAATTTGAAACTGCCATAACTCTTTCATATGGTGTGAGATTTTTAAATTCTTGTCTCTTTTGGTCGATGGTTACCATGTTTTTGAAGATATGTAGACGTATTATTAGTTTTCGATGCTTATAAAAATATCACAAATCCTCTTCAAAGCCAAAGGGGTTAGTACACGAAAAAATTGCAAAATTTGAATATGCCATAACTCTTTCATATGGTGTGAGATTTTGAAGATTCTTGTCTCTTTTGGTCGATGGTTTCCATATTTTTTAGAATATGTAGGTGTATCATTAGTTTTGGATCCCTATAAAAATTTCACAAATCCTCTTCAAAGCCAAAGGGATTAGTACACGAAAAAATTGCAAAATTTGAAACTGCCATACCTCTTTCATATGGTGTGAGATTTTGAAGATTCTTGTCTCTTTTGGTCGGTGGTTACCATGTTTTCATGAATATGTAGACGTAGCATTAGTTTTTGATGCCTATAAAAATTTCACAAATCCTCTTCAAAGCTAAAGGGGTTAGTACACGAAAAAAATGCAAAATTTGAAATTGCCATAACTCTTTCATATGGTGTGAGATTTTGAAGATTCTTGTCTCTTTTGGTCGATGGTTACCATGTTTTCAAGAATAGGTAGACGTAGCATTAGTTTTCGATGCCTATAAAAATTTCACAAATCCTCTTCAAAGCCAAAAGGGTTAGTACACGAAAAAATTGCAAAATTTAAAACTGCCATAACTCTTTCATATGGTGTGAGATTTTGAAGATTCTTGTCTCTTTTGGTCGGTGGTTACCATGTTTTCGAGAATATGTAGACGGAGCATTAGTTTTTGATGCCTATAAAAATTTCACAAATCCTCTTCAAAGCCAAAGGGGTTAGTACACGAAAAAATCCAAAATTTGAAATTGCCATAACTCTTTCATATGGTGTGAGATTTTGAAGATTCTTGTCTCTTTTGGTCGATGGTTACCATGTTTTCAAGAATAGTTAGACTTAGCATTAGTTTTCGATGCCTATAAAAATTTCACAAATCCTCTTCAAAGCCAAAAGGGTTAGTACACGAAAAAATTGCAAAATTTGAAACTGCCATAACTCTTTCATATGGTGTGAGATTTTGAAGATTCTTGTCTCTTTTGGTCGGTGGTGACCATGTTTTCGTGAATATGTAGACATAGCATTAGTTTTTGATGCCTATAAAATTTCACAAATCCTCTTCAAAGCCAAAGGGGTTAGTACACGAAAAAAATTGCAAAATTTGAAACTGCCATAACTCTTTCATATGGTGTGAGATTTTGAAGATTCTTGTCTCTTTTGGTCGATGGTTACCATGTTTTCAAGAATAGGTAGACGTAGAATTAGTTTTCGATGCCTATAAAAATTTCACAAATCCTCTTCAAAGCCAAAAGGGTTAGTACACGGAAAAATTACAAAATTTGAAACTGCCATAACTCTTTCATATGGTGTGAGATTTTGAAGATTCTTGTCTATTTTGGTCGATGGTTACCATATTTTCGAGAATATGTAGGCGTGTCATTAGTTTTCGATCCCTATAAAAATTTCACAAATACTCTTCAAAGCCAAAGGGGTTAGTACACGAAAAAAATGCAAAATTTGAAATTGCCATAACTCTTTCATATGGTGTGAGATTTTGAAAATTCTTGTCTCTTTTTGTCGATGGTTACCATGTTTTCGAGAATATGTAGACGGAGCATTAGTTTTCGATGCCTATAAAAATTTCACAAATCCTCTTCAAAGCCAAAGGGGTTAGTACACGAAAAAATTACAAAATTTGAAACTCCCATAACTCTTTCATATGGTGTGAGATTTTGAAGATTCTTGTCTCTTTTGGTCGATGGTTACCATATTTTCGAGAATATGTAGCCGTATCATTAGTTTTCGATCCCTATAAAAATTTCACAAATCCTCTTCAAAGCCAAAGGGGTTAATACACGAAAAAATTGGAAAATTTGAAACTCCCATAACTCTTTCATATGGTGTGAGATTTTGAAGATTCTAGTCTCTTTTGGTCAATGGTTACCATGTTTTCGAGAATATGTAGACGGAGCATTAGTGTTCGATGCCTATAAAAATTTCACAAATCCTCTTCAAAGCCAAAGGGGTTGTTAGTACACGAAAAAATTACAAAATTGGAAACTACCATAACTCTTTCATATGGTGTGAGATTTTGAAGATTCTGGTCTCTTTTGGTCTATGGTTACCATATTTTTTAGAATATGTAGGCGTATCATTAGTTTTAGATCCCTATAAAAATTTCACAAATCCTCTTCAAAGCCAAAGGGGTTAGTACACGAAAAAAATGCAAAATTTGAAATTGCCATAACTCTTTCATATGGTGTGAGATTTTGAAGATTCTTGTCTCTTTTGGTCGATGGTTACCTTGTTTTCGAGAATATGGAGACGGAGCATTAGTTTTTGATGCCTATAAAAATTTCACAAATCCTCTTCAAAGCCAAAGGGGTTAGTACACGAAAAAAATTGCAAAATTTGAAACTGCCATAACTCTTTCATATGGTGTGAGATTTTGAAGATTCTTGTCTCTTTTGGTCGATGGTTACCATGTTTTCAAGAATAGGTAGACGTATAATTAGTTTTCGATGCCTATAAAAATTTCACAAATCCTCTTCAAAGCCAAAAGGGTTAGTACACGAAAATATTACAAAATTTGAAACTGCCATAACTCTTTCATATGGTGTGAGATTTTGAAGATTCTTGTCTATTTTGGTCGATGGTTACCATATTTTCGAGAATATGTAGGCGTGTCATTAGTTTTCGATCCCTATAAAAATTTCACAAATACTCTTCAAAGCCAAAGGGGTTAGTACACGAAAAAAATGCAAAATTTGAAATTGCCATAACTCTTTCATATGGTGTGAGATTTTGAAAATTCTTGTCTCTTTTTGTCGATGGTTACCATGTTTTCGAGAATATGTAGACGGAGCATTAGTTTTCGATGCCTATAAAAATTTCACAAATCCTCTTCAAAGCCAAAGGGGTTAGTACACGAAAAAATTACAAAATTTGAAACTCCCATAACTCTTTCATATGGTGTGAGATTTTGAAGATTCTTGTCTCTTTTGGTCGATGGTTACCATATTTTCGAGAATATGTAGGCGTATCATTAGTTTTCGATCCCTATAAAAATTTCACAAATCCTCTTCAAAGCCAAAGGGGTTAATACACGAAAAAATTGGAAAATTTGAAACTCCCATAACTCTTTCATATGGTGTGAGATTTTGAAGATTCTAGTCTCTTTTGGTCAATGATTACCATGTTTTCGAGAATATGTAGACGGAGCATTAGTGTTCGATGCCTATAAAAATTTCACAAATCCTCTTCAAAGCCAAAGGGGTTGTTAGTACACGAAAAAATTACAAAATTGGAAACTGCCATAACTCTTTCATATGGTGTGAGATTTTGAAGATTCTTCTCTCTTTTGGTCTATGGTTACCATATTTTTTAGAATATGTAGGCGTATCATTAGTTTTAGATCCCTATAAAAATTTCACAAATCCTCTTCAAAGCCAAAGGGGTTAGTACACGAAAAAAATGCAAAATTTGAAATTGCCATAACTCTTTCATATGGTGTGAGATTTTGAAGATTCTTGTCTCATTTGGTCTATGGTTACCATGTTTTCTAGAATATGTAGACGGAGCATTAGTTTTCGATGGCTATAAAAATTTCACAAATTCTCTTTAAAGCCAAAGGGGTTAATACACGGAAAAGTTGCAAAATTTGAAACTGCCATAACTCTTTCATATGGTGTGAGATTTTGAAATTCTTGTCTCTTTTGGTCGATGGTTACCATGTTTTTGAAGATATGTAGACGTATTATTAGTTTTCGATGCTTATAAAAATATCACAAATCCTCTTCAAAGCCAAAGGGGTTAGTACACGAAAAAATTGCAAAATTTGAATATGCCATAACTCTTTCATATGGTGTGAGATTTTGAAGATTCTTGTCTCTTTTGGTCGATGGTTTCCATATTTTTTAGAATATGTAGGTGTATCATTAGTTTTGGATCCCTATAAAAATTTCACAAATCCTCTTCAAAGCCAAAGGGATTAGTACACGAAAAAATTGCAAAATTTGAAACTGCCATAACTCTTTCATATGGTGAGAAATTTTGAAGATTCTTGTTTCTTTTGGTCGGTGGTTACCATGTTTTCGTGAATATGTAGACGTAGCATTAGTTTTTGATGCCTATAAAAATTTCACAAATCCTCTTCAAAGCCAAAGGGGTTAGTACACGAAAAAATCCAAAATTTGAAATTGCCATAACTCTTTCATATGGTGTGAGATTTTGAAGATTCTTGTCTCTTTTGGTCGATGGTTTCCATATTTTTTAGAATATGTAGGTGTATCATTAGTTTTGGATCCCTATAAAAATTTCACAAATCCTCTTCAAAGCCAAAGGGATTAGTACACGAAAAAATTGCAAAATTTGAAACTGCCATACCTCTTTCATATGGTGTGAGATTTTGAAGATTCTTGTCTCTTTTGGTCGGTGGTTACCATGTTTTCGTGAATATGTAGACGTAGCATTAGTTTTTGATGCCTATAAAAATTTCACAAATCCTCTTCAAAGCCAAAGGGGTTAGTTCACGAAAAAATCCAAAATTTGAAATTGCCATAACTCTTTCATATGGTGTGAGATTTTGAAGATTCTTGTCTCTTTTGGTCGATGGTTACCATGTTTTCAAGAATAGGTAGACGTAGAATTAGTTTTCGATGCCTATAAAAATTTCACAAATCCTCTTCAAAGCCAAAAGGGTTAGTACACGGAAAAATTACAAAATTTGAAACTGCCATAACTCTTTCATATGGTGTGAGATTTTGAAGATTCTTGTCTATTTTGGTCGATGGTTACCATATTTTCGAGAATATGTAGGCGTGTCATTAGTTTTCGATCCCTATAAAAATTTCACAAATACTCTTCAAAGCCAAAGGGGTTAGTACACGAAAAAAATGCAAAATTTGAAATTGCCATAACTCTTTCATATGGTGTGAGATTTTGAAAATTCTTGTCTCTTTTTGTCGATGGTTACCATATTTTCGAGAATATGTAGATGGAGCATTAGTTTTCGATGCCTATAAAAATTTCACAAATCCTCTTCAAAGCCAAAGGGGTTAGTACACGAAAAAATTACAAAATTTGAAACTCCCATAACTCTTTCATATGGTGTGAGATTTTGAAGATTCTTGTCTCTTTTGGTCGATGGTTACCATATTTTCGAGAATATATAGGCGTATCATTAGTTTTCGATCCCTATAAAAATTTCACAAATCCTCTTCAAAGCCAAAGGGGTTAATACACGAAAAAATTGGAAAATTTGAAACTCCCATAACTCTTTCATATGGTGTGAGATTTTGAAGATTCTAGTCTCTTTTGGTCAATGGTTACCATGTTTTCGAGAATATGTAGACGGAGCATTAGTGTTCGATGCCTATAAAAATTTCACAAATCCTCTTCAAAGCCAAAGGGGTTGTTAGTACACGAAAAAATTACAAAATTGGAAACTACCATAACTCTTTCATATGGTGTTTGATTTTGAAGATTCTGGTCTCTTTTGGTCTATGGTTACCATATTTTTTAGAATATGTAGGCGTATCATTAGTTTTAGATCCCTATAAAAATTTCACAAATCCTCTTCAAAGCCAAAGGGGTTAGTACACGAAAAAAATGCAAAATTTGAAATTGCCATAACTCTTTCATATGGTGTGAGATTTTGAAGATTCTTGTCTCTTTTGGTCGATGGTTACCTTGTTTTCGAGAATATGGAGACGGAGCATTAGTTTTCGATGCCTATAAAAATTTCATAAATCCTCTTCAAAGCCAAAGGGGTTAGTACACGAAAAAAATTGCAAAATTTGAAACTGCCATAACTCTTTCATATGGTGTGAGATTTTGAAGATTCTTGTCTCTTTTGGTCGATGGTTACCATGTTTTCAAGAATAGGTAGACGTAGAATTACTTTTCGATGCCTATAAAAATTTCACAAATCCTCTTCAAAGCCAAAAGGGTTAGTACACGAAAAAATTACAAAATTTGAAACTGCCATAACTCTTTCATATGGTGTGAGATTTTGAAGATTCTTGTCTATTTTGGTCGATGGTTACCATATTTTCGAGAATATGTAGGCGTGTCATTAGTTTTCGATCCCTATAAAAATTTCACAAATACTCTTCAAAGCCAAAGGGGTTAGTACACGAAAAAAATGCAAAATTTGAAATTGCCATAACTCTTTCATATGGTGTGAGATTTTGAAGATTCTTGTCTCATTTGGTCTATGGTTACCATGTTTTCGAGAATATGTAGACGGAGCATTAGTTTTCGATGGCTATAAAAATTTCACAAATCCTCTTCAAAGCCAAAGGGGTTAGTACACGAAAAAATTGCAAAATTTGAATATGCCATAACTCTTTCATATGGTGTGAGATTTTGAAGATTCTTGTCTCTTTTGGTCGATGGTTTCCATATTTTTTAGAATATGTAGGTGTATCATTAGTTTTGGATCCCTATAAAAATTTCACAAATCCTCTTCAAAGCCAAGGGGATTAGTACACGAAAAAATTGCAAAATTTGAAACTGCCATACCTCTTTCATATGGTGTGAGATTTTGAAGATTCTTGTCTCTTTTGGTCGGTGGTTACCATGTTTTCGTGAATATGTAGACGTAGCATTAGTTTTTGATGCCTATAAAAATTTCACAAATCCTCTTCAAAGCCAAAGGGGTTAGTACACGAAAAAATCCAAAATTTGAAATTGCCATAACTCTTTCATATGGTGTGAGATTTTGAAGATTCTTGTCTCTTTTGGTCGATGGTTACCATGTTTTCAAGAATAGGTAGACGTAGCATTAGTTTTCAATGCCTATAAAAATTTCACAAATCATCTTCAAAGCCAAAAGGGTTAGTACACGAAAAAATCGCAAAATTTGAAACTGCCATAACTCTTTCATATGGTGTGAGATTTTGAAGATTCTTGTCTCTTTTGGTCGGTGGTTACCATGTTTTCGTGAAAATGTAGACATAGCATTAGTTTTTGATGCCTATAAAAATTTCACAAATCCTCTTCAAAGCCAAAGAGGTTAGTACACGAAAAAAATTGCACAATTTGAAACTGCCATAACTCTTTCATATGGTGTGAGATTTTGAAGATTCTTGTCTCTTTTGGTCGATGGTTACCATGTTTTCAAGAATAGGTAGACGTAGAATTAATTTTCGATGCCTATAAAAATTTCACAAATCCTCTTCAAAGCCAAAAATGTTAGTACACGAAAAAATTACAAAATTTGAAACTGCCATAACTCTTTCATATGGTGTGAGATTTTGAAGATTCTTGTCTATTTTGGTCGATGGTTACCATATTTTCGAGAATATATAGGCGTGTCATTAGTTTTCGATCCCTATAAAAATTTCACAAATACTCTTCAAAGCCAAAGGGGTTAGTACACGAAAAAAATGCAAAATTTGAAATTGCCATAACTCTTTCATATGGTGTGAGATTTTGAAAAATTACTGTCTCTTTTTGTCGATGGTTACCATGTTTTCGAGAATATGTAGACGGAGCATTAGTGTTCGATGCCTATAAAAATTTCACAAATCCTCTTCAAAGCCAAAGGGGTTGTTAGTACACGAAAA
Source organism: Urtica dioica subsp. dioica (assembly GCF_054948205.1). Lineage (NCBI taxonomy): Eukaryota > Viridiplantae > Streptophyta > Magnoliopsida > Rosales > Urticaceae > Urtica > Urtica dioica. The sequence continues at coordinate 49,652,103 of NC_142759.1, read as the reverse complement.
AATTTCAAAATTGGAAACTGCCATAACTCTTTCATATGGTGTGAGATTTTGAAGATTCTGGTCTCTTTTGGTCTATGGTTACCATATTTTTTATGTTGCGTATCATTAGTTTTAGATCCCTATAAAAATTTCACAAATCCTCTTCAAAGCCAAGGGGGTTAGTACACGAAAAAAATGCAAAATTTGAAATTGCCATAACTCTTTCATATGGTGTGAGATTTTGAAGATTCTTGTCTCTTTTGGTCGATGGTTTCCATATTTTTTAGAATATGTAGGTGTATCATTAGTTTTGGATCCCTATAAAAATTTCACAAATCCTCTTCAAAGCCAAAGGGATTAGTACACGAAAAAATTGCCAAATTTGAAACTGCTATAACTCTTTCATATGGTGTGAGATTTTGAAGATTCTTGTCTCTTTTTGTCGGTGGTTACCATGTTTTCGTGAATATGTAGACGTAGCATTAGTTTTTGATGCCTATAAAAATTTCACAAATCCTCTTCAAAGCCAAAGGGGTTAGTACACGAAAAAATCCAAAATTTGAAATTGCCATAACTCTTTCATATGGTGTGAGATTTTGAAGATTCTTGTCTCATTTGGTCTATGGTTACCATGTTTTCTTGAATATGTAGACGGAGCATTAGTTTTCGATGGCTATAAAAATTTCACAAATCCTCTTCAAAGCCAAAGGGGTTGTTAGTACACGAAAAAATTACAAAATTTGAAACTGCCATAACTCTTTCATATGGTGTGAGATTTTGAAGATTCTTGTCTATTTTGGTCGATGGTTACCATATTTTCGAGAATATGTAGGCGTTTCATTAGTTTTCGATCCCTATAAAAATTTCACAAATCCTCTTCAAAGCCAAAGGGGTTAGTACGCGAAAAAATCCAAAATTTGAAATTGCCATAACTCTTTCATATGGTGTGAGATTTTGAAGATTCTTGTCTCATTTGGTCTATGGTTACCATGTTTTCGAGAATATGTAGACGGAGCATTAGTTTTCGATGGCTATAAAAATTTCACAAATCCTCTTCAAAGCCAAAGGGGTTGTTAGTACACGAAAAAATTACAAAATTTGAAACTGCCATAACTCTTTCATATGGTGTGAGATTTTGAAGATTCTTGTCTATTTTGGTCGATGGTTACCATATTTTCGAGAATATGTAGGCGTGTCATTAGTTTTCGATCCCTATAAAAATTTCACAAACCCTCTTCAAAGCCAAAGGTGTTAGTACACGAAAAAATCCAAATTTGAAATTGCCATAACTCTTTCATATGGTGTGAGATTTTAAAGATTCTTGTCTCATTAGGTCTATGGTTACCATGTTTTCGAGAATATGTAGACGGAGCATTAGTTTTCGATGGCTATAAAAATTTCACAAATCCTCTTCAAAGCCAAAGGGGTTGTTAGTACACGAAAAAATTACAAAATTTGAAACTGCCATAACTCTTTCATATGGTGTGAGATTTTGAAGATTATTGTCTCTTTTGGTCGATGGTTACCATGTTTTCAAGAATATGTAGACGTAGCATTAGTTTTCGATGCCTATAGAAATTTCACAAATCCTCTTCAAAGCCAAAGGGGTTAGTACACGAAAAAATTGCAAAATTTGAAAGTGCCATAATTCTTTCATATGGTGTGAGATTTTGAAGATTCTTGTCTATTTTGGTCGATGATTACCATATTTTCGAGAATATGTAGGCGTGTCATTAGTTTTCGATCCCTATAAAAATTTCACAAATCCTCTTCAAAGCCAAAGGGGTTAGTACACGAAAAAATCCAAAATTTGAAATTGCCATAACTCTTTCATATGGTGTGAGATTTTGAAGATTCTTATCTCATTTGGTCTATGGTTACCATGTTTTCGAGAATATGTAGACGGAGCATTAGTTTTCGATGGCTATAAAAATTTCACAAATCCTCTTCAAAGCCAAAGGGGTTAATACACGGAAAAGTTGCAAAATTTGAAACTGCCATAACTCTTTCATATGGTGTGAGATTTTGAAATTCTTGTCTCTTTTGGTCGATGGTTACCATGTTTTTGAAGATATGTAGACGTATTATTAGTTTTCGATGCTTATAAAAATATCACAAATCCTCTTCAAAGCCAAAGGGGTTAGTACACGAAAAAATTGCAAAATTTGAATATGCCATAACTCTTTCATATGGTGTGAGATTTTGAAGATTCTTGTCTCTTTTGGTCGATGGTTTCCATATTTTTTCGAATATGTAGGTGTATCATTAGTTTTGGATCCCTATAAAAATTTCACAAATCCTCTTCAAAGCCAAAGGGATTAGTACACGAAAAAATTGCAAAATTTGAAACTGCCATAACTCTTTCATATGGTGTGAGATTTTGAAGATTCTTGTCTCTTTTGGTCGGTGGTTACCATGTTTTCGTGAATATGTAGACGTAGCATTAGTTTTTGATGCCTATAAAAATTTCACAAATCCTCTTCAAAGCCAAAGGGGTTAGTACACGAAAAAATCCAAAATTTGAAATTGCCATAACTCTTTCATATGGTGTGAGATTTTGAAGATTCTTGTCTCATTTAGTCTATGGTTACCATGTTTTCGAGAATATGTAGACGGAGCATTAGTTTTCGATGGCTATAAAAATTTCACAAATCCTCTTCAAAGCCAAAGGGGTTGTTAGTACACGAAAAAATTACAAAATTTGAAACTGCCATAACTCTTTCATATGGTGTGAGATTTTGAAGATTCTTGTCTAATTTGGTCGATGGTTACCATATTTTCGAGAATATGTAGACGTGTCATTAGTTTTCGATCCCTATAAAAATTTCACAAATCCTCTTCAAAGCCAAAGGGGTTAGTACACGAAAAAAATGCAAAATTTGAAATTGCCATAACTCTTTCATATGGTGTGAGATTTTGAAAAATTCTTGTCTCTTTTTGTCGATGGTTACCATGTTTTCGAGAATATGTAGACGGAGCATTAGTTTTCGATGCCTATAAAAATTTCACAAATCCTCTTCAAAGCCAAAGGGGTTAGTACACGAAAAAATTACAAAATTTGAAACTCCCATAACTCTTTCATATGGTGTGAGATTTTGAAGATTCTTGTCTCTTTTGGTCGATGGTTACCATATTTTCGAGAATATGTAGGCGTATCATTAGTTTTCGATCCCTATAAAAATTTCACAAATCCTCTTCAAAGCCAAAGGGGTTAGTACACGAAAAAATTACAAAATTTGAAACTGCCATAACTCTTTCATATGGTGTGAGATTTTGAAGATTCTTGTCTATTTTGGTCGATGGTTACCATATTTTCGACAATATGTAGGCGTGTCATTATTTTTCGATCCCTATAAAAATTTCACAAATCCTCTTCAAAGCCAAAGGGGTTAGTACACGAAAAAATCCAAAATTTGAAATTGCCATAACTCTTTCATATGGTGTGAGATTTTGAAGATTCTTGTCTCATTTGGTCTATGGTTACCATGTTTTCGAGAATATGTAGACGGAGCATTAGTTTTCGATGGCTATAAAAATTTCACAAATCCTCTTCAAAGCCAAAGGGGTTGTTAGTACACGAAAAAAATGCAAAATTTGAAATTGCCATAACTCTTTCATATGGTGTGAGATTTTGAAGATTCTTGTCTCATTTGGTCTATGGTTACCATGTTTTCGAGAATATGTAGACGGAGCATTAGTTTTCGATGGCTATAAAAATTTCACAAATCCTCTTCAAAGCCAAAGGGGTTAATACACGGAAAAGTTGCAAAATTTGAAACTGCCATAACTGTTTCATATGGTATGAGATTTTGAAATTCTTGTCTCTTTTGGTCGATGGTTACCATGTTTTTGAAGATATGTAGACATATTATTAGTTTTCGATGCTTATAAAAATATCACAAATCCTCTTCAAAGCCAAAGGGGTTAGTACACGAAAAAATTGCAAAATTTGAAACTGCCATACCTCTTTCATATGGTGTGAGATTTTGAAGATTCTTGTCTCTTTTGGTCGGTGGTTACCATGTTTTCGTGAATATGTAGACGTAGCATTAGTTTTTGATGCCTATAAAAATTTCACAAATCCTCTTAAAAGCCAAAGGGGTTAGTACACGAAAAAATCCAAAATTTGAAATTGCCATAACTCTTTCATATGGTGTGAGATTTTGAAGATTCTTGTCTCTTTTGGTCGATGGTTACCATGTTTTCAAGAATAGGTAGACGTAGCATTAGTTTTCAATGCCTATAAAAATTTCACAAATCATCTTCAAAGCCAAAAGGGTTAGTACACGAAAAAATCGCAAAATTTGAAACTGCCATAACTCTTTCATATGGTGTGAGATTTTGAAGATTCTTGTCTCTTTTGGTCGGTGGTTACCATGTTTTCGTGAAAATGTAGACATAGCATTAGTTTTTGATGCCTATAAAAATTTCACAAATCCTCTTCAAAGCCAAAGAGGTTAGTACACGAAAAAAATTGCAAAATTTGAAACTGCCATAACTCTTTCATATGGTGTGAGATTTTGAAGATTCTTGTCTCTTTTGGTCGATGGTTACCATGTTTTCAAGAATAGGTAGACGTAGAATTAATTTTCGATGCCTATAAAAATTTCACAAATCCTCTTCAAAGCCAAAAGGGTTAGTACACGAAAAAATTACAAAATTTGAAACTGCCATAACTCTTTCATATGGTGTGAGATTTTGAAGATTCTTGTCTATTTTGGTCGATGGTTACCATATTTTCGAGAATATGTAGGCGTGTCATTAGTTTTCGATCCCTATAAAAATTTCACAAATACTCTTCAAAGCCAAAGGGGTTAGTACACGAAAAAAATGCAAAATTTGAAATTGCCATAACTCTTTCATATGGTGTGAGATTTTGAAAAATTCGTGTCTCTTTTTGTCGATGGTTACCATGTTTTCGAGAATATGTAGACGGAGCATTAGTTTTCGATGCCTATAAAAATTTCACAAATCCTCTTCAAAGCCAAAGGGGTTAGTACACGAAAAAATTACAAAATTTGAAACTCCCATAACTCTTTCATATGGTGTGAGATTTTGAAGATTCTTGTCTCTTTTGGTCGATGGTTACCATATTTTCGAGAATATGTAGGCGTATCATTAGTTTTCGATCCCTATAAAAATTTCACAAATCCTCTTCAAAGCCAAAGGGGTTAATACACGAAAAAATTGGAAAATTTGAAACTCCCATAACTCTTTCATATGGTGTGAGATTTTGAAGATTCTAGTCTCTTTTGGTCAATGGTTACCATGTTTTCGAGAATATGTAGACGGAGCATTAGTGTTCGATGCCTATAAAAATTTCACAAATCCTCTTCAAAGCCAAAGGGGTTGTTAGTACACGAAAAAATTACAAAATTGGAAACTGCCATAACTCTTTCATATGGTGTGAGATTTTGAAGATTCTGGTCTCTTTTGGTCTATGGTTACCATATTTTTTATGTTGCGTATCATTAGTTTTAGATCCCTATAAAAATTTCACAAATCCTCTTCAAAGCCAAAGGGGTTAGTACACGAAAAAAATGCAAAATTTGAAATTGCCATAACTCTTTCATATGGTGTGAGATTTTGAAGATTCTTGTCTCTTTTGGTCGATGGTTACCATGTTTTCGAGAATATGTAGACGGAGCATTAGTTTTCGATGCCCATAAAAATTTCACAAATCCTCTTCAAAGCCAAAGGGGTTAGTACACGAAAAAATTACAAAATTTGAAACTCCCATAACTCTTTCATATGGTGTGAGATTTTGAAGATTCTTGTCTCTTTTGGTCGATGGTTACCATATTTTTGAGAATATGTAGGCGTATCATTAGTTTTCGATCCCTATAAAAATATCACAAATCCTCTTCAAAGCCAAAGGGGTTAATACACGGAAAAATTGGAAAATTTGAAACTGCCATAACTCTTTCATATGGTGTGAGATTTTGAAGATTCTTGTCTCTTTTGATCGATGGTTACCATGTTTTTGAAGATATGTAGACGTATTATTAGATTTCGATGCTTATTAAAATATCACAAATCCTCTTCAAAGCCAAAGGGGTTAGTACACGAAAAAATTGCAAAATTTGAATATGTCATAACTCTTTCATATGGTGTGAGATTTTGAAGATTCTTGTCTCTTTTGGTCGATGGTTTCCATATTTTTTAGAATATGTAGGTGTATCATTAGTTTTGGATCCCTATAAAAATTTCACAAATCCTCTTCAAAGCCAAAGGGATTAGTACACGAAAAAATTGCCAAATTTGAAACTGCTATAACTCTTTCATATGGTGTGAGATTTTGAAGATTCTTGTCTCTTTTTGTCGGTGGTTACCATGTTTTCGTGAATATGTAGACGTAGCATTAGTTTTTGATGCCTATAAAAATTTCACAAATCCTCTTCAAAGCCAAAGGGGTTAGTACACGAAAAAATCCAAAATTTGAAATTGCCATAACTCTTTCATATGGTGTGAGATTTTGAAGATTCTTGTCTCATTTGGTCTATGGTTACCATGTTTTCGAGAATATGTAGACGGAGCATTAGTTTTCGATGGCTATAAAAATTTCACAAATCCTCTTCAAAGCCAAAGGGGTTGTTAGTACACGAAAAAATTACAAAATTTGAAACTGCCATAACTCTTTCATATGGTGTGAGATTTTGAAGATTCTTGTCTATTTTGGTCGATGGTTACCATATTTTCGAGAATATGTAGGCGTGTCATTAGTTTTCGATCCCTATAAAAATTTCACAAATCCTCTTCAAAGCCAAAGGGGTTAGTACGCGAAAAAATCCAAAATTTGAAATTGCCATAACTCTTTCATATGGTGTGAGATTTTGAAGATTCTTGTCTCATTTGGTCTATGGTTACCATGTTTTCGAGAATATGTAGACGGAGCATTAGTTTTCGATGGCTATAAAAATTTCACAAATCCTCTTCAAAGCCAAAGGGGTTGTTAGTACACGAAAAAATTACAAAATTTGAAACTGCCATAACTCTTTCATATGGTGTGAGATTTTGAAGATTCTTGTCTATTTTGGTCGATGGTTACCATATTTTCGAGAATATGTAGGCGTGTCATTAGTTTTCGATCCCTATAAAAATTTCACAAACCCTCTTCAAAGCCAAAGGTGTTAGTACACGAAAAAATCCAAATTTGAAATTGCCATAACTCTTTCATATGGTGTGAGATTTTAAAGATTCTTGTCTCATTAGGTCTATGGTTACCATGTTTTCGAGAATATGTAGACGGAGCATTAGTTTTCGATGGCTATAAAAATTTCACAAATCCTCTTCAAAGCCAAAGGGGTTGTTAGTACACGAAAAAATTACAAAATTTGAAACTGCCATAACTCTTTCATATGGTGTGAGATTTTGAAGATTATTGTCTCTTTTGGTCGATGGTTACCATGTTTTCAAGAATATGTAGACGTAGCATTAGTTTTCGATGCCTATAGAAATTTCACAAATCCTCTTCAAAGCCAAAGGGGTTAGTACACGAAAAAATTGCAAAATTTGAAACTGCCATAATTCTTTCATATGGTGTGAGATTTTGAAGATTCTTGTCTATTTTGGTCGATGATTACCATATTTTCGAGAATATGTAGGCGTGTCATTAGTTTTCGATCCCTATAAAAATTTCACAAATCCTCTTCAAAGCCAAAGGGGTTAGTACACGAAAAAATCCAAAATTTAAAATTGCCATAACTCTTTCATATGGTGTGAGATTTTGAAGATTCTTATCTCATTTGGTCTATGGTTACCATGTTTTCGAGAATATGTAGACGGAGCATTAGTTTTCGATGGCTATAAAAATTTCACAAATCCTCTTCAAAGCCAAAGGGGTTAATACACGGAAAAGTTGCAAAATTTGAAACTGCCATAACTCTTTCATATGGTGTGAGATTTTGAAATTCTTGTCTCTTTTGGTCGATGGTTACCATGTTTTTGAAGATATGTAGACGTATTATTAGTTTTCGATGCTTATAAAAATATCACAAATCCTCTTCAAAGCCAAAGGGGTTAGTACACGAAAAAATTGCAAAATTTGAATATGCCATAACTCTTTCATATGGTGTGAGATTTTGAAGATTCTTGTCTCTTTTGGTCGATGGTTTCCATATTTTTTCGAATATGTAGGTGTATAATTAGTTTTGGATCCCTATAAAAATTTCACAAATCCTCTTCAAAGCCAAAGGGATTAGTACACGAAAAAATTGCAAAATTTGAAACTGCCATAACTCTTTCATATGGTGTGAGATTTTGAAGATTCTTGTCTCTTTTGGTCGGTGGTTACCATGTTTTCGTGAATATGTAGACGTAGCATTAGTTTTTGATGCCTATAAAAATTTCACAAATCCTCTTCAAAGCCAAAGGGGTTAGTACACGAAAAAATCCAAAATTTGAAATTGCCATAACTCTTTCATATGGTGTGAGATTTTGAAGATTCTTGTCTCATTTAGTCTATGGTTACCATGTTTTCGAGAATATGTAGACGGAGCATTAGTTTTCGATGGCTATAAAAATTTCACAAATCCTCTTCAAAGCCAAAGGGGTTGTTAGTACACGAAAAAATTACAAAATTTGAAATTGCCATAACTCTTTCATATGGTGTGAGATTTTGAAGATTCTTGTCTATTTTGGTCGATGGTTACCATATTTTCGAGAATATGTAGACGTGTCATTAGTTTTCGATCCCTATAAAAATTTCACAAATCCTCTTCAAAGCCAAAGGGGTTAGTACACGAAAAAAATGCAAAATTTGAAATTGCCATAACTCTTTCATATGGTGTGAGATTTTGAAAAATTCTTGTCTCTTTTTGTCGATGGTTACCATGTTTTCGAGAATATGTAGACGGAGCATTAGTTTTCGATGCCTATAAAAATTTCACAAATCCTCTTCAAAGCCAAAGGGGTTAGTACACGAAAAAATTACAAAATTTGAAACTCCCATAACTCTTTCATATGGTGTGAGATTTTGAAGATTCTTGTCTCTTTTGGTCGATGGTTACCATATTTTCGAGAATATGTAGGCGTATCATTAGTTTTCGATCCCTATAAAAATTTCACAAATCCTCTTCAAAGCCAAAGGGGTTAGTACACGAAAAAATCCAAAATTTGAAATTGCCATAACTCTTTCATATGGTGTGAGATTTTGAAGATTCTTGTCTCATTTGGTCTATGGTTACCATGTTTTCGAGAATATGTAGACGGAGCATTAGTTTTCGATGGCTATAAAAATTTCACAAATCCTCTTTAAAGCCAAAGGGGTTGTTAGTACACGAAAAAATTACAAAATTTGAAACTGCCATAACTCTTTCATATGGTGTGAAATTTTGAAGATTCTTGTCTATTTTGGTCGATGGTTACCATATTTTCGAGAATATGTAGGCATGTCATTAGTTTTCGATCCCTATAAAAATTTCACAAATCCTCTTCAAAGCCAAAGGGGTTAGTACGCGAAAAAATCCAAAATTTGAAATTGCCATAACTCTTTCATTTGGTGTGAGATTTTGAAGATTCTTGTCTCATTTGGTCTATGGTTACCATGTTTTCGAGAATATGTAGACGGAGCATTAGTTTTCGATGGCTATAAAAATTTCACAAATCCTCTTCAAAGCCAAAGGAGTTGTTAGTACACGAAAAAATTACAAAATTTGAAACTGCCATAACTCTTTCATATGGTGTGAGATTTTGAAGATTCTTGTCTATGTTGGTCGATGGTTACCATATTTTCGAGAATATGTAGGCGTGTCATTAGTTTTCGATCCCTATAAAAATTTCACAAATCCTCTCCAAAGCCAAAGGGGTTAGTACACGAAAAAATCCAAAATTTGAAATTGCCATAACTCTTTCATATGGTGTGAGATTTTGAAGATTCTTGTCTCATTTGGTCTATGGTTACCATGTTTTCGAGAATATGTAGACGGAGCATTAGTTTTCGATGGCTATAAAAATTTCACAAATCCTCTTCAAAGCCAAAGGGGTTGTTAGTACACGAAAAAATTACAAAATTTGAAACTGCCATAACTCCTTCATATGGTGTGAGATTTTGAAGATTATTGTCTCTTTTGGTCGATGGTTACCATGTTTTCAAGAATATGTAGACGTAGCATTAGTTTTCGATGCCTATAGAAATTTCACAAATCCTTTTCAAAGCCAAAGGGGTTAGTACACGAAAAAATTGCAAAATTTGAAACTGCCATAACTCTTTCATATGGTGTGAGATTTTGAAGATTCTTGTCTATTTTGGTCGATGGTTACCATATTTTCGAGAATATGTAGACGGAGCATTAGTTTTCGATGGCTATAAAAATTTCACAAATCCTCTTCAAAGCCAAAGGGGTTAGTACACGGAAAAGTTGCAAAATTTGAAACTGCCATAACTCTTTCATATGGTGTGAGATTTTGAAATTCTTGTCTCTTTTGGTCGATGGTTACCATGTTTTTGAAGATATGTAGACGTATTATTAGTTTTCGATGCTTATAAAAATATCACAAATCCTCTTCAAAGCCAAAGGGGTTAGTACACGAAAAAATTGCAAAATTTGAATATGCCATAACTCTTTCATATGGTGTGAGATTTTGAAGATTCTTGTCTCTTTTGGTCGATGGTTTCCATATTTTTTAGAATATGTAGGTGTATCATTAGTTTTGGATCCCTATAAAAATTTCACAAATCCTCTTCAAAGCCAAAGGGATTAGTACACGAAAAAATTGCAAAATTTGAAACTGCCATAACTCTTTCATATGGTGTGAGATTTTGAAGATTCTTATCTCTTTTGGTCGGTGGTTACCATGTTTTCGTGAATATGTAGACGTAGCATTAGTTTTTGATGCCTATAAAAATTTCACAAATCCTCTTCAAAGCCAAAGGGGTTAGTACACGAAAAAATCCAAAATTTGAAATTGCCATAACTCTTTCATATGGTGTGAGATTTTGAAGATTCTTGTCTCATTTAGTCTATGGTTACCATGTTTTCGAGAATATGTAGACGGAGCATTAGTTTTCGATGGCTATAAAAATTTCACAAATCCTCTTCAAAGCCAAAGGGGTTGTTAGTACACGAAAAAATTACAAAATTTGAAATTGCCATAACTCTTTCATATGGTGTGAGATTTTGAAGATTCTTGTCTATTTTGGTCGATGGTTACCATATTTTCGAGAATATGTAGGCGTGTCATTAGTTTTCGATCCCTATAAAAATTTCACAAATCCTCTTCAAAGCCAAAGGGGTTAGTACGCGAAAAAATCCAAAATTTGAAATTGCCATAACTCTTTCATATGGTGTGAGATTTTGAAGATTCTTGTCTCATTTGGTCTATGGTTACCATGTTTTCGAGAATATGTAGACGGAGCATTAGTTTTCGATGGCTATAAAAATTTCACAAATCCTCTTCAAAGCCAAAGGGGTTGTTAGTACACGAAAAAATTACAAAATTTGAAACTGCCATAAATCCTTCATATGGTGTGAGATTTTGAAGATTATTGTCTCTTTTGGTCGATGGTTACCATGTTTTCAAGAATATGTAGACGTAGCATTAGTTTTCGATGCCTATAGAAATTTCACAAATCCTTTTCAAAGCCAAAGGGGTTAGTACACGAAAAAATTGCAAAATTTGAAACTGCCATAACTCTTTCATATGGTGTGAGATTTTGAAGATTCTTGTCTATTTTGGTCGATGGTTACCATATTTTCGAGAATATGTAGGCGTGTCATTAGTTTTCGATCCCTATAAAAATTTCACAAATCCTCTTCAAAGCCAAAGGGGTTAGTACACGAAAAAATTAAAAATTTGAAATTGCCATAACTCTTTCATATGGTGTGAGATTTTAAAGATTCTTGTCTCATTTGGTCTATGGTTACCATGTTTTCGAGAATATGTAGACGGAGCATTAGTTTTCGATGGCTATAAAAATTTCACAAGTCCTCTTCAAAGCCAAAGGGGTTAATACACGGAAAAGTTGCAAAATTTGAAACTGCCATAACTCTTTCATATGGTGTGAGATTTTGAAATTCTTGTCTCTTTTGGTCGATGGTTACCATGTTTTTGAAGATATGTAGACGTATTATTAGTTTTCGATGCTTATAAAAATATCACAAATCCTCTTCAAAGCCAAAGGGGTTAGTACACGAAAAAATTGCAAAATTTGAATATGCCATAACTCTTTCATATGGTGTGAGATTTTGAAGATTCTTGTCTCTTTTGGTCGATGGTTTCCATATTTTTTAGAATATGTAGGTGTATCATTAGTTTTGGATCCCTATAAAAATTTCACAAATCCTCTTCAAAGCCAAAGGGGTTGTTAGTACACGAAAAAATTACAAAATTTGAAATTGCCATAACTCTTTCATATGGTGTGAGATTTTGAAGATTCTTGTCTATTTTGGTCGATGGTTACCATATTTTCGAGAATATGTAGGCGTGTCATTAATTTTCGATCCCTATAAAAATTTCACAAATCCTCTTCAAAGCCAAAGGGGTTAGTACGCGAAAAAATCCAAAATTTGAAATTGCCATAACTCTTTCATATGGTGTGAGATTTTGAAGATTCTTGTCTCATTTGGTCTATTGTTACCATGTTTTCGAGAATATGTAGACGGAGCATTAGTTTTCGATGGCTATAAAAATTTCACAAATCCTCTTCAAAGCCAAAGGGGTTGTTAGTACACGAAAAAATTACAAAATTTGAAACTGCCATAACTCTTTCATATGGTGTGAGATTTTGAAGATTCTTGTCTATTTTGGTCGATGGTTACCATATTTTCGAGAATATGTAGGCGTGTCATTATTTTTCAATCCCTATAAAAATTTCACAAATCCTCTTCAAAGCCAAAGGGGTTAGTACACGAAAAAATCCAAAATTTGAAATTGCCATAACTCTTTCATATGGTGTGAGATTTTGAAGATTCTTGTCTCTTTTGGTCGGTGGTTACCATGTTTTCGTGAATATGTAGACGTAGCATTAGTTTTTGATGCCTATAAAAATTTCACAAATCCTCTTCAAAGCCAAAGAGGTTAGTACACGAAAAAAATTGCAAAATTTGAAACTGCCATAACTCTTTCATATGGTGTGAGATTTTGAAGATTCTTGTCTCTTTTGGTCGATGGTTACCATGTTTTCAAGAATATGTAGACGTAGCATTAGTTTTCGATGCCTATAAAAATTTCACAAATCCTCTTTAAAGCCAAAGGGGTTAGTACACGAAAAAATTGCAAAATTTGAAACTGCCATAACTCTTTCATATGGTGTGAGATTTTGAAGATTCTTGTCTCTTTTGGTCGATGGTTTCCATATTTTTTAGAATATGTAGGTGTATCATTAGTTTTGGATCCCTATAAAAATTTTACAAATCCTCTTCAAAGCCAAAGGGATTAGTACACGAAAAAATTGCAAAATTTGAAACTGCCATAACTCTTTCATATGGTGTGAGATTTTGAATATTCTTGTCTCTTTTGGTCGGTGGTTACCATGTTTTCGTGAATATGTAGACGTAGCATTAGTTTTTGATGCCTATAAAAATTTCACAAATCCTCTTCAAAGCCAAAGAGGTTAGTACACGAAAAAAATTGCAAAATTTGAAACTGCCATAACTCTTTCATATGGTGTGAGATTTTGAAGATTCTTGTCTCTTTTGGTCGATGGTTACCATGTTTTCAAGAATATGTAGACGTAGCATTAGTTTTCGATGCCTATAAAAATTTCACAAATCCTCTTTAAAGCCAAAGGGGTTAGTACACGAAAAAATTGCAAAATTTGAAACTGCCATAACTCTTTCATATGGTGTGAGATTTTGAAGATTCTTGTCTATTTTGGTCGATGGTTATCATATTTTAGAGAATATGTAGGCGTGTCATTAGTTTTCGATCCCTATAAAAATTTCACAAATCCTCTTCAAAGCCAAAGGGGTTAGTACACGAAAAAATGCAAAATTTGAAATTGCCATAACTCTTTCATATGGTGTGAGATTTTGAAGATTCTTGTCTCATTTGGTCTATCGTTACCATGTTTTCGAGAATATGTAGACGGAGCATTAGTTTTCGATGGCTATAAAAATTTCACAAATCCTCTTCAAAGCCAAAGGGGTTGTTAGTACACGAAAAAATTACAAAATTTGAAACTGCCATAACTCTTTCATATGGTGTGAGATTTTGAAGATTCTTGCCTCTTTTGGTCGATGGTTACCATATTTTCGAGAATATGTAGGCGTATCATTAGTTTTCGATCCCTATAAAAATTTCACAAATCCTCTTCAAAGCCAAAGGGGTTAATACACGGAAAAGTGGCAAAATTTGAAACTGCCATAACTCTTTCATATGGTGTGAGATTTTGAAGATTCTTGTCTCTTTTGGTTGATGGTTACCATGTTTTTGAAGATATGTAGACGTATTATTAGTTTTCGATGCTTATAAAAATATCACAAATCCTCTTCAAATCCAAAGGGGTTAGTACACGAAAAAATTGCAAAATTTGAATATGCCATAACTCTTTCATATGGTGTGAGATTTTGAAGATTCTTGTCTCTTTTGGTCGATGGTTTCCATATTTTTTAGAATATGTAGGTGTATCATTAGTTTTGGATCCCTATAAAAATTTCACAAATCCTCTTCAAAGCCAAAGGGATTAGTACACGAAAATATTGCAAAATTTGAAACTGCCATAACTCTTTCATATGGTGTGAGATTTTGAAGATTCTTGTCTCTTTTGGTCGGTGGTTACCATGTTTTCGTTAATATGTAGACGTAGCATTAGTTTTTGATGCCTATAAAAATTTCACAAATCCTCTTCAAAGCCAAAGGGGTTAGTACACGAAAAAAATTGCAAAATTTGAAACTGCCATAACTCTTTCATATGGTGTGAGATTTTGAAGATTCTTGTCTCTTTTGGTCGATGATTACCATGTTTTCAAGAATAGGTAGACGTAGCATTAGTTTTCGATGCCTATAAAAATTTCACATATCCTCTTCAAAGCCAAAAGGGTTAGTACACGAAAAAATTGCAAAATTTGAAACTGCCATAACTCTTTCATATGGTGTGAGATTTTGAAGATTCTTGTCTATTTTGGTCGATGGTTACCATATTTTCGAGAATATGTAGGCGTGTCATTAGTTTTCGATCCCTATAAAATTTTCACAAATACTCTTCAAAGCCAAAGGGGTTAGTACACGAAAAAAATGCAAAATTTGAAATTGCCATAACTCTTTCATATGGTGTGAGATTTTGAAGATTCTTGTCTCTTTTGGTCGATGGTTACCATGTTTTCGAGAATATGTAGACGGAGCATTAGTTTTCGATGCCTATAAAAATTTCACAAATCCTTTTCAAAGCCAAAGGGGTTAGTACACGAAAAAATTACAAAATTTGAAACTCCCATAACTCTTTCATATGGTGTGCGATTTTGAAGATTCTTGTCTCTTTTGGTCGATGGTTACCATATTTTCGAGAATATGTAGGCGTATCATTAGTTTTCGATCCCTATAAAAATTTCACAAATCCTATTCAAAGCCAAAGGGGTTAATACACGGAAAAGTTGCAAAATTTGAAACTGCCATAACTCTTTCATATGGTGTGAGATTTTGAAATTCTTGTCTCTTTTGGTCGATGGTTACCATGTTTTTGAAGATATGTAGACGTATTATTAGTTTTCGATGCTTATAAAAATATCACAAATCCTCTTCAAAGCCAAAGGGGTTAGTACACGAAAAAATTGCAAAATTTGAATATGCCATAACTCTTTCATATGGTGTGAGATTTTGAAGATTCTTGTCTCTTTTGGTCGATGGTTTCCATATTTTTTAGAATATGTAGGTGTATCATTAGTTTTGGATCCCTATAAAAATTTCACAAATCCTCTTCAAAGCCAAAGGGGTTGTTAGTACACGAAAAAATTACAAAATTTGAAATTGCCATAACTCTTTCATATGGTGTGAGATTTTGAAGATTCTTGTCTATTTTGGTCGATGGTTACCATATTTTCGAGAATATGTAGGCGTGTCATTAATTTTCGATCCCTATAAAAATTTCACAAATCCTCTTCAAAGCCAAAGGGGTTAGTACGCGAAAAAATCCAAAATTTGAAATTGCCATAACTCTTTCATATGGTGTGAGATTTTGAAGATTCTTGTCTCATTTGGTCTATTGTTACCATGTTTTCGAGAATATGTAGACGGAGCATTAGTTTTCGATGGCTATAAAAATTTCACAAATCCTCTTCAAAGCCAAAGGGGTTGTTAGTACACGAAAAAATTACAAAATTTGAAACTGCCATAACTCTTTCATATGGTATGAGATTTTGAAGATTCTTGTCTATTTTGGTCGATGGTTACCATATTTTCGAGAATATGTAGGCGTGTCATTATTTTTCAATCCCTATAAAAATTTCACAAATCCTCTTCAAAGCCAAAGGGGTTAGTACACGAAAAAATCCAAAATTTGAAATTGCCATAACTCTTTCATATGGTGTGAGATTTTGAAGATTCTTGTCTCTTTTGGTCGGTGGTTACCATGTTTTCGTGAATATGTAGACGTAGCATTAGTTTTTGATGCCTATAAAAATTTCACAAATCCTCTTCAAAGCCAAAGAGGTTAGTACACGAAAAAAATTGCAAAATTTGAAACTGCCATAACTCTTTCATATGGTGTGAGATTTTGAAGATTCTTGTCTCTTTTGGTCGATGGTTACCATGTTTTCAAGAATATGTAGACGTAGCATTAGTTTTCGATGCCTATAAAAATTTCACAAATCCTCTTTAAAGCCAAAGGGGTTAGTACACGAAAAAATTGCAAAATTTGAAACTGCCATAACTCTTTCATATGGTGTGAGATTTTGAAGATTCTTGTCTCTTTTGGTCGATGGTTTCCATATTTTTTAGAATATGTAGGTGTATCATTAGTTTTGGATCCCTATAAAAATTTTACAAATCCTCTTCAAAGCCAAAGGGATTAGTACACGAAAAAATTGCAAAATTTGAAACTGCCATAACTCTTTCATATGGTGTGAGATTTTGAATATTCTTGTCTCTTTTGGTCGGTGGTTACCATGTTTTCGTGAATATGTAGACGTAGCATTAGTTTTTGATGCCTATAAAAATTTCACAAATCCTCTTCAAAGCCAAAGAGGTTAGTACACGAAAAAAATTGCAAAATTTGAAACTGCCATAACTCTTTCATATGGTGTGAGATTTTGAAGATTCTTGTCTCTTTTGGTCGATGGTTACCATGTTTTCAAGAATATGTAGACGTAGCATTAGTTTTCGATGCCTATAAAAATTTCACAAATCCTCTTTAAAGCCAAAGGGGTTAGTACACGAAAAAATTGCAAAATTTGAAACTGCCATAACTCTTTCATATGGTGTGAGATTTTGAAGATTCTTGTCTATTTTGGTCGATGGTTATCATATTTTAGAGAATATGTAGGCGTGTCATTAGTTTTCGATCCCTATAAAAATTTCACAAATCCTCTTCAAAGCCAAAGGGGTTAGTACACGAAAAAATGCAAAATTTGAAATTGCCATAACTCTTTCATATGGTGTGAGATTTTGAAGATTCTTGTCTCATTTGGTCTATTGTTACCATGTTTTCGAGAATATGTAGACGGAGCATTAGTTTTCGATGGCTATAAAAATTTCACAAATCCTCTTCAAAGCCAAAGGGGTTGTTAGTACACGAAAAAATTACAAAATTTGAAACTGCCATAACTCTTTCATATGGTGTGAGATTTTGAAGATTCTTGTCTATTTTGGTCGATGGTTACCATATTTTCGAGAATATGTAGGCGTGTCATTATTTTTCAATCCCTATAAAAATTTCACAAATCCTCTTCAAAGCCAAAGGGGTTAGTACACGAAAAAATCCAAAATTTGAAATTGCCATAACTCTTTCATATGGTGTGAGATTTTGAAGATTCTTGTCTCTTTTGGTCGGTGGTTACCATGTTTTCGTGAATATGTAGACGTAGCATTAGTTTTTGATGCCTATAAAAATTTCACAAATCCTCTTCAAAGCCAAAGAGGTTAGTACACGAAAAAAATTGCAAAATTTGAAACTGCCATAACTCTTTCATATGGTGTGAGATTTTGAAGATTCTTGTCTCTTTTGGTCGATGGTTACCATGTTTTCAAGAATATGTAGACGTAGCATTAGTTTTCGATGCCTATAAAAATTTCACAAATCCTCTTTAAAGCCAAAGGGGTTAGTACACGAAAAAATTGCAAAATTTGAAACTGCCATAACTCTTTCATATGGTGTGAGATTTTGAAGATTCTTGTCTCTTTTGGTCGATGGTTTCCATATTTTTTAGAATATGTAGGTGTATCATTAGTTTTGGATCCCTATAAAAATTTTACAAATCCTCTTCAAAGCCAAAGGGATTAGTACACGAAAAAATTGCAAAATTTGAAACTGCCATAACTCTTTCATATGGTGTGAGATTTTGAATATTCTTGTCTCTTTTGGTCGGTGGTTACCATGTTTTCGTGAATATGTAGACGTAGCATTAGTTTTTGATGCCTATAAAAATTTCACAAATCCTCTTCAAAGCCAAAGAGGTTAGTACACGAAAAAAATTGCAAAATTTGAAACTGCCATAACTCTTTCATATGGTGTGAGATTTTGAAGATTCTTGTCTCTTTTGGTCGATGGTTACCATGTTTTCAAGAATATGTAGACGTAGCATTAGTTTTCGATGCCTATAAAAATTTCACAAATCCTCTTTAAAGCCAAAGGGGTTAGTACACGAAAAAATTGCAAAATTTGAAACTGCCATAACTCTTTCATATGGTGTGAGATTTTGAAGATTCTTGTCTATTTTGGTCGATGGTTATCATATTTTAGAGAATATGTAGGCGTGTCATTAGTTTTCGATCCCTATAAAAATTTCACAAATCCTCTTCAAAGCCAAAGGGGTTAGTACACGAAAAAATGCAAAATTTGAAATTGCCATAACTCTTTCATATGGTGTGAGATTTTGAAGATTCTTGTCTCATTTGGTCTATCGTTACCATGTTTTCGAGAATATGTAGACGGAGCATTAGTTTTCGATGGCTATAAAAATTTCACAAATCCTCTTCAAAGCCAAAGGGGTTGTTAGTACACGAAAAAATTACAAAATTTGAAACTGCCATAACTCTTTCATATGGTGTGAGATTTTGAAGATTCTTGCCTCTTTTGGTCGATGGTTACCATATTTTCGAGAATATGTAGGCGTATCATTAGTTTTCGATCCCTATAAAAATTTCACAAATCCTCTTCAAAGCCAAAGGGGTTAATACACGGAAAAGTGGCAAAATTTGAAACTGCCATAACTCTTTCATATGGTGTGAGATTTTGAAGATTCTTGTCTCTTTTGGTTGATGGTTACCATGTTTTTGAAGATAT
This sequence comes from Urtica dioica subsp. dioica, assembly GCF_054948205.1. Lineage (NCBI taxonomy): Eukaryota > Viridiplantae > Streptophyta > Magnoliopsida > Rosales > Urticaceae > Urtica > Urtica dioica. Next base: position 49,632,749 of record NC_142759.1, on the reverse strand, counting down.
GTAGACGTATTATTAGTTTTCGATGCTTATAAAAATATCACAAATCCTCTTCAAATCCAAAGGGGTTAGTACACGAAAAAATTGCAAAATTTGAATATGCCATAACTCTTTCATATGGTGTGAGATTTTGAAGATTCTTGTCTCTTTTGGTCGATGGTTTCCATATTTTTTAGAATATGTAGGTGTATCATTAGTTTTGGATCCCTATAAAAATTTCACAAATCCTGTTCAAAGCCAAAGGGATTAGTACACGAAAATATTGCAAAATTTGAAACTGCCATAACTCTTTCATATGGTGTGAGATTTTGAAGATTCTTGTCTCTTTTGGTCGGTGGTTACCATGTTTTCGTTAATATGTAGACGTAGCATTAGTTTTTGATGCCTATAAAAATTTCACAAATCCTCTTCAAAGCCAAAGGGGTTAGTACACGAAAAAAATTGCAAAATTTGAAACTGCCATAACTCTTTCATATGGTGTGAGATTTTGAAGATTCTTGTCTCTTTTGGTCGATGATTACCATGTTTTCAAGAATAGGTAGACGTAGCATTAGTTTTCGATGCCTATAAAAATTTCACATATCCTCTTCAAAGCCAAAAGGGTTAGTACACGAAAAAATTGCAAAATTTGAAACTGCCATAACTCTTTCATATGGTGTGAGATTTTGAAGATTCTTGTCTATTTTGGTCGATGGTTACCATATTTTCGAGAATATGTAGGCGTGTCATTAGTTTTCGATCCCTATAAAATTTTCACAAATACTCTTCAAAGCCAAAGGGGTTAGTACACGAAAAAAATGCAAAATTTGAAATTGCCATAACTCTTTCATATGGTGTGAGATTTTGAAGATTCTTGTCTCTTTTGGTCGATGGTTACCATGTTTTCGAGAATATGTAGACGGAGCATTAGTTTTCGATGCCTATAAAAATTTCACAAATCCTTTTCAAAGCCAAAGGGGTTAGTACACGAAAAAATTACAAAATTTGAAACTCCCATAACTCTTTCATATGGTGTGCGATTTTGAAGATTCTTGTCTCTTTTGGTCGATGGTTACCATATTTTCGAGAATATGTAGGCGTATCATTAGTTTTCGATCCCTATAAAAATTTCACAAATCCTATTCAAAGCCAAAGGGGTTAATACACGGAAAATTTGGAAAATTTGAAACTGCCATAACTCTTTCATATGGTGTGAGATTTTGAAGATTCTTGTCCCTTTTGGTCGATGGTTACCATGTTTTCGTGAATATGTAGACGTAGCATTAGTTTTTGATGCCTATAAAAATTTCACAAATCCTCTTCAAAGCCAAAGAGGTTAGTACACGAAAAAAATTGCAAAATTTGAAACTGCCATAACTCTTTCATATGGTGTGAGATTTTGAAGATTCTTGTCTCTTTTGGTCGATGGTTACCATGTTTTCAAGAATATGTAGACGTAGCATTAGTTTTCGATGCCTATAAAAATTTCACAAATCCTCTTTAAAGCCAAAGGGGTTAGTACACGAAAAAATTGCAAAATTTGAAACTGCCATAACTCTTTCATATGGTGTGAGATTTTGAAGATTCTTGTCTATTTTGGTCGATGGTTATCATATTTTAGAGAATATGTAGGCGTGTCATTAGTTTTCGATCCCTATAAAAATTTCACAAATCCTCTTCAAAGCCAAAGGGGTTAGTACACGAAAAAATGCAAAATTTGAAATTGCCATAACTCTTTCATATGGTGTGAGATTTTGAAGATTCTTGTCTCATTTGGTCTATCGTTACCATGTTTTCGAGAATATGTAGACGTAGCATTAGTTTTCGATGGCTATAAAAATTTCACAAATCCTCTTCAAAGCCAAAGGGGTTGTTAGTACACGAAAAAATTACAAAATTTGAAACTGCCATAACTCTTTCATATGGTGTGAGATTTTGAAGATTCTTGCCTCTTTTGGTCGATGGTTACCATATTTTCGAGAATATGTAGGCGTATCATTAGTTTTCGATCCCTATAAAAATTTCACAAATCCTCTTCAAAGCCAAAGGGGTTAATACACGGAAAAGTGGCAAAATTTGAAACTGCCATAACTCTTTCATATGGTGTGAGATTTTGAAGATTCTTGTCTCTTTTGGTTGATGGTTACCATGTTTTTGAAGATATGTAGACGTATTATTAGTTTTCGATGCTTATAAAAATATCACAAATCCTCTTCAAATCCAAAGGGGTTAGTACACGAAAAAATTGCAAAATTTGAATATGCCATAACTCTTTCATATGGTGTGAGATTTTGAAGATTCTTGTCTCTTTTGGTCGATGGTTTCCATATTTTTTAGAATATGTAGGTGTATCATTAGTTTTGGATCCCTATAAAAATTTCACAAATCCTCTTCAAAGCCAAAGGGATTAGTACACGAAAATATTGCAAAATTTGAAACTGCCATAACTCTTTCATATGGTGTGAGATTTTGAAGATTCTTGTCTCTTTTGGTCGGTGGTTACCATGTTTTCGTTAATATGTAGACGTAGCATTAGTTTTTGATGCCTATAAAAATTTCACAAATCCTCTTCAAAGCCAAAGGGGTTAGTACACGAAAAAAATTGCAAAATTTGAAACTGCCATAACTCTTTCATATGGTGTGAGATTTTGAAGATTCTTGTCTCTTTTGGTCGATGATTACCATGTTTTCAAGAATAGGTAGACGTAGCATTAGTTTTCGATGCCTATAAAAATTTCACATATCCTCTTCAAAGCCAAAAGGGTTAGTACACGAAAAAATTGCAAAATTTGAAACTGCCATAACTCTTTCATATGGTGTGAGATTTTGAAGATTCTTGTCTATTTTGGTCGATGGTTACCATATTTTCGAGATTATGTAGGCGTGTCATTAGTTTTCGATCCCTTTAAAAATTTCACAAATACTCTTCAAAGCCAAAGGGGTTAGTACACGAAAAAAATGCAAAATTTGAAATTGCCATAACTCTTTCATATGGTGTGAGATTTTGAAGATTCTTGTCTCTTTTGGTCGATGGTTACCATGTTTTTGAGAATATGTAGACGGAGCATTAGTTTTCGATGCCTATAAAAATTTCACAAATCCTTTTCAAAGCCAAAGGGGTTAGTACACGAAAAAATTACAAAATTTGAAACTCCCATAACTCTTTCATATGGTGTGAGATTTTGAAGATTCTTGTCTCTTTTGGTCGATGGTTACCATATTTTCGAGAATATGTAGGCGTATCATTAGTTTTCGATCCCTATAAAAATTTCACAAATCCTATTCAAAGCCAAAGGGGTTAATACACGGAAAATTTGGAAAATTTGAAACTGCCATAACTCTTTCATATGGTGTGAGATTTTGAAGATTCTTGTCTCTTTTGGTCGATGGTTACCATGTTTTTGAAGATATGTAGACGTATTATTAGTTTTCGATGCTTATAAAAATATCACAAATCCTCTTCAAAGCCAAAGGGGTTAGTACACGAAAAAATTGCAAAATTTGAATATGCCATAACTCTTTCATATGGTGTGAGATTTTGAAGATTCTTGTCTCTTTTAGTCGATGGTTTCCATATTTTCGAGAATATGTAGGCGTGTCATTAGTTTTCGATCCCTATAAAAATTTCACAAATCCTCTTCAAAGCCAAAGGGGTTAGTACACGAAAAAATGCAAAATTTGAAATTGCCATAACTCTTTCATATGGTGTGAGATTTTGAAGATTCTTGTCTCTTTTGGTCTATGGTTACCATATTTTCGAGAATATGTAGGCGTGTCATTAGTTTTCGTTCCCTATAAAAATTTCACAAATACTCTTCAAAGCCAAAGGGGTTAGTACACGAAAAAAATGCAAAATTTGAAATTGCCATAACTCTTTCATATGGTGTGAGATTTTGAAGATTCTTGTCTCTTTTGGTCGATGGTTTCCATATTTTTTAGAATATGTAGGTGTATCATTAGTTTTGGATCCCTATAAAAATTTCACAAATCCTCTTCAAAGCCAAAGGGATTAGTACACGAAAATATTGCAAAATTTGAAACTGCCATAACTCTTTCATATGGTGTGAGATTTTGAAGATTCTTGTCTCTTTTGGTCGGTGGTTACCATGTTTTCGTTAATATGTAGACGTAGCATTAGTTTTTGATGCCTATAAAAATTTCACAAATCCTCTTCAAAGCCAAAGGGGTTAGTACACGAAAAAAATTGCAAAATTTGAAACTGCCATAACTCTTTCATATGGTGTGAGATTTTGAAGATTCTTGTCTCTTTTGGTCGATGATTACCATGTTTTCAAGAATAGGTAGACGTAGCATTAGTTTTCGATGCCTATAAAAATTTCACATATCCTCTTCAAAGCCAAAAGGGTTAGTACACGAAAAAATTGCAAAATTTGAAACTGCCATAACTCTTTCATATGGTGTGAGATTTTGAAGATTCTTGTCTATTTTGGTCGATGGTTACCATATTTTCGAGAATATGTAGGCGTGTCATTAGTTTTCGATCCCTTTAAAAATTTCACAAATACTCTTCAAAGCCAAAGGGGTTAGTACACGAAAAAAATGCAAAATTTGAAATTGCCATAACTCTTTCATATGGTGTGAGATTTTGAAGATTCTTGTCTCTTTTGGTCGATGGTTACCATGTTTTCGAGAATATGTAGACGGAGCATTAGTTTTCGATGCCTATAAAAATTTCACAAATCCTTTTCAAAGCCAAAGGGGTTAGTACACGAAAAAATTACAAAATTTGAAACTCCCATAACTCTTTCATATGGTGTGAGATTTTGAAGATTCTTGTCTCTTTTGGTCGATGGTTACCATATTTTCGAGAATATGTAGGCGTATCATTAGTTTTCGATCCCTATAAAAATTTCACAAATCCTATTCAAAGCCAAAGGGGTTAATACACGGAAAATTTGGAAAATTTGAAACTGCCATAACTCTTTCATATGGTGTGAGATTTTGAAGATTCTTGTCTCTTTTGGTCGATGGTTACCATGTTTTTGAAGATATGTAGACGTATTATTAGTTTTCGATGCTTATAAAAATATCACAAATCCTCTTCAAAGCCAAAGGGGTTAGTACACGAAAAAATTGCAAAATTTGAATATGCCATAACTCTTTCATATGGTGTGAGATTTTGAAGATTCTTGTCTCTTTTAGTCGATGGTTTCCATATTTTCGAGAATATGTAGGCGTGTCATTAGTTTTCGATCCCTATAAAAATTTCACAAATCCTCTTCAAAGCCAAAGGGGTTAGTACACGAAAAAATGCAAAATTTGAAATTGCCATAACTCTTTCATATGGTGTGAGATTTTGAAGATTCTTGTCTCTTTTGGTCTATGGTTACCATATTTTCGAGAATATGTAGGCGTGTCATTAGTTTTCGTTCCCTATAAAAATTTCACAAATACTCTTCAAAGCCAAAGGGGTTAGTACACGAAAAAAATGCAAAATTTGAAATTGCCATAACTCTTTCATATGGTGTGAGATTTTGAAGATTCTTGTCTCTTTTTGTCGATGGTTACCATGTTTTCAAGAATATGTAGACGGAGCATTATTTTTCGATGCCTATAAAAATTTCACAAATCCTCTTCAAAGCCAAAGGGGTTGTTAGTACACGAAAAAAATTACAAAATTGGAAACTGCCATAAATCTTTCATATGGTGTGAGATTTTGAAGATTCTTGTCTCTTTTGGTCGATGGTTAACATATTTTTGAGAATATGTAGGCGTATCATTAGTTTTCGATCCCTATAAAAATTTCACAAATCCTCTTCAAAGCAAAAGGGGTTAGTACACGAAAAAATTGCAAAATTTGAATATGCCATAACTCTTTCATATGGTGTGAAATTTTGAAGATTCTTGTCTCTTTTGGTCTATGGTTACCATATTTTCTAGAATATGTAGGCGTATCATTAGTTTTGGATCCCTATAAAAATTTCACAAATCCTCTTCAAAGCCAAAGGGGTTAGTACACGAAAAAAATGCAAAATTTGAAATTGCCATAACTCTTTCATATGGTGTGAGATTTTGAAGATTCTTGTCTCTTTTGGTCGATGGATACCATGTTTTCGAGAATATGTAGACGGAGCATTAGTTTTCGATGCCTATAAAAATTTCACAAATCCTCTTCAAATCCAAAGGGGTTAGTACACGAAAAAATTACAAAATTTGAAACTCCCATAACTCTTTCATATGGTGTGAGATTTTGAAGATTCTGGTCTCATTTGGTCGATGGTTACCATATTTTCGAGAATATGTAGGCGTATCATTAGTTTTCGATCCCTATAAAAATTTCACAAATACTCTTCAAAGCCAAAGGGGTTAGTACACGAAAAAAATGCAAAATTTGAAATTGCCATAACTCTTTCATATGGTGTGAGACTTTGAAGATTCTTGTCTCTTTTGGTCGATGCTTACCATGTTTTCCAGAATATGTAGACAGAGCATTAGTTTTCGATGCCTATAAAAATTTCACAAATCCTCTTCAAAGCCAAAGGGGTTGTTAGTACACGAAAAAATTACAAAATTGGAAACTGCCATAACTCTTTCATATGGTGTGAGATTTTGAAGATTCTTGTCTCTTTTGGTCGATGGTTACCATGTTTTCGAGAATATGTAGACGGAGCCTTAGTTTTCGATGCCTATAAAAATTTCACAAATCCTCTTCAAAGCCAAAGGGGTTAGTACACGAAAAAATTACAAAATTTGAAACTCCCATAACTCTTTCATATGGTGTGAGATTTTGAAGATTCTTGTCTCTTTTGGTCGATGGTTACAATATTTTTCAGAATATGTAGGCGTATCATTAGTTTTCGATCCCTATAAAAATTTCACAAATCCTCTTCAAAGCCAAAGTGGTTAATACACGGAAAAATTGGAAAATTTGAAACTGCCATAACTCTTTCATATGGTGTGAGATTTTGAAGATTCTTGTCTCTTTTGGTCGATGGTTACCATGTTTTTGAAGATATGTAGACGTATTATTAGTTTTCGATGCTTATAAAAATATCACAAATCCTCTTCAAAGCCAAAGGGGCTAGTACACGAAAAAATTGCAAAATTTGAATATGCCATAACTCTTTCATATGGTGTGAGATTTTGAAGATTCTTGTCTCTTTTGGTCGATGGTTTCCATATTTTCAAGAATATGTAGGCGTGTCATTAGTTTTCGATCCCTATAAAAATTTCACAAATCCTCTTCAAAGCCAAAGGGGTTAGTACACGAAAAAATGCAAAATTTGAAATTGCCATAACTCTTTCATATGGTGTGAGATTTTGAAGATTCTTGTCTCTTTTGGTCTATGGTTACCATATTTTCGAGAATATGTAGGCGTGTCATTAGTTTTCGTTCCCTATAAAAATTTCACAAATACTCTTCAAAGCCAAAGGGGTTAGTACACGAAAAAAATGCAAAATTTGACATTGCCATAACTCTTTCATATGGTGTGAGATTTTGAAGATTCTTGTCTCTTTTGGTCGATGGTTACCATGTTTTCAAGAATATGTAGACGGAGCATTATTTTTCGATGCCTATAAAAATTTCACAAATCCTCTTCAAAGCCAAAGGGGTTGTTAGTACACGAAATAATTACAAAATTGGAAACTGCCATAACTCTTTCATATGGTGTGAGATTTTGAAGATTCTTGTCTCTTTTGGTCGATGGTTACCATATTTTCGAGAATATGTAGGCGTATCATTAGTTTTCGATCCCTATAAAAATTTCACAAATCCTCTTCAAAGCAAAAGGGGTTAGTACACGAAAAAATTGCAAAATTTGAATATGCCATAACTCTTTCATATGGTTTGAAATTTTGAAGATTCTTGTTTCTTTTGGTCTATGGTTACCATATTTTCTAGAATATGTAGGCGTATCATTAGTTTTGGATCCCTATAAAAATTTCACAAATCCCCTTCAAAGCCAAAGGGGTTAGTACACGAAAAAAATGCAAAATTTGAAATTGCCATAACTCTTTCATATGGTGTGAGATTTTGAAGATTCTTGTCTCTTTTGGTCGATGGATACCATGTTTTTGAGAATATGTAGACGGAGCATTAGTTTTCGATGCCTATAAAAATTTCACAAATCCTCTTCAAAGCCAAAGGGGTTAGTACACGAAAAAATTACAAAATTTGAAACTCCCATAACTCTTTCATATGGTGTGAGATTTTGAAGATTCTGGTCTCTTTTGGTCGATGGTTACCATATTTTCGAGAATATGTAGGCGTATCATTAGTTTTCGATCCTTATAAAAATTTCACAAATACTCTTCAAAGCCAAAGGGGTTAGTACACGAAAAAAATGCAAAATTTGAAATTGCCATAACTCTTTCATATGGTGTGAGATTTTGAAGATTCTTGTCTCTTTTGGTCGATGCTTACCATGTTTTCGAGAATATGTAGACGGAGCGTTAGTTTTCGATGCCTATAAAAATTTCTCAAATCCTCTTCAAAGCCAAAGGGGTTGTTAGTACACGAAAAAATTACAAAATTGGAAACTGCCATAACTCTTACATATGGTGTGAGATTTTGAAGATTCTTGTCTCTTTTGGTCGATGGTTACCATGTTTTCGAGAATATGTAGACGGAGCCTTAGTTTTCGATGCCTATAAAAATTTCACAAATCCTCTTCAAAGCCAAAGGGGTTAGTACACGAAAAAATTACAAAATTTGAAACTCCCATAACTCTTTCATATGGTGTGAGATTTTGAAGATTCTTGTCTCTTTTGGTCGATGGTTACCATATTTTTGAGAATATGTAGGCGTATCATTAGTTTTCGATCCCTATAAAAATTTCACAAATCCTCTTCAAAGCCAAAGGGGTTAATACACGGAAAAATTGGAAAATTTGAAACTGCCATAACTCTTTCATATGGTGTGAGATTTTGAAGATTCTTGTCTCTTTTGGTCGATGGTTACCTTGTTTTTGAAGATATGTAGACGTATTATTAGTTTTCGATGCTTATAAAAATATCACAAATCCTCTTCAAAGCCAAAGGGGTTAGTACACGAAAAAATTGCAAAATTTGAATATGCCATAACTCTTTCATATGGTGTGAGATTTTGAAGATTCTTGTCTCTTTTGGTCGATGGTTTCCATATTTTCAAGAATATGTGGGCGTGTCATTAGCTTTCGATCCCTATAAAAATTTCACAAATCCTCTACAAAGCCAAAGGGGTTAGTACACGAAAAAATGCAAAATTTGAAATTGCCATAACTCTTTCATATGGTGTGAGATTTTGAAGATTCTTGTCTCTTTTGGTCTATGGTTACCATATTTTCGAGAATATGTAGGCGTGTCATTAGTTTTCGTTCCCTATAAAAATTTCACAAATACTCTTCAAAGCCAAAGGGGTTAGTACACGAAAAAAATGCAAAATTTGAAATTGCCATAACTCTTTCATATGGTGTGAGATTTTGAAGATTCTTGTCTCTTTTGGTCGATGGTTACCATGTTTTCAAGAATATGTAGACGGAGCATTAGTTTTCGATGCCTATAAAAATTTCACAAATCCTCTTCAAAGCCAAAGGGGTTGTTAGTACCTGAAAAAATTACAAAATTCTAAACTGCCATAACTCTTTCATATGGTGTGAGATTTTGAAGATTCTTATCTCTTTTGGTCGATGGTTACCATATTTTCGAGAATATGTAGGCGTATCATTAGTTTTCGATCCCTATAAAAATTTCACAAATCCTCTTCAAAGCCAAAGGGGTTAGTACACGAAAAAATTACAAAATTTGAAACTCCCATAACTCTTTCATATGGTGTGAGATTTTGAAGATTCTTGTATCTTTTGGTCGATGGTTACCATATTTTCGAGAATATGTAGGCGTATCATTAGTTTTCGATCCCTATAAAAATTTCTCAAATCCTCTTCAAAGCCAAAGGGGTTAATACACGGAAAAATTGGAAAATTTGAAACTGCCATAACTCTTTCATATGGTGTGAGATTTTGAAGATTCTTGTCTCTTTTGGTCGATGGTTACCATGTTTTTGAAGATATGTAGACGTATTATTAGTTTTCGATGCTTATAAAAATATCACAAATCCTCTTCAAAGACAAAGGGGTTAGTACACGAAAAAATTGTAAAATTTGAATATGCCATAACTCTTTCATATGGTGTGAGATTTTGAAGATTCTTGTCTCTTTTGGTCGATGGTTTCCATATTTTCAAGAATATGTAGGCGTGTCATTAGTTTTCGATCCCTATAAAAATTTCACAAATACTCTTCAAAGCCAAAGGGGTTAGTACACGAAAAAAATGCAAAATTTGAAATTGCCATAACTCTTTCATATGGTGTGAGATTTTGAAGATTCTTGTCTCTTTTGGTCGATGGTTACCATGTTTTCAAGAATATGTAGACGGAGCATTAGTTTTCGATGCCTATAAAAATTTCACAAATCCTCTTCAAAGCCAAAGGGGTTAGTACACGAAAAAATTACAAAATTTGAAACTCCCATAACTCTTTCATATGGTGTGAGATTTTGAAGATTCTTGTCTCTTTTGGTCGATGGATACCATGTTTTCGAGAATATGTAGACGGAGCATTAGTTTTCGATGCCTATAAAAATTTCACAAATCCTCTTCAAAGCCAAAGGGGTTAGTACACGAAAAAATTACAAAATTTGAAACTCCCATAACTCTTTCATATGGTGTGAGATTTTGAAGATTCTGGTCTCTTTTGGTCGATGGTTACCATATTTTCGAGAATATGTAGGCGTATCATTAGTTTTCGATCCCTATAAAAATTTCACAAATACTCTTCAAAGCCAAAGGGGTTAGTACACGAAAAAAATGCAAAATTTGAAATTGCCATAACTCTTTCATATGGTGTGAGATTTTGAAGATTCTTGTCTCTTTTGGTCGATGCTTACCATGTTTTCGAGAATATGTAGACGGAGCATTAGTTTTCGATGCCTATAAAAGTTTCACAAATCCTCTTCAAAGCCAAAGGGGTTGTTAGTACACGAAAATATTACAAAATTGGAAACTGCCATAACTCTTTCATATGGTGTGAGATTTTGAAGATTCTTGTCTCTTTTGGTCGATGGTTACCATGTTTTCGAGAATATGTAGACGGAGCATTAGTTTTTGATGCCTATAAAAATTTCACAAATCCTCTTCAAAGCCAAAGGGGTTAGTACACGAAAAAATTACAAAATTTGAAACTCCCATAACTCTTTCATATGGTGTGAGATTTTGAAGATTCTTGTCTCTTTTGGTCGATGGTTACCATATTTTCGAGAATATGTAGGCGTCTCATTAGTTTTCGATCCCTATAAAAATTTCACAAATCCTCTTCAAAGCCAAAGGGGTTAATATACGGAAAAATTGGAAAATTTGAAACTGCCATAACTCTTTCATATGGTGTGAGATTTTGAAGATTCTTGTCTCTTTTGGTCGATGGTTACCATGTTTTTGAAGATATGTAGACGTATTATTAGTTTTCGATGCTTATAAAAATATCACAAATCCTCTTCAAAGCCAAAGGGGTTAGTACACGAAAAAATTACAAAATTTGAAACTCCCATAACTCTTTCATATGGTGTGAGATATTGTAGATTCTTGTCTCTTTGGGTTGATGGTTACCATATTTTCGAGAATATGTAGGCGTATCATTAGTTTTCGATCCCTATAAAAATTTCACAAATCCTCTTCAAAGCCAAAGGGATTAATACACGGAAAAATTGGAAAATTTGAAACGGCCATAACTCTTTCATATGGTGTGAGATTTTGAAGATTCTTGTCTCTTTTGGTCGATGGTTACCATGTTTTTGAAGATATGTAGACGTATTATTAGTTTTCGATGCTTATAAAAATATCACAAATCCTCTTCAAAGCCAAAGGGGTTAGTACACGAAAAAATTGCAAAATTTGAATATGCCATAACTCTTTCATATGGTGTGAGATTTTGAAGATTCTTGTCTCTTTTGGTCGATGGTTTCCATATTTTCAAGAATATGTAGACGGAGCATTAGTATTCGATGCCTATAAAAATTTCACAAATCCTCTTCAAAGCCAAAGGGGTTAATACACGAAAAAATTACAAAATTTGAAACTCCCATAACTCTTTCATATGGTGTGAGATTTTGAAGATTCTGGTCTCTTTTGGTCGATGGTTACCATATTTTCGAGAATATGTAGGCGTATCATTAGTTTTCGATCCCTATAAAAATTTCACAAATACTCTTCAAAGCCAAAGGGGTTAGTACACGAAAAAAATGCAAAATTTGAAATTGCCATAACTCTTTCATATGGTGTGAGATTTTGAAGATTCTTGTCTCTTTTGGTCGATGCTTACCATGTTTTCGAGAATATGTAGACGGAGCATTAGTTTTCGATGCCTATAAAAGTTTCACAAATCCTCTTCAAAGCCAAAGGGGTTGTTCGTACACGAAAAAATTACAAAATTGGAAAATGCCATAACTCTTTCATATGGTGTGAGATTTTGAAGATTCTTGTCTCTTTTGGTCGATGGTTACCATGTTTTCGAGAATATGTAGATGGAGCATTAGTTTTCGATGCCTATAAAAATTTCACAAATCCTCTTCAAAGCCAAAGGGGTTAGTACACGAAAAAATTACAAAATTTGAAACTCCCATAACTCTTTCATATGGTGTGAGATTTTGAAGATTCTTGTCTCTTTTGGTCGATGGTTACCATATTTTCGAGAATATGTAGGCGTATCATTAGTTTTCGATCCCTATAAAAATTTCACAAATCCTCTTCAAAGCCAAAGGGGTTAATATACGGAAAAATTGGAAAATTTGAAACTGCCATAACTCTTTCATATGGTGTGAGATTTTGAAGATTCTTGTCTCTTTTGGTCGATGGTTACCATGTTTTTGAAGATATGTAGACGTATTATTAGTTTTTGATGCTTATAAAAATATCACAAATCCTCTTCAAAGCCAAAGGGGTTAGAAGACGGAAAAATTGCAAAATTTGAAACTGCCATAACTCTTTCATATGGTGTGAGATTTTGAAGATTCTTGTCACTTTTGGTCGATGGTTACCATGTTTTTGAAGATATGTAGACGTATTATTAGTTTTCGATGCTTATAAAAATATCACAAATCCTCTTCAAAGCCAAAGGGGTTAGTACACGAAAAAATTGCAAAATTTGAATATGCCATAACTCTTTCATATGGTGTGAGATTTTGAAGATTCTTGTCTCTTTTGGTCGATGGTTTCCATCTTTTTTAGAATATGTAGGTGTATCATTAGTTTTGGATCCCTATAAAAATTTCACAAATCCTCTTCAAAGGCAAAGGGATTAGTACACGAAAAAATTGCAAAATTTGAAACTGCCATAACTCTTTCATATGGTGTGAGATTTTGAAGATTCTTGTCTCTTTTGGTCGATGGTTACCATGTTTTCGAGAATATGTAGACGGAGCATTAGTTTTCGATGCCTATAAAAATTTCACAAATCCTCTTCAAAGCCAAAGGGGTTAGTACACGAAAAAATTACAAAATTTGAAACTCCCATAATTCTTTCATATGGTGTGAGATTTTGAAGATTCTGGTCTCTTTTGGTCGATGGTTACCATATTTTCGAGAATATGTAGGCGTATCATTAGTTTTCGATCCCTATAAAAATTTCACAAATACTCTTCAAAGCCAAAGTGGTTAGTACAGGAAAAAAATGCAAAATTTGAAATTGCCATAACTCTTTCATATGGTGTGAGATTTTGAAGATTCTTGTCTCTTTTGGTCGATGGTTACCATGTTTTCGAGAATATGTAGACGGAGCATTAGTTTTCGATGCCTATAAAAATTTCACAAATCCTCTTCAAAGCCAAAGGGGTTGTTAGTACACGAAAAAATTACAAAATTGGAAACTGCCATAACTCTTTCATATGGTGTGAGATTTTGAAGATTCTTGTCTCTTTTGGTCGATGGTTACCATATTTTCGAAAATATGTAGGCGTATCATTAATTTTCGATCCCTATAAAAATTTCACAAATCCTCTTCAAAGCAAAAGGGGTTAGTACACGATAAAATTGCAAAATTTGAATATGCCATAACTCTTTCATATGGTGTGACATTTTGAAGATTCTTGTCTCTTTTGGTCTATGGTTACCATATTTTCTAGAATATGTAGGCGTATCATTAGTTTTGGATCCCTATAAAAATTTCACAAATCCTCTTCAAAGCCAAAGGGGTTAGTACACGAAAAAAATGCAAAATTTGAAATTGCCATAACTCTTTCATATGGTGTGAGATTTTGAAGATTCTTGTCTCTTTTGGTCGATGGTTACCATGTTTTCAAGAATATGTAGACGGAGCATTAGTTTTCGATGCCTATAAAAATTTCACAAATCCTCTTCAAAGCCAAAGGGGTTAGTACACGAAAAAATTACAAAATTTGAAACTCCCATAACTCTTTCATATGGTGTGAGATTTTGAAGATTCTTGTCTCTTTTGGTCGATGGATACCATGTTTTCGAGAATATGTAGACGGAGCATTAGTTTTCGATGCCTATAAAAATTTCACAAATCCTCTTCAAAGCCAAAGGGGTTAGTACACGAAAAAATTACAAAATTTGAAACTCCCATAACTCTTTCATATGGTGTGAGATTTTGAAGATTCTGGTCTCTTTTGGTCGATGGTTACCATATTTTCGAGAATATGTAGGCGTATCATTAGTTTTCGATCCCTATAAAAATTTCACAAATACTCTTCAAAGCCAAAGGGGTTAGTACACGAAAAAAATGCAAAATTTGAAATTGCCATAACTCTTTCATATGGTGTGAGATTTTGAAGATTCTTGTCTCTTTTGGTCGATGCTTACCATGTTTTCGAGAATATGTAGACGGAGCATTAGTTTTCGATGCCTATAAAAGTTTCACAAATCCTCTTCAAAGCCAAAGGGGTTGTTAGTACACGAAAATATTACAAAATTGGAAACTGCCATAACTCTTTCATATGGTGTGAGATTTTGAAGATTCTTGTCTCTTTTGGTCGATGGTTACCATGTTTTCGAGAATATGTAGACGGAGCATTAGTTTTCGATGCCTATAAAAATTTCACAAATCCTCTTCAAAGCCAAAGGGGTTAGTACACGAAAAAATTACAAAATTTGAAACTCCCATAACTCTTTCATATGGTGTGAGATTTTGAAGATTCTTGTCTCTTTTGGTCGATGGTTACCATATTTTCGAGAATATGTAGGCGTCTCATTAGTTTTCGATCCCTATAAAAATTTCACAAATCCTCTTCAAAGCCAAAGGGGTTAATATACGGAAAAATTGGAAAATTTGAAACTGCCATAACTCTTTCATATGGTGTGAGATTTTGAAGATTCTTGTCTCTTTTGGTCGATGGTTACCATGTTTTTGAAGATATGTAGACGTATTATTAGTTTTCGATGCTTATAAAAATATCACAAATCCTCTTCAAAGCCAAAGGGGTTAGTACACGAAAAAATTACAAAATTTGAAACTCCCATAACTCTTTCATATGGTGTGAGATTTTGTAGATTCTTGTCTCTTTGGGTTGATGGTTACCATATTTTCGAGAATATGTAGGCGTATCATTAGTTTTCGATCCCTATAAAAATTTCACAAATCCTCTTCAAAGCCAAAGGGATTAATACACGGAAAAATTGGAAAATTTGAAACGGCCATAACTCTTTCATATGGTGTGAGATTTTGAAGATTCTTGTCTCTTTTGGTCGATGGTTACCATGTTTTTGAAGATATGTAGACGTATTATTAGTTTTCGATGCTTATAAAAATATCACAAATCCTCTTCAAAGCCAAATGGGTTAGTACACGAAAAAATTGCAAAATTTGAATATGCCATAACTCTTTCATATGGTGTGAGATTTTGAAGATTCTTGTCTCTTTTGGTCGATGGTTTCCATATTTTCAAGAATATGTAGACGGAGCATTAGTATTCGATGCCTATAAAAATTTCACAAATCCTCTTCAAAGCCAAAGGGGTTAATACACGAAAAAATTACAAAATTTGAAACTCCCATAACTCTTTCATATGGTGTGAGATTTTGAAGATTCTGGTCTCTTTTGGTCGATGGTTACCATATTTTCGAGAATATGTAGGCGTATCATTAGTTTTCGATCCCTATAAAAATTTCACAAATACTCTTCAAAGCCAAAGGGGTTAGTACACGAAAAAAATGCAAAATTTGAAATTGCCATAACTCTTTCATATGGTGTGAGATTTTGAAGATTCTTGTCTCTTTTGGTCGATGCTTACCATGTTTTTGAGAATATGTAGACGGAGCATTAGTTTTCGATGCCTATAAAAGTTTCACAAATCCTCTTCAAAGCCAAAGGGGTTGTTCGTACACGAAAAAATTACAAAATTGGAAAATGCCATAACTCTTTCATATGGTGTGAGATTTTGAAGATTCTTGTCTCTTTTGGTCGATGGTTACCATGTTTTCGAGAATATGTAGATGGAGCATTAGTTTTCGATGCCTATAAAAATTTCACAAATCCTCTTCAAAGCCAAAGGGGTTAGTACACGAAAAAATTACAAAATTTGAAACTCCCATAACTCTTTCATATGGTGTGAGATTTTGAAGATTCTTGTCTCTTTTGGTCGATGGTTACCATATTTTCGAGAATATGTAGGCGTATCATTAGTTTTCGATCCCTATAAAAATTTCACAAATCCTCTTCAAAGCCAAAGGGGTTAATATACGGAAAAATTGGAAAATTTGAAACTGCCATAACTCTTTCATATGGTGTGAGATTTTGAAGATTCTTGTCTCTTTTGGTCGATGGTTACCATGTTTTTGAAGATATGTAGACGTATTATTAGTTTTTGATGCTTATAAAAATATCACAAATCCTCTTCAAAGCCAAAGGGGTTAGAAGACGGAAAAATTGCAAAATTTGAAACTGCCATAACTCTTTCATATGGTGTGAGATTATGAAGATTCTTGTCACTTTTGGTCGATGGTTACCATGTTTTTGAAGATATGTAGACGTATTATTAGTTTTCGATGCTTATAAAAATATCACAAATCCTCTTCAAAGCCAAAGGGGTTAGTACACGAAAAAATTGCAAAATTTGAATATGCCATAACTCTTTCATATGGTGTGAGATTTTGAAGATTCTTGTCTCTTTTGGTCGATGGTTTCCATCTTTTTTAGAATATGTAGGTGTATCATTAGTTTTGGATCCCTATAAAAATTTCACAAATCCTCTTCAAAGGCAAAGGGATTAGTACACGAAAAAATTGCAAAATTTGAAACTGCCATAACTCTTTCATATGGTGTGAGATTTTGAAGATTCTTGTCTCTTTTGGTCGATGGTTACCATGTTTTCGAGAATATGTAGACGGAGCATTAGTTTTCGATGCCTATAAAAATTTCACAAATCCTCTTCAAAGCCAAAGGGGTTAGTACACGAAAAAATTACAAAATTTGAAACTCCCATAACTCTTTCATATGGTGTGAGATTTTGAAGATTCTGGTCTCTTTTGGTCGATGGTTACCATATTTTCGAGAATATGTAGGCGTATCATTAGTTTTCGATCCCTATAAAAATTTCACAAATACTCTTCAAAGCCAAAGTGGTTAGTACAGGAAAAAAATGCAAAATTTGAAATTGCCATAACTCTTTCATATGGTGTGAGATTTTGAAGATTCTTGTCTCTTTTGGTCGATGGTTACCATGTTTTCGAGAATATGTAGACGGAGCATTAGTTTTCGATGCCTATAAAAATTTCACAAATCCTCTTCAAAGCCAAAGGGGTTGTTAGTACACGAAAATATTACAAAATTGGAAACTGCCATAACTCTTTCATATGGTGTGAGATTTTGAAGATTCTTGTCTCTTTTGGTCGATGGTTACCATGTTTTCGAGAATATGTAGACGGAGCATTAGTTTTCGATGCCTATAAAAATTTCACAAATCCTCTTCAAAGCCAAAGGGGTTAGTACACGAAAAAATTACAAAATTTGAAACTCCCATAACTCTTTCATATGGTGTGAGATTTTGAAGATTCTTGTCTCTTTTGGTCGATGGTTACCATATTTTCGAGAATATGTAGGCGTCTCATTAGTTTTCGATCCCTATAAAAATTTCACAAATCCTCTTCAAAGCCAAAGGGGTTAATATACGGAAAAATTGGAAAATTTGAAACTGCCATAACTCTTTCATATGGTGTGAGATTTTGAAGATTCTTGTCTCTTTTGGTCGATGGTTACCATGTTTTTGAAGATATGTAGACGTATTATTAGTTTTCGATGCTTATAAAAATATCACAAATCCTCTTCAAAGCCAAAGGGGTTAGTACACGAAAAAATTACAAAATTTGAAACTCCCATAACTCTTTCATATGGTGTGAGATTTTGTAGATTCTTGTCTCTTTGGGTTGATGGTTACCATATTTTCGAGAATATGTAGGCGTATCATTAGTTTTCGATCCCTATAAAAATTTCACAAATCCTCTTCAAAGCCAAAGGGATTAATACACGGAAAAATTGGAAAATTTGAAACGGCCATAACTCTTTCATATGGTGTGAGATTTTGAAGATTCTTGTCTCTTTTGGTCGATGGTTACCATGTTTTTGAAGATATGTAGACGTATTATTAGTTTTCGATGCTTATAAAAATATCACAAATCCTCTTCAAAGCCAAAGGGGTTAGTACACGAAAAAATTGCAAAATTTGAATATGCCATAACTCTTTCATATGGTGTGAGATTTTGAAGATTCTTGTCTCTTTTGGTCGATGGTTTCCATATTTTCAAGAATATGTAGACGGAGCATTAGTATTCGATGCCTATAAAAATTTCACAAATCCTCTTCAAAGCCAAAGGGGTTAATACACGAAAAAATTACAAAATTTGAAACTCCCATAACTCTTTCATATGGTGTGAGATTTTGAAGATTCTGGTCTCTTTTGGTCGATGGTTACCATATTTTCGAGAATATGTAGGCGTATCATTAGTTTTCGATCCCTATAAAAATTTCACAAATACTCTTCAAAGCCAAAGGGGTTAGTACACGAAAAAAATGCAAAATTTGAAATTGCCATAACTCTTTCATATGGTGTGAGATTTTGAAGATTCTTGTCTCTTTTGGTCGATGCTTACCATGTTTTCGAGAATATGTAGACGGAGCATTAGTTTTCGATGCCTATAAAAGTTTCACAAATCCTCTTCAAAGCCAAAGGGGTTGTTCGTACACGAAAAAATTACAAAATTGGAAAATGCCATAACTCTTTCATATGGTGTGAGATTTTGAAGATTCTTGTCTCTTTTGGTCGATGGTTACCATGTTTTCGAGAATATGTAGATGGAGCATTAGTTTTCGATGCCTATAAAAATTTCACAAATCCTCTTCAAAGCCAAAGGGGTTAGTACACGAAAAAATTACAAAATTTGAAACTCCCATAACTCTTTCATATGGTGTGAGATTTTGAAGATTCTTGTCTCTTTTGGTCGATGGTTACCATATTTTCGAGAATATGTAGGCGTATCATTAGTTTTCGATCCCTATAAAAATTTCACAAATCCTCTTCAAAGCCAAAGGGGTTAATATACGGAAAAATTGGAAAATTTGAAACTGCCATAACTCTTTCATATGGTGTGAGATTTTGAAGATTCTTGTCTCTTTTGGTCGATGGTTACCATGTTTTTGAAGATATGTAGACGTATTATTAGTTTTTGATGCTTATAAAAATATCACAAATCCTCTTCAAAGCCAAAGGGGTTAGAAGACGGAAAAATTGCAAAATTTGAAACTGCCATAACTCTTTCATATGGTGTGAGATTATGAAGATTCTTGTCACTTTTGGTCGATGGTTACCATGTTTTTGAAGATATGTAGACGTATTATTAGTTTTCGATGCTTATAAAAATATCACAAATCCTCTTCAAAGCCAAAGGGGTTAGTACACGAAAAAATTGCAAAATTTGAATATGCCATAACTCTTTCATATGGTGTGAGATTTTGAAGATTCTTGTCTCTTTTGGTCGATGGTTTCCATCTTTTTTAGAATATGTAGGTGTATCATTAGTTTTGGATCCCTATAAAAATTTCACAAATCCTCTTCAAAGGCAAAGGGATTAGTACACGAAAAAATTGCAAAATTTGAAACTGCCATAACTCTTTCATATGGTGTGAGATTTTGAAGATTCTTGTCTCTTTTGGTCGATGGTTACCATGTTTTCGAGAATATGTAGACGGAGCATTAGTTTTCGATGCCTATAAAAATTTCACAAATCCTCTTCAAAGCCAAAGGGGTTAGTACACGAAAAAATTACAAAATTTGAAACTCCCATAACTCTTTCATATGGTGTGAGATTTTGAAGATTCTGGTCTCTTTTGGTCGATGGTTACCATATTTTCGAGAATATGTAGGCGTATCATTAGTTTTCGATCCCTATAAAAATTTCACAAATACTCTTCAAAGCCAAAGTGGTTAGTACAGGAAAAAAATGCAAAATTTGAAATTGCCATAACTCTTTCATATGGTGTGAGATTTTGAAGATTCTTGTCTCTTTTGGTCGATGGTTACCATGTTTTCGAGAATATGTAGACGGAGCATTAGTTTTCGATGCCTATAAAAATTTCACAAATCCTCTTCAAAGCCAAAGGGGTTGTTAGTACACGAAAAAATTACAAAATTGGAAACTGCCATAACTCTTTCATATGGTGTGAGATTTTGAAGATTCTTGTCTCTTTTGGTCGATGGTTACCATATTTTCGAAAATATGTAGGCGTATCATTAATTTTCGATCCCTATAAAAATTTCACAAATCCTCTTCAAAGCAAAAGGGGTTAGTACACGATAAAATTGCAAAATTTGAATATGCCATAACTCTTTCATATGGTGTGACATTTTGAAGATTCTTGTCTCTTTTGGTCTATGGTTACCATATTTTCTAGAATATGTAGACGTATTATTAGTTTTCGATGCTTATAAAAATATCACAAATCCTCTTCAAAGCCAAAGGGGTTAGTACACGAAAAAATTGCAAAATTTGAATATGCCATAACTCTTTCATATGGTGTGAGATTTTGAAGATTCTTGTCTCTTTTGGTCGATGGTTTCCATCTTTTTTAGAATATGTAGGTGTATCATTAGTTTTCGATCCCTATAAAAATTTCACAAATCCTCTTCAAAGCTAAAGGGGTTAATATACAGAAAAATTGGAAAATTTGAAACTGCCATAACTCTTTCATATGGTGTGAGATTTTGAAGATTCTTGTCTCTTTTGGTCGATGGTTACCATGTTTTCGAGAATATGTAGACGGAGCATTAGTTTTCGATGCCTATAAAAATTTCACAAATCCTCTTCAAAGCCAAAGCGGTTAGTACACGAAAAAATTACAAAATTTGAAACTCCCATAACCCTTTCATATGGTGTGAGATTTTGAAGATTCTGGTCTCTTTTGGTCGATGGTTACCATATTTTCGAGAATATGTAGGCGTATCATTAGTTTTCGATCCCTATAAAAATTTCATAAATACTCTTCAAAGCCAAAGGGGTTAATACACGGAAAAATTGCAAAATTTGAATATGCCATAACTCTTTCATATGGTGTGAGATTTTGAAGATTCTTGTCTCTTTTGGTCGATGGTTACCATATTTTCGAGAATATGTAGGCGTATCATTAGTTTTCGATCCCTATAAAAATTTCACAAATCCTCTTCAAAGCTAAAGGGGTTAATATACGGAAAAATTGGAAAATTTGAAACCGCCATAACTCTTTCATATGGTGTGAGATTTTGAAGATTCTTGTCTCTTTTGGTCGATGGTTACCATGTTTTTGAAGATATGTAGACGTATTATTAGTTTTCGATGCTTATAAAAATATCACAAATCCTCTTTAAAGCCAAAGGGGTTAGTACACGAAAAAATTGCAAAATTTGAATATGCCATAACTCTTTCATATGGTGTGAGATTTTGAAGATTCTTGTCTCTTTTGGTCGATGGTTTCCATCTTTTTTAGAATATGTAGGTGTATCATTAGTTTTGGATCCCTATAAAAATTTCACAAATCCTCTTCAAAGCAAAAGGGATTAGTACACGAAAAAATTGCAAAATTTGAAACTGCCATAACTCTTTCATATGGTGTGAGATTTTGTAGATTCTTGTCTCTTTTGGTTAATGGTTACCATATTTTCGAGAATATGTAGGCGTATCATTAGTTTTCGATCCCTATAAAAATTTCACAAATCCTCTTCAAAGCCAAAGGGATTAATACACGGAAAAATTGGAAAATTTGAAACTGCCATAACTCTTTCATATGGTGTGAGATTTTGAAGATTCTTGTCTCTTTTGGTTGATGGTTACCATATTTTCGAGAATATGTAGGCGTATCATTAGTTTTCGATCCCTATAAAAATTTCACAAATCCTCTTCAAAGCCAAAGGGATTAATACACGGAAAAATTGGAAAATTTGAAACTGCCATAACTCTTTCATATGGTGTGAGATTTTGAAGATTCTTGTCTCTTTTGGTCGATGGTTACCATGTTTTTGAAGATATGTAGACGTATTATTAGTTTTCGATGCTTATAAAAATATCACAAATCCTCTTCAAAGCCAAAGGGGTTAGTACACGAAAAAATTGCAAAATTTGAATATGCCATAACTCTTTCATATGGTGTGAGATTTTGAAGATTCTTGTCTCTTTTGGTCGATGGTTTCCATATTTTCAAGAATATGTAGACGGAGCATTAGTTTTCGATGCCTATAAAAATTTCACAAATCCTTTTCAAAGCCAAAGGGGTTAGTACACGAAAAAATTACAAAATTTGAAACTCCCATAACTCTTTCATATGGTGTGAGATTTTGAAGATTCTGGTCTCTTTTGGTCGATGGTTACCATATTTTCGAGAATATGTAGGCGTATCATTAGTTTTCGATCCCTATAAAAATTTCACAAATACTCTTCAAAGCCAAAGGGGTTAGTACACGAAAAAAATGCAAAATTTGAAATTGCCATAACTCTTTCATATGGTGTGAGATTTTGAAGATTCTTGTCTCTTTTGGTCGATGCTTACCATGTTTTCGAGAATATGTAGACGGAGCATTAGTTTTCGATGCCTATAAAAGTTTCACAAATCCTCTTCAAAGCCAAAGGGGTTGTTAGTACACGAAAAAATTACAAAATTGGAAACTGCCATAACTCTTTCATATGGTGTGAGATTTTGAAGATTCTTGTCTCTTTTGGTCGATGGTTACCATGTTTTTGAAGATATGTAGACGTATTATTAGTTTTCGATGCTTATAAAAATATCACAAATCCTCTTCAAAGCCAAAGGGGTTAGTACACGAAAAAATTGCAAAATTTGAATATGCCATAACTCTTTCATATGGTGTGAGATTTTGAAGATTCTTGTCTCTTTTGGTCGATGGTTTCCATATTTTCAAGAATATGTAGACGGAGCATTAGTTTTCGATGCCTATAAAAATTTCACAAATCCTCTTCAAAGCCAAAGGGGTTAGTACACGAAAAAATTACAAAATTTGAAACTCCCATAACTCTTTCATATGGTGTGAGATTTTGAAGATTCTGGTCTCTTTTGGTCGATGGTTACCATATTTTCGAGAATATGTAGCCGTATCATTAGTTTTCGATCCCTATAAAAATTTCACAAATACTCTTCAAAGCCAAAGGGGTTAGTACACGAAAAAAATGCAAAATTTGAAATTGCCATAACTCTTTCATATGGTGTGAGATTTTGAAGATTCTTGTCTCTTTTGGTCGATGCTTACCATGTTTTCGAGAATATGTAGACGGAGCATTAGTTTTCGATGCCTATAAAACTTTCACAAATCCTCTTCAAAGCCAAAGGGGTTGTTAGTACACGGAAAAATTACAAAATTGGAAACTGCCATAACTCTTTCATATGGTGTGAGATTTTGAAGATTCTTGTCTCTTTTGGTCGATGGTTACCATGTTTTCGAGAATATGTAGACGGAGCATTAGTTTTCGATGCCTATAAAAATTTCACAAATCCTCTTCAAAGCCAAAGGGGTTAGTACACGAAAAAATTACAAAATTTGAAACTCCCATAACTCTTTCATATGGTGTGAGATTTTGAAGATTCTTGTCTCTTTTGGTCGGTGGTTACCATGTTTTCGTGAATATGTAGACGTAGCATTAGTTTTTGATGCCTATAAAGATTTCACAAATCCTCTTCAAAGCCAAAGGGGTTAGTACACGAAAAAATTGCAAAATTTGAATATGCCATAACTCTTTCATATGGTGTGAGATTTTGAAGATTCTTGTCTCATTTGGTCGATGGTTTCCATCTTTTTTAGAATATGTAGGTGTATCATTAGTTTTGGATCCCTATAAAAATTTCACAAATCCTCTTCAAAGCAAAAGGGATTAGTACACGAAAAAATTGCAAAATTTGAAACTGCCATAACTCTTTCATATGGTGTGAGATTTTGTAGATTATTGTCTCTTTTGGTTAATGGTTACCATATTTTCGAGATGTGTAGGCGTATCATTAGTTTTCGATCCCTATAAAAATTTCACAAATCCTCTTCAAAGCCAAAGGGATTAATACACGGAAAAATTGGAAAATTTGAAACTGCCATAACTCTTTCATATGGTGTGAGATTTTGAAGATTCTTGTCTCTTTTGGTTGATGGTTACCATATTTTCGAGAATATGTAGGCGTATCATTAGTTTTCGATCCCTATAAAAATTTCACAAATCCTCTTCAAAGCCAAAGGGATTAATACACGGAAAAATTGGAAAATTTGAAACTGCCATAACTCTTTCATATGGTGTGAGATTTTGAAGATTCTTGTCTCTTTTGGTCGATGGTTACCATGTTTTTGAAGATATGTAGACGTATTATTAGTTTTCGATGCTTATAAAAATATCACAAATCCTCTTCAAAGCCAAAGGGGTTAGTACACGAAAAAATTGCAAAATTTGAATATGCCATAACTCTTTCATATGGTGTGAGATTTTGAAGATTCTTGTCTCTTTTGGTCGATGGTTTCCATATTTTCAAGAATATGTAGACGGAGCATTAGTTTTCGATGCCTATAAAAATTTCACAAATCCTCTTCAAAGCCAAAGGGGTTAGTACACGAAAAAATTACAAAATTTGAAACTCCCATAACTCTTTCATATGGTGTGAGATTTTGAAGATTCTGGTCTCTTTTGGTCGATGGTTACCATATTTTCGAGAATATGTAGGCGTATCATTAGTTTTCGATCCCTATAAAAATTTCACAAATACTCTTCAAAGCCAAAGGGGTTAGTACACGAAAAAAATGCAAAATTTGAAATCGCCATAACTCTTTCATATGGTGTGAGATTTTGAAGATTCTTGTCTCTTTTGGTCGATGCTTACCATGTTTTCGAGAATATGTAGACGGAGCATTAGTTTTCGATGCCTATAAAAGTTTCACAAATCCTCTTCAAAGCCAAAGGGGTTGTTAGTACACGAAAAAATTACAAAATTGGAAACTGCCATAACTCTTTCATATGGTGTGAGATTTTGAAGATTCTTGTCTCTTTTGGTCGATGGTTACCATGTTTTTGAAGATATGTAGACGTATTATTAGTTTTCGATGCTTATAAAAATATCACAAATCCTCTTCAAAGCCAAAGGGGTTAGTACACGAAAAAATTGCAAAATTTGAATATGCCATAACTCTTTCATATGGTGTGAGATTTTGAAGATTCTTGTCTCTTTTGGTCGATGGTTTCCATATTTTCAAGAATATGTAGACGGAGCATTAGTTTTCGATGCCTATAAAAATTTCACAAATCCTCTTCAAAGCCAAAGGGGTTAGTACACGAAAAAATTACAAAATTTGAAACTCCCATAACTCTTTCATATGGTGTGAGATTTTGAAGATTCTGGTCTCTTTTGGTCGATGGTTACCATATTTTCGAGAATATGTAGCCGTATCATTAGTTTTCGATCCCTATAAAAATTTCACAAATACTCTTCAAAGCCAAAGGGGTTAGTACACGAAAAAAATGCAAAATTTGAAATTGCCATAACTCTTTCATATGGTGTGAGATTTTGAAGATTCTTGTCTCTTTTGGTCGATGCTTACCATGTTTTCGAGAATATGTAGACGGAGCATTAGTTTTCGATGCCTATAAAAGTTTCACAAATCCTCTTCAAAGCCAAAGGGGTTGTTAGTACACGGAAAAATTACAAAATTGGAAACTGCCATAACTCTTTCATATGGTGTGAGATTTTGAAGATTCTTGTCTCTTTTGGTCGATGGTTACCATGTTTTCGAGAATATGTAGACGGAGCATTAGTTTTCGATGCCTATAAAAATTTCACAAATCCTCTTCAAAGCCAAAGGGGTTAGTACACGAAAAAATTACAAAATTTGAAACTCCCATAACTCTTTCATATGGTGTGAGATTTTGAAGATTCTTGTCTCTTTTGGTCGGTGGTTACCATGTTTTCGTGAATATGTAGACGTAGCATTAGTTTTTGATGCCTATAAAAATTTCACAAATCCTCTTCAAAGCCAAAGGGGTTAGTACACGAAAAAATTGCAAAATTTGAAACTGCCATAACTCTTTCATATTGTGTGAGATTTTGTAGATTCTTGTCTCTTTTGGTTGATGGTTACCATATTTTCGAGAATATGTAGGCGTATCATTAGTTTTCGATCCCTATAAAAATTTCACAAATCCTCTTCAAAGCCAAAGGGATTAATACACGGAAAAATTGGAAAATTTGAGACTGCCATAACTCTTTCATATGGTGTGAGATTTTGAAGATTCTTGTCTCTTTTGGTTGATGGTTACCATATTTTCGAGAATATGTAGGCGTATCATTAGTTTTCAATCCCTATAAAAATTTCACAAATCCTCTTCAAAGCCAAAGGGATTACTACACGGAAAAATTGGAAAATTTGAAACTGCCATAAGTCTTTCATATGGTGTGAGATTTTGAAGATTCTTGTCTCTTTTGGTCGATGGTTACCATGTTTTTGAAGATATGTAGACGTATTATTAGTTTTCGATGCTTATAAAAATATCACAAATCCTCTTCAAAGCCAAAGGGGTTAGTACACGAAAAAATTGCAAAATTTGAATATGCCATAACTCTTTCATATGGTGTGAGATTTTGAAGATTCTTGTCTCTTTTGGTCGATGGTTTCCATATTTTCAACAATATGTAGACGGAGCATTAGTTTTCGATGCCTATAAAAATTTCACAAATCCTCTTCAAAGCCAAAGGGGTTAGTACACGAAAAAATTACAAAATTTGAAACTCCCATAACTCTCTCATATGGTGTGAGATTTTGAAGATTCTGGTCTCTTTTGGTCGATGGTTACCATATTTTCGAGAATATGTAGGCGTATCATTAGTTTTCGATCCCTATAAAAATTTCACAAATACTCTTCAAAGCCAAAGGGGTTAGTACACGAAAAAAATGCAAAATTTGAAATTGCCATAACTCTTTCATATGGTGTGAGATTTTGAAGATTCTTGTCTCTTTTGGTCGATGCTTACCATGTTTTCGAGAATATGTAGACGGAGCATTAGTTTTCGATGCCTATAAAAGTTTCACAAATCCTCTTCAAAGCCAAAGGGGTTGTTAGTACACGAAAAAATTACAAAATTTGAAACTCCCATAACTCTTTCATATGGTGTGAGATTTTGAAGATTCTTGTCTCTTTTGGTCGATGGTTACCATGTTTTTGAAGATATGTAGACGTATTATTAGTTTTCGATGCTTATAAAAATATCACAAATCCTCTTCAAAGCCAAAGGGGTTAGTACACGAAAAAATTGCAAAATTTGAATATGCCATAACTCTTTCATATGGTGTGAGATTTTGAAGATTCTTGTCTCTTTTGGTCGATGGTTTCCATATTTTCAAGAATATGTAGACGGAGCATTAGTTTTCGATGCCTATAAAAATTTCACAAATCCTCTTCAAAGCCAAAGGGGTTAGTACACGAAAAAATTACAAAATTTGAAACTCCCATAACTCTTTCATATGGTGTGAGATTTTGAAGATTCTGGTCTCTTTTGGTCGATGGTTACCATATTTTCGAGAATATGTAGCCGTATCATTAGTTTTCGATCCCTATAAAAATTTCACAAATACTCTTCAAAGCCAAAGGGGTTAGTACACGAAAAAAATGCAAAATTTGAAATTGCCATAACTCTTTCATATGGTGTGAGATTTTGAAGATTCTTGTCTCTTTTGGTCGATGCTTACCATGTTTTCGAGAATATGTAGACGGAGCATTAGTTTTCGATGCCTATAAAAGTTTCACAAATCCTCTTCAAAGCCAAAGGGGTTGTTAGTACACGAAAAAATTACAAAATTGGAAGCTGCCATAACTCTTTCATATGGTGTGAGATTTTGAAGATTCTTGTCTCTTTTGGTCGATGGTTACCATGTTTTCGAGAATATGTAGACGGAGCATTAGTTTTCGATGCCTATAAAAATTTCACAAATCCTCTTCAAAGCTAAAGGGGTTAGTACACGAAAAAATTACAAAATTTGAAACTCCCATAACTCTTTCATATGGTGTGAGATTTTGAAGATTCTTGTCTCTTTTGGTCGATGGTTACCATATTTTCGAGAATATGTAGGCGTATCATTAGTTTTCGATCCCTATAAAAATTTCACAAATCCTCTTCAAAGCCAAAGGGGTTAATATACGGAAAAATTGGAAAATTTGAAACTGCCATAACTCTTTCATATGGTGTGAGATTTTGAAGATTCTTGTCTCTTTTGGTCGATGGTTACCATGTTTTTGAAGATATGTAGACGTATTATTAGTTTTCGATGCTTATAAAAATATCACAAATCCTCTTCAAAGCCAAAGGGGTTAGTAGACGAAAAAATTGCAAAATTTGAAACTGCCATAACTCTTTCATATGGTGTGAGATTTTGAAGATTCTTGTCTCTTTTGGTCGATGGTTACCATGTTTTTGAAGATATGTAGACGTATTATTAGTTTTCGATGCTTATAAAAATATCACAAATCCTCTTCAAAGCCAAAGGGGTTAGTACACGAAAAAATTGCAAAATTTGAATATGCCATATCTCTTTCATATGGTGTGAGATTTTGAAGATTCTTGTCTCTTTTGGTCGATGGTTTCCATCTTTTTTAGAATATGTAGGTGTATCATTAGTTTTGGATCCCTATAAAAATTTCACAAATCCTCTTCAAAGCCAAAGGGATTAGTACACGAAAAAATTGCAAAATTTGAAACTGCCATAACTCTTTCATATGGTGTGAGATTTTGAAGATTCTTGTCTCTTTTGGTCGATGGTTACCATGTTTTCGAGAATATGTAGACGGAGCATTAGTTTTCGATGCCTATAAAAATTTCACAAATCCTCTTCAAAGCCAAAGGGGTTAGTACACGAAAAAATTACAAAATTTGAAACTCCCATAACTCTTTCATATGATGTGAGATTTTGAAGATTCTGGTCTCTTTTGGTCGATGGTTACCATGTTTTTGAAGATATGTAGACGTATTATTAGTTTTCGATGCTTATAAAAATATCACAAATCCTCTTCAAAGCCAAATGGGTTAGTACACGAAAAAATTGCAAAATTTGAATATGCCATAACTCTTTCATATGGTGTGAGATTTTGAAGATTCTTGTCTCTTTTGGTCGATGGTTTCCATATTTTCAAGAATATGTAGACGGAGCATTAGTTTTCGATGCCTATAAAAATTTCACAAATCCTCTTCAAAGCCAAAGGGGTTAGTACACGAAAAAATTGCAAAATTTGAATATGCCATAACTCTTTCATATGGTGTGAGATTTTGAAGATTCTTGTCTCTTTTGGTCGATGGTTTCCATATTTTCAAGAATATGTAGACGGAGCATTAGTTTTCGATGCCTATAAAAATTTCACAAATCCTCTTCAAAGCCAAAGGGGTTAGTACACGAAAAAATTACAAAATTTGAAACTCCCATAACTCTTTCATATGGTGTGAGATTTTGAAGATTCTGGTCTCTTTTGGTCGATGGTTACCATATTTTCGAGAATATGTAGCCGTATCATTAGTTTTCGATCCCTATAAAAATTTCACAAATACTCTTCAAAGCCAAAGGGGTTAGTACACGAAAAAAATGCAAAATTTGAAATTGCCAAAACTCTTTCATATGGTGTGAGATTTTGAAGATTCTTGTCTCTTTTGGTCGATGCTTACCATGTTTTCGAGAATATGTAGACGGAGCATTAGTTTTCGATGCCTATAAAAGTTTCACAAATCCTCTTCAAAGCCAAAGGGGTTGTTAGTACACGAAAAAATTACAAAATTGGAAGCTGCCATAACTCTTTCATATGGTGTGAGATTTTGAAGATTCTTGTCTCTTTTGGTCGATGGTTACCATGTTTTCGAGAATATGTAGACGGAGCATTAGTTTTCGATGCCTATAAAAATTTCACAAATCCTCTTCAAAGCTAAAGGGGTTAGTACACGAAAAAATTACAAAATTAGAAACTCCCATAACTCTTTCATATGGTGTGAGATTTTGAAGATTCTTGTCTCTTTTGGTCGATGGTTACCATATTTTCGAGAATATGTAGGCGTATCATTAGTTTTCGATCCCTATAAAAATTTCACAAATCCTCTTCAAAGCCAAAGGGGTTAATATACGGAAAAATTGGAAAATTTGAAACTGCCATAACTCTTTCATATGGTGTGAGATTTTGAAGATTCTTGTCTCTTTTGGTCGATGGTTACCATGTTTTTGAAGATATGTAGACGTATTATTAGTTTTCGATGCTTATAAAAATATCACAAATCCTCTTCAAAGCCAAAGGGGTTAGTAGACGAAAAAATTGCAAAATTTGAAACTGCCATAACTCTTTCATATGGTGTGAGATTTTGAAGATTCTTGTCTCTTTTGGTCGATGGTTACCATGTTTTTGAAGATATGTAGACGTAGTATTAGTTTTCGATGCTTATAAAAATATCACAAATCCTCTTCAAAGCCAAAGGGGTTAGTACACGAAAAAAATGCAAAATTTGAAATTGCCATAACTCTTTCATATGGTGTGAGATTTTGAAGATTCTTGTCTCTTTTGGTCGATGGTTACCATATTTTCGAGAATATGTAGGCGTATCATTAGTTTTCGATCCCTATAAAAATTTCACAAATACTCTTCAAAGCCAAAGGGGTTAATACACGGAAAAATTGCAAAATTTGAATATGCCATAACTCTTTCATATGGTGTGAGATTTTGAAGATTCTTGTCTCTTTTGGTCGATGGTTACCATATTTTCGAGAATATGTAGGCGTATCATTAGTTTTCGATCCCTATAAAAATTTCACAAATCCTCTTCAAAGCTAAAGGGGTTAATATACGGAAAAATTGGAAAATTTGAAACCGCCATAACTCTTTCATATGGTGTGAGATTTTGAAGATTCTTGTCTCTTTTGGTCGATGGTTACCATGTTTTTGAAGATATGTAGACGTATTATTAGTTTTCGATGCTTATAAAAATATCACAAATCCTCTTCAAAGCCAAATGGGTTAGTACACGAAAAAATTGCAAAATTTGAATATGCCATAACTCTTTCATATGGTGTGAGATTTTGAAGATTCTTGTCTCTTTTGGTCGATGGTTTCCATCTTTTTTAGAATATGTAGGTGTATCATTAGTTTTGGATCCCTATAAAAATTTCACAAATCCTCTTCAAAGCCAAAGGGATTAGTACACGAAAAAATTGCAAAATTTGAAACTGCCATAACTCTTTCATATGGTGTGAGATTTTGTAGATTCTTGTCTCTTTTGGTTGATGGTTACCATATTTTCGAGAATATGTAGGCGTATCATTAGTTTTCGATCCCAATAAAAATTTCACAAATCCTCTTCAAAGCCAAAGGGATTAATACACGGAAAAATTGGAAAATTTGAAACTGCCATAACTCTTTCATATGGTGTGAGATTTTGAAGATTCTTGTCTCTTTTGGTCGATGGTTACCATGTTTTTGAAGATATGTAGACGTATTATTAGTTTTCGATGCTTATAAAAATATCACAAATCCTCTTCAAAGCCAAAGGGGTTAGTACACGAAAAAATTGCAAAATTTGAATATGCCATAACTCTTTCATATGGTGTGAGATTTTGAAGATTCTTGTCTCTTTTGGTCGATGGTTTCCATATTTTCAAGAATATGTAGACGGAGCATTAGTTTTCGATGCCTATAAAAATTTCACAAATCCTCTTCAAAGCCAAAGGGGTTAGTACACGAAAAAATTACAAAATTTGAAACTCCCATAACTCTTTCATATGGTGTGAGATTTTGAAGATTCTGGTCTCTTTTGGTCGATGGTTACCATATTTTCGAGAATATGTAGGCGTATCATTAGTTTTCGATCCCTATAAAAATTTCACAAATACTCTTCAAAGCCAAAGGGGTTAGTACACGAAAAAAATGCAAAATTTGAAATTGCCATAACTCTTTCATATGGTGTGAGATTTTGAAGATTCTTGTCTCTTTTGGTCGATGCTTACCATGTTTTCGAGAATATGTAGACGGAGCATTAGTTTTCGATGCCTATAAAAGTTTCACAAATCCTCTTCAAAGCCAAAGGGGTTGTTAGTACACGAAAAAATTACAAAATTGGAAACTGCCATAACTCTTTCATATGGTGTGAGATTTTGAAGATTCTTGTCTCTTTTGGTCGATGGTTACCATGTTTTTGAAGATATGTAGACGTATTATTAGTTTTCGATGCTTATAAAAATATCACAAATCCTCTTCAAAGCCAAAGGGGTTAGTACACGAAAAAATTGCAAAATTTGAATATGCCATAACTCTTTCATATGGTGTGAGATTTTGAAGATTCTTGTCTCTTTTGGTCGATGGTTTCCATATTTTCAAGAATATGTAGACGGAGCATTAGTTTTCGATGCCTATAAAAATTTCACAAATCCTCTTCAAAGCAAAAGGGGTTAGTACACGAAAAAATTACAAAATTTGAAACTCCCATAACTCTTTCATATGGTGTGAGATTTTGAAGATTCTGGTCTCTTTTGGTCGATGGTTACCATATTTTCGAGAATATGTAGCCGTATCATTTGTTTTCGATCCCTATAAAAATTTCACAAATACAATTCAAAGCCAAAGGGGTTAGTACACGAAAAAAATGCAAAATTTGAAATTGCCATAACTCTTTCATATGGTGTGAGATTTTGAAGATTCTTGTCTCTTTTGGTCGATGCTTACCATGTTTTCGAGAATATGTAGACGGAGCATTAGTTTTCGATGCCTATAAAAGTTTCACAAATCCTCTTCAAAGCCAAAGGGGTTGTTAGTACACGGAAAAATTACAAAATTGGAAACTGCCATAACTCTTTCATATGGTGTGAGATTTTGAAGATTCTTGTCTCTTTTGG
This sequence comes from Urtica dioica subsp. dioica, assembly GCF_054948205.1. Taxonomy (NCBI): domain Eukaryota; kingdom Viridiplantae; phylum Streptophyta; class Magnoliopsida; order Rosales; family Urticaceae; genus Urtica; species Urtica dioica. Next base: position 49,599,423 of record NC_142759.1, on the reverse strand, counting down.
TCGATGGTTACCATGTTTTCGAGAATATGTAGACGGAGCATTAGTTTTCGATGCCTATAAAAATTTCACAAATCCTCTTCAAAGCCAAAGGGGTTAGTACACGAAAAAATTGCAAAATTTGAAACTCCCATAACTCTTTCATATGGTGTGAGATTTTGAAGATTCTTGTCTCTTTTGGTCGGTGGTTACCATGTTTTCGTGAATATGTAGACGTAGCATTAGTTTTTGATGCCTATAAAAATTTCACAAATCCTCTTCAAAGCCAAAGGGGTTAGTACACGAAAAAATTGCAAAATTTGAAACTGCCATAACTCTTTCATATTGTGTGAGATTTTGTAGATTCTTGTCTCTTTTGGTTGATGGTTACCATATTTTCGAGAATATGTAGGCGTATCATTAGTTTTCGATCCCTATAAAAATTTCACAAATCCTCTTCAAAGCCAAAGGGATTAATACACGGAAAAATTGGAAAATTTGAAACTGCCATAACTCTTTCATATGGTGTGAGATTTTGAAGATTCTTGTCTCTTTTGGTCGATGGTTACCATGTTTTTGAAGATATGTAGACGTATTATTAGTTTTCGATGCTTATAAAAATATCACAAATCCTCTTCAAAGCCAAAGGGGTTAGTACACGAAAAAATTGCAAAATTTGAATATGCCATAACTCTTTCATATGGTGTGAGATTTTGAAGATTCTTGTCTCTTTTGGTCGATGCTTACCATGTTTTCGAGAATATGTAGACGGAGCATTAGTTTTCGATGCCTATAAAAGTTTCACAAATCCTCTTCAAAGCCAAAGGGGTTGTTAGTACACGAAAAAATTACAAAATTGGAAACTGCCATAACTCTTTCATATGGTGTGAGATTTTGAAGATTCTTGTCTCTTTTGGTCGATGGTTACCATGTTTTTGAAGATATGTAGACGTATTATTAGTTTTCGATGCCTATAAAAATATCACAAATCCTCTTCAAAGCCAAAGGGGTTAGTACACGAAAAAATTGCAAAATTTGAATATGCCATAACTCTTTCATATGGTGTGAGATTTTGAAGATTCTTGTCTCTTTTGGTCGATGGTTTCCATATTTTTTAGAATATGTAGGTGTATCATTAGTTTTGGATCCCTATAAAAATTTCACAAATCCTCTTCAAAGCAAAAGGGATTAGTACACGAAAAAATTGCAAAATTTGAAACTGCCATAACTCTTTCATATGGTGTGAGATTTTGAAGATTCTTGTCTCTTTTGGTCGATGGTTAGCATGTTTTCGAGAATATGTAGATGTAGCCTTAGTTTTCGATGCCTATAAAAATTTCACAAATCCTCTTCAAAGCCAAAGGGGTTAGTACACGAAAAAATTGCAAAATTTGAAACTGCCATAACTCTTTCATATGGTGTGAAATTTTGAAGATTCTTGTCTCTTTTGGTCTATGGTTACCATATTTTCTAGAATATGTAGGCGTATCATTAGTTTTGGATCCCTATAAAAATTTCACAAATCCTCTTCAAAGCCAAAGGGGTTAGTACACGAAAAAAATGCAAAATTTGAAATTGCCATAACTCTTTCATATTGTGTGAGATTTTGAAGATTCTTGTCTCTTTTGGTCGATGGTTACCATGTTTTCGAGAATATGTAGACGGAGCATTAGTTTTCGATGCCTATAAAAATTTCACAAATCCTCTTCATAGCCAAAGGGGTTAGTACACGAAAAAATTACAAAATTTGAAACTCCCATAACTCTTTCATATGGTGTGAGATTTTGAAGATTCTGGTCTCTTTTGGTCGATGGTTACCATATTTTCAAGAATATGTAGGCGTATCATTAGTTTTCGATCCCTATAAAAATTTCACAAATCCTCTTCAAAGCCAAAGGGGTTAATACACGGAAAAATTGGAAAATTTGAAACTGCCATAACTCTTTCATATGGTGTGAGATTTTGAAGATTCTTGTCTCTTTTGGTCGATGGTTACCATGTTTTTGAAAATATGTAGACGTATTATTAGTTTTCGATGCCTATAAAAATATCACAAATCCTCTTCAAAGCCAAAGGGGGTTAGTACACGAAATAATTACAAAATTTGAAACTCCCATAACTCTTTCATATGGTGTGAGATTTTGAAGATTCTGGTCTCTTTTGGTCGATGGTTACCATATTTTCGAGAATATGTAGCCGTATCATTAGTTTTCGATCCCTATAAAAATTTCACAAATACTCTTCAAAGCCAAGGGGGTTAGTACACGAAAAAAATGAAAAATTTGAAATTGCCATAACTCTTTCATATGGTGTGAGATTTTGAAGATTCTTGTCTCTTTTGGTCGATGCTTACCATGTTTTCGAGAATATGTAGACGGAGCATTAGTTTTCGATGCCTATAAAAGATTCACAAATCCTCTTCAAAGCCAAAGGGGTTGTTAGTACACGAAAAAATTACAAAATTGGAAACTGCCATAACTCTTTCATATGGTGTGAGATTTTGAAGATTCTTGTCTCTTTTGGTCGATGGTTACCATGTTTTCGAGAATATGTAGACGTATCATTAGTTTTCGATCCCTATAAAAATTTCACAAATCCTCTTCAAAGCCAAAGGGGTTAATATACGGAAAAATTGGAAAATTTGAAACTGCCATAACTCTTTCATATGGTGTGAGATTTTGAAGATTCTTGTCTCTTTTGGTCGATGGTTACCATGTATTTGAAGATATGTAGACGTATTATTAGTTTTCGATGCTTATAAAAATATCACAAATCCTCTTCAAAGCCAAAGGGGTTAGTAGACGAAAAAATTGCAAAATTTGAAACTGCCATAACTCTTTCATATGGTGTGAGATTTTGAAGATTCTTGTCTCTTTTGGTCGATGGTTACCATGTTTTTAAAGATATGTAGACGTATAATTAGTTTTCGATGCTTATAAAAATATCACAAATCCTCTTCAAAGCCAAAGGGGTTAGTACACGAAAAAATTGCAAAATTTGAATATGCCATAACTCTTTCATATGGTGTGAGATTTTGAAGATTCTTGTCTCTTTTGGTCGATGTTTTCCATCTTTTTTAGAATATGCAGGTGTATCATTAGTTTTGGATCCCTATAAAAATTTCACAAATCCTCTTCAAAGCCAAAGGGATTAGTACACGAAAAAATTGCAAAATTTGAAACTGCCATAACTCTTTCATATGGTGTGAGATTTTTAAGATTCTTGTCTCTTTTGGTCGATGGTTACCATGTTTTCGAGAATATGTAGACGGAGCATTAGTTTTCGATGCCTATAAAAATTTCACAAATCCTCTTCAAAGCCAAAGGGGTTAGTACACGAAAAAATTACAAAATTTGAAACTCCCATAACTCTTTCATATGGTGTGAGATTTTGAAGATTCTGGTCTCTTTTGGTCGATGGTTACCATATTTTCGAGAATATGTAGGCGTATCATTAGTTTTCGATCCCTATAAAAATTTCACAAATACTCTTCAAAGCCAAAGGGGTTAGTACACGAAAAAAATGCAAAATTTGAAATTGCCATAACTCATTCATATGGTGTGAGATTTTGAAGATTCTTGTCTCTTTTGGTCGATGGTTACCATGTTTTCGAGAATATGTAGACGGAGCATTAGTTTTCGATGTCTATAAAAATTTCACAAATCCTCTTCAAAGCCAAAGGGGTTGTTAGTACACGAAAAAATTACAAAATTGGAAACTGCCATAACTCTTTCATATGGTGTGAGATTTTGAAGATTCTTGTCTCTTTTGGTCGATGGTTACCATATTTTCGATGCCTATAAAAATTTCACAAATCCTCTTCAAAGCCAAAGGGGTTAGTACACGAAAAAATTGCAAAATTTGAATATGCCATAACTCTTTCATATGGTGTGAAATTTTGAAGATTCTTGTCTCTTTTGGTCTATGGTTACCATATTTTCTAGAATATGTAGGCGTATCATTAGTTTTGGATCCCTATAGAAATTTCACAAATCCTCTTCAAAGCCAAAGGGGTTAGTACACGAAAAAAATGCAAAATTTGAAATTGCCATAACTCTTTCATATGGTGTGAGATTTTGAAGATTCTTGTCTCTTTTGGTCGATGGTTACCATGTTTTCGAGAATATGTAGACGGAGCATTAGTTTTCAATGCCTATAAAAATTTCAGAAATCCTCTTCAAAGCCAAAGGGGTTAGTACACGAAAAAATTACAAAATTTGAAACTCCCATAACTCTTTCATATGGTGTGAGATTTTGAAGATTCTTGTCTCTTTTGGTCGATGGTTACCATATTTTCGAGAATATGTAGGCGTATCATTAGTTTTCGATCCCTATAAAAATTTCACAAATCCTCTTCAAAGCTAAAGGGGTTAATATACGGAAAAATTGGAAAATTTGAAACTGCCATAACTCTTTCATATGGTGTGAGATTTTGAAGATTCTTGTCTCTTTTGGTCGATGGTTACCATGTTTTCGAGAATATGTAGACGGAGCATTAGTTTTCGATGCCTATAAAAATTTCACAAATCCTCTTCAAAGCCAAAGGGGTTAGTACACGAAAAAATTACAAAATTTGAAACTCCCATAACTCTTTCATATGGTGTGAGATTTTGAAGATTCTGGTCTCTTTTGGTCGATGGTTACAATATTTTCGAGAATATGTAGGCGTATCATTAGTTTTCGATCCCTATAAAAATTTCACAAATACTCTTCAAAGCCAAAGGGGTTAATACACGGAAAAATTGCAAAATTTGAATATGCCATAACTCTTTCATATGGTGTGAGATTTTGAAGATTCTTGTCTCTTTTGGTCGATGGTTACCATATTTTCGAGAATATGTAGGCGTATCATTAGTTTTCGATCCCTATAAAAATTTCACAAATCCTCTTCAAAGCTAAAGGGGATAATATACGGAAAAATTGGAAAATTTGAAACTGCCATAACTCTTTCATATGGTGTGAGATTTTGAAGATTCTTGTCTCTTTTGGTCGATGGTTAACATCTTTTTGAAGATATGTAGACGTATTATTAGTTTTCGATGCTTATAAAAATATCACAAATCCTCTTCAAAGCCAAATGGGTTAGTACACGAAAAAATTGCAAAATTTGAATATGCCATAACTCTTTCATATGGTGTGAGATTTTGAAGATTCTTGTCTCTTTTGGTCGATGGTTTCCATCTTTTTTAGAATATGTAGGTGTATCATTAGTTTTGGATCCCTATAAAAATTTCACAAATCCTCTTCAAAGCCAAAGGGATTAGTACACGAAAAAATTGCAAAATTTGAAACTGCCATAACTCTTTCATATGGTGTGAGATTTTGTAGATTCTTGTCTCTTTTGGTTGATGGTTACCATATTTTCGAGAATATGTAGGCGTATCATTAGTTTTCGATCCCTATAAAAATTTCACAAATCCTCTTCAAAGCCAAAGGGATTAATACACGGAAAAATTGGAAAATTTGAAACTGCCATAACTCTTTCATATGGTGTGAGATTTTGAAGATTCTTGTCTCTTTTGGTTGATGGTTACCATATTTTCGAGAATATGTAGGCGTATCATTAGTTTTCGATCCCTATAAAAATTTCACGAATCCTCTTCAAAGCCAAAGCGATTAATACACGGAAAAATTAGAAAATTTGAAACTGCCATAACTCTTTCATATGGTGTGAGATTTTGAAGATTCTTGTCTCTTTTGGTCGATGGTTACCATGTTTTTGAAGATATGTAGACGTATTATTAGTTTTCGATGCTTATAAAAATATCACAAATCCTCTTCAAAGCCAAAGGGGTTAGTACACGAAAAAATTGCAAAATTTGAATATGCCATAACTCTTTCATATGGTGTGAGATTTTGAAGATTCTTGTCTCTTTTGGTCGATGGTTACCATGTTTTCGAGAATATGTAGACGGAGCATTAGTTTTCGATGCCTATAAAAATTTCACAAATCCTCTTCAAAGCCAAAGGGGTTAGTACACGAAAAAATTGCAAAATTTGAATATGCCATAACTCTTTCATATGGTGTGAAATTTTGAAGATTCTTGTCTCTTTTGGTCGATGGTTATCATATTTTTGAGAATATGTAGGCGTATCATTAGTTTTGGATCCCAATAAAAATTTCACAAATCTTCTTCAAAGCCAAAGGGGTCAATACACGGAAAAATTGCGAAATTTGAAACTGCCATAACTCTTTCATATGGTGTGAGATTTTGAAGATTCTTGTCTCTTTTTGTCGATGGTTACCATGTTTTCGAGGATATGTAGACGTATCATTAGTTTTCGATGCCTATAAAAATATCACAAATCCTCTTCAAAGCAAAAGGGGTTAGTACACGAAAAAATTGCAAAATTTGAATATGCCATAACTCTTTCATATGGTGTGAGATTTTGAAGATTCTTGTCTCTTTTGGTCGATGGTTTCCATCTTTTTTAGAATATGTAGGTGTATCATTAGTTTTGGATCCCTATAAAAATTTCACAAATCCTCTTCAAAGCCAAAGGGATTAGTACACGAAAAAATTGCAAAATTTGAAACTGCCATAACTCTTTCATATGGTGTGAGATTTTGTAGATTCTTGTCTCTTTTGGTTGATGGTTACCATATTTTCGAGAATATGTAGGCGTATCACTAGTTTTCGATCCCTATAAAAATTTCACAAATCCTCTTCAAAGCCAAAGGGATTAATACACGGAAAAATTGGAAAATTTGAAACTGCCATAACTCTTTCATATGGTGTGAGATTTTGAAGATTCTTGTCTCTTTTGGTTGATGGTTACCATATTTTCGAGAATATGTAGGCGTATCATTAGTTTTCGATCCCTATAAAAATTTCACAAATCCTCTTCAAAGCCAAAGCGATTAATACACGGAAAAATTAGAAAATTTGAAACTGCCATAACTCTTTCATATGGTGTGAGATTTTGAAGATTCTTGTCTCTTTTGGTCGATGGTTACCATGTTTTTGAAGATATGTAGACGTATTATTAGTTTTCGATGCTTATAAAAATATCACAAATCCTCTTCAAAGCCAAAGGGGTTAGTACACGAAAAAATTGCAAAATTTGAATATGCCATAACTCTCTCATATGGTGTGAGATTTTGAAGATTCTTGTCTCTTTTGGTCGATGGTTACCATGTTTTCGAGAATATGTAGACGGAGCATTAGTTTTCGATGCCTATAAAAATTTCACAAATCCTCTTCAAAGCCAAAGGGGTTAGTACACGAAAAAACCACAAAATTTGAAACTCCCATAACTCTTTCATATGGTGTGAGATTTTGAAGATTCTTGTCTCTTTTGGTCAATGGTTATCATATTTTTGAGAATATGTAGGCGTATCATTAGTTTTGGATCCCAATAAAAATTTCACAAATCTTCTTCAAAGCCAAAGGGGTCTATACACGGAAAAATTGCAAAATTTGAAACTGCCATAACTCTTTCATATGGTGTGAGATTTTTAAGATTCTTGTCTCTTTTGGTCGATGGTTACCATGTTTTCGAGGATATGTAGACGTATCATTAGTTTTCGATGCCTATAAAAATATCACAAATCCTCTTCAAAGCCAAAGGGGTTAGTACACGAAAAAATTGCAAAATTTGAATATGCCATAACTCTTTCATATGGTGTGAAATTTTGAAGATTCTTGTCTCTTTTGGTCGATGGTTATCATATTTTTGAGAATATGTTGGCGTATCATTAGTTTTGGATCCCAATAAAAATTTCACAAATCCTCTTCAAAGCCAAAGGGATTAGTACACGAAAAAATTGCAAAATTTGAAACTGCCATAACTCTTTCATATGGTGTGAGATTTTGAAGATTCTTGTCTCTTTTGGTCGATGGTTACCATGTTTTCGAGAATATGTAGACGGAGCATTAGTTTTCGATGCCTATAAAAATTTCACAAATCCTCTTCAAAGCCAAAGGGGTTAGTACACGAAAAAATCACAAAATTTGAAACTCCCATAACTCTTTCATATGGTGTGAGATTTTGAAGATTCTTGTCTCTTTTGGTCAATGGTTATCATATTTTTTAGAATATGTAGGCGTATCATTAGTTTTGGATCCCAATAAAAATTTCACAAATCTTCTTCAAAGCCAAAGGGGTCAATACACGGAAAAATTGCAAAATTTGAAACTGCCATAACTCTTTCATATGGTGTGAGATTTTTAAGATTCTTGTCTCTTTTGGTCGATGGTTACCATGTTTTCGAGGATATGTAGACGGAGCATTAGTTTTCGATGCCTATAAAAATATCACAAATCCTCTTCAAAGCAAAAGGGGTTAGTACACGAAAAAATTGCAAAATTTGAATATGCCATAACTCTTTCATATGGTGTGAAATTTTGAAGATTCTTGTCTCTTTTGGTCTATGGTTTCCATATTTTTGAGAATATGTAGGCGTATCATTAGTTTTGGATCCCTATAAAAATTTCATAAATCTTCTTCAAAACCAAAAGGGTTAGTACACGAAAAAAATTGCAATATTTGAAATTGCCATAACTCTTTCATATGGTGTGAGATTTTGAAGATTCTTGTCTCTTTTGGTCGATGGTTACCATATTTTCTAGAATATGTAGGCGTATCATTATTTTTCGATCCCTATAAAAATTTCACAAATCCTCTTCAAAGCCAATGGTAACATACACGGAAAAATTGCAAAATTTAAAACTGCCATAACTCTTTCATATGGTGTGAGATTTTGAAGATTCTTGTCTCTTTTGGTCGATGGTTACCATGTTTTTGAAGATATGTAGACGTATTATTAGTTTTCGATGCCTATAAAAATATCACAAATTCTCTTCAAAGCCAAAGGGGTTAGTACACGAAAAAATTGCAAAATTTGAAACTGCCATAACTCTTTCATATGGTGTGAAATTTTGAAGATTCTTGTCTCTTTTGGTCTATGGTTACCATATTTTCTAGAATATGTAGGCGTATCATTAGTTTTGGATCCCTATAAAAATTTCACAAATCCTCTTCAAAGCCAAAGGGGTTAGTACACGAAAAAAATGCAAAATTTGAAATTTCCATAACTCTTTCATATGGTGTGAGATTTTGAAGATTCTTGTCTCTTTTGGTCGATGGTTACCATGTTTTCGAGAATATGTAGACGGAGCATTAGTTTTCGATGCCTATAAAAATTTCACAAATCCTCTTCATAGCCAAAGGGGTTAGTACACGAAAAAATTACAAAATTTGAAACTCCCATAACTCTTTCATATGGTGTGAGATTTTGAAGATTCTGGTCTCTTTTGGTCGATGGTTACCATATTTTCAAGAATATGTAGGCGTATCATTAGTTTTCGATCCCTATAAAAATTTCACAAATCCTCTTCAAAGCCAAAGGGGTTAATACACGGAAAAATTGGAAAATTTGAAACTGCCATAACTCTTTCATATGGTGTGAGATTTTGAAGATTCTTGTCTCTTTTGGTCGATGGTTACCATGTTTTTGAAGATATGTAGACGTATTATTAGTTTTCGATGCCTATAAAAATATCACAAATCCTCTTCAAAGCCAAAGGGGTTAGTACACGAAAAAATTGCAAAATTTGAATATGCCATAACTCTTTCATATGGTGTGAGATTTTGAAGATTCTTGTCTCTTTTGGTCGATGGTTTCCATATTTTTTAGAATATGTAGGTGTATCATTAGTTTTGGATCCCTATAAAAATTTCACAAATCCTCTTCAAAGCAAAAGGGATTAGTGCACGAAAAAATTGCAAAATTTGAAACTGCCATAACTCTTTCATATGGTGTGAGATTTTGAAGATTCTTGTCTCTTTTGGTCGATGGTTAGCATGTTTTCGAGAATATGTAGATGTAGCATTAGTTTTCGATGCCTATAAAAATTTCACAAATCCTCTTCAAAGCCAAAGGGGTTAGTACACGAAAAATTTGCAAAATTTGAAACTGCCATAACTCTTTCATATGGTGTGAAATTTTGAAGATTCTTGTCTCTTTTGGTCTATGGTTACCATATTTTCTAGAATATGTAGGCGTATCATTAGTTTTGGATCCCTATAAAAATTTCACAAATCCTCTTCAAAGCCAAAGGGGTTAGTACACGAAAAAAATGCAAAATTTGAAATTGCCATAACTCTTTCATATGGTGTGAGATTTTGAAGATTCTTGTCTCTTTTGGTCGATGGTTACCATGTTTTCGAGAATATGTAGACGGAGCATTAGTTTTCGATGCCTATAAATATTTCACAAATCGTCTTCAAACCAAAGGGGTTAGTACACGAAAAAATTACAAAATTTGAAACTCCCATAACTCTTTCATATGGTGTGAGATTTTGAAGATTCTGGTCTCTTTTGGTCGATGGTTACCATATTTTCAAGAATATGTAGGCGTATGATTAGTTTTCGATCGATATAAAAATTTCACAAATCCTCTTCAAAGCCAAAGGGGTTAATACACGGAAAAATTGCAAAATTTGAAACTGCCATAACTCTTTCATATGGTGTGAGATTTTGAAGATTCTTGTCTCTTTTGGTCGATGGTTACCATGTTTTTGAAGATATGTAGACGTATTATTAGTTTTCGATGCTTATAAAAATATCACAAATCCTCTTCAAAGCCAAAGGGGTTAGTACACGAAAAAATTGCAAAATTTGAATATGCCATAACTCTTTCATATGGTGTGAGATTTTGAAGATTCTTGTCTCTTTTGGTCGATGGTCACCATATTTTCGAGAATATGTAGGCGTGTCTTTAGTTTTCGATCCCTATAAAAATTTCACAAATCCTCTTCAAAGCCAAAGGGGTTAGTACACGAAAAAATTACAAAATTTGAAACTCCCATAACTCTTTCATATGGTTTGAGATTTTGAAGATTCTTGTCTCTTTTGGTCGATGGTTACCATATTTTCTAGAATATGTAGGCGTATCATTATTTTTCGATCCCTATAAAAATTTCAGAAATCCTCTTCCAAGCCAATGGTAACATACACGGAAAAATTGCAAAATTTGAAACTTCCATAACTCTTTCATATGGTGTGAGATTTTGAAGATTCTTGTCTCTTTTGGTCGATGGTTTCCATATTTTTTAGAATATGTAGGTGTATCATTAGTTTTGGATCCCTATAAAAATTTCACAAATCCTCTTCAAAGCCAAAGGGATTAGTACACGAAAAAATTGCAAAATTTGAAACTGCCATAACTCTTTCATATGGTGTGAGATTTTGCAGATTCTTGTCTCTTTTGGTCGATGGTTACCATGTTTTCGAGAATATGTAGACGGAGCATTAGTTTTCGATGCCTATAAAAATTTCACAAATCCTCTTCAAAGCCAAAGGGGTTAGTACACGAAAAAATTGCAAAATTTGAATATGCCATAACTCTTTCATATGGTGTGAAATTTTGAAGATTCTTGTCTATTTTGGTTTATGGTTACCATATTTTTGAGAATATGTAGGCGTATCATTAGTTTTGGATCCCTATAAAAATTTCACAAATCCTCTTCAAAACCAAAGGGGTTAGTACACGAAAAAAATTGCAAAATTTGAAATTGCCATAACTCTTTCATATGGTGTGAGATTTTGAAGATTCTTGTCTCTTTTGGTCGATGGTTACCATGTTTTCGAGAATATGTAGACGGAGCATTAGTTTTCGATGCCTATAAAAATTTCACAAATCCTCTTCAAAGCCAAAGGGGTTAGTACACGAAAAAATTACAAAATTTGAAACTCCCATAACTCTTTCATATGGTGTGAGATTTTGAAGATTCTTGTCTCTTTTGGTCGATGGTTACCATATTTTCTAGAATATGTAGGCGTATCATTATTTTTCGATCCCTATAAAAATTTCACAAATCCTCTTCAAAGCCAATGGTAACATACACGGAAAAATTGCAAAATTTGAAACTGCCATAACTCTTTCATATGGTGTGAGATTTTGAAGATTCTTGTCTCTTTTTGTCGATGGTTACCATGTTTTTGAAGATATGTAGACGTATTATTAGTTTTCGATGCCTATAAAAATATCACAAATCCTCTTTAAAGCCAAAGGGGTTAGTACACGAAAAAATTGCAAAATTTGAATATGCCATAACTCTTTCATATGGTGTGAGATTTTGAAGATTCTTGTCTCTTTTGGTCGATGGTTTCCATATTTTTTAGAATATGTAGGTGTATCATTAGTTTTGGATCCCTATAAAAATTTCACAAATCCTCTTCAAAGCCAAAGGGATTAGTACACGAAAAAATTGCAAAATTTGAAACTGCCATAACTCTTTCATATGGTGTGAGATTTTAAAGATTCTTGTCTCTTTTGGTCGATGGTTAGCATGTTTTCGAGAATATGTAGATGTAGCATTAGTTTTCGATGCCTATAAAAATTTCACAAATCCTCTTCAAAGCCAAAAGGGTTAGTACACGAAAAAATTGCAAAATTTAAAACTGCCATAACTCTTTCATATGGTGTGAGATTTTGAAGATTCTTGTCTATTTTGGTCGATGGTTACCATATTTTCGAGAATATGTAGGCGTGTCATTAGTTTTCGATCCCTATAAAAATTTCACAAATCCTCTTCAAAGCCAAAGGGGTTAGTACACGAAAAAAATGCAAAATTTGAAACTGCCATAACTCTTTCATATGGTGTGAGATTTTGAAGATTCTTGTCTCTTTTGGTCGATGGTTACCATATTTTCGAGAATATGTAGGCGTATCATTAGTTTTCGATCCCTATAAAAATTTCACAAATCCTCTTCAAAGCCAAAGGGGTTAATACACGGAAAAATTGCAAAATTTGAAACTGCCATAACTCTTTCATATGGTGTGAGATTTTGAAGATTCTTGTCTGTTTTGGTCGTTGGTTACCATGTTTTCGAGGATATGTAGACGTATCATTAGTTTTCGATGCTTATAAAAATATCACAAATCCTCTTCAAAGCAAAAGGGGTTAGTACACGAAAAAATTGCAAAATTTGAATATGCCATAACTCTTTCATATGGTGTGAAATTTTGAAGATTCTTGTCTCTTTTGGTCTATGGTTACCATATTTATTAGAATATGTAAGCGTATCATTAGTTTTGGATCCCTATAAAAATTTCACAAATCCTCTTCAAAGCCAAATGGGTTAGTACACGAAAAAAATGCAAAATTTGAAATTGCCATAACTCTTTCATATGGTGTGAGATTTTGAAGATTCTTGTCTCTTTTGGTCGATGGTTACAATATTTTCGAGAATATGTAGGCGTATCATTAGTTTTCAATCCCTATAAAAATTTCACAAATCCTCTTCAAAGCCAAAGGGGTTAATACACGGAAAAATTGGAAAATTTGAAACTGCCATAACTCTTTCATATGGTGTGAGATTTTGAAGATTCTTGTCTCTTTTGGTCGATGGTTACCATGTTTTTGAAGATATGTAGACGTATTATTAGTTTTCGATGCCTATAAAAATTTCACAAATCCACTTCAAAGCCAAAGGGGTTAGTACACGAAAAAATTACAAAATTTGAATATGCCATAACTCTTTCATATGGTGTGAAATTTTGAAGATTCTTGTCTCTTTTGGTTTATGGTTACCATATTTTTGAGAATATGTAGGCGTATCATTAGTTTTGGATCCCTATAAAAATTTCACAAATCCTCTTCAAAACCAAAGGGGTTAGTACACGAAAAAATTGCAAAATTTGAAATTGCCATAACTCTTTCATATGGTGTGAGATTTTGAAGATTCTTGTCTCTTTTGGTCGATGGTTACCATGTTTTCGAGAATATGTAGACGGAGCATTAGTTTTCGATGCCTATAAAAATTTCACAAATCCTCTTCAAAGCCAAAGGGGTTAGTACACGAAAAAATTACAAAATTTGAAACTCCCATAACTCTTTCATATGGTGTGAGATTTTGAAGATTCTTGTCTCTTTTGGTCGATGGTTACCATATTTTCTAGAATATGTAGGCGTATCATTATTTTTCGATCCCTATAAAAATTTCACAAATCCTCTTCAAAGCCAATGGTAACATACACGGAAAAATTGCAAAATTTGAAACTGCCATAACTCTTTCATATGGTGTGAGATTTTGAAGATTCTTGTCTGTTTTGGTCGATGGTTACCATGTTTTCGAGGATATGTAGACGTATCATTAGTTTTCGATGCTTATAAAAATATCACAAATCCTCTTCAAAGCAAAAGGGGTTAGTACACGAAAAAATTGCAAAATTTGAATATGCCATAACTCTTTCATATGGTGTGAAATTTTGAAGATTCTTGTCTCTTTTGGTCTATGGTTACCATATTTTTTAGAATATGTAAGCGTATCATTAGTTTTGGATCCCTATAAAAATTTCACAAATCCTCTTCAAAGCCAAATGGGTTAGTACACGAAAAAAATGCAAAATTTGAAATTGCCATAACTCTTTCATATGGTGTGAGATTTTGAAGATTCTTGTCTCTTTTGGTCGATGGTTACAATATTTTCGAGAATATGTAGGCGTATCATTAGTTTTCGATCCCTATAAAAATTTCACAAATCCTCTTCAAAGCCAAATGGGTTAATACACGAAAAAATTGTAAAATTTGAAACTCCCATAACTCTTTCATATGGTGTGAGATTTTGAAGATTCTTGTCTCTTTTGGTCGATGGTTACCATGTTTTTGAAGATATGTAGGCGTATCATAATTTTTCGATCCCTATAAAAATTTCAGAAATCCTCTTCCAAGCCAATGGTAACATACACGGAAAAATTGCAAAATTTGAAACTTCCATAACTCTTTCATATGGTGTGAGATTTTGAAGATTCTTGTCTCTTTTGGTCGATGGTTTCCATATTTTTTAGAATATGTAGGTGTATCATTAGTTTTGGATCCCTATAAAAATTTCACAAATCCTCTTCAAAGCCAAAGGGATTAGTACACGAAAAAATTGCAAAATTTGAAACTGCCATAACTCTTTCATATGGTGTGAGATTTTGCAGATTCTTGTCTCTTTTGGTCGATGGTTACCATGTTTTCGAGAATATGTAGACGGAGCATTAGTTTTCGATGCCTATAAAAATTTCACAAATCCTCTTCAAAGCCAAAGGGGTTAGTACACGAAAAAATTACAAAATTTGAATATGCCATAACTCTTTCATATGGTGTGAAATTTTGAAGATTCTTGTCTCTTTTGGTTTATGGTTACCATATTTTTGAGAATATGTAGGCGTATCATTAGTTTTGGATCCCTATAAAAATTTCACAAATCCTCTTCAAAACCAAAGGGGTTAGTACACGAAAAAAATTGCAAAATTTGAAATTGCCATAACTCTTTCATATGGTGTGAGATTTTGAAGATTCTTGTCTCTTTTGGTCGATGGTTACCATGTTTTCGAGAATATGTAGACGGAGCATTAGTTTTCGATGCCTATAAAAATTTCACAAATCCTCTTCAAAGCCAAAGGGGTTAGTACACGAAAAAATTACAAAATTTGAAACTCCCATAACTCTTTCATATGGTGTGAGATTTTGAAGATTCTTGTCTCTTTTGGTCGATGGTTACCATATTTTCTAGAATATGTAGGCGTATCATTATTTTTCGATCCCTATAAAAATTTCACAAATCCTCTTCAAAGCCAATGGTAACATACACGGAAAAATTGCAAAATTTGAAACTGCCATAACTCTTTCATATGGTGTGAGATTTTGAAGATTCTTGTCTCTTTTGGTCGATGGTTACCATGTTTTTGAAGATATGTAGACGTATTATTAGTTTTCGATGCCTATAAAAATATCACAAATCCTCTTTAAAGCCAAAGGGGTTAGTACACGAAAAAATTGCAAAATTTGAATATGCCATAACTCTTTCATATGGTGTGAGATTTTGAAGATTCTTGTCTCTTTTGGTCGATGGTTTCCATATTTTTTAGAATATGTAGGTGTATCATTAGTTTTGGATCCCTATAAAAATTTCACAAATCCTCTTCAAAGCCAAAGGGATTAGTACACGAAAAAATTGCAAAATTTGAAACTGCCATAACTCTTTCATATGGTGTGAGATTTTAAAGATTCTTGTCTCTTTTGGTCGATGGTTAGCATGTTTTCGAGAATATGTAGATGTAGCATTAGTTTTCGATGCCTATAAAAATTTCACAAATCCTCTTCAAAGCCAAAAGGGTTAGTACACGAAAAAATTGCAAAATTTAAAACTGCCATAACTCTTTCATATGGTGTGAGATTTTGAAGATTCTTGTCTATTTTGGTCGATGGTTACCATATTTTCGAGAATATGTAGGCGTGTCATTAGTTTTCGATCCCTATAAAAATTTCACAAATCCTCTTCAAAGCCAAAGGGGTTAGTACACGAAAAAAATGCAAAATTTGAAACTGCCATAACTCTTTCATATGGTGTGAGATTTTGAAGATTCTTGTCTCTTTTTGTCGATGGTTACCATATTTTCGAGAATATGTAGGCG
Source organism: Urtica dioica subsp. dioica (assembly GCF_054948205.1). NCBI lineage: Eukaryota > Viridiplantae > Streptophyta > Magnoliopsida > Rosales > Urticaceae > Urtica > Urtica dioica. Next base: position 49,583,035 of record NC_142759.1, on the reverse strand, counting down.
TATCATTAGTTTTCGATCCCTATAAAAATTTCACAAATCCTCTTCAAAGCCAAAGGGGTTAATACACGGAAAAATTGCAAAATTTGAAACTGCCATAACTCTTTCATATGGTGTGAGATTTTGAAGATTCTTGTCTGTTTTGGTCGATGGTTACCATGTTTTCGAGGATATGTAGACGTATCATTAGTTTTCGATGCTTATAAAAATATCACAAATCCTCTTCAAAGCAAAAGGGGTTAGTACACGAAAAAATTGCAAAATTTGAATATGCCATAACTCTTTCATATGGTGTGAAATTTTGAAGATTCTTGTCTCTTTTGGTCTATGGTTACCATATTTTTTAGAATATGTAAGCGTATCATTAGTTTTGGATCCCTATAAAAATTTCACAAATCCTCTTCAAAGCCAAATGGGTTAGTACACGAAAAAAATGCAAAATTTGAAATTGCCATAACTCTTTCATATGGTGTGAGATTTTAAAGATTCTTGTCTCTTTTGGTCGATGGTTACAATATTTTCGAGAATATGTAGGCGTATCATTAGTTTTCGATCCCTATAAAAATTTCACAAATCCTCTTCAAAGCCAAATGGGTTAATACACGAAAAAATTGTAAAATTTGAAACTCCCATAACTCTTTCATATGGTGTGAGATTTTGAAGATTCTTGTCTCTTTTGGTCGATGGTTACCATGTTTTTGAAGATATGTAGGCGTATCATTAGTTTTCGATCCCTATAAAAATTTCATAAATCCTCTTCAAAGCCAAAGGGGTTACTACACGGAAAAATTGCAAAATTTGAAACTGCCATAACTCTTTCATATGGTGTGAGATTTTGAAGATTCTTGTCTCTTTTGGTCGATGGTTTCAATATTTTTTAGAATATATAGGTGTATCATTAGTTTTGGATCCCTATAAAAATTTCACAAATCCTCTTCAAAGCCAAAGGGATTAGTACACGAAAAAATTGCAAAATTTGAAACTGCCATAACTCTTTCATATGGTGTGAGATTTTGAAGATTCTTGTCTCTTTTGGTCGATGGTTACCATGTTTTCGAGGATATGTAGACGTATCATTAGTTTTCGATGCCTATAAAAATATCACAAATCCTCTTCAAAGCAAAAGGGGTTAGTACACGAAAAAATTGCAAAATTTGAATATGCCATAACTCTTTCATATGGTGTGAGATTTTGAAGATTCTTGTCTCTTTTGGTCGATGGTTACCATATTTTCGAGAATATGTAGACGTATCATTAGTTTTCGATCCCTATAAAAATTTCACAAATCCTCTTCAAAGCCAAAGGGGTTAATACACGTAAAAATTGCAAAATTTGAAACTGCCATTGTTGTCGGTCGTTTTCGGAAAACCCGAGACGCCAAGAAGGCACGTCGCTCAAAGGGCCGATGGTCAGGCCGGAGGTCCTGAAGAGCGGCAAATCTTCAAGCCCTCGCCCAAACTCCTGACTCCTCGGGTCGAGCTTCGCTCCTCGAGTCGAGCCTTGAGTCAATCTCCTCGAGTCGAGCTTCGCTCCTCGAGTCGAGCCTTGAATGGTTCCTCGAGTCGAGCCTTTAAATGTTCCTCGAGTCGAGCCTCGAGCCATTTTCGAGTCGAGCCTCGAGTCATCCTCGAGTTACTCCTCGAATCAAGTCGCTAGTCGCTCTCGTCGGGCCGAGCCTTGCTCCTCGAATCGAGTCTCTCTCATCAAGTAGAAAGCTTCATATTTCACGTGAGAAGAATGACATTCGAAGGCCCGCAAGAACCCGGCCAAGACGAGCCGTCCATCACGCACACAGCGCGCTACGCCGGCCGGCCGTGCAGCAGACGGCGCGCCGCGCCATACAGGCGCGCGCCGCGCGCTCCATGCGCCGCGCCTGGTGACCCTCGCGCCGCGCCCTTGCGCCGCGCGCCGCGCGTTGTGCGCCGCTCTTTGCGCGCCGCGCGCGCCGTGGCATGCGCGATCCTAGTCCCACGTGGACGAAAAAGGGACCTTCTAAGGCTCCCAAACACTTATAAATACCCTCTCCCATTGAGGGGAAAATCCATCCCAAAATATCCAATAATTCTCTTCATCTCTTGTCGACACGCTCGATTTCTCTGCTTCTCTGGATGCCACATTTGGCCTGAAGCAGGTTCTCTTCTCTCTCCCTCGTTCTCAAAGGTCCCGAAGCACTCACGGGAACTTCCCGGACGTCGCTCCCTTTGACCGAACGTTCTCCGGTGCTCAAGCACGCCCCTAGGGTTCTCAACTAGAGCTACCCTTGCGCGTCTAACACGCTAGACGCGTACGCGATCTCCGAAGTTCTGAGACGCTGCCGAGGACTCCTCGCGCCCCGTTTCCTTCGTCGAGCACGCCTCTTCGCCAAGGCTCCACGCCTCATACTGCGTCACACACGCTTGAACTACGTTCTGACCTGATCCCACGCACGGGTACGTAGGCAGCCGACAACCAAGGCACGATCACTCCTCCTCCTCACCCCCTACCTCTCCCGAGAGGCGGGTTGATCGGAGAAAACCCTAGCTCGAGACTATCGAGTTCACACTCTTGGCCCGGGTGCGATCACTTGGTCCGGCCTTGGATCGAACCGCCCGAGGTTTTAAATAGTTGTTCATTTTCGTGCGACAACATTTTGGCGCTAGAAGGAGGGGACTTCCCGACCTATTCAGCCCGAAATCCCTTCTATTCATCTTCTTCTTTTCTTCTCCGAACTCAACCTTCTCGAACTTGAGAAACGATGAGTAGCCAACCACCCGTACGTTCTGAGGGCGCAAACAACCCCGAAAACGTCGCTAAGACCAAGAAATACTTCTTGCGCTCCCGAGCGCATGGTGACGAAGAGTCGCTCCACGAAGAGAGCTCGACCCGCTCACCATCTCCATCTCCTGATAGCAGGGACAACCGCATCGTGGAGTTAGAGGAGAGTATCCGCCGACTGAAGGCGAAGAACGCAAGGTACCACAGCCGACTGGCTGCGAAGCAGCCTATGCGTGACACGACGATCCCCAACGGGGATCCTGAGAACCTCAACGAGGAAATCCGCGACCCTGATTATGAGGATACTGGTGACTCGGAGGATGTCGAGACTTCTCTCACAAAGGACGGGGGACTCCCCGCCGTGTTTGAAGCCGGTCCGTCGAATCCCTTACCCCGAACAGGCGATGCGCCGGTAACTTCTCAAGAGGGGAATTCCCGACGTTCGGCCCTCGACCGACTAGGTCCGAGGGAGAATGTTGCGGAAAGTCAGGGCGCGCGGAGAGTGCACCGCCGCAAGCAGAGCCGGCGCCTCCGTACGGCCAGCCCTGATCTTAGGGACCACCTCACTGCTCAACGCATTCGGCGTGGCAATGATCTGAGAGCGCGGCTAAGCTCTAGAACCAACATCCCGCTGGCAGCCCCAACTAACGGGAACCGCCGCGCAGGACAGGGGTCTAACGAGAGGCTGCAGGTGACTCCTCCCGATCAAGGGGTTACTCCAACGACCGGTCTCGATGTGGTCACTATGATCCACAACCTTCGAAATGAGGTACGAGATCTCCGAGAATACGGAATAGGTGGAAGTGCCTACGGAGTCGTTGAGGAGAACTCATCGCCTTTCACTACTCAGATATTGGCTGAGGTTTGTACGGGGAATTTCAAGCTCCCAAACCTCGCTCCCTATGATGGGAAAGCAGATCCTGCTTACCACATCCAGCACTATGAAACCTGGATGACGATGCAGGGTGTTTCTCCTGGTGCCATGTGCCAAGCCTTTAGTTTGACCCTCGCCGGACCCGGCTTTGAGTGGTTCAAAAACTTAAGACCAGGAAGCATCCACTCGTTCAAAGACCTGAAGGACATGTTCCTGGCGCGGTTCGCTACGTCTATGGTCCAAAAGAAGACCAAGATGTACCTATGGTCAATCAGGCAAGAGAGTGGCGAGTCTCTTAGACGATACCTCGCCCGATTCACAGAAGAGTCAAACAAGGTCGACCGCTTTGACGACAGTGACGCAATTGCCGCTATCATAGAAGGCTTGCGCACGAGCGACTTCCTCAAGTCTGTCGTCGGCCGTGTCCCTTCCACCATGGCCGAATTAATGACTCGAGCTAAGACCTTCATGGGAGTCGAAGATTACCTCGACGGACGCAAGAGCACTAATCAAAGCTCTCGCCGTCGAGAAGAACCTATCCGCGAGCAAAACGAACCTCGTAAGAGGCGAAACAAGGGGAACCAGGTTTCTAGCAACCAACCCCCTGTACCTCAGAAACCGCGACTTGCGGAAAACTTCAAAGGGTACTCGTCGTTCACGCCGCTGAACACGGCGCCGGAAAGGATCTTGGCTCTGGCACGTGACAAGTTCACGCCCCCGGCTCCAATGAAGAAGGATCCCGCAACTCGCGATCGGTCCAGGTATTGTGAGTTCCATCGGGAATATGGTCATTTGACCTCGGAATGCTACAACCTCAAAAGGCAAATCGAGGCTCTGATCCAACGGGGCGAGCTGAAGGAGTTCGTGTTGCGCATGATTGGCGCTGCGGGCCCCACCGCGAACAGACAGCAGTCTGGTCAAGGAGGAGGAGCAGCCGCCTCTTCCAACCAAACCCCGGCTACTGCCAACGCCAACCCACAACTGCACGTGGTAACCACCATACTGGGAGGTCCACAGGATGGGGATTCAGCCCGTCAACGGAAGAAATTCCTTAGGGCCGTGTCTCAGGAAGACGCTGCTATGCACGTCAACTTCACATATGAAGAACCTCCGTCCGTGCCTCATGAGACGATGTATTTCACCAATGAAGAGGGCAAGCGAGTTGTGCATCCGCACAATGACGCGATCGTGCTCAAAGCCCAAGTGGCCAATAACTTGGTGAAAAGGGTTCTCATCGATAACGGCAGCGCTGCCGACATAATTTTCAAGTCCACCCTAGAGCGCATGAAGCTCGGGGGGCTGCGCCCGACTCCGACCCAAACGCCGTTGTTTGGGTTCACTGGGGAAAAGGTTATGACCGAGGGCATCATCGACCTGCCGGTCACCTTTGGGACCCCTGGAGGAATCGAAGCCGTTCACATGGTCCCATTCCTAGTGGTCGATCAAGAGTCGCCCTACAACTTAATCATCGGGCGACCCACGTTGAACCGGCTAAGGGCAATCACTTCCACGTATCACCTACTGGTGAAGTTCCCCACCGAAGGGGGAATTGGCATCATGGCTGGAGACCAATCCCAAGCCAGAATATGCTACGTGCAAGGAGTTGATGGCAAGTCCGCGGGAAAAGCGGTCAACACAATCTTCCAACTGGAAGACGATTACCCATGCAACCTAAGGGATGCAAGGAAGTTCGGAGAACTTGACCCCCGTGATGAAATCGAAAGACTTAAAGTGGAAACCTCCGATGATCTTGTGCCAATCGTCCTGGACGAGTCGAAGCCTGATCAAGTTGTAAAAATCGGCACCCGACTTCCACTCGCCATCAAAACTCAGCTTACCGCCTTCCTTAGGGAGTTCAAGGATGTTTTTGCATGGACTCATGCGGACATGCCCGGAATCGATCCCGAGGTAATAGTGCACCGACTGAACGACGACCCAAAGGTCGCCGAAAAAGTGCAGGCTAGACGAACGTTCAACCCAGAACGATACCTGGCCATAAATGAAGAGGTCGAGAAACTCCTCACCGCAAACTTCATTCGAGAGGCTAAGTACCCCAAGTGGGTCGCCAACGTGGTAATGGTAAAAAAGCCCAACGGGAAGTGGCGAATTTGTATAGACTACAAAGATCTTAACAAAGCCTGCCCTAAGGATTGCTTTCCACTCCCGCGCATCGAACAACTAGTGGACGCCACGGCCGGCCATGAACTCCTAAGCTTCATGGACGCCTATTCAGGCTACAACCAAATTCGAATGCACGAGCCCGATCAAATTAAGACGACCTTTGTCACTGATCGAGGTCTCTACTGTTACAAGGTCATGCCTTTCGGCCTTAAGAACGCGGGAGCAACATACCAACGCTTGGTAAATCGGATCTTCGCCGATCAAATCGGCAAGACGATGGAAGTGTACGTGGACGACATGCTCGTTAAAAGCCTACTGGCAACTAATCACGTACGCGACCTTAGGGAGATGTTCACAATCCTCCGCCGATATAAAATGAAGCTCAACCCCAACAAATGCGTATTCGGGGTTGAATCCGGAAAGTTCCTCGGTTATATCGTCAGCCGACGAGGCATAGAAGCGAACCCGGAAAAAATCAAGGCACTCCTTGAAATGAAATTGCCAAGACGAGTCAAAGAAGTGCAAAGCCTGACCGGTCGGGTTGCCGCTCTGACACGCTTCGTGTCTAAAGCCACCGACAAGTGTCAACCGTTCTTCAAAGCTCTGAAGAAGACGGACGGCTTTGAGTGGACGGACGAATGTGAAAGTGCCTTCCAAGAAATGAAGGCTTTCTTTGGGTCCCCACCATTCCTCTCTAAACCGAAAGAGGGCGAGACGCTGTACGTGTATCTCGCCGTCTCTGAAAGAGCTGTAAGCGCCGTCCTTGTCCGTGAAGAAAACAAGGTCAAATAGCCAATCTACTACGTAAGCAAAGCCTTACTCGACGCGGAAACGCGCTACACCGAGATTGAGAAGCTTTCTCTGGCTCTCGTAACGGCAGCTAAGAAGCTACGACCGTACTTCCAAGCTCACCCAATTGCGGTGCGAACTGAGCATCCAATCGGTAAAGCTCTTCAAAAGGGAACGTCGACTCGCATGGCGATCTGGTCCCAAGAATTGAGCGAGTACGGGATTGAGTTCCACCCAAGAACGGCTATAAAGGGGCAGGCCTTAGCCGACTTCGTGGCAGAATTCTCCTACGCTCCCGATATGGGAAGAGCGGAAACTGACTTAAACGATAACGAGCTAACTCGGAAAAGGAAGGTAGACCCAACGGGTCCCATCTGGGAGTTATACGTAGACGGAGCATCTAATGCTCGGGGGGCTGGCGCCGGAATAATCCTGATCAACCCCGATGGGGAAAAGCTGCGATATGCCCTTCACTACGGCTTCCAAGCCTCCAACAATGAAGCTGAATACGAAGCGCTCATTGTAGGGATAGAGCTAGCACAGAAGCTCGGCTCCCATAACCTGCGAATACACTGCGACTCGCAGTTGATCGTAAACCAGGTTAAGGGAGATTACATCGCCAAGGAGCCCAACATGGTCGCGTACCTGGCTAAGACGAATTCCAAACTCGATGCCTTTTCTTGGTTCGAGATTCACCAAATCCCGAGAGAACAAAATTCGGAGGCTGACGCGCTTGCTCGCCTCGGATCTGGCATCGACGAAGACGGATTGGGGACCGTGCCCATTGAATCTCTCCCACGACCATCCGTCTCCCGAGACGAAGTCGGGACCATAGAAGTGGCATCTCAGCCCACTTGGATGGACTCAATTGTCGAGTTTTTGCGAAGAGGGGAACTCCCCGAAGACCGCAAGGAAGCCGATAAACTGAGGGCCTTAGCATCCAAATATACGCTCCGTGAGGGCACGCTCTATAAGCGCGGTTACTCGACACCGCTGCTCCGATGCCTCGATAGCGTTGAGTCGACCAAGGTCCTCCGCGAAATCCATGAGGGCATCTGCGGAAACCACGCCGCTGGAACTTCCCTTGCGCTCAAAGCGCTTAAGCAAGGCTATTTCTGGCCTTCCATGAAGCGAGATGCTTGCGAATGGGCAAGTCGTTGCGATAAATGCCAGCGCTTCGCGGAAATTCCGCGACAGCCCCCGACCCCGTTAAGCAGCATCGTTGTCCCACGTCCCTTTGCTAAGTGGGGCGTGGACATCATTGGCAAGCTCCCTAGAGCGCCGAGGCAATACGAGTACGCCATTATCGCCATCGACTACTTCACTAAGTGGGTAGAGGCCGAGCCGCTTGCCAGAATAACTGAAGCAAACACGACAAACTTCATCTGGAAGAACATCATATGCAGGCACGGTATCCCCGCCTCGATTGTGACCGACAACGGGGCACAATTTGACAACGCGCGAGTAAGAGATATCTGCGATCAACTGAAGATCAGCAAGACCTTCTCCTCGCCGCGACATCCTCAGGCCAACGGCCAAGTCGAGGCAGTCAACAAGACTATCAAGAGCAACCTGAAAAAGAAGCTCGAAGACAAGAAAGGCGCCTGGGCCGATGAATTACCATTCGTCCTATGGGCATATAGGACAACCGCGCGAAACGCCACCGGCGAGACGCCATTCTCCCTTGCATATGGGGTCGAGGCCGTGGTTCCGATTGAAACCGAGATACCCACGTTCCGAGTCGACACGTTCGACGAAGCGGAAAATACGAGGCCATGCGCCTTGAGTCGGAACTGATCGATGAAAAGAGGGCAGAAGCATTCAGACGCCTCGCCGCACAGAAGCGCAAGGTCGAAAGATACTACAACTCCAAAATCAAAAGGCGAACCTTTACCATCGGAAGCCTCGTCCTCAGGCGAGTATTCCAAAACACACAAGTTCAAGGCACAAGCGTCCTAGGCCCGAACTGGGAAGGCCCTTACAGAGTCCGCAAAGTCATTCACGACGGGACATACTACATCGAGCACAGGGACGGAACAATCGAAGTCCTCGGGAGCGGCAAGGCCCTCCTCGGGATACCACTCCGTCCTAGCAAGCGACCTCGCCGATACTAACGCCTCAGCATCAGGGGTCTCGGGCTGAGAATCCCCTGGCTCCACGGAAGGGTCCCTGCCCTCCGACACGACCGCGGCAGCTGCCGACGGTACCTCGGGACACTCCGATGCGAGGCCTTCGGCCCCCGGACATGTCTCTGACTCACCTCCGGGATCTTCAGACTCGGGACCAAAGTCGTCCACGCAGTCTATCTCGTCGAGAACCGACTCTAGCGGAGTCACCGCATCCGCGTCCGTAACATCTCCCGGCACGCCTTGAAAGCCCAAGTCGGACGGCGGCACGTCGAGGCGAACTTTGTCACGGACCCCCCCGCCAACTAAGTTGATCACGAGGCGAGGGGCAGGCTCCCCGGACGCGGGACGATCAAACTCCCCACCTGTACCGCGCCCAGTTGGCGCGCACTCTTCGAGAGGCTGAGCAGCGGGCACGGTCGCACCCAGCTCGCCTTCCTCCAACCACTGCTCTACTCCGCTTGGATTTTCTTCCACGTGCAGGGGAACTTCCCTTAATCCCGCGAAGAGATCATCCTCTGCGTGTTCAGAACCCTGAAACAAGAGAGAGAAATCAATCTCGGGACTCTCAGCTGAGAAAAGGGGAGGGACACCCATAATGCAAGCGTAAAAAAAAGAAAAGAAGCGTAAGAAAAGAGAAAAAAATAAAGTGAGGAATAAAGGGAAGGGGGGAGGTCTATTTATAGACTTCTAGGGGGGTAGGAGTCGAAATCCTACTCCCACAAGGAGCAAAATCGGAGTAAAAACTCCAAAAAGTCGGAGTTCTCCCGCGCGAGGCGAGCCAGCCCCGCGCACGGGGCGCGCCGCGCGGGTCATGCAGCACAGACGGCGCGCCGCGCCGTCCAGGGCGCGCGCCGCGCGGCCCTCTAAAAAAAAAAAAAAAAAAAAAAAAAGAAGAAAGAAAAAAGAGAAGAGGAAAAAATTTTCCTCGGGGCCACAAGGCACGGGAAACATTTTCCTCAAACACCCAACTAGAAGAACAAAAAGTTCATCGCTGGGACGCCTCCTGAACAACGAACTTGGGGTGCTAATGTTGTCGGTCGATTTCGGAAAACTCGAGATGCCAAGAAGGCACGTCGCTCAAAGGGCCGATGGTCAGGCCGGAGGTCCTGAAGAGCGGCAAATCTTCAAGCCCTCGCCCAAACTTCGACCCTCTCCTCGAGTCGAGCCTTGAGTCAATCTCCTCGAGTCGAGCTTCGCTCCTCGAGTCGAGCCTTGAATGGTTCCTCGAATCGAGCCTTTAATTGTTCCTCGAGTCGAGCCTCGAGCCATTTTCGAGTCGAGCCTCGAGTCATCCTCGAGTTACTCCTCGAATCAAGTCGCTAGTCGCTCTCGTCGGGCCGAGCCTTGCTCCTCGAATCGAGTCACTCTCATCAAGTAGAAAGCTTCATATTTCACGTGAGAAGAATGACATTCGAAGGCCCGCAAGAACCCGGCCAAGACGAGCCGTCCATCACGCACACAGCGCGCTACGCCGGCCGGCCGTGCAGCAGACGGCGCGCCGCGCCATACAGGCGCACGCCGCGCGCTCCATGCGCCGTGCGACCTGCGCCGCGCCTGGTGACCCTCGCGCCACGCCCGGTGACACGCGCGCCGGCCGGCCGTGCAGCAGACGGCGCGCCGCGCCTGGTGACCCTCGCGCCGCGCCTGGTGACCCTCGCGCCGCGCCCGGTTACACGCGCGCCGCGCCCCTTGCGCCGCGCGCCGCGCGCCGCGCGTTGTGCGCCGCTCTTTGCGCGCCGCGCGCGCCGTGCGCCTCCACTTGATGGCATGCGCGATCCTAGTCCCACGTGGACGAAAAAGGGACCTTCTAAGGCTCCCAAACACCTATAAATACCCTCTCCCATTGAGGGGAAAATCCATCCCAAAATATCCAATAATTCTCTTCATCTCTTATCGACACGCTCGATTTCTCTGCTTCTCTGGATGGCACATTTGGCCTGAAGCAGGTTCTCTTCTCTCTCCCTCGTTCTCAAAGGTCCCGAAGCACTCACGGGAACTTCCCGGACGTCGCTCCCTTTGCCCGAACGTTCTCCGGTGCTCAAGCACGCCCCTAGGGTTCTCAACTAGAGCTACCCTTGCGCGTCTAACACGCTAGACGCGTACGCGATCTCCGAAGTTCTGAGACGCTGCCGAGGACTCCTCGCGCCCCGTTTCCTTCGTCGAGCACGCCTCTTCGCCAAGGCTCCACGCCTCATACTGCGTCACACACGCTTGAACTACGTTCTGACCTGATCCCACGCACGGGTACGTAGGCAGCCGACAACCAAGGCACGGTCACTCCTCCTCCTCACCCCCTACCTCTCCCGAGAGGCGGGTCGATCGGAAAAAACCCTAGCTCGAGACTATCGAGTTCACACTCTTGGCCCGGGTGCGATCACTTGGTCCGGCCTTGGATCGAACCGCCCGAAGTTTTAAATAGTTGTTCATTTTCGTGCGACAACAGCCATAACTCTTTCATATGGTGTGAGATTTTGAAGATTCTTGTCTCTTTTGATAGATGGTTACCATGTTTTCGAGGATATGTAGACGTATCATTAGTTTTCGATGCCTATAAAAATATCACAAATCCTCTTCAAAGCAAAAGGGGTTAGTACACGAAAAAATTGCAAAATTTGAATATGCCATAACTCTTTCATATGGTGTGAAATTTTGAAGATTCTTGTCTCTTTTGGTCTATGGTTACCATATTTTTGAGAATATGTAGGCGTATCATTAGCTTTGGATCCCTATAAAATTTCACAAATCCTCTTCACAGCCAAAGGGGTTAGTACACGAAAAAAATGCAAAATTTGAAATTGCCATAACTCTTTCATATGGTGTGAGATTTTGAAGATTCTTGTCTCTTTTGGTCGATGGTTACCATGTTTTCGAGAATATGTAGACGGAGCATTAGTTTTCGATGCCTATAAAAATTTCACAAATCCTCTTCAAAGCCAAAGGGGTTAGTACACGAAAAAATTACAAAATTTGAAACTCCCATAACTTTTCATATGGTGTGAGATTTTGAAGATTCTTGTCTCTTTTGGTCGATGGTTACCATATTTTCGAGAATAAGTAGGCGTATCATTAGTTTTCGATCCCTATAAAAATTTCACAAATCCTCTTCAAAGCCAAAGGGGTTAATACACGGAAAAATTGCAAAATTTGAAACTGCCATAACTCTTTCATATGGTTTGAGATTTTGAAGATTCTTGTCTCTTTTGGTCGATGGTTACCATGTTTTTGAAGATATGTAGACGTATTATTAGTTTTCGATGCTTATAAAAATATCACAAATCCTCTTCAAAGCCAAAGGGGTTAGTACACGAAAAAATTGCAAAATTTGAATATGCCATAACTCTTTCATATGGTGTGAGGTTTTGAAGGTTCTTGTCTCTTTTGGTCGATGGTTTCCATATTTTTTAGAATATATAGGTGTATCATTAGTTTTGGATCCCTATAAAAATTTCACAAATCCTCTTCAAAGCCAAAGGGATTAGTACACGAAAAAATTGCAAAATTTGAAACTGCCATAACTCTTTCATATGGTGTGAGATTTTGAAGATTCTTGTCTCTTTTGGTCGGTGGTTACCATGTTTTCGTGAATATGTAGACGTAGCATTAGTTTTTGATGCCTATAAAAATTTCACAAATCCTCTTCAAAGCCAAAGGGGTTAGTACACGAAAAAAATACAAAATTTGAAACTCCCATAACTCTTTCATATGGTGTGAGATTTTGAAGATTCTTGTCTCTTTTGGTCGATGGTTACCATATTTTCGAGAATATGTAGGCGTATCATTAGTTTTCGATCCCTATAAAAATTTCACAAATCCTCTTCAAAGCCAAAGGGGTTAATACACGGAAAAATTGCAAAATTTGAAACTGCCATAACTCTTTCATATGGTTTGAGATTTTGAAGATTCTTGTCTCTTTTGGTCGATGGTTACCATGTTTTTGAAGATATGTAGACGTATTATTAGTTTTCGATGCTTATAAAAATATCACAAATCCTCTTCAAAGCCAAAGGGGTTAGTACACGTAAAAATTGCAAAATTTGAATACGCCATAACTCTTTCATATGGTGTGAGATTTTGAAGGTTCTTGTCTCTTTTGGTCGATGGTTTCCATATTTTTTAGAATATATAGGTGTATCATTAGTTTTGGATCCCTATAAAAATTTCACAAATCCTCTTCAAAGCCAAAGGGATTAGTACACGAAAAAATTGCAAAATTTGAAACTTCCATAACTCTTTCATATGGTGTGAGATTTTGAAGATTCTTGTCTCTTTTGGTTGGTGGTTACCATGTTTTCGTGAATATGTAGACGTAGCATTAGTTTTTGATGCCTATAAAAATATCACAAATCCTCTTCAAAGCCAAAGGGGTTAGTACACGAAAAAAATACAAAATTTGAAACTCCCATAACTCTTTCATATGGTGTGAGATTTTGTGGATTCTTGTCTCTTTTGGTCGATGGTTACCATATTTTCGAGAATATGTAGGCGTATCATTAGTTTTCGATCCATATAAAAATTTCACAAATCCTCTTCAAAGCCAAAGGGGTTAACACACGGAAAAATTGCAAAATTTGAAACTGCGATAACTCTTTCATATGGTTTGAGATTTTGAAGATTCTTGTCTCTTTTGGTCGATGGTTACCATGTTTTTGAAGATATGTAGACGTATTATTAGTTTTCGATGCTTATAAAAATATCACAAATCCTCTTCAAAGCCAAAGGGGTTAGTACACGAAAAAATTGCAAAATTTGAATATGCCATAACTCTTTCATATGGTGTGAGATTTTGAAGGTTCTTGTCTCTTTTGGTCGATGGTTTCCATATTTTTTAGAATATATAGGTGTATCATTAGTTTTGGATCCCTATAAAAATTTCACAAATCCTCTTCAAAGCCAAAGGGATTAGTACACGAAAAAATTGCAAAATTTGAAACTGCCATAACTCTTTCATATGGTGTGAGATTTTGAAGATTCTTGTCTCTTTTGGTCGGTGGTTACCATGTTTTCGTGAATATGTAGACGTAGCATTAGTTTTTGATGCCTATAAAAATTTCACAAATCCTCTTCAAAGCCAAAGGGGTTAGTACACGAAAAAAATTGCAAAATTTGAAAATGCCATAACTCTTTCATATGGTGTGAGATTTTGAAGATTCTTGTCTCTTTTGGTCGATGGTTACCATGTTTTCAAGAATATGTAGACGTAGCATTAGTTTTCGATCTCTATAAAAATTTCACAAATCCTCTTCAAAGCCAAACGGGTCAATACACGGAAAAATTGCAAAATTTGAAAATGCCATAACTCTTTCATATGGTGTGAGATTTTGAAGATTCTTGTCTCTTTTGGTCGATGGTTACCATGTTTTCGAGGATATGTAGACGTATCATTAGTTTTCGATGCCTATAAAAATATCACAGATCCTTTCAAAGCAAAAGGGGTTAGTACACGAAAAAATTGCAAAATTTGAATATGCCATAACTCTTTCATATGGTGTGAAATTTTGAGGATTCTTGTCTCTTTTGGTCTATGGTTACCATATTGTTGAGAATATATAGGCGTATCATTAGTTTTGGATCCCTATAAAAATTTCACAAATCCTCTTCAAAGCCAAAGGGATTAGTACATGAAAAAATTGCAAAATTTGAAACTGCCATAACTCTTTCATATGGTGTGAGATTTTGAAGATTCTTGTCTCTTTTGGTCGGTGGTTACCATGTTTTCGTGAATATGTAGACGTAGCATTAGTTTTTGATGCCTATAAAAATTTCACAAATCCTCTTCAAAGGCAAAGGGGTTAGTACACGAAAAAATTACAAAATTTGAAACTCCCATATCTCTTTCATATTGTGTGAGATTTTGAAGATTCTTGTCTCTTTTGGTCGATGGTTACCATATTTTCTAGAATATGTAGGCGTATCATTATTTTTCGATCCCTATTAAAATTTCACAAATCCTCTTCAAAGCCAAACGGGTCAATACACGGAAAAATTGCAAAATTTGAAAATGCCATAACTCTTTCATATGGTGTGAGATTTTGAAGATTCTTGTCTCTTTTGGTCGATGGATACCATGTTTTCGAGGATATGTAGACGTATCATTAGTTTTCGATGCCTATAAAAATATCACAGATCCTTTCAAAGCAAAAGGGGTTAGTACACGAAAAAATTGCAAAATTTGAATATGCCATAACTCTTTCATATGGTGTGAAATTTTGAGGATTCTTGTCTCTTTTGGTCTATGGTTACCATATTGTTGAGAATATATAGGCGTATCATTAGTTTTGGATCCCTATAAAAATTTCACAAATCCTCTTCAAAGCCAAAGGGATTAGTACATGAAAAAATTGCAAAATTTGAAACTGCCATAACTCTTTCATATGGTGTGAGATTTTGAAGATTCTTGTCTCTTTTGGTCGGTGGTTACCATGTTTTCGTGAATATGTAGACGTAGCATTAGTTTTTGATGCCTATAAAAATTTCACAAATCCTCTTCAAAGGCAAAGGGGTTAGTACACGAAAAAATTACAAAATTTGAAACTCCCATATCTCTTTCATATTGTGTGAGATTTTGAAGATTCTTGTCTCTTTTGGTCGATGGTTACCATATTTTCTAGAATATGTAGGCGTATCATTATTTTTGGATCCCTATTAAAATTTCACAAATCCTCTTCAAAGCCAAAGGTAACATACACGTAAAAATTACAAAATTTGAAACTGCCATAACTCTTTCATATGGTGTGAGATTTTGAAGATTCTTGTCTCTTTTGATCGATGGTTACCATGTTTTTGAAGATATGTAGACGTATTATTAGTTTTCGATGCCTATAAAAATATCACAAATCCTCTTCAAAGCCAAAGGGGTTAGTACACGAAAAAATTGCAAAATTTGAATATGCCATAACTCTTTCATATGGTGTGAGATTTTGAAGATTCTTGTCTCTTTTGGTCGATGGTTTCCATATTTTTGTGAATATGTAAGTGTATCATTAGTTTTGGATCCCTATAAAAATTTCACAAATCCTCTTCAAAGCCAAAGGGATTAGTACACGAAAAAATTGCTAAATTTGAATATGCCATAACTCTTTCATATGGTGTGAGATTTTGAAGATTCTTGTCTCTTTTGGTCGATGGTTTCCATATTTTTTTAGAATATGTAGGTGTATCATTAGTTTTGGATCCCTATAAAAATTTCACAAATCATCTTCAAAGCCAAAGGGATTAGTACACGAAAAAATTGCAAAATTTGTAACAGCCATAACTCTTTCATATGGTGTGAGATTTTGAAGATTCTTGTCTCTTTTAGTCGGTGGTTACCATGTTTTCTTGAATATGTAGACGTAACGTTAGTTTTCGATGCCTAGAAAAATTTCACAAATCCTCTTCAAAGACAAAGGGGTTAGTACACGAAAAAAATTCCAAAATTTGAAACTGCCATAACTCTTTCATATGGTGTGAGATTTTGAAGATTCTTGTCTCTTTTGGTCGATGGATACCATGTTTTCAGGAATATGTAGACGTAGCATTAGTTTTTGATCCCTATAAAAATTTCACAAATCCTCTTCAAAGCCAAAGGGGTCATACACGGAAAAATTGCAAAATTTGAAACTGCCATAACTCTTTCATATGGTGTGAGATTTTGAAGATTCTTGTCTCTTTTGGTCGATGGTTACCATGTTTTCGAGGATATGTAGACGTATCATTAGTTTTCGATGCCTATAAAAATATCACAAATCCTCTTCAAAGCAAAAGGGGTTAGTACACGAAAAAATTGCAAAATTTGAATATGCCATAACTCTTTCATATGGTGTGAAATTTTGAAGATTCTTGTCTCTTTTGGTCTATGGTTACCATATTTTTGAGAATATGTAGGCGTATCATTAGTTATGGATCCCTATAAAAATTTCACAAATCCTCTTCAAAGCCAAAGGGGTTAGTACACGAAAAAAATGCAAAATTTGAAATTGCCATAACTCTTTCATATTGTGTTAGATTTTGAAGATTCTTGTCTCTTTTGGTCGATGGTTACCATGTTTTCGAGAATATGTAGACGGAGCATTAGTTTTCGATGCCTATAAAAATTTACAAATCCTCTTCAAAGCCAAAGGGGTTAGTACACGAAAAAATTGCAAAATTTGAATATGCCATAACTCTTTCATATGGTGTGAGATTTTGAAGATTCTTGTCTCTTTTGGTCGATGGTTTCCATATTTTTTAGAATATGTAAGTGTATCATTAGTTTTGGATCCCTATAAAAATTTCACAAATCCTCTTCAAAGCCAAAGGGATTAGTACACGAAAAAATTGCTAAACTTGAATATGCCATAACTCTTTCATATGGTGTGAGATTTTGAAGATTCTTGTCTCTTTAGGTCGATGGTTACCATATTTTCGAGAATATGTAGGCGTATCATTAGTTTTCGATCCCTATAAAATTTCACAAATCCTCTTCAAAGCCAAAGGGGTTAATACACGGAAAAATTGGAAAATTTGAAACTCCCATAACTCTTTCATATTGTGTTAGATTTTGAAGATTCTTGTCTCTTTTGGTCGATGGTTACCATGTTTTCGAGAATATGTAGACGGAGCATTAGTTTTCGATGCCTATAAAAATTTCACAAATCCTCTTCAAAGCCAAAGGGGTCATACACGGAAAAATTGCAAAATTTGAAACTGCCATAACTCTTTCATATGGTGTGAGATTTTGAAGATTCTTGTCTCTTTTGGTCGATGGTTACCATGTTTTCGAGGATATGTAGACGTATCATTAGTTTTCGATGCCTATAAAAATATCACAAATCCTCTTCAAAGCAAAAGGGGTTAGTACACGAAAAAATTGCAAAATTTGAATATGCCATAACTCTTTCATATGGTGTGAAATTTTGAAGATTCTTGTCTCTTTTGGTCTATGGTTACCATATTTTTGAGAATATGTAGGCGTATCATTAGTTATGGATCCCTATAAAAATTTCACAAATCCTCTTCAAAGCCAAAGGGGTTAGTACACGAAAAAAATGCAAAATTTGAAATTGCCATAACTCTTTCATATTGTGTTAGATTTTGAAGATTCTTGTCTCTTTTGGTCGATGGTTACCATGTTTTCGAGAATATGTAGACGGAGCATTAGTTTTCGATGCCTATAAAAATTTACAAATCCTCTTCAAAGCCAAAGGGGTTAGTACACGAAAAAATTGCAAAATTTGAATATGCCATAACTCTTTCATATGGTGTGAGATTTTGAAGATTCTTGTCTCTTTTGGTCGATGGTTTCCATATTTTTTAGAATATGTAAGTGTATCATTAGTTTTGGATCCCTATAAAAATTTCACAAATCCTCTTCAAAGCCAAAGGGATTAGTACACGAAAAAATTGCTAAACTTGAATATGCCATAACTCTTTCATATGGTGTGAGATTTTGAAGATTCTTGTCTCTTTTGGTCGATGGTTTCCATATTTTTTTAGAATATGTAGGTGTATCATTAGTTTTGGATCCCTATAAAAATTTCACAAATCCTCTTCAAAGCCAAAGGGATTAGTACACGAAAAAATTGCAAAATTTGTAACAGCCATAACTCTTTCATATGGTGTGAGATTTTGAAGATTCTTGTCTCTTTTGGTCGGTGGTTACCATGTTTTCTTGAACATGTAGACGTAGCGTTAGTTTTCGATGCCTAGAAAAATTTCACAAATCCTCTTCAAAGACAAAGGGGTTAGTACACGAAAAAAATTGCAAAATTTGAAACTGCCATAACTCTTTCATATGGTGTGAGATTTTGAAGATTCTTGTCTCTTTTGGTCGATGGATACCATGTTTTCAGGAATATGTAGACGTAGCATTAGTTTTCGATCCCTATAAAAATTTCACAAATCCTCTTCAAAGCCAAAGGGGTCAATACACGGAAAAATTGCAAAATTTGAAACTGCCATAACTCTTTCATATGGTGTGAGATTTTGAAGATTCTTGTCTCTTTTGGTCGATGGTTACCATATTTTCGAGGATATGTAGACGTATCATTAGTTTTCGATGCCTATAAAAATATCACAAATCCTCTTCAAAGCAAAAGGGGTTAGTACACGAAAAAATTGCAAAATTTGAATATGCCATAACTCTTTCATATGGTGTGAAATTTTGAAGATTCTTGTCTCTTTTGGTCTATGGTTACCATATTTTTTAGAATATGTAGGCGTATCATTAGTTATGGATCCCTATAAAAATTTCACAAATCCTCTTCAAAGCCAAAGGGGTTAGTACACGAAAAAAAATGCAAAATTTGAAATTGCCATAACTCTTTCATATGGTGTGAGATTTTGAAGATTCTTGTCTCTTTTGGTCGATGGTTACCATGTTTTCGAAAATATGTAGACGGAGCATTAGTTTTCGATGCCTATAAAAATTTCACAAATCCTCTTCAAAGCCAAAGGGGTTAATATATGAAAAAATTACAAAATTTGAAACTCCCATAAGTCTTTCATATGGTGTGAGATTTTGAAGATTCTTGTCTCTTTTGGTCGATGGTTACCATATTTTCTAGAATATGTAGGCGTATCATTATTTTTCGATCCCTATAAAAATTTCACAAATCCTCTTCAAAGCCAAAGATAACATACACGGAAAAATTGCAAAATTTGAAACTGCCATAACTCTTTCATATGGTGTGAGATTTTGAAGATTCTTGTCTCTTTTGGTCGATGGTTACCATGTTTTTGAAGATATGTAGACGTATTATTAGTTTTCAATGCCTATAAAAATATCACAAATCCTCTTCAAAGCCAAAGGGGTTAGTACACGAAAAAATTGCAAAATTTGAATATGCCATAACTCTTTCATATGGTGTGAGATTTTGAAGATTCTTGTCTCTTTTGGTCGGTGGTTACCATGTTTTCGTGAATATGTAGACGTAGCATTAGTTTTTGATGCCTATAAAAATTTCACAAATCCTGTTCAAAGCCAAAGGGGTTAGTACACGGAAAAAATTACAAAATTTGAAACTGCCATAACTCTTACATATGGTGTTAGATTTCTAAGATTCTTGTCTCTTTTGGTCGATGGTTACCATGTTTTCAAGAACATGTAGACGTAGCATTAGTTTTCGATCCCTATAAAAATTTCACAAATCCTCTTCAAAGCCAAAGGTGTTAGTACACGAAAAAAATTGCAAAATTTGAAACTGCCATAAATCTTTCATATGGTGTGAGATTTTGAAGATTTTTGTCTCTTTTGGTCTATGGTTACCATATTTTTTAGAATATGTAGGCGTATCATTAGTTTTGGATCCCTATAAAAATTTCGCAAATCCTCTTCAAAGCCAAAGGGGTTAGTACACGAAAAAATTACAAAATTTGAAACTGCCGTAACTCTTTCATATGGTATGAGATTTTGAAGATTCTTGTCTCCTTTGGTCTATGGTTACCATATTTTTGAGAATATGTAGGCGTATCATTAGTTTTGTATCCCTAGAAAAATTTTACAAATCCTCTTCAAAGCAAAAGGGGTTAGTACACGAAAAAAATGCAAGATTTGAAATTGCCATAACTCTTTCATATGGTTTGAGATTTTGAAGATTCTTGTCTCTTTTGGTCGATGGTTACCATGTTTTCGAGAATATGTAGACGGAGCATTAGTTTTCGATGCCTATAAAAATTTCACAAATCCTCTTCAAAGCCAAAGGGGTTAGTATATGAAAAAATTACAAAATTTGAAACTCCCATATCTCTTTCATATGGTGTGAGATTTTGAAGATTCTTGTCTCTTTTGGTCGATGGTTACCATATTTTCTAGAATATGTAGGCGTATCATTATTTTTCGATCCCTATAAAAATTTCACAAATCCTCTTCAAAGCCAAAGATAACATACACGGAAAAATTGCAAAATTTGAAACTGCCATAACTCTTTCATATGGTGTGAGATTTTGAAGATTCTTGTCGCTTTTGGTCGGTGGTTACCATGTTTTTTAGAATATGTAGGTGTATCATTAGTTTTGGATCCCTATAAAAATTTCACAAATCCTCTTCAAAGCCAAAGGGATTAGTACACGAAAAAATTGCAAAATTTGTAACTGGCATAACTCATTCATATGGTGTGACATTTTTAAGATTCTTGTCGCTTTTGGTCGGTGGTTACCATGTTTTCGTGAATATGTAGACGTAGCATTAGTTTTCGATGCCTATAAAAATTTCACAAATCCTCTTCAAATCCAAAGGGGTTAGTACACGAAAAAAATTGCAAAATTTGAAACTGCCATAACTCTTTCATATGGTGTGAGATTTTGAAGATTCTTGTCTCTTTTGGTCGATGGTTACCATGTTTTCAGGAATATGTGGACGTAGCATTAGTTTTCGATCCCTATAAAAATTTCACAAATCCTCTTCAAAGCCAAAGGGGTCAATACACGGAAAAATTGCAAAATTTGAAACTACCATAACTCTTTCATATGGTGTGAGATTTTGAAGATTCTTGTCTCTTTTGGTCGATGGTTACCATGTTTTTTAGAATATGTAGGCGTATCATTAGTTTTGGATCCCTATAAAAATTTCACAAATCCTCTTCAAAGCCAAAGGGGTTAGTACACGAAAAAAAATGCAAAATTTGAAATTGCCATAACTCTTTCATATGGTGTGAGATTTTGAAGATTCTTGTCTCTTTTGGTCGATGGTTACCATGTTTTCGAGAATATGTAGACGGAGCATTAGTTTTCGATGCCTATAAAAATTTCACAAATCCTCTTCAAAGCCAAAGGGGTTAGTATATGAAAAAATTACAAAATTTGAAACTCCCATAACTCTTTCATATGGTGTGAGATTTTGAAGATTCTTTTCTCTTTTGGTCGATGGTTACCATATTTTCTAGAATATGTAGGCGTATCAATATTTTTCGATTCCTATAAAAATTTCACAAATCCTCTTCAAAGCCAAAGGGGTTAGTACACGAAAAAAAATGCAAAATTTGAAATTGCCATAACTCTTTCATATGGTGTGAGATTTTGAATATTCTTGTCTCTTTTGGTCGATGGTTTCCATATTTTTTAGAATATGTAGGTGTATCATTAGTTTTGGATCCCTATAAAAATTTCACAAATCATCTTCAAAGCCAAAGGGATTAGTACACGAAAAAATTGCAAAATTTGAAACTGCCATAACTCTTTCATACGGTGTGAGATTTTGAAGATTCTTGTCTCTTTTGGTCGGTGGTTACCATGTTTTCGTGAATATGTAGACGTAGAATTAGTTTTTGATGCCTATAAAAATTTCACAAATCCTGTTCAAAGCCAAAGGGGTTAGTACACGAAAAAAATTACAAAATTTGAAACTGCCATAACTCTTACATATGGTGTGAGATTTTGAAGATTCTTGTCTCTTTTGGTCGATGGTTACCATGTTTTCAAGAACATGTAGACGTAGCATTAGTTTTCGATCCCTAAAAAAATTTCACAAATCCTCTTCAAAGCCAAAGGTGTTAGTACACGAAAAAAATTGCAAAATTTGAAACTGCCATTACTCTTTCATATGGTGTGAGATTTTGAAGATTCTTGTCTCTTTTGGTCTATGGTTACCATATTTTTTAGAATATGTAGGCGTATCATTAGTTTTGGATCCCTATAAAAATTTCACAAATCCTCTTCAAAGCCAAAGGGGTTAGTACACGAAAAAATTACAAAATTTGAAATTGCCATAACTCTTTTATATGGTATGAGATTTTGAAGATTCTTGTCTCCTTTGGTCTATGGTTACCATATTTTTGAGAATATGTAGGCGTATCATTAGTTTTTTATCCTTATAAAAATTTCACAAATCCTCTTCAAAGCAAAAGGGGTTAGTACACGAAAAAATTGCAAAATTTGAATATGCCATAACTCTTTCATATGGTGTGAGATTTTGAAGATTCTTGTCTCTTTTGGTCAATGGTTACCATATTTTTTAGAATATGTAGGCGTATCATTAGTTTTGGATCCCTATAAAAATTGCACAAATCCCCTTCAAAGCCAAAGGGATTAGTACACGAAAAAATTGCAAAATTTGAAACTGCCATAACTCTTTCATATGGTGTGAGATTTTGAAGATTCTTGTCTCTTTTGGTCGGTGGTTACCATGTTATCGTGAATATGTAGACGTAGCATTAGTTTTTTATGCCTATAAAAATTTCACAAATCCTGTTCAAAGCCAAAGGGGTTAGTACACGAAAAAAATGCAAGATTTGAAATTGCCATAACTCTTTCATATGGTGTGAGATTTTGAAGATTCTTGTCTCTTTTGGTCGATGGATACCATGTTTTCATGAATATGTAGACGTAGCATTAGTTTTCGATCCCTATAAAAATTTCACAAATCCTCTTCAAAGCCAAAGGGGTCAATACACGGAAAAATTGCAAAATTTGAAACTGCCATAACTCTTTCATATGGTGTGAGATTTTGAAGATTCTTGTCTCTTTTGGTCGACGGTTACCATGTTTTCGAGGATATGTAGACGTATCATTAGTTTTCGATGCCTATAAAAATATCACAAATCCTCTTCAAAGCAAAAGGGGTTAGTACACGAAAAAATTGCAAAATTTGAATATGCCATAACTCTTTCATATGGTGTGAAATTTTGAAGATTCTTGTCTCTTTTGGTCTATGGTTACCATATTTTTGAGAATATGTAGGCGTATCATTAGTTTTGGATCCCTATAAAAATTTCACAAATCCTCTTCAAAGCCAAACGGGTTAGTACACGAAAAAAAATGCAAAATTTGAAATTACCATAACTCTTTCATATGGTGTGAGATTTTGAAGATTCTTGTCTCTTTTGGTTGATGGTTACCATGTTTTCGAGAATATGTAGACGGAGCATTAGTTTTCGATGCCTATAAAAATTTCACAAATCCTCTTCAAAGCCAAAGCGGTTAATATATGAAAAAATTACAAAATTTGAAACTCCCATAAGTCTTTCATATGGTGTGAGATTTTGAAGATTCTTGTCTCTTTTGGTCGATGGTTACCATATTTTCTAGAATATGTAGGCGTATCATTATTTTTCGATCCCTATAAAAATTTCACAAATCCTCTTCAAAGCCAAAGACAACATACACGGAAAAATTGCAAAATTTGAAACTGCCATAACTCTTTCATATGGTGTGAGATTTTGAATATTCTTGTCTCTTTTGGTCGATGGTTACCTTGTTTTTGAAGATATGTAGACGTATTATTAGTTTTTGATGCCTATAAAAATATCACAAATCCTCTTCAAAGCCAAAGGGGTTAGTACACGAAAAAATTGCAAAATTTGAATATGCCATAACTCTTTCATATGGTGTGAGATTTTGAAGATTCTTGTCTCTTTTGGTCGATGGTTTCCATATTTTTTAAAATATGTAGGTGTATCATTAGTTTTGGATCCCTATAAAAATTTCACAAATCATCTTCAAAGCCAAAGGGATTAGTACACGAAAAAATTGCAAAATTTGAAACTGCCATAACTCTTTCATATGGTGTGAGATTTTGAAGATTCTTGTCTCTTTTTGTCGGTGGTTACCATGTTTTCGTGAATATGTAGACGTAGCATTAGTTTTTGATGCCTATAAAAATTTCACAAATCCTGTTCAAAGTCAAAGGGGTTAGTACACGAAAAAAATTACAAAATTTGAAACTGCCATAACTCTTACATATGGTGTGAGATTTTGAAGATTCTTGTCTCTTTTGGTCGATGGTTACCATGTTTTCAAGAACATGTAGACGTAGCATTAGTTTTCGATCCCTATAAAAATTTCACAAATCCTCTTCAAAGCCAAAGGTGTTAGTACACGAAAAAAATTGCAAAATTTGAAACTGCCATAAATCTTTCATATGGTGCGAGATTTTGAAGATTCTTGTCTCTTTTGGTCTATGGTTACCATATTTTTTAGAATATGTAGGCGTATCATTAGTTTTGGATCCCTATAAAAATTTCACAAATCCTCTTCAAAGCCAAAGGGGTTAGTACACGAAAAAAAATGCAAAATTTGAAATTGCCATAACTCTTTCATATGGTGTGAGATTTTGAAGATTCTTGTCTCTTTTGGTCGATGGTTACCATGTTTTCGAGAATATGTAGACGGAGCATTAGTTTTCGATGCCTATAAAAATTTCACAAATCCTCTTCAAAGACAAAGAGGTTAATATATGAAAAAATTACAAAATTTGAAACTCCCATAAGTCTTTCATATGGTGTGAGATTTTGAAGATTCTTGTCTCTTTTGGTCGATGGTTACCATATTTTCTAGAATATGTAGGCGTATCATTATTTTTCGATCCCTATAAAAATTTCACAAATCCTCTTCAAAGCCAAAGATAACATACACGGAAAAATTGCAAAATTTGAAACTGCCATAACTCTTTCATATGGTGTGAGATTTTGAATATTCTTGTCTCTTTTGGTCGATGGTTACCATGTTTTTGAAGATATGTAGACGTATTATTAGTTTTCGATGCCTATAAAAATATCACAAATCCTCTTCAAAGCCAAAGGGGTTAGTACACGAAAAAATTGCAAAATTTGAATATACCATAACTCTTTCATATGGTGTGAAATTTTGAAGATTCTTGTCTCTTTTGGTCTATGGTTACCATATTTTTTAGAAAATGTAGGCGTATCATTAGTTTTGGATCCCTATAAAAATTTCACAAATCCTCTTCAAAGCCAAAGGGGTTAGTACACGAAAAAAAAATGCAAAATTTGAAATTGCCATAACTCTTTCATATGGTGTGAGATTTTGAAGATTCTTGTCTCTTTTGGTCGATGGTTACCATGTTTTCGAGAATATGTAGACGGAGCATTAGTTTTCGATGCCTATAAAAATTTCACAAATCCTCTTCAAAGACAAAGGGGTTAATATATGAAAAAATTACAAAATTTGAAACTCCCATAAGTCTTTCATATGGTGTGAGATTTTGAAGATTCTTGTCTCTTTTGGTCGATGGTTACCATATTTTCTAGAATATGTAGGCGTATCATTATTTTTCGATCCCTATAAAAATTTCACAAATCCTCTTCAAAGCCAAAGGTGTTAGTACACGAAAAAAATTGCAAAATTTGAAACTGCCATAAATCTTTCATATGGTGCGAGATTTTGAAGATTCTTGTCTCTTTTGGTCTATGGTTACCATATTTTTTAGAATATGTAGGCGTATCATTAGTTTTGGATCCCTATAAAAATTTCACAAATCCTCTTCAAAGCGAAAGGGGTTAGTACACGAAAAAATTACAAAATTTGAAATTGCCATAACTCTTTTATATGGTATGAGATTTTGAAGATTCTTGTCTCCTTTGGTCTATGGTTACCATATTTTTGAGAATATGTAGGCGTATCATTAGTTTTTTATCCTTATAAAAATTTCACAAATCCTCTTCAAAGCAAAAGGGGTTAGTACACGAAAAAATTGCAAAATTTGAATATGCCATAACTCTTTCATATGGTGTGAGATTTTGAAGATTCTTGTCTCTTTTGGTCAATGGTTACCATATTTTTTAGAATATGTAGGCGTATCATTAGTTTTGGATCCCTATAAAAATTGCACAAATCCCCTTCAAAGCCAAAGGGATTAGTACACGAAAAAATTGCAAAATTTGAAACTGCCATAACTCTTTCATATGGTGTGAGATTTTGAAGATTCTTGTCTCTTTTGGTCGGTGGTTACCATGTTATCGTGAATATGTAGACGTAGCATTAGTTTTTTATGCCTATAAAAATTTCACAAATCCTGTTCAAAGCCAAAGGGGTTAGTACACGAAAAAAATGCAAGATTTGAAATTGCCATAACTCTTTCATATGGTGTGAGATTTTGAAGATTCTTGTCTCTTTTGGTCGATGGATACCATGTTTTTATGAATATGTAGACGTAGCATTAGTTTTCGATCCCTATAAAAATTTCACAAATCCTCTTCAAAGCCAAAGGGGTCAATACACGAAAAAATTGCAAAATTTGAAACTGCCATAACTCTTTCATATTGTGTGAGATTTTGAAGATTCTTGTCTCTTTTGGTCGACGGTTACCATGTTTTCGAGGATATGTAGACGTATCATTAGTTTTCGATGCCTATAAAAATATCACAAATCCTCTTCAAAGCAAAAGGGGTTAGTACACGAAAAAATTGCAAAATTTGAATATGCCATAACTCTTTCATATGGTGTGAAATTTTGAAGATTCTTGTCTCTTTTGGTCTATGGTTACCATATTTTTGAGAAAATGTAGGCGTATCATTAGTTTTGGATCCCTATAAAAATTTCACAAATCCTCTTCAAAGCCAAAGGGGTTAGTACACGAAAAAAAATGCAAAATTTGAAATTGCCATAACTCTTTCATATGGTGTGAGATTTTGAAGATTCTTGTCTCTTTTGGTCGATGGTTACCATGTTTTCGAGAATATGTAGACGGAGCATTAGTTTTCGATGCCTATAAAAATTTCACAAATCCTCTTCAAAGACAAAGAGGTTAATATATGAAAAAATTACAAAATTTGAAACTCCCATAAGTCTTTCATATGGTGTGAGATTTTGAAGATTCTTGTCTCTTTTGGTCGATGGTTACCATATTTTCTAGAATATGTAGGCGTATCATTATTTTTCGATCCCTATAAAAATTTCACAAATCCTCTTCAAAGCCAAAGATAACATACACGGAAAAATTGCAAAATTTGAAACTGCCATAACTCTTTCATATGGTGTGAGATTTTGAATATTCTTGTCTCTTTTGGTCGATGGTTACCATGTTTTTGAAGATATGTAGACGTATTATTAGTTTTCGATGCCTATAAAAATATCACAAATCCTCTTCAAAGCCAAAGGGGTTAGTACACGAAAAAATTGCAAAATTTGAATATACCATAACTCTTTCATATGGTGTGAAATTTTGAAGATTCTTGTCTCTTTTGGTCTATGGTTACCATATTTTTTAGAAAATGTAGGCGTATCATTAGTTTTGGATCCCTATAAAAATTTCACAAATCCTCTTCAAAGCCAAAGGGGTTAGTACACGAAAAAAAAATGCAAAATTTGAAATTGCCATAACTCTTTCATATGGTGTGAGATTTTGAAGATTCTTGTCTCTTTTGGTCGATGGTTACCATGTTTTCGAGAATATGTAGACGGAGCATTAGTTTTCGATGCCTATAAAAATTTCACAAATCCTCTTCAAAGACAAAGGGGTTAATATATGAAAAAATTACAAAATTTGAAACTCCCATAAGTCTTTCATATGGTGTGAGATTTTGAAGATTCTTGTCTCTTTTGGTCGATGGTTACCATATTTTCTAGAATATGTAGGCGTATCATTATTTTTCGATCCCTATAAAAATTTCACAAATCCTCTTCAAAGCCAAAGGTGTTAGTACACGAAAAAAATTGCAAAATTTGAAACTGCCATAAATCTTTCATATGGTGCGAGATTTTGAAGATTCTTGTCTCTTTTGGTCTATGGTTACCATATTTTTTAGAATATGTAGGCGTATCATTAGTTTTGGATCCCTATAAAAATTTCACAAATCCTCTTCAAAGCAAAAGGGGTTAGTACACGAAAAAATTACAAAATTTGAAACTGCCGTAACTCTTTCATATGGTATGAGATTTTGAAGATTCTTGTCTCCTTTGGTCTATGGTTACCATATTTTTGAGAATATGTAGGCGTATCATTAGTTTTGTATCCCTAGAAAAATTTCACAAATCCTCTTCAAAGCAAAAGGGGTTAGTACACGAAAAAAATGCAAGATTTGAAATTGCCATAACTCTTTCATATGGTTTGAGATTTTGAAGATTCTTGTCTCTTTTGGTCGATGGTTACCATGTTTTCGAGAATATGTAGACGGAGCATTAGTTTTCGATGCCTATAAAAATTTCACAAATCCTCTTCAAAGCCAAAGGGGTTAGTATATGAAAAAATTACAAAATTTGAAACTCCCATAACTCTTTCATATGGTGTGAGATTTTGAAGATTCTTGTCTGTTTTGGTCGATGGTTACCATGTTTTCAGGAATATGTGGACGTAGCATTAGTTTTCGATCCCTATAAAAATTTCACAAATCCTCTTCAAAGCCAAAGATAACATACACGGAAAAATTGCAAAATTTGAAACTGCCATAACTCTTTCATATGGTGTGAGATTTTGAAGATTCTTGTCTCTTTTGGTCGATGGTTACTATGTTTTTTAGAATATGTAGGCGTATCATTAGTTTTGGATCCCTATAAAAATTTCACAAATCCTCTTCAAAGCCAAAAGGGTTAGTACACGAAAAAAAATGCAAAATTTGAAATTGCCATAACTCTTTCATATGGTGTGAGATTTTGAAGATTCTTGTCTCTTTTGGTCGATGGTTACCATGTTTTCGAGAATATGTAGACGGAGCATTAGTTTTCGATGCCTATAAAAATTTCAAAAATCCTCTTCAAAGCCAAAGGGGTTAGTATATGAAAAAATTACAAAATTTGAAACTCCCATAACTCTTTCATATGGTGTGAGATTTTGAAGATTCTTTTCTCTTTTGGTCGATGGTTACCATATTTTCTAGAATATGTAGGCGTATCATTATTTTTCGATCCCTATAAAAATTTCACAAATCCTCTTCAAAGCCAAAGATAACATACACGGAAAAATTGCAAAATTTGAAACTGCCATAACTCTTTCATATGGTGTGAGATTTTGAAGATTCTTGTCTCTTTTGGTCGATGGTTACCATGTTTTTGAAGATATGTAGACGTATTATTAGTTTTCGATGCCTATAAAAATATCACAAATCCTCTTCAAAGCCAAAGGGGTTAGTCCACGAAAAAATTGCAAAATTTGAATATGCCATAACTCTTTCATATGGTGTGAGATTTTGAAGATTCTTGTCTCTTTTGGTCGATGGTTTCCATATTTTTGAGAATACGTAGGTGTATCATTAGTTTTGGATCCCTATAAAAATTTCACAAATCATCTTCAAAGCCAAAGGGATTAGTACACGAAAACATTGCAAAATTTGAAACTGCCATAACTCTTTCATATGGTTTGAGATTTTGAAGATTCTTGTCTCTTTTGGTCGGTGGTTACCATGTTTTCGTGAATATGTAGACGTAGTATTAGTTTTTTATGCCTATAAAAATTTCACAAATCCTGTTCAAAGCCAAAGGGGTTAGTACACGAAAAAAATTACAAAATTTGAAACTGCCATAACTCTTACATATGGTGTGAGATTTTGAAGATTCTTGTCTCTTTTGGTCGATGGTTACCATGTTTTCAAGAACATGTAGACGTAGCATTAGTTTTCGATCCCTATAAAAATTTCACAAATCCTCTTCAAAGCCAAAGGTGTTAGTACACGAAAAAAATTGCAAAATTTGAAACTGCCATAACTCTTTCATATGGTGTGAGATTTTGAAGATTCTTGTCTCTTTTGGTCTATGGTTACCATATTTTTTAGAATATGTAGGCGTATCATTAGTTTTGGATCCCTATAAAAATTTCACAAATCCTCTTCAAAGCCAAAGGTGTTAGTACACGAAAAAATTACAAAATTTGAAACTGCCATAACTCTTTCATATGGTATGAGATTTTGAAGATTCTTGTCTCCTTTGGTCTATGGTTACCATATTTTTTAGAATATGTAGGCGTATCATTAGTTTTGTATCCATATAAAAATTTCACAAATCCTCTTCAAAGCAAAAGGGGTTAGTACACGAAAAAATTGCAAAATTTGAATATGCCATAACTCTTTCATATGGTGTGAGATTTTGAAGATTCTTGTCTCTTTTGGTCAATGGTTACCATATTTTTTAGAATATGTAGGCGTCTCATTAGTTTTGGATCCCTATAGAAATTGCACAAATCCCCTTCAAAGCCAAAGGGATTAGTACACGAAAAAATTGCAAAATTTGAAACTGCCATAACTCTTTCATATGGTGTGAGATTTTGAAGATTCTTGTCTCTTTTGGTCGGTGGTTACCATGTTTTCGTGAATATGTAGACGTAGCATTAGTTTTTTATGCCTATAAAAATTTCACAAATCCTGTTCAAAGCCAAAGGGGTTAGTACACGAAAAAAATGCAAGATTTGAAATTGCCATAACTCTTTCATATGGTTTGAGATTTTGAAGATTCTTGTCTCTTTTGGTCGATGGTTACCATGTTTTCAAGAACATGTAGACGGAGCATTAGTTTTCGATGCCTATAAAAATTTCACAAATCCTTTTCAAAGCCAAAGGGGTTAGTACACGAAAAAATTACAAAATTTGAAACTGTCATAACTCTTTCATATGGTGTGAGATTTTGAATATTCTTGTCTCTTTTGGTCGACGGTTACCATATTTTCCAGAATATGTAGGCGTATCATTAGTTTTCAATCCCTATAAAAACTTCACAAATCCTCTTTAAACCAAATGGGTTAATACACGGAAAAATTGCATAATTTGAAACTGCCATAACTCTTTCATATGGTGTGAGATTTTGAAGATCCTTGTCTCTTTTGGTCGATGGTTACCATGTTTTTGAAGATATGTAGACGTATCATTAGTTTTCGATGCCTATAAGAATATCACAAATCCTCTTCAAAGCCAAAGGGGTTAGTACACGAAAAAATTGCAAAATTTGAATATGCCATAACTCTTTCATATGGTGTGAGATTTTTAAGATTCTTGTCTCTTTTGGTCAATGGTTACCATATTTTTTAGAATATGTAGGCGTATCATTAGTTTTGGATCCCTATAAAAATTGCACAAATCCCCTTCAAAGCCAAAGGGATTAGTACACGAAAAAATTGCAAAATTTGAAACTGCCATAACTCTTTCATATGGTGTGAGATTTTGAAGATTCTTGTCTCTTTTGGTCGGTGGTTACCATGTTTTCGTGAATATGTAGACGTAGCATTAGTTTTTTATGCCTATAAAAATTTCACAAATCCTGTTCAAAGCCAAAGGGGTTAGTACACGAAAAAAATGCAAGATTTGAAATTGCCATAACTCTTTCATATGGTTTGAGATTTTGAAGATTCTTGTCTCTTTTGGTCGATGGTTACCATGTTTTCGAGAACATGTAGACGGAGCATTAGTTTTCGATGCCTATAAAAATTTCACAAATCCTTTTCAAAGCCAAATGGGTTAGTACACGAAAAAATTACAAAATTTGAAACTGTCATAACTCTTTCATATGGTGTGAGATTTTGAATATTCTTGTCTCTTTTGGTCGACGGTTACCATATTTTCCAGAATATGTAGGCGTATCATTAGTTTTCAATCCCTATAAAAACTTCACAAATCCTCTTTAAAGCCAAATGGGGTTAATACACGGAAAAATTGCAAAATTTGAAACTGCCATAACTCTTTCATATGGTGTGAGATTTTGAAGATCCTTGTCTCTTTTGGTCGATGGTTACCATGTTTTTGAAGATATGTAGACGTATCATTAGTTTTCGATGCCTATAACAATATCACAAATCCTCTTCAAAGCCAAAGGGGTTAGTACACGAAAAAATTGCAAAATTTGAATATGCCATAACTCTTTCATATGGTTTGAGATTTTGAAGATTCTTGTCTCTTTTGGTCAATGGTTACCATATTTTTTAGAATATGTAGGCGTATCATTAGTTTTGGATCCCTATAAAAATTGCTCAAATCCCCTTCAAAGCCAAAAGGGATTAGTACACGAAAAAATTGCAAAATTTGAAACTGCCATAACTCTTTCATATGGTGTGAGATTTTGAAGATTCTTGTCTCTTTTGGTCGGTGGTTACTATGTTTTCGAGAATATGTAGACGTAGCATTAGTTTTCGATGCTTATAAAAATTTCACAAATCCTTTTCATAGCCAAAGGGGTTAGTACACGAAAAAAATGCAAAATTTGAAATTGCCATAACTCTTTAATATGGTGTTAGATTTTGAAGATTCTTGTCTCTTTTGGTCGATGGTTACCATGTTTTCGAGGATATGTAGACGTATCATTAGTTTTCGATGCCTATAAAAATATCACAAATCCTCTTCAAAGCCAAAATGGTTAGTAACGAAAAAAAATTGCAAAATTTAAAACTGCCATAACTCTTTCATATGGTGTGAGATTTTGAAGATTCTTGTCTCTTTTGGTCGATGGTTACCATATTTTTGAGAATATGTAGGTGTATCATTAGTTTTCGATCCTTATAAAAATTTCACAAATCCTCTTCAAAGCCAAAAGAGTTAGTACACGAAAAAATTGCAAAATTTGAAACTGCCATAACTCTTTCATATGGTGTGAGATTTTGAAGATTCTTGTCTCTTTTGGTCGATGGTTACTATATTTTTGAGAATATGTAGGTGTATCATTAGTTTTAGATCCCTATAAAAATTTCACAAATCCTCTTCAAAGCCAAAGGGGTTAGTACACGAAAAAATTGCAAAATTTAAAATTGCCATAACTCTTTCATATGCTGTGAGATTTTGAAGATTCTTGTCTCTTTTGGTCGATGGTTACCATGTTTTTGAGAATATGTAAACGTAGCATTAGTTTTCGATGCCTATAAAAATTTCACAAATCCTCTTCAAAGCCAAAGGGGTTAGTACACGATAAAATTACAAAATTTGAAACTGCCATAACTCTTTCATATGGTGTGAGATTTTGAAGATTCTTGTCTCTTTTGGTCGATGGTTACCATATTTTCGAGAATATGTAGGCGTATTATTAGTTTTGGATCCCTATAAAAATTTCACAAATCCTCTTCAAAGCCAAAGGGGTTAGTACACGAAAAAATTGCAATATTTGAAACTGCCATAACTCCTTCATATGGTGTGAGATTTTTAGGATTCTTGTCTCTTTTGGTCGATGGTTACCATATTTTCGAGAATATTTAGGCGTATCATTAGTTTTGGATACCAATAAAAATTTCACAAATCCTCTTCAAAGCCAAAGGGGTTAGTACACGAAAAAATTACAAAATTTGAAACTGCCATAACTCTTTCATATGGTGTAAGATTTTGAAGATTCTTGTCTCTTTTGGTCGATGGTTACCATATTTTCGAGAATATGTAGGCGTATTATTAGTTTTGGATCCCTATAAAAATTTCACAAATCCTCTTCAAAGCAAAAGGGGTTAGTACACAAAAAAATTGCAAAATTTGAAATTTCCATGACTCTTTCATATGGTGTGAGATTTTGAAGATTTTTGTCTCTTTTGGTCGATGGTTACCATGTTTTCGAGAATATGTAGACGTAGCATTAGTTTTCGATGGCTATCAAAATTTCACAAATCCTCTTCAAAGCCAAAGGGGTTAGTACACGAAAAAATTGCAAAATTTGAAACTGCCATAACTCTTTCATATGGTGTGAGATTTTGAAGATTCTTGTCTCTTTTGGTCGATGGTTACTATATTTTTGAGAATATGTAGGTGTATCATTAGTTTTAGATCCCTATAAAAATTTCACAAATCCTCTTCAAAGCCAAAGGGGTTAGTACACGAAAAAATTGCAAAATTTGAAATTGCCATAACTCTTTCATATGCTGTGAGATTTTGAAGATTCTTGTCTCTTTTGGTCGATGGTTACCATGTTTTTGAGAATATGTAAACGTAGCATTAGTTTTCGATGCCTATAAAAATTTCACAAATCCTCTTCAAAGGCAAAGGGGTTAGTACACGATAAAATTACAAAATTTGAAACTGCCATAAGTCTTTCATATGGTGTGAGATTTTGAAGATTCTTGTCTCTTTTGGTCGATGGTTACCATATTTTCGAGAATATGTAGGCGTATTATTAGTTTTGGATCCCTATAAAAATTTCACAAATCCTCTTCAAAGCCAAAGGGGTTAGTACACGAAAAAATTGCAATATTTGAAACTGCCATAACTCCTTCATATGGTGTGAGATTTTGAGGATTCTTGTCTCTTTTGGTCGATGGTTACCATATTTTCAAGAATATGTAGGCGTATTATTAGTTTTGGATCCCTATAAAAATTTCACAAATCCTCTTCAAAGCAAAAGGGGTTAGTACACAAAAAAAATTGCAAAATTTGAAATTGCCATGACTCTTTCATATGGTGTGAGATTTTGAAGATTTTTGTCTCTTTTGGTCGATGGTTACCATGTTTTCGAGAATATGTAGACGTAGCATTAGTTTTTGATGGCTATCAAAATTTCACAAATCCTCTTCAAAGCCAAAGGGGTTAGTACACGAAAAAATTGCAAAATTTGAAACTGCCATAACTCTTTCATATGGTGTGAGATTTTGAAGATTCTTGTCTCCTTTGGTCGATGGTTACCATGTTTTTGAGAATATGTAAACGTAGCATTGGTTTTCGATGCCTATAAAAATTTCACAAATCCTCTTCAAAGCCAAAGGGGTTAGTACACGAAAAAATTGCAAAATTTGAAACTGCCATAACTCTTTCATATGGTGTGAGATTTTGAAGATTCTTGTCTCTTTTGGTCGATGGTTTCCATATTTTCGAGAATATGTAGGCGTATCATTAGTTTTGGATCCCTATAAAAATTTCACAAATCCTCTTCAAAGCCAAAAGGGTTAGTACATGAAAAAATTGCCAAATTTGAAACTGCCATAACTCCTTCATATGGTATGGGATTTTGAGGGTTCATGTCTCTTTTGGTCAATGGTTACCATATTTTCGAGAATATGTAGGCATATCATTAGTTTTGGATACCAATAAAAATTTCACAAACTCTCTTCAAAGCCAAAGGGTAACGTACACGAAAAAATTGCAAAATTTGAAACTGCCATAACTCTTTCATATGGTGTGAGATTTTGAAGATTCTTGTCGCTTTTTGTCGATGGTTACCATGTTTTGTGTAGACGTAGCATTATTTTTCGATGCCTATAAAAATTTCACAAATCCTCTTCAAAGCCAAAGGGGTTAGTACACGAAAAAATTACAAAATTTGAAACCGCCATAACTCTTTCATATGGTGTGAGATTGTGAAGATTCTTGTCTCTTTTGGTCAATGGTTACCATATTTATTAGAATATGTAGATGTATCATTAGTTTTGGATCCCTATAAAAATTTCACGAATCCTTTTCAAAGCCAAAGGGGTTAGTACACAAAAAAATTGCAAAATTTGAAATTGCCACGACTCTATCATATGGTGTGAGATTTTGAAGATTTTTGTCTCTTTTCATCGATGGTTACCATGTTTTCGAGAATATGTAGGCGTATCATTAGTTTTGGAACCCTATAAAAATATCACAAATCCTCTTCAAACCCAAAAGGGTTAGTACAAGAAAAAATTGCAAAATTTGAAACTGTCATAGCTCCTTCATATAGTGTGAGATTTTGAGGATTCTTGTCTCTTTTGATCGATGGTTACCATATTTTCGAGAATATGTAGGCGTATCATTAGTTTTCGATCCCTATAAAAATTTCACAAATCCTCTTCAAAGCCAAAGGGTAACGTACACGAAAAAAATGCAAAATTTGAAATTGCCATAACTCTTTCATATGGTGTGAGATTTTGAAGATTCTTGTCTCTTGTGGTCGATGGATACCATGTTTTCGAGAATATGTAGACGTAGCAATAGTTTTCGATGCCTATAAAAATTTCACAAATCCTCTTCAAAGCCAAAGGGGTTAGTACACGAAAAAATTCCAAAATGTGAAACTGCCATAACTCTTTCATATGGTGTGGGATTTTGAAGATTCTTGTCTCTTTTGGTCGATGGTTACCATATTTTCGAGAATATGTAGGTGTATCATTAGTTTTCGATCCCTATAAAAATTTCACAAATCCTCTTCAAAGCCAAAGGGTAACGTACACGGAAAAATTGCAAAATTTGAAACTGCCATATCTCTTGCATATGGTGTGAGATTTTTATGATTCTTGTCTCTTTTGGTCGGCGGTTACCATGTTTTTGAGAAAATGTAGACGTAGCATTAGTTTACGATACCTATTAAAATATCACAAATCCTCTTCAAAGCCAACGGGGTTAGTACACGAAAAAAAATTGCAAAATTTGAAACTACCATATCTCTTTCATATGGTGTGAGATTTTGAAGATTCTTGTCTCTTTTCGTCTATGGTTACCATATTTTTGAGAATATGTAGGCGTATCATTAGTTTTGGATCCCTATAAAAATTTCACAAATCCTCTTCAAAGCCAAATGGGTTAGTACACGAAAAAAATGCAAAATTTGAAATTGCCATAACTCTTTCATATGGTGAGAGATTTTGAAGATTCTTGTCTCTTTTGGTCGATGGTTACCATGTTTTCGAGAATATCTAGACGTTGCATTAGTTTTTTATGCCTATAAAAATTTCACAAATCCTCTTCAAAGCCAAAGGGGTTAGTACACTAAAAAATTACAAAATTTGAAATTATCGTAACTCTTTCATATGGTGTCAGATTTTGAAGATTCTTGTCTCTTTTGGTCGACGGTTACCATGTTTTCGAGAATATGTAGACGTATCATTAGTTTTGGATCCCTATAAAAATTTCACAAATCCTCTTCAAATCCAAAGGGGTTAGTACACGAAAAAATTGCAAAATTTGAAACTGCCATAACTCTTTCATATGGTGTGAGATTTTGAAGATTCTTGTCTCTTTTGATCGGTGGTTACCATGTTTTCGAGAATATGTAGGCGTATCATTAGTTTTGGATCCCTATAAAAATTTCACAAATCCTCTTCAAAGCCAAAGGGTACCGTACACGGAAAAATTGCAAAATTTGAAACCGCCATAACTCTTTCATATGGTGTGAGATTTTGAAGATTCTTGTCTCTTTTGGTCGATGGTTACCATGTTTTCGAGGATATGTAGACGTATCATTAGTTTTCGATGCCTATAAAAATATCACAAATCATCTTCAAAGCCAAATGGATCAGTACACGAAAAAATTGCAAAATTTGAATATGCCATAACTCTTTCATATGGTGTGAGATTTTGAAGATTCTTGTCTCTTTTGGTCTATAGTTACCATATTTTTTAGAATATGTAGGCGTATCATTAGTTTTGGATCCCTATAAAAATATGACAAATCCTCTTCAAAGCCAAAGGGATTAGTACATGAAAAAATTGCAAAATTTGAAACTGCCATAACTCTTTCATATGATGTGAGATTTTGAAGATTCTTGTCTCTTTTGGTCGATGGTTACCATATTTTCGAGAATATGTAGGCGTATCATTAGTTTTCGATCCCTATAAAAATTTCACAAATCCTCTTCAAAGCCAAAGGGTACCGTACACGGAAAAATTGCAAAATTTGAAACCGCCATAACTCTTTCATATGGTGTGAGATTTTGAAGATTCTTGTCTCTTTTGGTCGATGGTTACCATGTTTTCGAGGATATGTAGACGTATCATTAGTTTTCGATGCCTATAAAAATATCACAAATCCTCTTCAAAGCCAAAGGGGTCAGTACACGAAAAAATTGCAAAATTTGAATATGCCATAACTCTTTCTTATGGTGTGAGATTTTGAAGATTCTTGTCTCTTTTGGTCTATAGTTACCATATTTTTTAGAATATGTAGGCGTATCATTAGTTTTGGATCCCTATAAAAATTTCACAAATCCTCTTCAAAGCCAAAGGGTTACACGAAAAAATTGAAAAATTTGAAATTGCCATAACTCTTTCACATGGTGTGAGATTTTGAAGATTCTTGTCTCTTTTGGTCGGCGGCTACCATGTTTTCGAGAATATGTAGACGTAGCATTAGTTTTCGATGCCTATAAAAATTTCACAATTCCTCTTCAAAGCCAAAGGGGTTAGTACACGAAAAAAATTTCAAAATTTGAAACTATCATAACTCTTTCATATGGTGTCAGATTTTGAAGATTCTTGTCTCTTTTGGTCGACGGTTACCATGTTTTCGAGAATATGTAGACGTATCATTAGTTTTGGATCCCTATAAAAATTTCACAAATCCTCTTCAAATCCAAAGGGGTTAGTACACGAAAAAATTGCAAAATTTGAAACTGCCATAACTCTTTCATATGGTGTGAAATTTTGAAGATTCTTGTCTCTTTTGATCGGTGGTTACCATGTTGTCGAGAATATGTAGATGTAGCATTAGTTTTCGATGCCTATAAAAATTTCACAAATCCTCTTCAAAGCCAAAGGGGTTAGTACACGAAAAAAATTGCAAAATTTGAAACTGCCATAACTCTTTCATATGGTGTGAGATTTTGAAGATTCTTGTCTCTTTTGGTCGATGGTTACCATATTTTCGAGAATATCTAGACGTTGCATTAGTTTTTGATGCCTATAAAAACTTTCACAAATCCTCTTCAAAGCCAAAGTGGTTAGTACACGAAAAATTACAAAATTTGAAACTACCATATCTCTTTCATATGGTGTGAGATTTTGAAGATTCTTGTCTCTTTTGGTCGATGGTTACCATATTTTCGAGAATATGTAGGCGTATCATTAGTTTTCGATCCCTATAAAAATTTCACATATCCTCTTCAAAGCCAAAGGGTAACGTACACAGAAAAATTGAAAAATTTGAAACTGCCATAACTGTTTTATATGGTGTGAGATTTTGAAGATTCTTGTCTCTTTTGGTCAATGGTTACCGTGTTTTCGAGGATATGTAGACGTATCATTAGTTTTCGATGCCTATAAAAATATCACAAATCATCTTCAAAGCCAAAGGGATCAGTACACGAAAAAATTGCAAAATTTGAATATGCCATAACTCTTTCATATGGTGTGAGATTTTGAAGATTCTTGTCTCTTTTGGTCTATAGTTACCATATTTTTGAGAATATGTAGGCGTATCATTAGTTTTGGATCCCTATAAAAATATGGCAAATCCTCTTCAAAGCCAAAGGGATTAGTACATGAAAAAATTGCAAAATTTGAAACTGCCATAACTCTTTCATATGATGTGAGAGTTTGAAGATTCTTGTCTCTTTTGGTCGATGGTTACCATATTTTCGAGAATATGTAGGCGTATCATTAGTTTTCGATCCCTATAAAAATTTCACAAATCCTCTTCAAAGCCAAAGGGTAACGTACACGGAAAAATTGCATAATTTGAAACCGCCATAACTCTTTCATATGGTGTGAGATTTTGAAGATTCTTGTCTCTTTTGGTCGATGGTTACCATGTTTTCGAGGATATGTAGACGTAGCATTAGTTTTCGATGCCTATAAAAATATCACAAATCCTCTTCAAAGCCAAAGGGGTCAGTACACGAAAAAATTGCAAAATTTGAATATTCCATAACTCTTTCTGATGGTGTGAGATTTTGAAGATTCTTGCCTCTTTTGGTCTATAGTTACCATATTTTTTAGAATATGTAGGCGTATCATTAGTTTTGGATCCCTATAAAAATTTCACAAATCCTCTTCAAAGCCAAAGGGTTACACGAAAAAATTGAAAAATTTAAAACTGCCATTACTCTTTCATATGGTGTGAGATTTTGAAGATTCTTGTCTCTTTTGGTCGGCGGCTACCATGTTTTCGAGAATATGTAGACGTAGCATTAGTTTTCGATGCCTATAAAAATTTCACAATTCCTCTTCAAAGCCAAAGGGGTTAGTACACGAAAAAAATTTCAAAATTTGAAACTATCATAACTCTTTCATATGGTGTCAGATTTTGAAGATTCTTGTCTCTTTTGGTCTATTGTTACCATATTTTTGAGAATATGTAGACGTATCATTAGTTTTGGATCCCTATAAAAATTTCACAAATCCTCTTCAAATCCAAAGGGGTTAGTACACGAAAAAATTGCAAAATTTGAAACTGCCATAACTCTTTCATATGGTGTGAGAATTTGAAGATTCTTGTCTCTTTTGATCGGTGGTTACCATGTTTTCGAGAATATGTCGATGTAGCATTAGTTTTCGATGCCTATAAAAATTTCACAAATCCTCTTCAAAGCCAAAGGGGTTAGTACACGAAAAAAATTGCAAAATTTGAAACTGCCATAACTCTTTCATATGGTGTGAGATTTTGAAGATTCTTGTCTCTTTTGGTCGATGGTTACCATATTTTCGAGAATATCTAGACGTTGCATTAGTTTTGGATCCCTATAAAAATATGACAAATCCTCTTCAAAGCCAAAGGGATTAGTACATGAAAAAATTGCAAAATTTGAAACTGCCATAACTCTTTCATACGATGTGAGATTTTGAAGATTCTTGTCTCTTTTAGTCGATGGTTACCATATTTTCGAGAATATGTAGGCGTATCATTAGTTTTCGATCCCTATAAAAATTTCACAAATTCTCTTCAAAGCCAAAGGGTAACGTACACGGAAAAATTGTAAAATTTGAAACCACCATAACTCTTTCATATGGTGTGAGATTTTGAAGATTCTTGTCTCTTTTGGTCGATGGTTACCATGTTTTCGAAGATATGTAGACGTATCATAAGTTTTCGATGCCTATAAAAATATCACAAATCATCTTCAAAGCCAAAGGGTAACGTACACGGAAAAATTGCAAAATTTGAAACCGCCATAACTCTTTCATATGGTGTGAGATATTTAAGATTCTTGTCTCTTTTGGTCGATGGTTACCATGTTTTCGAGGATATGTAGACGTAGCATTAGTTTTCGATGCCTATAAAAATATCACAAATCATCTTCAAAGCCAAAGGGTTCAGTACACGAAAAAATTGCAAAATTTGAATATGCCATAACTCTTTCATATGGTGTGAGATTTTGAAGATTCTTGTCTCTTTTGGTCTATAGTTACCATATTTTTTAGAATATGTAGGCGTATCCTTAGTTTTGGATCCCTATAAAAATATGACAAATCCTCTTCAAAGCCAAAGGGATTAGTACATGAAAAAATTGCAAAATTTGGAACTGCCATAACTCTTTCATATGATGTGAGATTTTGAAGATTCTTGTCTCTTTTGGTCGATGGTTAACATATTTCCGAGAATATGTAGGCGTATCATTAGTTTTCGATCCCTATAAAAATTTCACAAATCCTCTTCAAAGCCAAAGGGTAACGTACACGGAAAAATTGCAAAATTTGAAACCGCCATAACTCTTTCATATGGTGTGAGATTTTGAAGATTCTTGTCTCTTTTGGTCGATGGTTACCATGTTTTCGAGGATATGTAGACGTATCATTAGTTTTCGATGCCTATAAAAATATCACAAATCATCTTCAAAGCCAAAGGGATCAGTACACGAAAAAATTGAAAAATTTGAATATGCCATAACTCTTTCATATGGTGTGAGATTTTGAAGATTCTTGTCTCTTTTGGTCTATAGTTACCATATTTTTGAGAATATGTAGGTGTATCATTAGTTTTGGATCCCTATAAAAATATGACAAATCCTCTTCAAAGCCAAAGGGTAACGTACACGGAAAAATTGCAAAATTTGAAACCGCCATAACTCTTTCATATGGTGTGAGATTTTGAAGATTCTTGTCTCTTTTGGTCGATGGTTACCATCTTTTCGAGGATATGTAGACGTAGCATTAGTTTTCGATGCCTATAAAAATATCACAAATCCTCTTCAAAGCCAAAGGGGTCAGTACACGAAAAAATTGCAAAATTTGAATATGCCATAACTCTTTCTTATGGTGTGAGATTTTGAAGATTCTTGTCTCTTTTGGTCTATAGTTACCATATTTTTGAGAATATGTAGGCGTATCATTAGTTTTGGATCCCTATAAAAATTTCACAAATCCTCTTCAAAGCCAAAGGGTTACACGAAAAAATTGAAAAATTTGAAATTGCCATAACTCTTTCACATGGTGTGAGATTTTGAAGATTCTTGTCTCTTTTGGTCGGCGGCTACCATGTTTTCGAGAATATGTAGACGTAGCATTAGTTTTCGATGCCTATAAAAATTTCACAATTCCTCTTCAAAGCCAAAGGGGTTAGTACACGAAAAAAATTTCAAAATTTGAAACTATCATAACTCTTTCATATGGTGTGAGATTTTGAAGATTCTTGTCTCTTTTGGTCGACGGTTACCATGTTTTCGAGAATATGTAGACGTATCATTAGTTTTGGATTCCTATTAAAATTTCACAAATCCTCTTCAAATCCAAAGGGCTTAGTACACGAAAAAATTGCAAAATTTGAAACTGCCATAACTCTTTCATATGGTGTGAGATTTTGAAGATTCTTGTCTCTTTTGATCGGTGGTTACCATGTTTTCGAGGATATGTAGACGTAGCATTAGTTTTCGATGCCTATAAAAATATCACAAATCCTCTTCAAAGCCAAAGGGGTCAGTACACGAAAAAATTGCAAAATTTGAATATGCCATAACTCTTTCTTATGGTGTGAGATTTTGAAGATTCTTGTCTCTTTTGGTCTATAGTTACCATATTTTTGAGAATATGTAGGCGTATCATTAGTTTTGGATCCCTATAAAAATTTCACAAATCCTCTTCAAAGCCAAAGGGTTACACGAAAAAATTGAAAAATTTGAAATTGCCATAACTCTTTCACATGGTGTGAGATTTTGAAGATTCTTGTCTCTTTTGGTCGGCGGCTACCATGTTTTCGAGAATATGTAGACGTAGCATTAGTTTTCGATGCCTATAAAAATTTCACAATTCCTCTTCAAAGCCAAAGGGGTTAGTACACGAAAAAAATTTCAAAATTTGAAACTATCATAACTCTTTCATATGGTGTGAGATTTTGAAGATTCTTGTCTCTTTTGGTCGACGGTTACCATGTTTTCGAGAATATGTAGACGTATCATTAGTTTTGGATTCCTATTAAAATTTCACAAATCCTCTTCAAATCCAAAGGGGTTAGTACACGAAAAAATTGCAAAATTTGAAACTGCCATAACTCTTTCATATGGTGTGAGATTTTGAAGATTCTTGTCTCTTTTGATCGGTGGTTACCATGTTTTCGAGGATATGTAGACGTAGCATTAGTTTTCGATGCCTATAAAAATATCACAAATCCTCTTCAAAGCCAAAGGGGTCAGTACACGAAAAAATTGCAAAATTTGAATATGCCATAACTCTTTCTTATGGTGTGAGATTTTGAAGATTCTTGTCTCTTTTGGTCTATAGTTACCATATTTTTGAGAATATGTAGGCGTATCATTAGTTTTGGATCCCTATAAAAATTTCACAAATCCTCTTCAAAGCCAAAGGGTTACACGAAAAAATTGAAAAATTTGAAATTGCCATAACTCTTTCACATGGTGTGAGATTTTGAAGATTCTTGTCTCTTTTGGTCGGTGGCTACCATGTTTTCGAGAATATGTAGACGTAGCATTAGTTTTCGATGCCTATAAAAATTCCACAATTCCTCTTCAAAGCCAAAGGGGTTAGTACACGAAAAAAATTTCAAAATTTGAAACTATCATAACTCTTTCATATGGTGTCAGATTTTGAAGATTCTTGTCTCTTTTGGTCGACGGTTACCATGTTTTCGAGAATATGTAGACGTATCATTAGTTTTGGATCCCTATAAAAATTTCACAAATCCTCTTCAAATCCAAAGGGGTTAGTACACGAAAAAATTGCAAAATTTGAAACTGCCATAACTCTTTCATATGGTGTGAGATTTTGAAGATTCTTGTCTCTTTTGATCGGTGGTTACCATGTTTTCGAGAATATGTAGGCGTATCATTAGTTTTCGATCCCTATAAAAATTTCACAAATCCTCTTCAAAGCCAAAGGGTAACGTACACAGAAAAATTGAAAAATTTGAAACTGCCATAACTCTTTTATATGGTGTGAGATTTATAAGCTTCTTGTCTCTTTTGGTCAATGGTTACCATGTTTTCGAGGATATGTAGACGTATCATTAGTTTTCGATGCCTATAAAAATATCACAAATCATCTTCAAAGCCAAAGGGATCAGTACACGAAAAAATTGCAAAATTTGAATATGCCATAACTCTTTCATATGGTGTGAGATTTTGAAGATTCTTGTCTCTTTTGGGCTATAGTTACCATATTTTTTAGAATATGTAGGCGTATCATTAGTTTTGGATCCCTATAAAAATATGACAAATCCTCTTCAAAGCCAAAGGGATTAGTACATGAAAAAATTGTAAAATTTGAAACTGCCATAACTCTTTCATATGATGTGAGATTTTGAAGATTCTTGTCTCTTTTGGTCGATGGTTAACATATTTCCGAGAATATGTAGGCGTATCATTAGTTTTCGATCCCTATAAAAATTTCACAAATCCTCTTCAAAGCCAAAGGGTAACGTACACGGAAAAATTGCAAAATTTGAAACCGCCATAACTCTTTCATATGGTGTGAGATTTTGAAAATTCTTGTCTCTTTTGGTCGATGGTTACCATGTTTTCGAGGATATGTAGACGTATCATTAGTTTTCGATGCCTATAAAAA
Source organism: Urtica dioica subsp. dioica (assembly GCF_054948205.1). Lineage (NCBI taxonomy): Eukaryota > Viridiplantae > Streptophyta > Magnoliopsida > Rosales > Urticaceae > Urtica > Urtica dioica. The sequence goes on along the minus strand of NC_142759.1, from coordinate 49,538,177 downwards.
TATCACAAATCATCTTCAAAGCCAAAGGGATCAGTACACGAAAAAATTGCAAAATTTGAATATGCCATAACTCTTTCATATGGTGTGAGATTTTGAAGATTCTTGTCTCTTTTGGTCTATAGTTACCATATTTTTGAGAATATGTAGGTGTATCATTAGTTTTGGATCCCTATAAAAATATGACAAATCCTCTTCAAAGCCAAAGGGTAACGTACACGGAAAAATTGCAAAATTTGAAACCGCCATAACTCTTTCATATGGTGTGAGATTTTGAAGATTATTGTCTCTTTTGGTCGATGATTACCATCTTTTCGAGGATATGTAGACGTAGCATTAGTTTTCGATGCCTATAAAAATATCACAAATCCTCTTCAAAGCCAAAGGGGTCAGTACACGAAAAAATTGCAAAATTTGAATATGCCATAACTCTTTCTTATGGTGTGAGATTTTGAAGATTCTTGTCTCTTTTGGTCTATAGTTACCATATTTTTGAGAATATGTAGGCGTATCATTAGTTTTGGATCCCTATAAAAATTTCACAAATCCTCTTCAAAGCCAAAGGGTTACACGAAAAAATTGAAAAATTTGAAATTGCCATAACTCTTTCACATGGTGTGAGATTTTGAAGATTCTTGTCTCTTTTGGTCGGCGGCTACCATGTTTTCGAGAATATGTAGACGTAGCATTAGTTTTCGATGCCTATAAAAATTTCACAATTCCTCTTCAAAGCCAAATTGGTTAGTACACGAAAAAAATTTCAAAATTTGAAACTATCATAACTCTTTCATATGGTGTGAGATTTTGAAGATTCTTGTCTCTTTTGGTCGACGGTTACCATGTTTTCGAGAATATGTAGACGTATCATTAGTTTTGGATTCCTATTAAAATTTCACAAATCCTCTTCAAATCCAAAGGGGTTAGTACACGAAAAAATTGCAAAATTTGAAACTGCCATAACTCTTTCATATGGTGTGAGATTTTGAAGATTCTTGTCTCTTTTGATCGGTGGTTACCATGTTTTCGAGGATATGTAGACGTAGCATTAGTTTTCGATGCCTATAAAAATATCACAAATCCTCTTCAAAGCCAAAGGGGTTAGTACACGAAAAAACTGCAAAATTTGAATATGCCATAACTCTTTCTTATGGTGTGAGATTTTGAAGATTCTTGTCTCTTTTCGTCTATAGTTACCATATTTTTGAGAATATGTAGGCATATCATTAGTTTTGGATCCCTATAAAAATTTCACAAATCCTCTTCAAAGCCAAAGGGTTACACGAAAAAATTGAAAAATTTGAAATTGCCATAACTCTTTCACATGGTGTGAGATTTTGAAGATTCTTGTCTCTTTTGGTCGGTGGCTACCATGTTTTCGAGAATATGTAGACGTAGCATTAGTTTTCGATGCCTATAAAAATTCCACAATTCCTCTTCAAAGCCAAAGGGGTTAGTACACGAAAAAAATTTCAAAATTTGAAACTATCATAACTCTTTCATATGGTGTCAGATTTTGAAGATTCTTGTCTGTTTTGGTCGACGGTTACCATGTTTTCGAGAATATGTAGACGTATCATTAGTTTTGGATCCCTATAAAAATATCACAAATCCTCTTCAAATCCAAAGGGGTTAGTACACGAAAAAATTGCAAAATTTGAAACTGCCATAACTCTTTCATATGGTGTGAGATTTTGAAGATTCTTGTCTCTTTTGATCGGTGGTTACCATGTTTTCGAGAATATGTAGGCGTATCATTAGTTTTCGATCCCTATAAAAATTTCACAAATCCTCTTCAAAGCCAAAGGGTAACGTACACAGAAAAATTGAAAAATTTGAAACTGCCATAACTCTTTTATATGGTGTGAGATTTTGAAGCTTCTTGTCTCTTTTGGTCAATGGTTACCATGTTTTCGAGGATATGTAGACGTATCATTAGTTTTCGATGCCTATAAAAATATCACAAATCATCTTCAAAGCCAAAGGGATCAGTACACGAAAAAATTGCAAAATTTGAATATGCCATAACTCTTTCATATGGTGTGAGATTTTGAAGATTCTTGACTCTTTTGGTCTATAGTTACCATATTTTTTAGAATATGTAGGCGTATCATTAGTTTTGGATCCCTATAAAAATATGACAAATCCTCTTCAAAGCCAAAGGGATTAGTACATGAAAAAATTGCAAAATTTGAAACTGCCATAACTCTTTCATATGATGTGAGATTTTGAAGATTCTTGTCTCTTTTGGTCGATGGTTAACATATTTCCGAGAATATGTAGGCGTATCATTAGTTTTCGATCCCTATAAAAATTTCACAAATCCTCTTCAAAGCCAAAGGGTAACGTACACGGAAAAATTGCAAAATTTGAAACCGCCATAACTCTTTCATATGGTGTGAGATTTTGAAGATTCTTGTCTCTTTTGGTCGATGGTTACCATGTTTTCGAGGATATGTAGACGTATCATTAGTTTTCGATGCCTATAAAAATATCACAAATCATCTTCAAAGCTAAAGGGATCAGTACACGAAAAAATTGCAAAATTTGAATATGCCATAACTCTTTCATATGGTGTGAGATTTTGAAGATTCTTGTCTCTTTTGGTCTATAGTTACCATATTTTTGAGAATATGTAGGTGTATCATTAGTTTTGGATCCCTATAAAAATATGACAAATCCTCTTCAAAGCCAAAGGGTAACGTACACGGAAAAATTGCAAAATTTGAAACCGCCATAACTCTTTCATATGGTGTGAGATTTTGAAGATTCTTGTCTCTTTTGGTCGATGGTTACCATCTTTTCGAGGATATGTAGACATAGCATTAGTTTTCGATGCCTATAAAAATATCACAAATCCTCTTCAAAGCCAAAGGGGTCAGTACACGAAAAAATTGCAAAATTTGAATATGCCATAACTCTTTCTTATGGTGTGAGATTTTGAAAATTCTTGTCTCTTTTGGTCTATAGTTACCATATTTTGGAGAATATGTAGACGTATCATTAGTTTTGGATCCCTATAAAAATTTCACAAATCCTCTTCAAAGCCAAAGGGTTACACGAAAAAATTGAAAATTTTGAAATTGCCATAACTCTTTCACATGGTGTGAGATTTTGAAGATTCTTGTCTCTTTTGGTCGATGGTTACCATATTTTCGAGAATATGTAGATGTAGCATTAGTTTTCGATGCCTATAAAAATTTCACAAATCCTCTTCAAAGCCAAAGGGGTTAGTACACGAAAAAAATTGCAAAATTTGAAACTGCCATAACTCTTTCATATGGTGTGAGATTTTGAAGATTCTTGTCTCTTTTGATCGGTGGTTACCATGTTTTCGAGAATATGTAGATGTAGCATTAGTTTTCGATGCCTATAAAAATTTCACAAATCCTCTTCAAAGCCAAAGGGGTTAGTACACGAAAAAAATTGCAAAATTTGAAACTACCATAACTCTTTCATATGGTGTGAGATTTTGAAGATTCTTGTCTCTTTTGGTCGATGGTTACCATGTTTTCGAGAATATGTAGACGTAGCATTAGTTTTCGATGCCTATAAAAATTTCACAAATCATCTTCATAGCCAAAGGGGTTAGAACACGAAAAAATTGCAAAATTTGAAACTGCCATAACTCTTTCATATGGGGTGAGATTTTGAAGATTCTTGTCTATTTTGGTCGATGGTTACCATATTTTCGAGAATATGTAGGCGTATCATTAGTTCTTGATCCCTATAAAAATTTCAAAAATCCTCTTCAAAGCCAAAGGGGTTAGTACACGAAAAAATTGCAAAATTTGAAACTGCCATAACTCTTTCATATGTTGTGAGATTTTGAAGATTGTTGTCTCTTTTGGTCGGTGGTTACCATGTTTTCGAGAATATGTAGACGTAGCATTAGTTTTCGATGCCTATAAAAATTTCACAAATCCTCTTCAAAGCCAAAGGGGTTAGTACACGAAAAAAATTGCAAAATTTGAAACTGCCATAACTCTTTCATATGGTGTGAGATTTTGAAGATTCTTGTCTCTTTTGGTCGATGGTTACCATGTTTTCGAGGATATGTAGACGTAGCATTAGTTTTCGATGCCTATAAAAATATCACAAATCCTCTTCAAAGCCAAAGGGGTCAGTACACGAAAAAATTGCAAAATTTGAATATGCCATAACTCTTTCATATGGTGTGAGATTTTGAAGATTCTTGTCTCTTTTGGTCTATAGTTACCATATTTTTGAGAATATGTAGGCGTATCATTAGTTTTGGATCCCTATAAAAATTTCACAAATCCTCTTCAAAGCCAAAGGGTTACACGAAAAAATTGAAAAATTTGAAATTGCCATAACTCTTTCACATGGTGTGAGATTTTGAAGATTCTTGTCTCTTTTGGTCGGCGGCTACCATGTTTTCGAGAATATGTAGACGTAGCATTAGTTTTCGATGCCTATAAAAATTTCACAATTCCTCTTCAAAGCCAAATTGGTTAGTACACGAAAAAAATTTCAAAATTTGAAACTATCATAACTCTTTCATATGGTGTGAGATTTTGAAGATTCTTGTCTCTTTTGGTCGACGGTTACCATGTTTTCGAGAATATGTAGACGTATCATTAGTTTTGGATTCCTATTAAAATTTCACAAATCCTCTTCAAATCCAAAGGGGTTAGTACACGAAAAAATTGCAAAATTTGAAACTGCCATAACTCTTTCATATGGTGTGAGATTTTGAAGATTCTTGTCTCTTTTGATCGGTGGTTACCATGTTTTCGAGGATATGTAGACGTAGCATTAGTTTTCGATGCCTATAAAAATATCACAAATCCTCTTCAAAGCCAAAGGGGTTAGTACACGAAAAAACTGCAAAATTTGAATATGCCATAACTCTTTCTTATGGTGTGAGATTTTGAAGATTCTTGTCTCTTTTCGTCTATAGTTACCATATTTTTGAGAATATGTAGGCATATCATTAGTTTTGGATCCCTATAAAAATTTCACAAATCCTCTTCAAAGCCAAAGGGTTACACGAAAAAATTGAAAAATTTGAAATTGCCATAACTCTTTCACATGGTGTGAGATTTTGAAGATTCTTGTCTCTTTTGGTCGGTGGCTACCATGTTTTCGAGAATATGTAGACGTAGCATTAGTTTTCGATGCCTATAAAAATTCCACAATTCCTCTTCAAAGCCAAAGGGGTTAGTACACGAAAAAAATTTCAAAATTTGAAACTATCATAACTCTTTCATATGGTGTCAGATTTTGAAGATTCTTGTCTGTTTTGGTCGACGGTTACCATGTTTTCGAGAATATGTAGACGTATCATTAGTTTTGGATCCCTATAAAAATATCACAAATCCTCTTCAAATCCAAAGGGGTTAGTACACGAAAAAATTGCAAAATTTGAAACTGCCATAACTCTTTCATATGGTGTGAGATTTTGAAGATTCTTGTCTCTTTTGATCGGTGGTTACCATGTTTTCGAGAATATGTAGGCGTATCATTAGTTTTCGATCCCTATAAAAATTTCACAAATCCTCTTCAAAGCCAAAGGGTAACGTACACAGAAAAATTGAAAAATTTGAAACTGCCATAACTCTTTTATATGGTGTGAGATTTTGAAGCTTCTTGTCTCTTTTGGTCAATGGTTACCATGTTTTCGAGGATATGTAGACGTATCATTAGTTTTCGATGCCTATAAAAATATCACAAATCATCTTCAAAGCCAAAGGGATCAGTACACGAAAAAATTGCAAAATTTGAATATGCCATAACTCTTTCATATGGTGTGAGATTTTGAAGATTCTTGACTCTTTTGGTCTATAGTTACCATATTTTTTAGAATATGTAGGCGTATCATTAGTTTTGGATCCCTATAAAAATATGACAAATCCTCTTCAAAGCCAAAGGGATTAGTACATGAAAAAATTGCAAAATTTGAAACTGCCATAACTCTTTCATATGATGTGAGATTTTGAAGATTCTTGTCTCTTTTGGTCGATGGTTAACATATTTCCGAGAATATGTAGGCGTATCATTAGTTTTCGATCCCTATAAAAATTTCACAAATCCTCTTCAAAGCCAAAGGGTAACGTACACGGAAAAATTGCAAAATTTGAAACCGCCATAACTCTTTCATATGGTGTGAGATTTTGAAGATTCTTGTCTCTTTTGGTCGATGGTTACCATGTTTTCGAGGATATGTAGACGTATCATTAGTTTTCGATGCCTATAAAAATATCACAAATCATCTTCAAAGCTAAAGGGATCAGTACACGAAAAAATTGCAAAATTTGAATATGCCATAACTCTTTCATATGGTGTGAGATTTTGAAGATTCTTGTCTCTTTTGGTCTATAGTTACCATATTTTTGAGAATATGTAGGTGTATCATTAGTTTTGGATCCCTATAAAAATATGACAAATCCTCTTCAAAGCCAAAGGGTAACGTACACGGAAAAATTGCAAAATTTGAAACCGCCATAACTCTTTCATATGGTGTGAGATTTTGAAGATTCTTGTCTCTTTTGGTCGATGGTTACCATCTTTTCGAGGATATGTAGACATAGCATTAGTTTTCGATGCCTATAAAAATATCACAAATCCTCTTCAAAGCCAAAGGGGTCAGTACACGAAAAAATTGCAAAATTTGAATATGCCATAACTCTTTCTTATGGTGTGAGATTTTGAAAATTCTTGTCTCTTTTGGTCTATAGTTACCATATTTTTGAGAATATGTAGGCGTATCATTAGTTTTGGATCCCTATAAAAATTTCACAAATCCTCTTCAAAGCCAAAGGGTTACACGAAAAAATTGAAAATTTTGAAATTGCCATAACTCTTTCACATGGTGTGAGATTTTGAAGATTCTTGTCTCTTTTGGTCGATGGTTACCATATTTTCGAGAATATGTAGATGTAGCATTAGTTTTCGATGCCTATAAAAATTTCACAAATCCTCTTCAAAGCCAAAGGGGTTAGTACACGAAAAAAATTGCAAAATTTGAAACTGCCATAACTCTTTCATATGGTGTGAGATTTTGAAGATTCTTGTCTCTTTTGATCGGTGGTTACCATGTTTTCGAGAATATGTAGATGTAGCATTAGTTTTCGATGCCTATAAAAATTTCACAAATCCTCTTCAAAGCCAAAGGGGTTAGTACACGAAAAAAATTGCAAAATTTGAAACTACCATAACTCTTTCATATGGTGTGAGATTTTGAAGATTCTTGTCTCTTTTGGTCGATGGTTACCATGTTTTCGAGAATATGTAGACGTAGCATTAGTTTTCGATGCCTATAAAAATTTCACAAATCATCTTCATAGCCAAAGGGGTTAGAACACGAAAAAATTGCAAAATTTGAAACTGCCATAACTCTTTCATATGGGGTGAGATTTTGAAGATTCTTGTCTATTTTGGTCGATGGTTACCATATTTTCGAGAATATGTAGGCGTATCATTAGTTCTTGATCCCTATAAAAATTTCAAAAATCCTCTTCAAAGCCAAAGGGGTTAGTACACGAAAAAATTGCAAAATTTGAAACTGCCATAACTCTTTCATATGTTGTGAGATTTTGAAGATTGTTGTCTCTTTTGGTCGGTGGTTACCATGTTTTCGAGAATATGTAGACGTAGCATTTGTTTTCGATGCCTATAAAAATTTCACAAATCCTCTTCAAAGCCAAAGGGGTTAGTACACGAAAAAAATTGCAAAATTTGAAACTGCCATAACTCTTTCATATGGTGTGAGATTTTGAAGATTCTTGTCTCTTTTGGTCGATGGTTACCATGTTTTCGAGGATATGTAGACGTAGCATTAGTTTTCGATGCCTATAAAAATATCACAAATCCTCTTCAAAGCCAAAGGGGTCAGTACACGAAAAAATTGCAAAATTTGAATATGCCATAACTCTTTCATATGGTGTGAGATTTTGAAGATTCTTGTCTCTTTTGGTCTATAGTTACCATATTTTTGAGAATATGTAGGCGTATCATTAGTTTTGGATCCCTATAAAAATTTCACAAATCCTCTTCAAAGCCAAAGGGTTACACGAAAAAATTGAAAAATTTGAAATTGCCATAACTCTTTCACATGGTGTGAGATTTTGAAGATTCTTGTCTCTTTTGGTCGGCGGCTACCATGTTTTCGAGAATATGTAGACGTAGCATTAGTTTTCGATGCCTATAAAAATTTCACAATTCCTCTTCAAAGCCAAAGGGGTTAGTACACGAAAAAAATTTCAAAATTTGAAACTATCATAACTCTTTCATATGGTGTCAGATTTTGAAGATTCTTGTCTCTTTTGGTCGACGGTTACCATGTTTTCGAGAATATGTAGACGTATCATTAGTTTTGGATCCCTATAAAAATTTCACAAATCCTCTTCAAAGCCAACGGGATCAGTACACGAAAAAATTGCAAAATTTGAATATGCCATAACTCTTTCATATGGTGTGAGATTTTGAAGATTCTTGTCTCTTTTGGTCTATAGTTACCATATTTTTGAGAATATGTAGGCGTATCATTAGTTTTGGATCCCTATAAATATTTCGCAAATCCTCTTCAAAGCCAAAGGGATTAGTACACGAAAAAATTGCAAAATTTGAAACTGCCATAACTCTTTAATATGATGTGAGATTTTGAAGATTCTTGTCTCTTTTGGTCGATGGTTACCATATTTTCGAGAATATGTAGGCGTATCATTAGTTTTCGATCTCTATAAAAATTTCACAAATCCTCTTCAAAGCCAAAAGGTAACGTACACGGAAAAATTGCAAAATTTGAAACTGCCATAACTCTTTCATATGGTGTGAGATTTTGAAGATTCTTGTCTCTTTTGGTCGATGGATACCATATTTTCGAGGATATGTAGACGTAGCATTAGTTTTCGATGCCTATAAAAATATCACAAATCCTCTTCAAAGCCAAAGGGGTCAGTACACGAAAAAATTGCAAAATTTGAATATGCCATAACTCTTTCATATGGTGTGAGATTTCGAAGATTCTTGTCTCTTTTGGTCGGCGGTTACCATGTTTTCGAGAATATGTAGACGTAGCATTAGATTTCGATGCCTATAAAAATTTTACAAATCCTCTTCAAAGCCAAAGGGGTTAGTACACGAAAAAAATTTCAAAATTTGAAACTATCATAACTCTTTCATATGGTGTCAGATTTTAAAGATTCTTGTCTCTTTTGGTCGACGGTTACCATGTTTTTGAGAATATGTAGACGTATCATTAGTTTTCGATGCCTATAATAATATCACAAATCCTCTTCAAAGCCAAAGGGGTTAGTACACGAAAAAATTGAAAAATTTGAAATTGCCATAACTCTTTCATATGGTGTGAGATTTTGAAGATTCTTGTCTCTTTTGGTCGGCGGTTACCATGTTTTCGAGAATATGTAGACGTAGCATTAGTTTTCGATGCCTATAAAAATTTCACAAATCCTCTTCAAAGCCAAAGGGGTTAGTACACGAAAAAAATTTCAAAATTTGAAACTATCGTAACTCTTTCATATGGTGTCAGATTTTGAAGATTCTTGTCTCTTTTGGTCGACGGTTACAATGTTTTCGAGAATATGTAGACGTATCATTAGTTTTCGATGCGTATAAAAATATCACGAATCCTTTTAAAAGCCAAAGGGGTTAGTACACGAAAAAATTGCAAAATTTGAATATGCCATAACTCTTTCATTTGGTGTGAGATTTTGAAGATTCTTGTCTCTTTTGGTCTATGGTTACCATATTTTTTAGAATATGTAGGCGTATCATTAGTTTTGGATCCCTATAATAATTTCACAAATCCTCTTCAAAGCCAAAGGGATTAGTACACGAAAAAATTGCAAAATTTGAAACTGCCATAACCCTTTCATATGGTATGAGATTTTGAAGATTCTTGTCTCTTTTGATCGGTGGTTACCATGTTTTCGAGAATATGTAGACGTAGCATTAGTTTTCGATGCCTATAAAATTTTCACAAATCATCTTCATAGCCAAAGGGGTTAGTACACGAAAAAATTGCAAAATTTGAAACTGCCATAACTCTTTCATATGGTGTGAGATTTTGAAGATTCTTGTCTATTTTGGTCGATGGTTACCATATTTTCGAGAATATGTAGGCGTATCATTAATTTTTGATCCATATAAAAATTTCACAAATCCTCTTCAAAGCCAAAGGGTAATGTACACAGAAAAATTGCAAAATTTGAAACTGCCATAACTCTTTCATATGGTGTGAGATTTTGAAGATTCTTGTCTCTTTTGGTCAATGGTTACCATGTTTTCGAGGATATGTAGACGTATCATTAGTTTTCGATGCCTATAAAAATATCACAAATCATCTTCAAAGCCAAAGGGATTAGTACACGAAAAAATTGCAAAATTTGAATATGCCATAACTCTTTCATATGGTGTGAGATTTTGAAGATTCTTGTCTCTTTTGGTCTATAGTTACCATATTTTTAAGAATATGTAGGCGTATCATTAGTTTTGGATCCCTATAAAAATTTCACAAATCCTCTTCAAAGCCAAAGGGATTAGTACACGAAAAAATTGCAAAATTTGAAACTGCCATAACTCTTTCATATGATGTGAGATTTTGAAGATTCTTGTCTCTTTTGGTCGATGGTTACCATATTTTCGAGAATATGTAGGCGTATCATTAGTTTTCGATCCCTATAAAAATTTCACAAATCCTCTTCAAAGCCAAAAGGTAACATACACGGAAAAATTGCAAAATTTGAAACTGCCATAACTCTTTCATATGGTGTGAGATTTTGAAGATTCTTGTCTCTTTTGGTTGATGGTTACCATATTTTCGAGGATATGTAGACGTAGCATTAGTTTTCGATGCATATAAAAATATCACAAATCCTCTTCAAAGCCAAAGGGTAACGTACACAGAAAAATTGCAAAATTTGAAACTGCCATAACTCTTTCATATGGTGTGAGATATTTAAGATTCTTGTCTCTTTTGGTCAATGGTTACCATGTTTTCGAGGATATGTAGACGTATCATTAGTTTTCGATGCCTATAAAAATATCACAAATCATCTTCAAAGCCAAAGGGATCAGTACACGAAAAAATTGCAAAATTTGAAACTGCAATAACTCTTTCATATGGTGTGAGATTTTGAAGATTCTTGTCTCTTTTTGTCGATGGTTACCATGTTTTCGAAAATATGTAGATGTAGCATTATTTTTCGATGCCTATAAAAATTTCACAAATCATCTTCAAAGCCAAAGGGGTTAGTACACGAAAAAATTGAAAAATTTGAAATTGCCATAACTCTTTCATATGGTGTCAGATTTTGAAGATTCTTGTCTCTTTTGGTCGGCGGTTACCATGTTTTCGAGAATATGTAGACGTAGTTTTAGTTTTCGATGCCTATAAAAATTTCACAAATCCTCTTCAAAGCCAAAGGGGTTAGTACACGAAAAAAATTTCAAAATTTGAAACTATCATAACTCTTTCATATGGTGTCAGATTTTGAAGATTCTTGTCTCTTTTGGTCGACGGTTACAATGTTTTCGAGAATATGTAGACGTATCATTAGTTTTCGATGCGTATAAAAATATCACGAATCCTATTAAAAGCCAAAGGGGTTAGTACACGAAAAAATTGCAAAATTTGACTATGCCATAACTCTTTCATATGGTGTGAGATTTTGAAGATTCCTCTCTCTTTTGGTCTATGGTTACCATATTTTTTAGAATATGTAGGCGTATCATTAGTTTTGGATCCCTATAATAATTTCACAAATCCTCTTCAAAGCCAAAGGGATTAGTACACGAAAAAATTACAAAATTTGAAACTGCCATAACTCTTTCATATGGTGTGAGATTTTGAAGATTCTTGTCTCTTTTGATCGGTGGCTACCATGTTTTCGAGAATATGTAGATGTAGCATTAGTTTTCGATGCCTATAAAAATATCACAAATCCTCTTCAAAGCCAAAGGGTAACGTACACAGAAAAATTGCAAAATTTGAAACTGCCATAACTCTTTCATATGGTGTGAGATTTTGAAGATTCTTGTCTCTTTTGGTCAATGGTTACCATGTTTTCGAGGATATGTAGACGTATCATTAGTTTTCGATGCCTATAAAAATATCACAAATCATCTTCAAAGCCAAAGGGATCAGTACACGAAAAAATTGCAAAATTTGAAACTGCCATAACTCTTTCATATGGTGTGAGATTTTGAAGATTCTTGTCTCTTTTGTTTTATAGTTACCATATTTTTTAGAATATGTAGGCGTATCATTAGTTTTGGATCCCTATAAAAATTTCACAAATCCTCTTCAAAGCCAAAGGGATTAGTACACGAAAAAATTGCAAAATTTGAAACTGCCATAACTCTTTCATATGATGTGAGATTTTGAAGATTCTTGTCTGTTTTGGTCGATAGTTACCATATTTTTGAGAATATGTAGGCGTATCATTAGTTTTCGATCCCTATAAAAATTTCACAAATCCTCTTCAAAGCCAAAAGGTAACGTACACGGAAAAATTGCAAAATTTGAAACTGCCATAACTCTTTCATATGGTGTGAGATTTTGAAGATTCTTGTCTCTTTTGGTCAATGGTTACCATGTTTTCGAGGATATGTAGACATAGCATTAGTTATCGATGCCTATAAAAATATCACAAATCCTCTTCAAAGCCAAAGGGTAACGTACACAGAAAAATTGCAAAATTTGAAACTGCCATAACTCTTTCATATGGTGTGAGATTTTGAAGATTCTTGTCTCTTTTGGTCAATGGTTACCATGTTTTCGAGGATATGTAGACGTATCATTAGTTTTCGATGCCTATAAAAATATCACAAATCATCTTCAAAGCCAAAGGGATCAGTACACGAAAAAATTGCAAAATTTGAATATGCCATAACTCTTTCATATGGTGTGAGATTTTGAAGATTCTTGTCTCTTTTGGTCTATAGTTACCATATTTTTTAGAATATGTAGGCGTATCATTAGTTTTGGATCCCTATAAAAATTTCACAAATCCTCTTCAAAGCCAAAGGAATTACTACACGAAAAAATTGCAAAATTTGAAACTGCCATAACTCTTTCATATGATGTGAGATTTTGAAGATTCTTGTCTCTATTGGTCGATGGTTACCATATTTTCGAGAATTTGTAGGCGTATCATTAGTTTTCGATCCCTATAAAAATTTCACAAATCCTCTTCAAACCCAAAAGGTAACGTACACGGAAAAATTGCAAAATTTGAAACTGCCATAACTCTTTCATATGGTGTGAGCTTTTGAAGATTCTTGTCTCTTTTGGTGGATGGTTACCATATTTTCGAGGATATGTAGACGTAGCATTAGTTTTCGATGCCTATAAAAATATCACAAATCCTCTTCAAAGCCAGAGGGGTCAGTACACAAAAAAATTGCAAAATTTGAATATGCCATAACTCTTTCATATGGTGTGAGATTTTGAAGATTCTTGTCTCTTTTGGTTTACAGTTACCATATTTTTGAGAATATGAAGGCGTATCATTAGTTTTGGATCCCTATAAAAATTTCACAAATCCTCTTCAAAGCCAAAGGGGTTAGTACACGAAAAAAATTTCAAAATTTGAAACTATCATAACTCTTTCATATGGTGTCAGATTTTGAAGATTCTTGTCTCTTTTGGTCGACGGTTACAATGTTTTCGGGAATATGTAGACGTATCATTAGTTTTCGATGCGTATAAAAATATCACAAATCCTCTTAAAAGCCAAAGGGGTTAGTACACGAAAAAATTGCAAAATTTGAAACTGCTATAACTCTTTCATATGGTGTGAGATTTTGAAGATTCCTCTCTCTTTTGGTCTATGGTTACCATATTTTTTAGAATATGTAGGCGTATCATTAGTTTTGGATCCCTATAATAATATCACAAATCCTCTTCAAAGCCAAAGGGATTAGTACACGAAAAAATTGCAAAATTTGAAACTGCCATAACTCTTTCATATGGTGTGAGATTTTGAAGATTCTTGTCTCTTTTGATCGGTGGTTACCATGTTTTCGAGAATATGTAGATGTAGCATTAGTTTTCGATGCCCATCAAAATTTCACAAATCCTCTTCAAAGCCAAATGGGTTAGTACAAAAAAAAAATTGCAAAATTTGAAACTGCCATTACTCTTTCAAATGGTGTGGGATTTTGAAGATTCTTGTCTCTTTTGGTCGATGGTTACCATGTTTTCGAGAATATGTAGACGTAGCATTAGTTTTCGATGCCTATAAAAATTTCACAAATCATCTTCATAGCAAAAGGGGTTAGTACACGAAAAAATTGCAAAATTCGAAATTGCCATAACTCTTTCATATGTTGTGAGATTTTGAAGATTGTTGTCTCTTTTGGTCGGTGGTTACCATGTTTTCGAGAATATCTAGAGGTAGCATTAGTTTTCGATGCCTATAAAAATTTCACAAATCCTCTTCAAAGCCAAAGGGGTTAGTACACGAAAAAAATTGCAATATTTGAAACTACCATAACTCTTTCATATGGTGTGAGAATTTTAAGATTCTTGTCTCTTTTGGTCAATGGTTACCATGTTTTCGAGAATATGTAGACGTAGCATTAGTTTTCGATGCCTATAAAAATTTCACAAATCCTCTTCAAACCTAAAGGGTTACTACACGAAAAAATTGCAAAATTTGAAACTGCCATAACTCTTTCATATGTTGTGAGATTTTGAAGATTCTTGTCTCTTTTGGTCGATGGTTACCATATTTTCGAGAATATGTAGGCGTATCATTAGTTTTGGAACCCTATAAAAATTTCACAAATCCTCTTCAAACCCAAAGGGGTTAGTACACGAAGAAATTGCAAAATTTGAAACTGTCATAACTCCTTCATATGGTGTGAGATTTGAGGATTCTTTTCTCTTTTGGTCGATGGTTACCATATTTTCGAGAATATGTAGGCGTATCCTTAGTTTTGGATACCAATAAAAATTTCACAAATCCTCTTCAAAGCACAAGGGTGTTGCAAAATTTGAAACTGCCAAAACTCTTTCATATGGTGTGAGATTTTGAAGATTCTTGTCTCTTTTGGTCGATGGTTACAATATTTTTTAGAATATGTAGATGTATCATTAGGTTTGGATCCCTATAAAAAATTCACAAATTCTCTTCAAAGCCAAAGGGGTTAGTACACGAAAAAATTGAAAAATTTGAAATTGCCATAACTCTTTCATATGGTGTGAGATTTTGAAGATTTTGTCTCTTTTGGTCGATGGTTACCATGTTTTCGAGAATATGTAGACGTAGCATTAGTTTTCGCTGCCTATAAAAAGATCACAAATCCTCTTCAAAGCCAAAGGGATAAGTACACGAAAAAATTGCAAAATTTGGAACTGCCATAACTCTTTCATATGGTGTGAGATTTTTAAGATTCTTGTCTCTTTTGGTCGGTGGTTACCATGTTTTCGAGAATATGTAAGCGTATCATTAGTTTTGGATCCCTATAAAAATTTCACAAATCCTCTTCAAAGCCAAATGGGTTAGTACATGAAAAAATTGCAAAATTTGAAACTGCCATAACCCTTTCATATGGTGTGAGATTTTGAAGATTCTTGTCTCTTTTGGTATACGAAAAAATTAAAATATTTGAAACTGCCATAACTCTTTCATATGGTGTGAGATTTTGAAGATTCTTGTCTCTTTTGGTCGATGGATACCATGTTTTCGAGAATATGTAGACGTATAATTAGTTTTCGATGAATATAAAAATATCACAAATCCTCTTCAAATCCAAAGGGTTTAGTTCACGAAAAAATTGCAAAATTTTCAAACTGCCATAACTCTTTCATATGGTGTTAGATTTTGAAGATTCTTGTCTCTTTTGGTCGGTGGTTACCATGTTTTCGAGAATATGTAGACGTAACATTAGTTTTCGATGCCTATAAAAATTTCAAAAATCCTCTTCAAAGCCAAAGGGGTTAGTACACGAAAAAATTGCAAAATTTGAAACTGCCATAATTCTACCATATGGTATGAGATTTTTAAGATTCTTGTCTCTTTTGGTCGATGGTTACCATATTTTTGAGAATATGTAGGCGTATCATTAGTTTTGGATCCCTATAATAATTTCACAAATCCTCTTCAAAGCCAAAGGGGTTAGTATACGAAAAAATTACAAAATTTGAAACTGCTATAACTCTTTCATATGGTGTGAGATTTTGAAGATTCTTGTCTGTTTTGGCCGATGGTTACCATATTTTCGAGAATATGTAGGCCTATTATTAGGTTTGGATCCCTATAAAAATTTCACAAATCCTCTTCAAAGCCAAAAGGGTTAATACACGAAAAAATTGTAAAATTTGAAACTGCCATAACTCTTTCATATGGTGTGAGATTTTGAAGATTCTTGTCTCTTTTAGTCGATGGTTACCATGTTTTCGAGAATATGTAATCGTATCATTACTTTTCGATGCCTATAAAAATTTCACAAATCCTCTTCAAAGCCAAAGTGGTTAGTACACGAAAAAATTGCAAAATTTGAAACTGCCATAACTCTTTCATATGGTGTGAGATTTTGAAGATTCTTGTCTATTTTGGTTGATGGTTACCATGTTTTCGAGAATATGTAGAAGTATCATTAGTTTTCGATGCCTAAAAATATCACAAATCCTCTTCAAAGCCAAATGGGTTAGTACAAGAAAAAATTGCAAAATTTGAAACTGTCATAACTCTTTCATCTGGTGTGAGATTTTGAAGATTCTTGTCTCTTTTTGTACACGAAAAAATTACAAAATTTGAAACTGCCATAACTCTTTCATATGGTGTGAAATTTTGAAGATTCTTGTCTCTTTTGGTCGATGGTTACCATGTTTTCGAGGATATGCAGACATAGCATTAGTTTTCGATGCCTATAAAAATATCACAAATCCTCTTCAAAGCCAAAGGGGTCAGTACACGAAAAAATTGCAAAATTTGAATATGCCATAACTCTTTCATATGGTGTAAGATTTTGAAGATTCTTGTCTCTTTTGGTCTATAGTTACCATATTTTTGAGAATATGTAGGCGTATCATTAGTTGGATCCCTATAAAAATTTCACAAATCCTCTTCAAAGCCAAAGGGTTACACGAAAAAATTGAAAAATTTGAAATTGCCATAACTCTTTCATATGGTGTGAGATTTTGAAGATTCTTGTCTCTTTTGGTCGGCGGTTACCATGTTTTCGAGAATATGTAGACGTAGCGTTAGTTTTCGATGCCTATAAAAATGTCACAAATCTTCTTCAAAGCCAAAGGGGTTAGTAACACGAAAAAAATTTCAAAATTTGAAACTATCATAACTCTTTCATATGGTGTGAGATTTTGAAGATTCTTGTCTCTTTTGGTCTATGGTTACCATATTTTTGAGAATATGTAGTCGTATCATTAGTTTTGGATCCCTATAAAAATTTCACAAATCCTCTTCAAAGCCAAATGGGTTAGTACATGAAAAAATTGCAAAATTTGAAACTGCCATAACTCTTTCATATGGTGTGAGATTTTGAAGATTCTTGTCTCTTTTGGTATACGAAAAAATTAAAATATTTGAAACTGCCATAACTCTTTCATATGGTGTGAGATTTTGAAGATTCGTTTCTCTTTTGGTCGATGGATACCATGTTTTCGAGAATATGTAGACGTATAATTAGTTTTCGATGAATATAAAAATATCACAAATCCTCTTCAAATCCAAAGGGTTTAGTTCACGAAAAAATTGCAAAATTTTCAAACTTCCATAACTCTTTCATATGGTGTGAGATTTTGAAGATTCTTGTCTCTTTTGGTCGGTGGTTACCATGTTTTCGAGAATATGTAGACGTAGCATTAGTTTTCGATGCCTATAAAAATTTCAAAAATCCTCTTCAAAGCCAAAGGGGTTAGTACACGAAAAAATTGCAAAATTTGAAACTGCAATAATTCTACCATATGGTGTGAGATTTTTAAGATTCTTGTCTCTTTTGGTCGATGGTTACCATATTTTTGAGAATATGTAGGCGTATCATTAGTTTTGGATCCCTATAAAAATTTCACAAATCCTCTTCAAAGCCAAAGGGGTTAGTATACGAAAAAATTGCAAAATTTGAAACTGCTATAACTCTTTCATATGGTGTGAGATTTTGAAGATTCTTGTCTGTTTTGGTCGATGGTTACCATATTTTCGAGAATATGTAGGCGTATCATTAGTTTTGGATCCCTATAAAAATTTCACAAATCCTCTTCAAAGCCAAATGGGTTAGTACACGAAAAAATTGTAAAATTTGAAACTGCCATAACTCTTTCATATGGTGTGAGATTTTGAAGATTCTTATCTCCTTTGGTCGATGGTTACCATGTTTATGAGAATATGTAAGCGTATCATTAGTTTTCGATGCCTATAAAAATTTCACAAATCCTCTTCAAAGCCAAAGGGGTTAGTATACGAAAAAATTGCAAAATTTGAAACTGCTATAACTCTTTCATATGGTGTGAGATTTTGAAGATTCTTGTCTGTTTTGGTCGATGGTTACCATATTTTCGAGAATATGGATGCCTAAAAATATCACAAATCCTCTTCAAAGCCAAATGGGTTAGTACAAGAAAAAATTGCAAAATTTGAAACTGCCATAACTCTTTCATATGCTGTGAGATTTTGAAGATTATTGTCTCTTTTCATCGGTGGATACCATGTTTTCGAGAATATGTAGACGTATCATTAGTTTTCGATCTCTATAAAAATATCACAAATCCTCTTCAAAGCCAAAGGAGTTAGTTCACGAAAAAATTGCAAAATTTGAATATGCCATAACTCTTTCATATGGTGTGAGATTTTGAAGATTCTTGTCTCTTTTGGTCGGTGGATAAGATATTTTTAAGAATATGTAGGCGAATCATTAGTTTTGGATCCGTATAAACATATCACAAATCCTCTTCAAAGCCAAAGGGGTTAGTACACGAAAAAATTGCAAAATTTGAAACTGCCATAACTCTTTCATATGGTGTGAGATTTTGAAGATTCTTGTCTCTTTTGGTCTATAGTTACCATATTTTGAGAATATGTAGGCGTATCATTAGTTTTGGATCCCTATAAAAATTTCACAAATCCTCTTCAAAGCCAAAGGGTTACACGAAAAAATTGAAAAATTTGAAATTGCCATAACTCTTTCATATTGTGTGAGATTTTTAAGATTCTTGTCTCTTTTGGTCGGCGGTTACCATGTTTTCGAGAATATGTAGACGTAGCATTAGTTTTCGATGCCTATAAAAATTTCACAAATCTTCTTCAATGCCAAAGGGGTTAGTACACGAAAAAAAATTCAAAATTTGAAACTATCATAACTCTTTCATATGGTGTGAGATTTTGAAGATTCTTGTCTCTTTTGGTCTATGGTTACCATATTTTTTAGAATATGTAGTCGTATCATTAGTTTTGGATCCCTATAAAAATTTCACAAATCCTCTTCAAAGCCAAAGGGATTAGTACACGAAAAAATTGCAAAATTTGAAACTGCCATAACTCTTTCATATGGTGTGAGATTTTAAAGATTCTTGTCTGTTTTGATCGGTGGTTACCATGTTTTCGAGAATATGTAGATGTAGCATTAGTTTTCGATGCCTATAAAAATTTCACAAATCCTCTTCAAAGCCAAAGGGGTTAGTACACGAAAAAAAATTGCAAAATTTGAAACTGCCATAACTTTTTCATATGGTGTGAGATTTTGAAGATTCTTGTCTCTTTTGGTTGATGATTACCATGTTTTTGAGAATATGTAGACGTAGCATTAGTTTTCGATGCCTATAAAAAATTCACAAATCATCTTCATAGCCAAAGGGGTTAGTACACGAAAAAATTGCAAAATTTGAAATTGCCATAACTCTTTCATATGGTGTGAGATTTTGAAGATTCTTGTCTCTTTTGGTCGATGGTTACCATGTTTTCGAGAATATGTAGACGTAGCATTAGTTTTCGATGCCTATAAAAATTTCACAAATCATCTTCATAGCCAAAGGGGTTAGTACACGAAAAAATTGCAAAATTTGAAACTGCCATAACTCTTTCATATGGTGTGAGATTTTGAAGATTCTTGTCTATTTTGGTCGATGGTTACCATATTTTCGAGAATATGTAGGCGTATCATTAGTTTTCGATCCCTATAAAAATTTCAAAAATCCTCTTCAAAGCCAAAGGGGTTAGTACACGAAAAAATTGCAAAATTTGAAACTGCCATAACTCTTTCATATGTTGTGAGATTTTGAAGATTGTTGTCTCTTTTGGTCGGTGGTTACCATGTTTTCGAGAATATGTAGACGTAGCATTAGTTTTCGATTCCTATAAAAATTTCACAAATCCTCTTCAAAGCCAAAGGGGTTAGTACACGAAAAAAATTGCAAAATTTGAAACTACCATAACTCTTTCATATGGTGTGAGATTTTGAAGATTCTTGTCTCGTTTGGTCAATGGTTACCATGTTTTCAAGAATATATAGACGTAGCATTAGTTTTCGATGCCTATAAAAATTTTACAAATCCTCTTCAAAGCTAAAGGGGTTACTACACGAAAAAATTGCAAAATTTGAAACTGCCATAACTCTTTCATATGTTGTGAGATTTTGAAGATTCTTGTCTCTTTTGGTCGATGGTTACCATGTTTTCGAGGATATGTAGGCGTAGCATTATTTTTCGATGCCTATAAAAATATCACAAATCCTCTTCAAAGCCAAAGGGGTCAGTACACGAAAAAATTGCAAAATTTGAATATGCCATAACTCTTTCATATGGTGTAAGATTTTGAAGATTCTTGTCTCTTTTGGTCTATAGTTACCATATTTTTGAGAATATGTAGGCGTATCATTAATTTTGGATCCCTATAAAAATTTCACAAATCCTCTTCAAAGCCAAAGGGTTACACGAACAAATTGAAAAATTTGAAATTGCCATAACTCTTTCATATGGTGTGAGATTTTGAAGATTCTTGTCTCTTTAGGTCGGCGGTTACCATGTTTTCGAGAATATGTAGACGTAGCATTAGTTTTCGATGCCTATAAAAATTTCACAAATCTTCTTCAAAGCCAAAGGGGTTAGTACACGAAATTAATTTCAAAATTTGAAACTATCATAACTCTTTCATATGGTGTGAGATTTTGAAGATTCTTGTCTCTTTTGGTCTATGGTTACCATATTTTTGAGAATATGTAGTCGTATCATTAGTTTTGGATCCCTATAAAAATTTCACAAATCCTCTTCAAAGCCAAAGGGATTAGTACACGAAAAAATTGCAAAATTTGAAACTGCCATAACTCTTTCATATGGTGTGAGACTTTGAAGATTCTTGTCTCTTTTGATCGGTGGTTACCATGTTTTCGAGAATATGTAGATGTAGCATTAGTTTTCGATGCCTATAAAAATTTCACAAATCCTCTTCAAAGCCAAAGGGGTTAGTACACGAAAAAAATTACAAAATTTGAAACTGCCATAACTCTTTCATATGGTGTGAGATTTTGAAGATTCTTGTCTCTTTTGGTCGATGGTTACCATATTTTCGAGAATATGTAGGCGTATCATTAGTTTTCGATCCCTATAAAAATTTCAAAAATCCTCTTCAAAGACAAAGGGGTTAGTAAACGAAAAAATTGCAAAATTGGAAACTGCCATAACTCTTTCATATGTTGTGAGATTTTGAAGATTGTTGTCTCTTTTGGTCGGTGGTTACCATGTTTTCGAGAATATGTAGATGTAGCATTAGTTTTCGATGCCTATAAAAATTTCACAAATCCTCTTCAAAGCCAAAGGGGTTAGTACACGAAAAAAATTGCAAAATTTGAAACTACCATAACTCTTTCGTATGGTGTGAGATTTTGAAGATTCTTCTCTTTTGGTCAATGGTTACGATGTTTTCGAGAATATGTAGACGTAGCATTAGTTTTCGATGCCTATAAAAATTTCACAAATCCTCTTCAAAGCTAAAGGGGTTACTACACGAAAAAATTGCAAAATTTGAAACTGCCATAACTCTTTCATATGTTGTGAGATTTTGAAGATTCTTGTCTCTTTTGGTCGATGGTTACCATATTTTCGAGAATATGTAGGCGTATCATTAGTTTTGGAACAATATAAAAATTTCACAAATCCTCTTCAAACCCAAAGGGGTTAGTACACGAAAAAATTGCAAAATTTGAAACTGCCATAACTCTTTCATATGGTGTGAGATTTTGAAGATTCTTGTCTCTTTTGATCGGTGGTTACCACGTTTTCGAGAATATGTAGATGTAGCATTAGTTTTCGATGCCTATAAAAATTTCACAAATCCTCTTCAAAGCCAAAGGGGTTAGTACACGAAAAAAATTACAAAATTTGAAACTGCCATAACTCTTTCATATGGTGTGAGATTTTGAAGATTCTTGTCTCTTTTGGTATACGAAAAAATTAAAATATTTGAAACTGCTATAAATCTTTCATATGGTGTGAGATTTTGAAGATTCTTGTCTCTTTTGGTCGATGGATACCATGTTTTCGAGAATATGTAGAAGTATCATTAGTTTTGGATCCGTATAAAAATATCACAAACCCTCTTCAAAGCCAAAAGGGTTAGTTCATGAAAAAATTGCAAAATTTGAAACTGCCATAACTCTTTCATATGGTGTGAGATTTTGAAGATTCTTGTCTCTTTTGGTCAGTGGATAAGATATTTTTGAGAATATGTAGGCGAATCTTTTGTTTTGGATCCGTATAAAAATATCACAAATCCTCTTCAAAGCCAAAGGGTAACGTACACGAAAAAATTGCGAAATTTGAAACTGCCATAACTCTTTCATATGCTGTGAGATTTTGAAGATTCTTGTCTCTTTTGGTCGATGGTTACAATGTTTTCATGAATATATAGGCGTATCATTAGTTTTCGATGCCTATAAAAATTTCACATATCCTCTTCCAAGCCAAAGGGGTTAGTACACGAAAAAAATTGCAAAATTTGAAACAGCCATAACTCTTTCATATGGTGTGAGATTTTGAAGATTCTTGTCTCTTTTGGTCGGTGGTTATCATGTTTTCGAGAATATGTAGACGAAGCATTAGTTTTCAATGCCTATAAAAATTTCAAAAATCCTCTTCAAAGCCAAAGGGGTTAGTATACGAAAAAATTGCAAAATTTGAAACTGGCATAACTCTTTCATATGGTGTGAGATTTTGAAGATTCTTGTCGCTTTTGGTCGATGGTTACCATATTTTTGAGAATATGTAGGCGTATCATTAGTTTTCGATCCCTATAAAAATTTCAAAAATCCTCTTCAAAGACAAAGGGGTTAGTAAACGAAAAAATTGCAAAATTGGAAACTGCCATAACTCTTTCATATGTTGTGAGATTTTGAAGATTGTTGTCTCTTTTGGTCGGTGGTTACCATATTTTCGAGAATATGTAGACGTAGCATTAGTTTTCGATGCCTATAAAAATTTCACAAATCCTCTTCAAAGCTAAAGGGGTTACTACACGAAAAAATTGCAAAATTTGAAACTGCGATAACTCTTTCATATGTTGTGAGATTTTGAAGATTCTTGTCTCTTTTAGTCGATGGTTACCATATTTTCAAGAATATGTAGGCGTATCATTAGTTTTTGAACCCTATAAAAATTTCAAAAATCCTCTTCAAACCCAAAGGGGTTAGTACACGAAAAAATTGCAAAATTTGAAACTGCCATAACTCTTTCATATGGTGTGAGATTTTGAAGATTCTTCTCTTTTGGTCAATGGTTACCATGTTTTCGAGAATATGTAGACGTAGCATTAGTTTTCGATGCCTATAAAAATTTCACAAATCCTCTTCAAAGCTAAAGGGGTTACTACACGAAAAAATTGCAAAATTTGAAACTGCGATAACTCTTTCATATGTTGTGAGATTTTGAAGATTCTTGTCTCTTTTGGTCGATGGTTACCATATTTTCGAGAATATGTAGGCGTATCATTAGTTTTTGAACCCTATAAAAATTTCACAAATCCTCTTCAAACCCAAAGGGGTTAGTACACGAAAAAATTGCAAAATTTGAAACTGCCATAACTCTTTCATATGGTGTGAGATTTTGAAGATTCTTGTCTCTTTTGATCGGTGGTTACCATGTTTTCGAGAATATGTAGATGTAGCATTAGTTTTCGATGCCTATAAAAATTTCACAAATCCTCTTCAAAGCCAAAGGGGTTAGTACACGAAAAAAAATTACAAAATTTGAAACTACCATAACTCTTTCATATGGTGTGAGATTTTGAAGATTCTTGTCTCTTTTGGTATACGAAAAAGTTAAGATATTTGAAACTGCTATAACTCTTTCATATGGTGTGAGATTTTGAAGATTCTTGTCTCTTTTGGTCGATGGATACCATGTTTTCGAGAATATGTAGACGTATAATTAGTTTTCGATGAATATAAAAATATCACAAATCCTCTTCAAATCCAAAGGGTTTAGTTCACGAAAAAATTGCAAAATTTTCAAACTGCCATAACTCTTTCATATGGTGTGAGATTTTGAAGATTCTTGTCTCTTTTGGTCGGTGGTTACCATGTTTTGGAGAATATGTAGACGTAGCATTAGTTTTCGATGCCTATAAAAATTTCAAAAATCCTCTTCAAAGCCAAAGGGGTTAGTACACGAAAAAATTGCAAAATTTGAAACTGCCATAATTCTACCATATGGTGTGAGATTTTTAAGATTCTTTTCTCTTTTGGTCGATGGTTACCATATTTTTTAGAATATGTAGGCGTATCATTAGTTTTGGATCCCTATAAAAATTTCACAAATCCTCTTCAAAGCCAAAGGGGTTAGTATACGAAAAAATTGTAAAATTTGAAACTGCCATAACTCTTTCATTTGTGTGAGATTTTGAAGATTCTTATCGCTTTTTGTCGATGCTTACCATGTTTTATGTAGACGTAGAATTAATTTTCGATGCCTATAAAAATTTCACAAATCCTCTTCAAAGCCAAATGGGTTAGTACACGAAAAAATTACAAAATTTGAAACCGCCATAACTCTTTCATATGGTTTGAGATTTTGAAGATTCTTGTCTCTTTTGGTCGATGGTTACAATATTTTTTAGAATATGTAGATGTATCATTAGTTTTGGATCCCTATAAAAATTTCACAAATCTTCTTCAAAGCCAAAGGAGTTAGTACACGAAAATAATTTCAAAATTTGAAACTATCATAACTCTTTCATATGGTGTGAGATTTTGAAGATTCTTGTCTCTTTTGGTGTATGGTTACCATATTTTTGAGAATATGTAGTCGTATCATTAGTTTTGGATCCCTATAAAAATTTCACAAATCCTCTTCAAAGCCAAAGGGATTAGTACACGAAAAAATTGCAAAATTTGAAACTGCCATAACTCTTTCATATGGTGTGAGACTTTGAAGATTCTAGTCTCTTTTGATCGGTGGTTACCATGTTTTCGAGAATATGTAGATGTAGCATTAGTTTTCGATGCCTATAAAAATTTCACAAATCCTCTTCAAAGCCAAAGGGGTTAGTACACGAAAAAAATTACAAAATTTGAAACTGCCATAACTCTTTCATATGGTGTGAGATTTTGAAGATTCTTGTCTCTTTTGGTCGATGGTTACCATATTTTCGAGAATATGTAGGCGTATCATTAGTTTTCGATCCCTATAAAAATTTCAAAAATCCTCTTCAAAGACAAAGGGGTTAGTAAACGAAAAAATTGCAAAATTGGAAACTGCCATAACTCTTTCATATGTTGTGAGATTTTGAAGATTGTTGTCTCTTTTGGTCGGTGGTTACCATGTTTTCGAGAATATGTAGATGTAGCATTAGTTTTCGATGCCTATAAAAATTTCACAAATCCTCTTCAAAGCCAAAGGGGTTAGTACACGAAAAAAATTGCA
The DNA here is from genome assembly GCF_054948205.1 of Urtica dioica subsp. dioica. Taxonomy (NCBI): domain Eukaryota; kingdom Viridiplantae; phylum Streptophyta; class Magnoliopsida; order Rosales; family Urticaceae; genus Urtica; species Urtica dioica. The sequence goes on along the minus strand of NC_142759.1, from coordinate 49,512,328 downwards.
AAATTTGAAACTACCATAACTCTTTCGTATGGTGTGAGATTTTGAAGATTCTTCTCTTTTGGTCAATGGTTACGATGTTTTCGAGAATATGTAGACGTAGCATTAGTTTTCGATGCCTATAAAAATTTCACAAATCCTCTTCAAAGCTAAAGGGGTTACTACACGAAAAAATTGCAAAATTTGAAACTGCCATAACTCTTTCATATGTTGTGAGATTTTGAAGATTCTTGTCTCTTTTGGTCGATGGTTACCATATTTTCGAGAATATGTAGGCGTATCATTAGTTTTCGATCCCTATAAAAATTTCAAAAATCCTCTTCAAAGACAAAGGGGTTAGTAAACGAAAAAATTGCAAAATTGGAAACTGCCATAACTCTTTCATATGTTGTGAGATTTTGAAGATTGTTCTCTTTTGGTCGGTGGTTACCATGTTTTCGAGAATATGTAGATGTAGCATTAGTTTTCGATGCCTATAAAAATTTCACAAATCCTCTTCAAAGCCAAAGGGGTTAGTACACGAAAAAAATTGCAAAATTTGAAACTACCATAACTCTTTCGTATGGTGTGAGATTTTGAAGATTCTTCTCTTTTGGTCAATGGTTACGATGTTTTCGAGAATATGTAGACGTAGCATTAGTTTTCGATGCCTATAAAAATTTCACAAATCCTCTTCAAAGCTAAAGGGGTTACTACACGAAAAAATTGCAAAATTTGAAACTGCCATAACTCTTTCATATGTTGTGAGATTTTGAAGATTCTTGTCTCTTTTGGTCGATGGTTACCATATTTTTGAGAATATGTAGGCGTATCATTAGTTTTGGAACCCCCTAAAAATTTCACAAATCCTCTTCAAACCCAAAGGGGTTAGTACACGAAAAAATTGCAAAATTTGAAACTGCCATAACTCTTTCATATGGTGTGAGATTTTGAAGATTCTTGTCTCTTTTGATCGGTGGTTACCATGTTTTCGAGAATATGTAGATGTAGCATTAGTTTTCGATGCCTATAAAAATTTCACAAATCCTCTTCAAAGCCAAAGGGGTTAGTACACGAAAAAAATTACAAAATTTGAAACTGCCATAACTCTTTCATATGGTGTGAGATTTTGAAGATTCTTGTCTCTTTTGGTATACGAAAAAATTAAAATATTTGAAACTGCTATAACTCTTTCATATGGTGTGAGATTTTGAAGATTCTTGTCTCTTTTGGTCGATGGATACCATGTTTTCGAGAATATGTAGAAGTATCATTAGTTTTGGATCCGTATAAAAATATCACAAACCCTCTTCAAAGCCAAAAGGGTTAGTTCATGAAAAAATTGCAAAATTTGAAACTGCCATAACTCTTTCATATGGTGTGAGATTTTGAAGATTCTTGTCTCTTTTGGTCAGTGGATAAGATATTTTTGAGAATATGTAGGCGAATCTTTTGTTTTGGATCCGTATAAAAATATCACAAATCCTCTTCAAAGCCAAAGGGTAACGTACACGAAAAAATTGCAAAATTTGAAACTGCCATAACTCTTTCATATGCTGTGAGATTTTGAAGATTCTTGTCTCTTTTGGTCGATGGTTACAATGTTTTCATGAATATATAGGCGTATCATTAGTTTTCGATGCCTATAAAAATTTCACATATCCTCTTCCAAGCCAAAGGGGTTAGTACACGAAAAAAATTGCAAAATTTGAAACAGCCATAACTCTTTCATATGGTGTGAGATTTTGAAGATTCTTGTCTCTTTTGGTCGGTGGTTACCATGTTTTCGAGAATATGTAGACGAAGCATTAGTTTTCAATGCCTATAAAAATTTCAAAAATCCTCTTCAAAGCCAAAGGGGTTAGTATACGAAAAAATTGCAAAATTTGAAACTGGCATAACTCTTTCATATGGTGTGAGATTTTGAAGATTCTTTTCTCTTTTGGTCGATGGTTACCATATTTTTGAGAATATGTAGGCGTATCATTAGTTTTCGATCCCTATAAAAATTTCAAAAATCCTCTTCAAAGACAAAGGGGTTAGTAAACGAAAATATTGCAAAATTGGAAACTGCCATAACTCTTTCATATGTTGTGAGATTTTGAAGATTGTTGTCTCTTTTGGTCGGTGGTTACCATATTTTCGAGAATATGTAGACGTAGCATTAGTTTTCGATGCCTATAAAAATTTCACAAATCCTCTTCAAAGCTAAAGGGGTTACTACACGAAAAAATTGCAAAATTTGAAACTGCGATAACTCTTTCATATGTTGTGAGATTTTGAAGATTCTTGTCTCTTTTAGTCGATGGTTACCATATTTTCGAGAATATGTAGGCGTATCATTAGTTTTTGAACCCTATAAAAATTTCACAAATCCTCTTCAAACCCAAAGGGGTTAGTACACGAAAAAATTGCAAAATTTGAAACTGCCATAACTCTTTCATATGGTGTGAGATTTTGAAGATTCTTCTCTTTTGGTCAATGGTTACCATGTTTTCGAGAATATGTAGACGTAGCATTAGTTTTCGATGCCTATAAAAATTTCACAAATCCTCTTCAAAGCTAAAGGGGTTACTACACGAAAAAATTGCAAAATTTGAAACTGCGATAACTCTTTCATATGTTGTGAGATTTTGAAGATTCTTGTCTCTTTTGGTCGATGGTTACCATATTTTCGAGAATATGTAGGCGTATCATTAGTTTTTGAACCCTATAAAAATTTCACAAATCCTCTTCAAACCCAAAGGGGTTAGTACACGAAAAAATTGCAAAATTTGAAACTGCCATAACTCTTTCATATGGTGTGAGATTTTGAAGATTCTTGTCTCTTTTGATCGGTGGTTACCATGTTTTCGAGAATATGTAGATGTAGCATTAGTTTTCGATGCCTATAAAAATTTCACAAATCCTCTTCAAAGCCAAAGGGGTTAGTACACGAAAAAAATTACAAAATTTGAAACTACCATAACTCTTTCATATGGTGTGAGATTTTGAAGATTCTTGTCTCTTTTGGTATACGAAAAAATTAAGATATTTGAAACTGCTATAACTCTTTCATATGGTGTGAGATTTTGAAGATTCTTGTCTCTTTTGGTCGATGGATACCATGTTTTCGAGAATATGTAGACGTATAATTAGTTTTCGATGAATATAAAAATATCACAAATCCCCTTCAAATCCAAAGGGTTTAGTTCACGAAAAAATTGCAAAATTTTCAAACTGCCATAACTCTTTCATATGGTGTGAGATTTTGAAGATTCTTGTCTCTTTTGGTCGGTGGTTACCATGTTTTCGAGAATATGTAGACGTAGCATTAGTTTTCGATGCCTATAAAAATTTCAAAAATCCTCTTCAAAGCCAAAGGGGTTAGTACACGAAAAAATTGCAAAATTTGAAACTGCCATAATTCTACCATATGGTGTGAGATTTTTAAGATTCTTTTCTCTTTTGGTCGATGGTTACCATATTTTTGAGAATATGTAGGCGTATCATTAGTTTTGGATCCCTATAAAAATTTCACAAATCCTCTTCAAAGCCAAAGGGGTTAGTATACGAAAAAATTGTAAAATTTGAAACTGCCATAACTCTTTCATTTGGTGTGAGATTTTGAAGATTCTTATCGCTTTTTGTCGATGCTTACCATGTTTTATGTAGACGTAGAATTAATTTTCGATGCCTATAAAAATTTCACAAATCCTCTTCAAAGCCAAATGGGTTAGTACACGAAAAAATTACAAAATTTGAAACCGCCATAACTCTTTCATATGGTTTGAGATTTTGAAGATTCTTGTCTCTTTTGGTCGATGGTTACAATATTTTTTAGAATATGTAGATGTATCATTAGTTTTGGATCCCTATAAAAATTTCACAAATCCTCTTCAAAGCCAAAGGGGTTAGTATACGAAAAAATTGCAAAATTTGAAACTTCTATAACTCTTTCATATGGTGTGAGATTTTGAAGATTCTTGTCTGTTTTGGTCGATGGTTACCATATTTTCGAGAATATGTAGGCGTATCATTAGTTTTGGATCCCTATAAAAATTTCACAAATCCTCTTCAAAGCCAAAGGGGTTAGTACACGAAAAAAATTGCAAAATTTGAAATTGCCATAACTCTTTCATATGGTGTGAGATTTTGAAGATTTTTATCTCTTTTGGTCGATGGTTACCATGTTTTCGAGAATATGTAGACGTAGCATTAGTTTTCGATGCCTATAAAATGATCACAAATCCTCTTCAAGGCCAAAGGGATAAGTACACGAAAAAATTGCAAAATTTGGAACTGCCATAACTCTTTCATATGGTGTGAGATTTTTAAGATTCTTGTCTCTTTTGGTCGGTGGTTACCATGTTATCGAGAATATGTAGACGTAGCATTAGTTTTCGATGCCTATAAAAAGATCACAAATCCTCTTCAAAGCCAAAGGGATAAGTACACGAAAAAATTACAAAATTTGGAACTGTAATAACTCTTTCATATGGTGTGAGATTTTTAAGATTCTTGTCTCTTTTGGTCGGTGGTTACCATGTTTTCGAGAATATGTAGGCGTATCATTAGTTTTGGATCCCTATAAAAATTTCACAAATCCTCTTCAAAGCCAAATGGGTTAGTACATGAAAAAATTGCAAAATTTGAAACTGCCATAACTCTTTCATATGGTGTGAGATTTTGAAGATTCTTATCTCTTTTGGTATACGAAAAAATTAAAATATTTGAAACTGCTATAACTCTTTCATATGGTGTGAGATTTTGAAGATACTTGTCTCTTTTGGTCGATGGATACCATGTTTTCGAGAATATGTAGACGTATAATTAGTTTTCGATGAATATAAAAATATCACAAATCCTCTTCAAATCCAAAGGGTTTAGTTCATGAAAAAATTGCAAAATTTTCAAACTGCCATAACTCTTTCATATGGTGTGAGATTTTGAAGATTTTTGTCTCTTTTGGTCGGTGGTTACCATGTTTTCGAGAATATGTAGACGTAGCATTAGTTTTCAATGCCTATAAAAATTTCAAAAATCCTCTTCAAAACCAAAGGGGTTAGTACACGAAATAATTGCAAAATTTGAAACTGCCAAAATTTTTAAGATTCTTGTCTGTTTTGGTCGATGGTTACCATATTTTTTAGAATATGTAGGTGTATCATTAATTTTGGATCCCTATAAAAATTTCACAAATCCTCTTCAAAGCCAAAGGGGTAAGTATACGAAAAAATTGCAAAATTTGAAACTGCTATAACTCTTTCATATGGTGTGAGATTTTGAAGATTCTTGTCTGTTTTGGTCGATGGTTACCATATTTTCGAGAATATGTAGGCGAATCATTAGTTTTGGATCCCTATAAAAATTTCACAAATCCTCTTCAAAGCCAAATGGGTTAGTACACGAAAAAATTGTAAAATTTGAAACTGCCATAACTCTTTCATATGGTGTGAGATTTTGAAGATTCTTGTCTCTTTTGGTCGATGGTTACCATGTTTTCGAGAATATGTAAGCGTATCATTAGTTTTCGATGCCTATAAAAATTTCACAAATCCTCTTCAAAGCCAAAGGGGTTAGTATACGAAAAAATTGCAAAATTTGAAACTGCTATAACTCTTTCATATGGTGTGAGATTTTGAAGATTCTTGTCTGTTTTGGTCGATGGTTACCATATTTTTTAGAATATGTAGGCGTATCATTAGTTTTGGATCCCTATAAAAATTTCACAAATTCTCTTCAAAGCCAAAAGGGTTAGTACACGGAAAAATTGCAAACTTTGAAAGTGCCATAACTCTTTTATATGGTGTGAGATTTTGAAGATGCTTGTCTCTTTTGGTCGATAGTTACCATGTTTTCGAGAATATGTAGGCTTATCATTAGTTTTCGTTGCCTATAAAAATTTCACAAATCCTCTTCAAAGCCAAAGGGGTTAGTGTACGAAAAAATTGCAAAATTTGAAACTGCTATAACTCTTTCATATGGTGTGAGATTTTGAAGATTCTTGTCTGTTTTGGTCGATGGTTACCATATTTTCGAGAATACGTAGGCGTATCATTAGTTTTGGATACCTATAAAAATTTCACAAATCCTCTTCAAAGCCAAAGGGGTTAGTACACGAAAAAATTACAAAATTTGAAACTGCCATAACTCTTTCATATGGTGTGAGATTTTGAAGATTCTTGTCTATTTTAGTCGATGGTTACCATGTTTTCGAGAATATGTAGACGTATCATTAGTTTTCGATGCCTAAAAATATCACAAATCCTCTTCAAAGCCAAAGGGGTTAGTACAAGAAAAAATTACAAAATTTGAAACTGCAATAACTCTTTCATACGGTGTGAGATTTTGAAGATTCTTGTCTCTTTTGGTCGGTGGATACCATGTTTTCGAGAATATGTAGACGTATCATTAGTTTTCGCTGTCTATAAAAATATCACAAATCCTCTTCAAAGCCAAAGGGGTTCGTACACGAAAAAATTGCAATTTTAAACTGCCATAACTCTTTCATATGGTGTGAGATTTTGAAGATTCTTGTCTCTTTTGGTCGATGGTTACAATATTTTTGAGAATATGTAGGCGTATCATTAGTTTTGGATCCCTATAAAAATTTCACAAATCCTCTTCAAAGCCAAATGAGTTAGTATACGAAAAAATTGCAAAATTTGAAATTGCCATAACTCATTCATATGGTGTGAGATTTTGAAGATTCTTGTCTGTTTTGGTCGATGGTTACCATATTTTCGAGAATATGTAGGCGTATCATTAGTTTTGGATCCCTATAAAAATTTCACAAATCCTCATCAAAGCCAAAAGGGTTAGTACACGAAAAAATTGCAAAATTTGAAACTGCCATAACTCTTTCATATGGTGTGAGATTTTGAAGATTCTTGTCTCTTTTGGTCGATGGTTATCATGTTTTCGAGAATATATAGGCATATCATTACTTTTCGATGCCTATAAAAATTTAACAAATCCTCTTCAAAGCCAAAGGGGTTAGTGCACGAAAAAATTGCAAAATTTGAAACTGTCATAACTCTTTCATATGGTGTGAGATTTTGAAGATTCTTGTCTACTTTGGTCGATGGTTACCATGTTTTCGAGAATATATAGACGTATCATTAGTTTTCGATGCCTAAAAATATGACAAATCCTCTTCAAAGCCAAATGGGTTAGTACAAGAAAAAATTGCAAAATTTGAAACTGCCAGAACTCTTTCATATGGTGTGGGATTTTGAAGATTCTTGTCTCTTTTGGTCGATGGTTACAATGTTTTCATGAATATATAGGCGTATCATTAGTTTTCGATGCCTATAAAAATTTCACATTTCCTCTTCCAAGCCAAAGTGGTTAGTACACGAAAAAAATTGCAAAATTTGAAACTGCCATAACTCTTTCATATGGTGTGAGATTTTGAAGATTCTTGTCTCTTTTGGTCGGTGGTTACCATGTTTTCGAGAATATGTAGACGAAGCATTAGTTTTCGATGCCTATAAAAATTTCAAAAATCCTCTTCAAAGCCAAAGGGGTTAGTATACGAAAAAATTGTAAAATTTGAAACTGGCATAACTCTTTCATATGTTGTGAGATTTTGAAGATTCTTGTCTCATTTGGTCGATGGTTACCATGTTTTCGAGAATATGTAGACGTATCATTAGTTTTCGATGCCTAAAAGTATCACAAATCCTCTTCAAAGCCGAAGGGGTTAGTACAAGAAAAATTGCAAAATTTGAAACTGCCATAATTCTTTCATATGGTGTGAGATTTTGATAATTCTTGTCTCTTTTGGTCGGTGGATACCATGTTTTCGAGAATATGTAGACATATCATTAGTTTTCGATGCCTGTAAAAATTTCACATATCCTCTTCAAAGCCAAAGGGGTTAGTACACGAAAAAAATTGCAAAATTTGAAACTGCCATAACTCTTTCATATGGTGTGAGATTTTGAAGATTCTTGTCTCTTTTGGTCGGTGGATACCATGTTTTCGAGAATATGTAGACATATCATTAGTTTTCGATGCCTGTAAAAATATCACAAATCCTCTTCAAAGCCAAAGGGGTTGGTTCACGAAAAAATTGCAAAATTTGAAACTGACATAACTCTTTCATATGGTGAGAGATTTTGAAGATTCTTGTCTCTTTTGGTCGATGGTTACCATATTTTTTAGAATATGTAGGCTTATCATTAGTTTTGGATCCCTATAAAAATTTCACAAATCCTCTTCAAAGCCAAAGGGGTTAGTACACGAAAAAATTGCAAAATTTGAAACTGCCATAACTCATTCATATGGTGTGAAATTTTGAAGATTCTTGTCTCGTTTGGTCGGTGGTTACCATGTTTTCGAGAATATGTAGAAGTAGCATTAGTTTTCGATGCATATAAAAATTTCACAAATCCTCTTCAAAGCTAAAGGGGTTAGTACACGAAAAAATTGCAAAATTTGAAACTGCCATAACTCTTTCATATTGTGTGAGATTTTGAAGATTCTTGTCTCTTTTGGTCGGTGCTTACCATGTTTTCGAGAATATGTAGGCGTATCATTAGTTTTGGATCCCTATAAAAATTTCACAAATCCTCTTCAAAGCCAAAGGGGTTAGTACATGAAAAAATTGCAAAATTTGAAACTGCCATAACTCTTTCATCTGGTGTGAGATTTTGAAGATTCTTGTCTCTTTTTGTACACGAAAAAATTACAAAATTTGAAACTGCCATAACTCTTTCATATGGTATGAGATTTTGGAGATTCTTGTCTCTTTTTGTCGATGGATACCATGTTTTCAAGAATATGTAGATGTATAATTAATTTTCGATGCCTATAAAAATATCACAAATCCTCTTCAAAGTCAAAGGGGTTAGTTCACGAAAAAATTGCAAAATTTTAAACTGCCATAACTCTTTCATATGGTGTGAGATTTTGAAGATTGTTGTCTCTTCTGGTCGGTGGTTACCATGTTTTCAAGAATATGTAGACGTAGCATTAGTTTTCAATGCCTATAAAAATTTCAAAAATCCTCTTCAAAGCCAAAGGGGTTAGTACACGAAAAAATTGCAAAATTTGAAACTGCCATAACTCTTTCATATGGTGTGAGATATTGAAGATTCTTGTCTCTTTTGGTCAATGTATACCATGTTTTCGAAAATATGTAGGCGTATCATTAGTTTTCGATGCCTATAAAAATTTCACAAATCCTCTTCAAAGCCAAAGGGGTTAGTACACGAAAAACTTGCCAAATTTGAAACTACCATAACACTTCCGAATGGTGTGAGATTTTGAAGATTCTTGTCTCTTTTGGTTGATGGTTATTATATTTTTAAGAATATTTAGGTATATCATTAGTTTTTCGATCCCTATACAGATTTCACAAATCCTCTTCAAAGTAAAAGGGGTTAGTAAACGAAAAAATTGCAAAATTTGAAATTGCCATAACTCTATCAAATTGTGTATGATTTTGAAGATTCTTGTCTCTTTTGGTTGTTGGATACCACATTTTGGAGAATATGTAGGCGTATCACCAGTTTTCATCCCTATACAAATAACACAAATCATCTTCAAAGCCGAGAGGCTTAGTACACGTAAAAAGTGCAAAATTTGAAACTACCATTACTCGTTCAAATAGTGTGTGATTTTGAAGATTGTTGTCTCTTTTGGTTGATGGTTACCATATTTTGGAGAATATGTAGGCGTATCATTAGTTTTCAATACCTATAAAAATATACACAAATCCTCTTCAAAGACAAAGGGGTTAGTACACGAAAAACATACAAAATTTGAAACTACCATAACTCTTTCAAATGGTGTGAGATTTTTAAGATTCTTGTCTCTTTAGGTTGATGGTCACCATATTTTCGAGTATATGTAGGCGTATCATTAGTTTTCAATGCCAATAAAAATTACACTAATCTTCTTCAAAGCTAAAGGGGTTAGTACACGAAAAACATGCAAAATTTGAAACTACCATAACTCTTTCGAATGGTGAGAGATTTTGAAGATTCTTGTCTCTTTTGGTTGATGGTTATTATATTTTCGAAAATATGTAGGTGTATCATCAGTTTTCGATCCCTATAAAAATTTCACAAATCCTCTTCAAAGTCAAAGGGGTTAGTACACGTAAAAATTGCAAAATTTGAAACTACCATTACTCTTTCAAATGGTGTGTGATTTTGAAAATTCTTGCCTCTTTTGGTTGTTGGCTACCATGTTATGGAGAATATGTAGGCGTATCATTAGTTTACGATACCTGTAAAAATATACACAAATCCTCTTCAAAGCCAAAGCTATTAGTACACGAAAAACATACAAAATTTGAAACTACCATAACTCTTTCAAATCGTGTGAGATTTTGAAGATTCTTGTCTCTTTAGGTTGATGGTTACCATATTTTTTAGCATATGTAGGCGTATCATTAGTTTTCAATGCCTATAAAAATTTCACAAATCCTCTTCAAAGACAAAGGGGTTAGTACATGAAAAAACTTGCAACATTTGAAATTACCATAACTCTTCCGAATAGTGTGAGATTTTGAAGATTCTTGTCTCTTTTGGTTGATGGTTACCATATTTTCGAGAATATGTAGGCATATCATTAGTTTTTGATGCCTATAAAAATTTCACAATTTCTCTTCAAAACCAAAGTTTTTAGTACACGATAAAATTGCAAAAAATTGAAGCTACCATAACTCTTTCAAATGGTTTGTTATTTTTAAGATTCTTGTCTCTTTTGGTTGATGGTTATTATATTTTTGAGAATATGTAGGTGTATCATTAGTTTTCGATCCCTATAAAAATTTCACAAATCCTCTTCAATGTCAAAGGGGTTACTACACGAAAAAATTGTAAAATTTGAAATTACCATAACTCTTTTAAATTGTGTGTGATTTTGAAGATTCTTGTCTCTTTTGGTTGTTGGTTACCATGTTTTCGAGAATATGTAGGCGTATCATTAGTTTTCTATACATAAAAATTTCACAAATCCTCTTCAGAGCCAAAGGGGTTAGTACACGAAAAAATTGCAAAATTTGAAATTACCATAACTCTTTCGAATTGTGTGTGATTTTGAAGATTCTTGTCTCTTTTGGTTGTTGGTTACCATATTTTGGAGAATATGTAGGCGTCTCATCAGTTTTCGATCCCTGTAAAAATTTGATAAATACTCTTCAAAGCCAAAAGGGTTAGTACACGTAAAAATTGCAAAATTTGAAACTACCATTACTCTTTCAAATGGTGTGTGATTTTGAAGATTCTTGTCTCTTTTGGTTATTGGTTACCGTATTTTGGAGAATATGTAGGCGTATCATTAATTTTCGATACCTGTAAAAATATACACAAATCCTCTTCAAAGCCAAAGGGATTAGTACACGAAAAACATACAAAATTTGAAACTACCATAACTCTTTCAAATCGTGTTAGATTTTGAAGATTCTTGTCTCTTTAGGTTGATGGTTACCATATTTTTGAGAATAAGTAGGCGTATCATTAGTTTTCAATGCCTATAAAAATTTTACAAATCCTCTTCAAAGACAAAGGGGTTAGTACATGAAAAAACTTGCAACATTTGAAATTACCATAACTCTTCCGAATAGTGTGAGATTTTGAAGATTCTTGTCTCTTTTGGTTGATGGTTACCATATTTTCGAGAATATGTAGGCATATCATTAGTTTTCGATGCCTATAAAAATTTCACAATTTCTCTTCAACGCCAAAGGTTTTAGTACACGATAAAATTGCAAAAATTGAAACTACCATAACTCTTTCAAATGGTTTGTGATTTTTAAGATTCTTGTCTCTTTTGGTTGTTGGTTACCATATTTTGGAGAATATGTAGGCGTATCATCAGTTTTTGATCTCTATAAAAATTTCACAAATCCTCTTCAAAGCCAAAAGGGTTAGTACACGTAAAAATTGCAAAATTTGAAACTACCATTACTCTTTCAAATGGTGTGTGATTTTGAAGATTCTTGTCTCTTTTGGTTGTTGGTTACGATATTTTGGAGAATATGTAGGCGTATCATTAATTTTCGATACCTGTAAAAATATACACAAATCCTCTTCAATGCCAAAGGGATTAGTACACGAAAAACATACAAAATTTGAAACTACCATAACTCTTTCAAATCGTGTGAGATTTTGAAGATTCTTGTCTCTTTAGGTTGATGGTTACCATATTTTTTAGAATAAGTAGGCGTATCATTAGTTTTCAATGCCTATAAAAATTTCACAAATCCTCTTCAAAGACAAAGGGGTTAGTACATGAAAAAACTTGCAACATTTGAAATTACCATAACTCTTCCGAATAGTGTGAGATTTTGAAGATTCTTGTCTCTTTTGGTTGATGGTTACCATATTTTCGAGAATATGTAGGCATATCATTAGTTTTCGATGCCTATAAAAATTTCACAATTTCTCTTCAACGCCAAAGGTTTTAGTACACGATAAAATTGCAAAAATTGAAACTACCATAACTCTTTCAAATGGTTTGTGATTTTTAAGATTCTTGTCTCTTTTGGTTGTTGGTTACCATATTTTGGAGAATATGTAGGCGTATCATCAGTTTTTGATCCCTATAAAAATTTCACAAATCCTCTTCAAAGCCAAAAGGGTTAGTACACGTAAAAATTGCAAAATTTGAAACTACCATTACTCTTTCAAATGGTGTGTGATTTTGAAGATTCTTGTCTCTTTTGGTTGTTGGTTACGATATTTTGGAGAATATGTAGGCGTATCATTAATTTTCGATACCTGTAAAAATATACACAAATCCTCTTCAAAGGCAAAGGGATTAGTACACGAAAAACATACAAAATTTGAAACTACCATAACTCTTTCAAATCGTGTGAGATTTTGAAGATTCTTGTCTCTTTAGGTTGATGGTTACCATATTTTTTAGAATATTTAGGCGTATCATTAGTTTTCAATGCCTATAAAAATTTCACAAATCCTCTTCAAAGACAAAGGGGTTAGTACATGAAAAAACTTGCAACATTTGAAATTACCATAACTCTTCCGAATAGTGTGAGATTTTGAAGATTCTTGTCTCTTTTGGTTGATGGTTACCATATTTTCGAGAATATGTAGGCATATCATTAGTTTTCGATGCCTATAAAAATTTCACAATTTCTCTTCAAAGCCAAAGGTTTTAGTACACGATAAAATTGCAAAAATTGAAACTACCATAACTCTTTCAACTGGTTTGTGATTTTTAAGATTCTTGTCTCTTTTGGTTGTTGGTTACCATATTTTGGAGAATATGTAGGCGTATCATCAGTTTTTGATCCCTATAAAAATTTCACAAATCCTCTTCAACGCCAAAAGGGTTAGTACATGTAAAAATTGCAAAATTTGAAACTACCATTACTCTTTCAAATGGTGTGTGATTTTGAAGATTCTTGTCTCTTTTGGTTGTTGGTTACCATATTTTGGAGAATATGTAGGCGTATCATTAATTTTTGATACCTGTAAAAATATACACAAATCCTCTTCAAAGACAAAGGGATTAGTACACGAAAAACATACAAAATTTGAAACTACCATAACTCATTCAAATCGTGTGAGATTTTGAAGATTCTTGTCTCTTTAGGTTGATGGTTACCATATTTTTTAGAATATTTAGGCGTATCATTAGTTTTCAATGCCTATAAAAATTTCACAAATCCTCTTCAAAGACAAAGGTAACGTACATGAAAAAACTTGCAACATTTGAAATTACCATAACTCTTCCGAATATTGTGAGATTTTGAAGATTCTTATCTCTTTTGGTTGATGGTTACCATATTTTCGAGAATATGTAGGCGTATCATTAGTTTTCGATGCCTATAAAAATTTCACAATTTCTCTTCAAAGCCAAAGGTTTTAGTACACGATAAAATTGCAAAAATTGAAACTACCATAACTCTTTCAAATGGTTTGTGATTTTTAAGATTCTTGTCTCTTTTGGTTGATGGTTATTATATTTTTGAGAATATGTAAGTGTATCATTAGTTTTTGATCCCTATAAAAATTTCACAAATCCTCTTCAAAGTCAAAGGGGTTACTACACGAAAAAATTGTAAAATTTGAAATTACCATAACTCTTTCAAATTGTGTGTTATTTTGAAGATTCTTGTCTCTTTTGGTTGGTTGTTACCATATTTTCGAGAATATGTAGGCGTATCATTAGTTTTCTATATATAAAAATTTCACAAATCCTCTTCAGAGCCAAAGGGGTTAGTACACGAAAAAATTGCAAAATTTGAAATTACCATAACTCTTTCTAATTGTGTGTGATTTTGAAGATTCTGGTCTCTTTTGGTTGTTGGTTACCATATTTTGGAGAATATGTAGGCGTATCATTAGTTTTCGATCGCTATAAAAATTTCACAAATCATCTTCAAAGCCAAAAGGGTTAGTACACGTAAAAATTGCAAAATTTGATACTACTATTACTCTTTCAAATGGTGTGTGATTTTGAAGATTCTTGACTCTTTTGGTTGTTGGTTACCATATTTTGGAGAATATGTAGGCGTATCATTAATTTTAGATACCTTTAAAAATATACACAAATCCTTTTCAAAGCCAAAGGGATTAGTACACGAAAAACATACAAAATTTGAAACTACCATAACTCTTTCAAATCGTGTGAGATTTTGAAGATTCTTGTCTCTATAGGTTGATGGTTACCATATTTTTTAGAATATGTAGGCGTATCATTAGTTTTCAATGTTGTCAATGGTGCCCAAAAGAAGAGTTGTAGTCTTTATTTTGTACATTTGATGTAATAAAGTCTCATGAAGACTCTTGCTTGTAATTGCCTATCTATTCATTAATAAAGTTGAAACGTTCATTCATTCTTTCTTTGTTTGAAGCTTTATGATAAAACCTTAGTCTTTTAGTCCATAAACAAACTTAACAACTTACGAAGAGACAAATGTAGATTTGCATGAACAAACTCTTTGTAGTTTGCTTAAAATGATATATTCGCAATCTTAGGGTCAAAGGACTATTGACCTCAGTATGATTGTTAGAAGAATCTATGATGTCTGGTTATGAGGCATTGAGAGTTGGGGACTCTATAGTTCTTCTAGGTATCTTCCGAAGGTACTGAATTGACCAGTGCACTTCTAGAGACAATATAAGAACAAACCATTTAACCTCTTATGTCTCGAAGTCACTATGTATGAATTGCATCATGCTTACCTTAATCCTGAAATGAGACATGCCATTTCACACCTTAGTATTCTCATTTGAGAAAGTCAAAGTTCGGACTCACTATGTGATTCCGAACAAGGCCTATTGGTGAAGTACTAAGTTGTGAGTCTGTCATGAGTAACTTTGTGAAGTTCTCATAGATATGGAATTCATGTACAAGATTGCTGAAATGCAATGTATGTCACCTCATGCTTTGTCCCTTGGAGTGTGAATAAATGAACTCGCCAGTGTCTAAATTGAGTCCTGACTCTTTTGGATGAAACAATGTGACTTGTTAGCTCCTCGTCAATACATTGTTTCTAACTTATTCACAAGCGACAAAGGAGTTGAGGAAATAACAGCTAGAAGGGTAAAATGGTAATTTAGTAAATCCCGACTAGCTGATGACATTCATGAAGGGTAAACATAGATAATATTCAGTGGATCCGCTCATCATAATTAAGTCGAATTCTTGAGTAGAAAATAAATTCATTTGAACCGAGAGATTTTCAGTGTCAGCTCTTTAGTGGAGTCAGTTGGCATTAAGCTAAACTTGGAAAATGTTTGTGAACTTTTGAGTCCAAGTGTTTAGCTCAAGCTTTGTTCATTTGGGTCCATGAGGTCACTGTCACGAATCACATCGATAGGAATAGTTAAACTGGAAGCTAAGTCAAAACAAGAACGAAAATAGTTAAAAGGGTATTTTTGTCTTTTGAGACAAAGGATGAAATGAATGTCAATAAATTTTTTGACAAGTTCATTTGATGACTTAATGTCACTCGGCCATGTCTTGATCATTGGGCCTTGTGAATTAATTTCATTTCATAAGAATTTTATTGAAAATTCTAAATGGGCTTTTTCTTATGTTGTCATGAACAAGTGAAGAAAATTCTAGAAGCCTTTTTCTAGACATAATAGGCGCCCACTACCCAAAGAGAAAGGGAAATTATTTTGTGCATAAATGTATTTAGATACTTGCCAAATGAAAAAGAGTAAACAAATTTGCATAAGGATGCACAAGGTATTTCGGCCAAGAGAGTAATAGGCAAGCCAAGGAACAAAAAAGGAAACAAATCCTAGCCTTCTAGAAGGCTGCCTTGGGCGCCCAAATGGAATAAGAAATAAGGGTTATTTTGCTCATGAATATGTGATATTCTATAGAAGAGGAAACTACCTTATTGAAGGTAAGACCTTTCCTATAAATAGGAGCCTCATTCTTCTCATTCCATTCATTCCACACAAGTTAGAGATTGAGAGACTCTCTCTCTAGACATTGTGGCCGAAAATCCTCTCTCCCTCTCTCTAGTTTATTTTCGATTTTTTCTTGTCTTGGCACCTAGGTCCTCACTCGACCTAGTGTTTAGCTCTGCGACTTCGAGACTCGTTCTTAAGTCGTAGTGTTTAAAAGTGCCCACTCACTGATTCCTTCTTTTCGAGTGATTTAGTGATAGAAACTTTCGTGGTTGCTCGAGGTGCCGAGGAAAGGAAGAGAGACGTGCTGCGAGGGGAGACGAGCGTTGAAAACTTTCCAAAAGCTTCTTCAAAGTTAAAGCTTCAAGAAAGGTTAGTAAACTCTTAGCTCATATTGGTTTTTAATTACATGTACTTGCTTCTTTGTCTAGGTTAGTAAAAACTGTTTTTACTTGAAAAGAAATTTTTTAAAATTCCGCCGCTTCCCGAAGCGTTTAATCTTTTTCTTAAACCCTAGATCAATTCCAACATTCAATGCCTATAAAAATTTCACAAATCCTCTTCAAAGACAAAGGGGTTAGTACATAAAAAAACTTGCAACATTTGAAATTACCATAACTCTTCCGAATAGTGTGAGATTTTGAAGATTCTTGTTTCTTTTGGTTGATGGTTACCATATTTTCGATAATATGTAGGCGTATCATTAGTTTTCGATGCCTATAAAAATTTCACAATTTCTCTTCAAAGCCAAAGGGATGTACACGATAAAATTGCAAAAATTGAAACTACCATAACTCTTTCAAATGGTTTGTAATTTTTAAGATTCTTGTCTCTTTTGGTTAATGGTTATTATATTTTCAAGAATATGTAGGTGTATCATTAGTTTTCTATCCCTATAAAAATTTCACAAATCCTCTTCAAAGTTAAAGGGGTTAGTACACAAAAAAATTGTAAAAGTTGAAATTACCATAACACTTTCAAATTGTGTGTGATTTTGAAGATTCTTGTCTCTTTTGTTTGTTGGTTACCATATTTTCGAGAATATGTAGGCATATCATTAGTTTTTGATCCCTATAAAAAATTCACAATTCCTCTTCAAAGCCAAAGGGTAACGTTAGTACACGATAAACTTGAAAAATTTGAAACTACCATAACTCTTATAAATGGTGTGAGATATTGAAGATTCTTGTCTCTTTTGGTTGATGGTTACAATATTTTCGAGAATATGTAGGCGTATCATTAGTTTTCGATGCCTATAATAATTATTCACAAATCATCTTCAAAGGCAAAGGGGTTAGTACACGAAAAAAAAGTAAAATTTAAAACTACCATAACTCTTTTAAATCGTGAGAGAGTTTTAAGACTCTTGTCTCTTTTGGTTGATGGTTACAATATTTTGAAGAATATTTAGGAGTATCATTAGTTTTTTATACCTATAAAAATTTCACGATTCCTCTTCAAAGCCAAAGGGGTAACGTACACGAGAAAATTAAAAAATTTAAAACTACCATAACTCTTTCAAATGGTGTATGATTTTGAAGATTCTTGTCTCTTTTGGTTGTTTGTTATCATATTTTGGAGAATATGTAGGTGTATCATTAGTTTTTGTTGCCTATAAAAATATTCACAAATCCTCTTCAAAGCAAAAGGCATTAGTACACGAAAAACATACAAAATTTGAAACTACCATAACTCTTTCAAATCGGGTGAGATTTTGAAGATTCTTTCTCTTTAGGTTGATGGTTACCATATTTTCGAGAATCGGTAGGCGTATCATTAGTTTTCAATGCCTATAAAAATTTCACAAATCGTCTTCAAAGCCTAAGGGGTTAGTACACGAAAAACTTGCAACACTTGAAATTACCATAACTCTTCCGAATGGTGTGAGATTTTGAAAATTCTTTTCACTTTTTGTTGATGGTTACCATAGTTTCGAGAATATAGAGATGTATCATTAGTTTTTAATGCCTATAAAAATTTCACTAATCTTCTTTAAAGCTAAAGGGGTTACTACACGATAAACTTACAAAATTTGAGACTACCATAACTCTTTCAAATGGTGTGAGATTTTGAAGATTCATGTCTCTTTAGGTTGATGGTTATTATGTCTTCGAAAATATGTAGGTGTATCATTAGTTTTCGATCCCTATAAAAATTTCACAAATCCTCTTCAAAGTCAAAGGGGTTACTAGACGAAAAAATTGCAAAATTTGAAATTACCATAACTCTTTCAAATTGTGTATGATTTTGAAGATTCTTGTCTCTTTTGGTTGTTGGTTACCAGATTTAGGAGAATATGTAGGCGTATCATCTGTTTTCGATCCCTATAAAAATTTCACAAATCCTCTTCAGAGCCAAAAGGGTTAGTACACGTAAAAATTGCAAAATTTTAAACTACCATTACTCTTTCAAATGGTGTGTGATTTTGAAGATTCTTGTCTCTTTTGGTTGTTGGTTACCATATTTTGGAGAATATGTAGGCGTATCATTAGTTTTCGATACCTGAAAAAATATACACAAATCCTCTTCAAAGCCAAAGGGGTTAGTATACGAAAAACATACAAAATTTGAAACTACCATAACTCTTTCAAATCGTGTGAGATTTTGATGATTCTTGTCTCTTTAGGTTGATGGTTACCATATTTTTAAGAATGTAGGTGTATCATTAGTTTTCAATGCCTATAAAAATTTCACAAATCCTCTTCAAAGACAAAGGGACCTGCAACATTTGAAATTACCATAACTCTTCCGAATAGTGTGAGATTTTGAAGATTCTTGTCTCTTTTGGTTGAAGGTTAACATATTTTCCAGAATATGTAGGCGTATCATTAGTTTTCAATGCCTATAAAAATATTCTCAAATCCTCTTCAAAGACAAAGGGGCTAGTACACGAAAAACATGCAAAATTTGAAATGACCATAACTCTTTCAAATTGTGTGTGATTTTGAAGATTCTTGTCTCTTTTGGTTGTTGGTTACCATATTTTGGAGAATATGTAGGCGTTTCATCAGTTTTCAATCCCTATAAAAATTTCACAAATCCTCTTCAAATCCAAAATGGTTAGTACACCTAAAAATTGCAAAATTTGAAACTACCATTACTCTTTCAAATGGTGTGTGATTTTAAAGATTCTTGTATGTTTTTGTTGTTGATTACCACATCAAAAACTAATGATACGCCTACATATTCTCCAAAATATCGTAACCAACAACCAAAAGAGACAAGAATCTTTAACATCACACACCATTTGAAGGAGTTATGGTAGTTTCAAATTTTACAATTTTTTCGTGTACTAACCCCTTTGACTTTGAAGATGATTTGTGAAATTTTTATAGCGATCGAAAACTAATGATACGCCTACGTATTCTCGAAAATATGGTAACCATCAACCAAAAGAGACAAGAATCTTCAAAATCTCACACCATTCGGAAGAGTTATGGTAGTTTCAAATTTTACAAGTTTTTCGAGTACTAATCCCTTTGGCTTTGAAGAGGATTTGTGCAATTTTTATAGGCATTGAAAACTAATGATACGCCTACATATTCTCGAAAATATGGTAACCATTAACCAAAAGAGTCAAGAATCTTTAAAATCTCACACCATTAGGAAGAGTTATGGTAGTTTCAAATTTTACAAGTTTTTCGTGTACTAACCCCTTTGGATTTGAAGAGGATTTGTGAAATTTTTATAGGCATCGAAAACTAATGATATGCCTATATATTCTTGAAAATATGGTAACCATCAACCTAAAGAGACAAGAATCTTCAAAATCTCACACGATTTGAAAGAGTTATGGTAGTGTCAAATTTTGCATGTTTTTCGTGTACCAACACCTTTGGCTTTGAAGAGGATTTATGAATATTTTTATAGGCATTAAAAGTGATACGCCTACATATTCTAAAAAATATTGTAACCATCAACCAAAAGAGACAAGAATCTTCAAAATCTCACACCATTTGGAAGAGTTATGATAGTTTCAACGTTTGCAAGTTTTTCGTGTACTAACCCCTTTGGTTTTGAAGAGGAATAGTGAAATTTTTATAGGGATCGAAAACTAATGATACGCCTACATATTCTTGAAAATATGGTTACCATCAACCAAAACAGACAAGAATCTTCAAAATCTTACACGATTTGAAAGAGTTATGGTAGTTTCAAATTTTGCAAGTTTTACGTGTAATAACTGGTTTGGCTTTGAAGAGGATTTGTGAAATTTTTATATCTAGAAAACTAATGATGTGCCTACATATTCTCCAAAATATGTTAACCACCAACTAAAAGAGACAAGAATCTTCAAAATATCAAACCATTCGGAAGAGTTATGGTAGTTTCAAATTTTGCATGTTTTTTGTGTACTAACCCCTTTTGCTTTGAAGAGAATTTGTGAAATTTTTATAAGGATATAAAACTAATGATACGCCTACATATTCTCAAAAATATGGTAACCATCAACCAAAAGAGACAAGAATCTTTAAAATCTCACACCATTCGGAAGAGTTATGGTAGTTTCAAATTTTGCAAGTTTTTCGTGTACTAACCCCTTTGGCTTTGAAGAGGAGTTGTGAAATTTTTATGGGGATAGAAAACTAATGACTCGCCTATATATTCTCCAAAATATGGTAACCATCAACCAAAAGAGACAACAATCTTCAAAATCTCACAACATTCGGAAGAGTTATCGTAGTTTCAAATTTTGCAAGTTTTTCGTGTACTAACCTCTTTGGCTTTAAAGAGGATTTGAGAGGTTTTTATAGACATTAATAGTGATACGCCTACATATTCTCAAAACTATGGTAACCATCAACCAAAAGAGACAAGAATCTTCAAAATCTCACACCATTTGAAAGAGTTATGTTAGTTTCAACGTTTGCAAATTTTTCGCGTACTAACCCCTTTGGTTTTGAAGAGGAATAGTGAAATTTTTATAGGGATCGAAAACTAATGATACTCCTATATATTCTTGAAAATATGGTAACCATCAACCAAAAGAGACAAGAATCTTCAAAATCTTACACGATTTGAAAGAGTTATGGTAGTTTCAAATTTTGCATGTTTTTCGTGTACTAACTCCTTTGGCTTTGAAGAGGATTTGTGAATATTTTCATAGGCAACAAAAACTAACGATACGCCTACATATTCTCCAAAATATGGTAACCAACAACCAAAAGAGACAAGAATCTTCAAAATCACACACCATTAGAAATAGTTATTGTAGTTTTAAATTTTGCAATTTTTTCGTGTACGTTACCCCTTTGGCATTGAAGAGGATTTGTGAAATTTTTATACGCATAAAAAACTAATGATACGCCTACATATTCTCGAAAATATGGTAACCATCAACCAAAAGAGACAAGAATCTTCAAAGTCTGACACGATTTGAAAGATTTATGGTAGTTTCAAATTTTGCAATTTTTTCATGTACTAACCCCTTTGACTTTGAAGAGGATTTGTGATATTTTTATAGGGATCGAAAACTAATGATACGCCTACGTATTCTCGAAAAGATGGTAACCATCAACCAAAAGAGACAAGAATCTTCAAAATCTCACACCATTCGGAAGAGTTATGGTAGTTTCGAATTTTTCAAGTTTTTCGTGTACTAACCCCTTTGGCTTTGAAGAGGACTTGTGAAATTTTTATGGGGATAGAAAACTAATGACTCGCCTACATATTATCTTAAATATGGTAACCATCAACCAAAAGAGACAAGAATCTTTAAAATCTCACACGATTTGAAAGAGTTATGGTAGTTTCAAATTTTGTAAGTTTTTCGTGTACTAACCCCATTGGCTTTGAACAAGAGCTAAGAAATTTTTATGGGGATAGAAAACTAATGACTACACAACCTATTCTTAAAATATGGTAACCATCAACCAAAAGAGACAAGAATCTTCAAAATCTCACACCATTTGGAAGAGTTATGGTAGTTTCAAATTTTGCAAGTTTTTCGTGTACTAACCTCTTTGGCGTTGAAGAGGATTTGTGAAGTTTTTATAGGCATTAAAAGTGGTACGCCTACATATTTTCAAAAATATGGTAAACATCAACCAAAAGAGACAAGAATCTTCAAAATCTCACACCATTTGAAAGAGTTATGTTAGTTTCAACGTTTGCAAATTTTTCGTGTACTAACCCCTTTGGTTTTGGAAGAGGAATAGTGAAATTTTTATAGGGAACGAAAATTAATGATACGCCTACATATTCTTTAAAATATGGTAACCATCAACCAAAAGAGAAAAGAATCTTCAAAATCTTACACGATTTGAAAGAGTTATGGTAGTTTCAAATTTTGCATGTTTTTCGTGTACTAACTCCTTTGGCTTTGAAAATGATTTGTGAATATTTTTATAGGCATCGAAAACTAATGATACGCCTACATATTCTCCAAAATATGGTAACCAACAACCAGAAGAGACAAGAATCTTCAAAATCACACACCATTTGAAAGAGTTATTGTAGTTTTAAATTTTGCAATTTTTTCGTGTACGTTACCCCTTTGGCATTGAAGAGGATTTGTGAAATTTTTATAGGCATAAAAAACTAATGATACGCCTACATATTCTCGAAAATATGGTAACCATCAACCAAAAGAGACAAGAATCTTCAAAATCTCACACTAGTACAAAAAACAACATTAGGTGCGACTTTTTTCGCACCTGAAAGTCAATTTTCGCACCCAATGATACCTTTAGGTGCGACTTTAGGTTCGATTTTTTCGCACCCGAAAGTTCGCACCTAAAGGTCATGGGTGCGAAAATTCGCACCCGATGGTCATGACTTTTAGGTGCGACTTTTAGGTGCGGTTTTTCGCACCCATATTCGCACCCATAAGTCAGAAAAAATGTGCGAAAAAGTCCGCGGGAAGGCCATTGGGTGCGACTTTTCGCACCCAAAGGTCTATCCGCCAAACCTTTGGGTGCGACTAGTCGCACCCGTTGACCTACCCGCCAAATTATTGGGTGCGACTAGTCGCACCCGTTGGCCTACCCGCCAAATTGATGGGTGCGACTAGTCGCACCCGATAGTTTTTTTTAAAAAAAAATTTATTTATTATGCTTATGAATTCTATAATTATAATCAAATAATATGTACTAAATAGTTTATTAATTAGAAAATTCATTAATTCATATTCATAATAAAAATAAAAACTAAATATTTGTTGTTCGATTACAATAATTATTATAATATACGACAAATAATTAAAAAAAAATATTCATTCTTTTCCCTTTCCTTTTCCTCGGTTCGTAAACCACTCCTTGAACATTTTACTGCCTCTTCCGCCAAATCTTGCTCCAGAACTGCTGCTACCTCCTCGTCCACTGCCGCTCGTACGCTCTCGCTGGAAATCTGCTGAAGCTGGCGGCGTCGTCTGAGCATCTGCCATTGAAACTGATGGCGGCGTTGTCTGATGCATAGGGTGCATCTGAGGCGACGGGTGCATTTGAGGCGACGGCGTCGTCTGAGGCATCTGTGGCATCGCGCCGGGCGACATCTGTGGCATCGTGCCGGACGACATCTGAGGCGAAAACTGCTGCGTGAATGCGAACATTTGTCGCTGCATCTCCTCCATCTGCTGTTGGTTGGCTCGCCTCATCTAATCCATAGCGAGTTGTTGTGCCGCCACCTGAGCTTGGAGCTCGCCAACCACTATATCTGGAACACGGCGCCGCGACGAGCCTGAGCCTGACGACGAGTTTTCGTCCTGAGCCTGAGCAATAGCCCAAGTTGATCTCGGGACCGTTGGACCTATTCCAACGTACCAATCTTGACGGTTCCCGAGAATTTCTAGCATTGCGTGCTCCTCTACGTCGTCCTGGTTAAAGACTACGCCTTGCTCTTCTGCTTGTCGCTGAAGATCCGCCAGTAGAGTAATTATCCGCTCCTTTACACATAAAAAAATTATTAAAAATTAATTATTATGTAAGTAACGTAATCTTAATTATCACATATGACTTACATGTGCTCGTCTCGCCCAATCTGTCGTCCATTCACCTTTTCTATTATGGTGTTTTTGCTCCCACGTCGTTAACGCGGAGCCCAAAGTCCCATCATCCTTACTCTGCAATTGTTACGAAAATATAAGTATTGAATTTATTTCAAATTAAGTATTTCAAAATTAGAATAACTTACGTTCAAATGACGATGAGCCAAGAAAGAAAGAGATCCTTGAGTCGACCTCGTCTTCTTCTTCTTCGAATTCTCCTTGTTGCGATTAGACTTTTTCTGCAAATAATTAATTTTGTCATTATTCAATCTGATAAAGATATTGTGATTTATTACAATCATACATTACGTACCTTCCAATCGTCAGTTGCGAACTCGTCTACCACCGCCTCCCAATTCTCTTTCTTATATCCCGGTGGTGTTTCCGCCTTAGCGTTTTCTGTGCTCCCACAAAACTCCAACCTGAACTTCTCTGATAGCTTGGACTTCTGGTTGCGTCGCCTGTTCTTGGCATTCCGAATGATAGCCTGATCAATCGTATTCTGATAGCAATCCGCAGGCAGATCCTCGCCGGTGTCAAGATCCGTGTACACAAATCTGAACTCGGAATGAAGTGCGCTCAAAATAGCAGCCAACGTTTGGGGCGTCACTTCACTCCAATCACGAGTCGTAGGCGGGATATGTGTTTTCACCAAAGCACCGAGGCGGTTGTTAAATAGTCCAACCTTTTTATTTTCTTTCCTTATCTCTTGATAGAATGTTTGGTTTATTGGGTCCCACTTGACCACCTCGCACCCGGTACACCCTGTGTTGCTCACACCGACGTCGAGCCGGTTGTTGGTCCCCTTGATTTCTTAGGACCTTGGGAATCAGGTTCCCGTGGCAGACCTTGAGAATCCGGTCTCTGTGGCGAATCTCCACCAGAACCCGAAGCGGTCGACATCCTATTGCTAAGTGACGAAGACGAATGAAGTCGATTATTAAGAGTTGTTGCTAAACTAATCAAAACTAAACAACCTAAACATATTATTAAATTAATTACAATTTCAATTAACCTAAACTAATCAAAACTAAACAACTTAAACATATTATTAAACTAATTACAATTTCAATTAATTAACCTAAACTAATCAAAACTAAACAACCTAAACATATTATTAAACTAATTACAATTTCAATTTGAAAATTTCAATTAACCTAAACAAATTAAAACTAAACAAGTTAAACATATTATTAAACTAATTACAATTTCAATTTGACAATTTTAATTAAGCTAAACTAATCAAAACTAAACAACCTAAACATGTAAGTATTAAACTAAAAAACCAAAAATTAATTAGAACAAATTTCATTTAATAAATTAATTACAAACTAATTAACTAATTCATTACAAATCAATTACAAACTAACTAACTAATTATAAACTAAACTACTAATCAAACTAAACTACTAATCAAAATACAAATCAAATTATGAAAAATTACTAACTAAATTAATTTCAACTACATAAAACAATTTACCAATTTTACTAATTATATCAAATTAATTTAAATTACATAATTAACAATTTTTATAATTATATCAAATTAATTTCAATTACATAATTAACAATTTTATCAAACTAACTACATTATTATTACATATATACATATAAAAAACTATTTATTACCTAACTAATTAACAATTAGACTAATTATACTAATTACAATTAATCTAAATTAATTAAAAACACAATTGAAAAGGCTTCGAGAGGCTAACCTGTAGGCGGGACTTGAGCACGGCGAGGCTGCAAGAGGCACGACGGTGCTGCGACGGGGAGTTCGTGGGCGTCGTTGTCTGGGTTTCGCCAAACCAACTGAAACAAAAAGAAAAACCCCAAATCAAACATCCAAAACCCTAATTTTTCCAATTTCGGCCAAAATCAAGAAATTTCCAAATAAACGACTTCAAATTCACAAATCCAGGTAATAATCAACATCAACTGAGCTCAATCAATATCGAAAGCAAATCAATTTCTCTCAATCAATACAGTCACAAACACACACACACTCAGTCACATGGTCAGGCATACACATAAACACACATACACGGGAACACACATAAACACACACCACACACATACACAGAGCCGCCTGAGAGACTGAGACTTGTTGGCTGAGAGACTCACGGACTTCTTGGTGCAGAGGCTTCGAGGGGTCGCGAGAGGAAGAACGAGGCCGGTTCAGGTCGAGTCTGGCGCGAGGAAGGAGCCTGGCTGGTCGTCGGAGGACTGGTCCGAGGCTGAGAGAGAGAGGGTAGTCAGCGGGCCCGAGCACAGACAGCCCCGGTGGTGGTCGCTCGACGCGGGAGCAGAGGCCGGGCGGAGAGGCGTCGGTGGTGGTCGCTCGCCGCGGGAGCAGAGGCCGGGCGGAGAGCCGTCGGTGGTGGTCGGAGGGAGCGACGGTGGACTGGTTGTAGGAGAGAACCCGGAGAGGAGAGAGGGTCAGATTGAGAGAGATTCGGATTGAGAGAGATGGAGTGAGGAGTGATTATGAATGAAAATCGCATAGAAAATTTCTTTTATATCATAACCTAGAATTTAGGTGCGACATTATCGCACCCAATGACCTGTGACGGAGTATTAGGTGCGACAAAGTCGCACCCAATGATGTGTGTCAGTACTTTTGGGTGCGACTTTGTCGCACCTAATAGTTAGGATGAAGTAGTGGGTGCGACTTAGTCGCACCTAAATGCTTTGACGGACTTTTGGGTCTGACTTGTCGCACCCAACCTAATAAAAATCGTGAAATTTTACACTGCTTGTTTGACTTACGGGTCCGACTTTTCGCACCCGAAAGTCTTTTGGGTGCGACTTTTAGGTGCGAAAAGTCGCACCCAAAAGTCTTCCGCACCGGAAAACTATATTTGTAGTAGTGTCACACGATTTGAAAGAGTTATGGTAGTTTCAAATTTTACAATTTTTTCGTGTACTAACCCCTTTGACTTTGAAGAGGATTTGTGAAATTTTATAGGGATCAAAAACTAATGATACGCCTACGTATTCTCGAAAAGATGGTAACCATCAACCAAAAGAGACAAGAATCTTCAAAATCTCACACCATTCGGAAGAGTTATGGTAGTTTCAAATTTTGCAAGTTTTTCGTGTACTAACCCCTTTGGCTTTGAAGAGGATTTGTGAAATTTTTATGGGGATAGAAAACTAATGACTCGCCTACATATTCTCTAAAATATGGTAACCATCAACCAAAAGAGACAAGAATCTTTAAAATCTCACACGATTTGAAAGAGTTATGGTAGTTTCATATTTTGCAAGTTTTTCGTGTACTAACCCATTTGGCTTTGAAGAGGAGTTGTGAAATTTTTATGGGGATAGAAAACTAATGACTCGCCTACATATTCTCCAAAATATGGTAACCATCAACCAAAAGAGACAAGAATCTTCAAAATCTCACACCATTCGGAAGAGTTATGGTAGTTTCAAATTTTGCAAGTTTTTCGTGTACTAACCTCTTTGGCTTTGAAGAGGATTTGTGAAGTTTTTATAGGCATTAAAAGTGATACGCCTACATATTCTAAAAAATATGGTAACCATCAACCAAAAGAGACAAGAATCTTCAAAATCTCACACCATTTGAAAGAGTTATGGAAGTTTCAACGTCTGTAAGATTTTCGTGTACTAACCCCTTTGGTTTTGAAGAGGAGTTGTGAAATTTTTATGGGTATAGAAAACCAATGACTCGCCTACATATTCTCTAAAATATGGTAACCATCAACCAAAAGAGACAAGAATCTTCAAAATCTCACACCATTCGGAAGAGTTATGGTAGTTTCAAATTTTACAATTTTTTCGTGTACTAACCCCTTCGACTTTGAAGAGGATTTGTGAAATTTTTATAGGGATCGAAAACTAATGAGATGCCTACGTATTCTCGAAAAGATGGTAACCATCAACTAAAAGAGACAAGAATCTTTAAAATCTCACACCATTCGGAAGAGTTATGGTAGTTTCGAATTTTTCAAGTTTTTCGTGTACTAACCCCTTTGGCTTTGAAGAGGAATTGTGAAATTTGTTGTCGTAGTTTTTCGGACAACGATTTAGGAGTCGGAGACGGTTAGACCCAAGGCCGGACCAAGTGGTCTCGCCTCGACTCGAGCGTGTCGGACTCGATATCCCGAGTCGTCCCTTAGCTGTGAATGTCCCTTGAGTTCATCCAAACACCTCCAAATGAGGAATCTGGAGGGTGAATGGGGGTGTGTGTCCGCGCCAAAGGTTGGCTGCCTACGTACCCTTTAGTCGGGATCAGGTCATGACGTAGTTCAGGGCGAGTGTCGTGGCTGGATGGCGAGTGCCAGGTCGGCTGGATCTGCAGCGTCAGTTGAGATGAAAGTGTCGGCGAGCACCAGAGTCGGCTTGCGCGCGCTGGGGCCGAACGAGTCTGCAGCGCCGGCGGGAGTTGAGGCTTCGGCGGGCGTCGAGGCTGGATCGCGAGGGCCGGGTCGACTGAATCTGCAGCGTCGATTGAGATGAAAGCTCTGGCGAGCACCAGATTTGGCTTGCGCGCGCTAGGGCCGAACGGGTCTGCTGCGTCGGCGGGAGTTGAGGCTTCGGCGGGCTTCGAGGCCGGATCGCGAGCGCCGGGTCGGCTGGATCTGCAGCGTCGGTGGGAGTTGAGGCTTCGGCGGGCTTCGAGGCGGGATCGCGAGTGCCGGGTCGTCTGCGTTCGTGGCTTCGGAATCTCTGAGAATGAGAAATCGGTTAGAATTCACTTCATGCCAAGGATGGCATCAAGAGAAGCAGAGAGAAGTCTCAAGTTTCTTCTCAGAAGGAATCTCCTTTTTCTTTCCCCTCAATGAGAGGGGGTATTTATAGTAGTTGGAGGTTGTGTGTTGAGGGACTTGGTAGGGTCCAGCCGAGATGGCTTCAAGAGTGATAAAGAAAATGCTCTTCGTGGGGAAAGATTGGTGTTGGGATGATATCATGGTTTATTGGTGGGTCCCAGGAAACAAATAAGCTGAGCTCATTGCTGTGGAAAAGATGGTGTTGGGATGATATTATAGTTTATTGGCGGGTCCCAGAAAACAAATAAGCTGAGCTCATTGGTGTGGAAAGGTTGGTGTTGGGATGATATTATGGGCTGGTACTTTTCCTTTTTGGCCCTTGGCAGGGCTGGGATTGCCTTCACAATTTTTGGGTTGGACTTTCTCCTGGAGGTCGAGCCTGCCTGGAGGTCGAGCTCGCCTGGGGGTCGAGGTCGAGCTCACGAGGCCGAGGTCGAGCTCGCGAGGTCGAGGTCGAGCTCGCGAGGCCGAGGTCGAGCTCGCGAGGCCGAGGTCGAGCTCGCCGAGGTCAAGCTCGTGAGGCCGAGGTCGAGCTCGTGAGGCCGAGGTCGAGCTCGTGAGGCCGTGGTCGAGCTCGTGAGGCAGAGGTCGAGCTCGTGAGGCCGAGGTCGAGGTCGAGCTCGGGAGGCCGAGGTCGAGCTCGTGAGGCCGAGGTCGAGCTCGAGCTTGCGAGGCCGAGGTCAAGGTCGAGCTTGCGAGGCTGAGGTCGAGCTCGGGAGGCCGAGGTCGAGCTCGTGAGGCCGGGGTCAAGCTGAGGTCGAGGCCGAACTCGTGAGACCGAGGTCGAGTTGAGGCCGAGGTCGAGCTCGCGAGGCCGAGGTCGAGCTCGTGAGGCCGAGGTCGAGCTCGTGAGGCTGAGGTCGAGCTTGTGGGGCCGAGGTCGAGCTCGTGAGGCCGAGGTCGAGCTGAGGCCGAGGCCGAACACATGAGGCCGAGGTCGAGCTGAGGCCGAGGCCGAACTCATGAGGCCGAGGTCGAAGAGATGCTTTGTCCTCGTTTGAGTTGGGCCTAAAATGTTTTTTTTAATATGGGAAAAATCTCTCATAACATTAGCCCCCCAGTTTTTTGGAGGACTTCGTCGTTCAAGAAACTTCGTGTCTTCGGGGCGGATCGTTGCCCGTCAGGGCGTTACCCCGACCGTCCTTGGTTTTCTAACTTGAGTATGCCGACGGTGAGCGCTCTCCACACGCCTTCGCTCGTTGTTGGGTTGCTTGTACAACATTGTTTGCTTTAGTTAAAGCTTTTCTCGTTTGTTACGCGTCTTATTTGCCCGAATTGCTGTGCTTAGCGCGATCGATTAGCGCGATGTGATTGGTGCGCGTCTTACGGGCCCGGCTTACTATGCTTAGCGTAACCGGTTTGCACGGCTTAGTGCCGCACCTGGCGGCGAAGTTTCCCGCGGACACTGGCTAGACCAGTTTCGTCCGGCGGGTCCGACTCTTTACCATCCATTCGTGACTCGTTGCCTATCGGCGTGTGTGAGCTGGGTGGCCGTCGCGCCCATCTTCCGACGAGTACGCTACCTATCGGTGTGCCTGTTATGCGTCGGGGTGGGCTTGACGCGAGCGCAGTTCCCAGTGAGCGTGGTACTTGTCGGTACGCGTGTCACGTTTTGGGTTTTGACTGCCGGGATCGGCGATCCGGTGCGCGGACGTGATCCGTCGACGCCTTACTGCCTATCGGTGTGCAAGGCGCGACATCGCGCGAGAGTGTCGCTGCGAGAGACGTGCGAGGTCGGAGGTCCGGTGCGCGGATCCAACTCGTCGACGTTTCTGGATCGACGATCCGGTGCGCAGACGTGATCCGTCGATGCCTTACTGCCTATCGGTGTGCAAGGCGCGGCATTGCGCGAGAGTGTCGCAGTGAGAGACGTGCGAGGTCGGAGGTCCGGTGCGCGGATCCAACTCGTCGACGTTTCGGGATCGACGATCCGGTGAGCGGACGTGATCGGTCGACACCTTACTGCCTATCGGTGTGCAAGGCGCGACATTGCGCGAGAGTGTCGCAGCGAAAGACGTGCGAGGTCGGAGGTCCGGTGCGCGGATCCAACTCGTCGACGTTTCTGGATCGACGATCCGGTGCGCGGACGTGATCCGTCGACGCCTTACTACCTATCGGTGTGCAAGGCGCGGCATTGCGCGAGAGTGTCGCAGCGAGAGACGTGCGAGGTCGGAGGTCCGGTGCGCGGATCCAACTCGTCGACGTTTCGGGATCGACGATCCGGTGAGCGGACGTGATCCGTCGACGCCTTACTGCCTATCGGTGTGCAAGGCGCGACATTGCGCGAGAGTGTCGCAGCGAAAGACGTGCGAGGTCGGAGGTCCGGTGCGCGGATCCAACTCGTCGACGTTTCGGGATCGACGATCCGGTGCGCGGACGTGATCCGTCGACGCCTTACTGCCTATTGGTGTGCAAGGCGCGACATTGCGCGAGAGTGTCGCGGCAAAAGACGTGCGAGGTCGGAGGTCCGGTGCGCGGATCCAACTCGTCGACGTTTCGGGATCGACTATCCGGTGCGCGGACGTGATCCGTCGATGCCCCGCTGCCTATCGGTGTACGAGGCGTGGAATCGTACGAGAGCGTCGCACGAGGGTCGGAGGTCTGGGGCGCGGATCCAACTTGTTGACGCTTCGCTACCTTTCGGCGCGTAAAACGTGTCGTTGCGCGAGCGCGTCGCGCGAGGGTCGGAGGTCCGGTGCGCGGATCCGACTTGTTGACGTTTCGCTACCTTTCGGCGCGTAAAACATGTCATTGCGCGAGCGCGTCGCGCGAGGGTTGGAGGTCCGGTGCGCGGACCCGACTTGTTGACGCTTTGTTACCTTTCGGCGCGGAGCCTGCACGAGGCGTTACATGAAGAGTCGGCACGAGGAGTATCAGTCGACTCGTGGACTCGAACTCGACTCGAAGAATGAACTCATCTCGGGGAGACATGTAGAGTCGGCACGAGGAGTATCAGTCGACTCGTGGACTCGGGACTCAACTCGAGGACTCATGTAGAGCCTGCACGAGGAGTTACGTGAAGAGTCGGCACGAGGAGTATCAGTCGACTCGTGGACTCGGGACTCAACTCGAGGACTCATGTAGAGACTGCACGAGGAGTTACGTGAAGAGTCGGCACGAGGAGTATCAGTCGACTTGTGGACTCGGGACTCAACTCGAGGACTCATGCAGAGCCTGCACGGGGAGTTACGTGAAGAGTCTGTACGAGGAGTATTAGTCGACTCGTGGACTCGAACTCGACTCAAGGAATGAACTCATCTCGGGGAGACATGTAGAGTCGGCACGAGGAGTATCAGTCGACTCGTGGACTCGGGACTCAACTCGAGGACTCATGTAGAGCCTGCTCGAGGAGTTACGTGAAGAGTCGGCACGAGGAGTATCAGTCTACTCGTGGACTCGAACTCGACTTGAGGAATGAACTCATCTCGGGGAGACATGTAGAGTCGGCACGAGGAGTATCAGTCGACTCGTGGACTCGGGACTCAACTCGAGGACTCATGTAGAGCCTGCACGAGGAGTTACGTGAAGAGTCGGTACGAGGAGTATCAGTCGACTCGTGGACTCGAACTCGACTCGAGGAGTGAATTCAACTCGAGGAGTAATATGCAGACCGTCTCTCTTTGGGGTCTCCGGCCTAACCATCGGCCCCTTGACTTAGTTGTTGTTGAGTTTTGATTGAGTTAGCCCAAGTCGGTTGGGCGAACTGACGAACTGAATCCAAAGACGTTTGGACGAAGTGATGAAGTCATTCCTGCTCGACTAGACGGAGTGTTGAGCTCGACTAGACGGAGTGTCGAGCTCGACCAGACGAAGTGACGAGCTCGACTAGACGAAGTGACGAGCTTGACTAGTCGACGTGGCGAGCTCGATCAGACGAAGTGACGAGCTCGACGGGACGACGTGGCGAGCTCGACTAGACTAAGTGACGAGCTCGACTAGACGACGTGGCGATCTCGATCAGACGAAGTGACGAGCTCGACTGGATGACGTGGCGAGCTAGATCAGACTAAGTGACGAGCTCGACTGGACGACGTGGCGAGCTCGACTAGACTAAGTGAAAGCTCGAGTGGACGACGTGGCGAGCTCGATCAGACGAAGTGACGACCTCGACTAGACAACATGGCGAGGTCGATCAGACTAAGTGACGAGCTCGACTGGACGACGTGGCGAGGTCGATCAGACGAAGTGACGAGCTCGAGTGGACGACGTGGCGAGCTCGACTAGACTAAGTGACGAGCTCGACTAGACGGCGTGGCGAGCTCTATCAGACAAAGTGACAAGCTGGACTGGACGACGTGGCGAGCTCGATCAGACGAAGTGACGAGCTCGACTGGACGACGTGGCGAGCTCGACTAGACTAAGTGACGAGCTCGACTAGACGACGTGGCGAGCTCGACTAGACGAAGTGACGAGCTCGACTGGACGACGTGGCGAGCTCGATCAGACGAAGTGACGAGCTCGATTGGACGACGTGGCGAGCTCGACTAGACTAAGTGACGAGCTCAACTTGACGACGTGGCGAGCTCGATCAGACGAAGTGACGAGCTCGACTAGACGACGTGGCGAGCTCGATCAGACGAAGTGGCGAGCTCGACTGCATGACGTGGCGAGCTCGACTAGACTAAGTGACGAGCTCGACTAGACGACGTGTCGAGCTCGACTAGACGAAGTGGCGAGCTCGACTAGACGACGTGGGCGAGCTCGACTAGACGAGGTGATGAGCTAGTTGGCACGAGGAGTATCAATCAACTCGTGGACTCGAACTCGACTCGAGGACTCATGTAGAGCCTGCACGAGGAGTTATGTGAAGAGTCGGCACGAGGAGTATCAGTTGACTCCTGGACTCGAACTCGACTCGAGGGATGAACTCATCTCGAGGAGTTATGTGAAGAGTCGGCACGAGGAGAATCAGTCGACTCGTGGACTCGAACTCGACTCAAGGAATGAACTCATCTCGAGGAGTTATGTGAAGAGTCGGCACGAGGAGTATCAGTCGACTCGTGGACTCGAACTCGACTCGAGGAATGAACTCATCTCAAGGAGTTATGTGAAGATTTTCTACTTTGGGACCTCCGGCCTGACCATCGGCCCCTTGGGACTTCTTTTTTTTTATATTTTTATTATTATTTTCTTTTTGAGTTGTTTTTTATTGAGCATTGATCCCCATTAGCCCCCCGAGTTTCTTGCGTTTGTGAGACGAAGGCCAAGAAACTCTCGTGTTGGAGGTATACAACAGTGTGTTAGAATAATTCTCTACTGTAATAAAGGGGGTCGTCACAGGTAGTCATGGCACTCGGCCTTTTTTGAAAAAGAAAATTGCATTTTCGCAATAAAAGCGATCACGAGGTCAATCGAGTTCGGTCGTGAGTTTGAGGGTGGAGGCTGCGACACTCATGGCTTGCTAGCAGATGCGACGAATTCCTCGAAGTTCGCACTTCGAAGTAGGGAATCAATTCTCTTCCTAAGCTGGTAGCATTCTGTTGTCGCGTGCCCGTGGTCATGGTGATATTCGCATTGCTTGCTCTCGTCCCTCGTCGCGGGGTCCATTTTTAACGGGGCCGGAGATCCTAGCTTCTCCCTGTGTAAGCTCAGGATCCGGTCGGGCGCCGTGTTGAGTGGGACGAAGGGTTGCTTCGGGGCTGGAGACAGATGGTCATTAGGGACTCGACCGCTTCTACGCCTCTTCCTTCGCGAGCCGAGACCCGTGGTCGGCGCCATGAGTGGGGGGGCGCGCCTTTTGTTGGGTGCGCGGTCAGCAACGTTGGGTGGTTGATGTCCCAAGACGACTTCTCTCTCGACCCCGCGTCGGGCGTTGAGTTTTTCTCTCAAGTCGCTCCCATGAGACTCCCTTCGGGAATTGAGGCGATCTCTCAAGTCTCCGGTGGCCGTCCCTATTACTTTAGGCGAGGATACGTCATTCGGGTGACGTCCTCGACAGACGCCACGGCCACTGACGTCGTCATCTCCCCGGGGGTTTTGGACGCGGATGGTGAGCTTGGAGTGTCCCTTTCGGGACCTAGAGGTCGAGTGTCCCCGAGCATTACTCGACCCTTGACGCCCTGGCGTGGTCGCCCGAGGGTGTCCCCTCGAGGGCGCGTGCGTGTGCCCATTAGAAAGTTGACGTCTAGACGCGGTCGCCCGAGGGTGTCCCCTTGGAAGCGTGCGCGTGCGTCCCCTTTCGTGAAGAGCGTGGTGGAGGTCGGTCTTGTTGCCTCTCGACTTTGCCACGTAATCGGGGTCTTTCTCGTCGTGGACTTCCATTGTCACAGTGCCGGTGACGCCGGGGCGGTCTAGGAGCTCGGCGAGCCTTCGAGCCGTGTCCTCTCGGACTGCGGCCTCGGGGTCATTCGTCGGGTCTCAGGGCTGGCTCTCATTATCATGAGGTTGCCCTTCGAGACGGTGCGCGGAGCTTTGGAGGTCGTGCCTCGAGCTAGTCGCTCGGGCGCCCACGGAGGTGGCGGGGACATGACTTATCTCTCGAGAGTCGTAGAAGTAGCGAAAATGTGGAATGGAAGGGAGAGCGTGCTGGGGCCGAACAGATCTGCAGCGCCGGTGGGAGTCGCGAGCGCCGGGGTCGGCGGGATCTGCAGCGTCGGCTGGGATGGAGGCTTTAGCGAGCACCGGAGTCGGCTCGCGTGTGCTGGGGCCGAACAGATCTGCAGCGCCGTCTCCTTCTCCCTTTTTTTCGCTGGAGAGTCTGAGATGAAGACCAGAGAGGAATCTCTTTTTCTCTCTTTTGTTTTGTGGCTGAAGAATAAAATGGGAGAGAAAATCTGTTTGGAGAGGAAATTGTTGGCTTTGATTTTTTGGTGGTCTTCCGTGGAGGAAGCGAGTTTGCCGGTGGAGAGCTCGTGGTTGTTCTCGAGATACCCTCCTTCTAGCGCCAAAATGTTGTCGCAGTTTTTCGGACAACGATTTAGGAGTCGGAGACGGTTAGACCCAAGGCCGGACCAAGTGGTCTCGCCTCGACTCGAGCGTGTCGGACTCGATATCTCGAGTCGTCCCTTAGCTGTGAATGTCCCTTGAGTTCGTCCAAACACCTCCAAATGAGGAATCTGGAGGGTGAATAGGGGTGTGTGTCCGCGCCAAAGGTTGGCTGCCTACGCACCCTTTAGTCGGGATCAGGTCATGACGTAGTTCAGGGCGAGTGTCGTGGCTGGATGGCGAGTGCCGGGTCGGCTGGATCTACAGCGTCGGTTGAGATGAAAGTGTCAGCGAGCACCAGAGTCGGCTTGCGCGCGCTGGGGCCGAACGGGTCTGCAGCGCCGGCGGGAGTTGAGGCTTCGGCGGGCGTCGAGGCTGGATCGCGAGGGCCGGGTCGGCTGGATCTGCAGCGTCGATTGAGATGAAAGCTCCGGCGAGCACCAGAGTTGGCTTGCACGCGCTGGGGCCGAACGGGTCTGCAGCGCCGGCGGGAGTTGAGGCTTCGGCGGTATTCGAGGCCGGATCGCGAGCGCCGGGTCGGCTGGATCTGCAGCATCGGTGGGAGTTGAGGCTTCGGCGGGCTTCGAGGCAGGATCGCGAGCACCGGGTCGCCTGCGTTCGTGTCTTCGAAATCTCTGAGAATGAGAAATCGGGGAGAATTCACTTCAGGCCAAGGATGGCATCAAGAGAAGCAGAGAGAAGTCTCAAGTTTCTTCTCAGAAGGAATCGCCTTTTTCTTTCCCCTCAATGAGAGGGGGTATTTATAGTAGTTGGAGGTTGTGTGTTGAGGCACTTGGTAGGGTCCAGCCGAGATGGCTTCAAGAGTGATAAAGAAAATGCTCTTCGTGGGGAAAGATTGGTGTTGGGATGATATCATGGTTTATTGGTGGGTCCCAGGAAACAAATAGGCTGAGCTCATTTGTGTGGAAAAGATGGTGTTGGAATGATATTATGGTTTATTGGCGGGTCACAGAAAACAAATAAGCTGAGCTTATTGGTGTGGAAAGGTTGGTGTTGGGATGATATTATGGGCTGGTACTTTTCCTTTTTGGCCCTTGGCAGGGCTGGGATTGCCTTCACAATTGTTGGGTTGGACTTCCTCCTGGAGGTCGAGCCTTCCTGGAGGTCGAGCTCGCCTGGGGGTCGAGGTCGAGCTCGCGAGGCCGAGGTCGAGCTCGTGAGGCCGAGGTCGAGCTCGCGAGGCTGAGGTCGAGCTCGTGAGGCCGAGGTCGAGCTAGTGAGGCCGTGGTCGAGCTCGTGAGTCCGTGGTCGAGCTCGTGAGGCCGTGGTCGAGCTCGCGAGGCCGAGGTCGAGCTCGCGAGGCCGAGGTCGAGCTCGCGAGGCCGAGGTCGAGCTCGCGAGGCCGAGGTCGAGCTCGTGAGGCCGAGGTCGAGCTGAGGTAGAGGCCGAACTCGTGAGGCCGAGGTCGAGCTGAGGCAGAGGCCGAACTCGTGAGGCCGAGGTCGAGCTGAGGCTGAGTCTCATGAGGCCGAGGTCGAGCTCGCGAGGCCGAGGTCGAGCTCGTGAGGCCGCGGTCGAGCTGAGGCAGAGGCCGAACTCGTGAGGCCGAGGTCGATCTGAGGCCGAGTCTCATGAGGCCGAGGTCGAGCTCGCGAGGCCGAGGTCGAGCTCGTAAGGCCGAGGTCAAGCTCGTGAGGCCGAGGTCGAGCTCGTAAGACCGAGGTCGAGCTCGTGAGGCCGAGGTCGAGCTGAGGTAGAGGCCAAACTCGTGAGGCCGAGGCCGAACTCGTGAGGTCAAGGTCGAGCTCGTGAGGCCGAGGTCGAAGAGATGCTTTGTCCTCGTTTGAGTTGGGCCTAAAATGTTTTTTTTTTAATATGGGAAAAATCTCTCATAACAAAATTTTTATAGGGATAGGAAACTAATGATACGCCTACATATTCTTGAAAATATGGTAACCATCAACCAAAAGAGACAAGAATCTTCAAAATCTCACACCATTCGGAAGAGTTATGGTAGTTTCGAATTTTGCAAGTTTTTCGTGCACTAACTCCTTTGGCTTTGAAGAGGATTTGTGAAATTTTTATGGGGATAGAAAACTAATGATACGCCTACATATTCTCGAAAATATGGTAACCATCAACCAAAAGAGTCAAGAATCTTCAAAATCTCACACCATTCGGAAGAGTTATGGTAGTTTCAAATTTTGCAAGTTTTTCGTGTACTAACCCCTTTGGCTTTGAAGAGGAATTGTGAAATTTTTATAGGGAACGAAAACTAATGATACGCCTACATATTCTTGAAAATATGGTAACCATCAACCAAAAGAGACAAGAATCTTCAAAATCTCAAACGATTTGAAAGAGTTATGGTAGTTTCAAATTTTGCAAGTTTTTCGTGTACTAACCCCTTTGGCTTTGAAGAGAATTTGTGAAATTTTTATAGGGATAGAAAACTAATGATACGCCTACATATTCTCAAATAAATGGTAACCATCAACCAAAAGAGAAAAGAATCTTCAAAATCTCACACCACTCGGAAGAGTTATGGTAGTTTCAAATTTTGAAAATTTTTCGTGTACTAACTGTTGGAATTGATCTAGGGTTTAAGAAAAAGTTTAACGCTTCGTTAAGCGGCGGAATTTTAAATAATTTCTTTTCAAGTAAAAACGGTTTTTACTAACCTAGACAAAGAGCAAGTACATATAAATAAAAACTTAATATGAGCATAGAAGTTTACTAACTTTTCTTGAAGCTTGAACTTTGATAAGCTTTTGGAAAGTTGCAACGCTCGTCTCCCTCGCAGCACGTCTGTTTTTCTTTCCTCGGCACCTCGAGCAACCACGATAGTTTCTATCATTAAATCACTCGAAATAAAAGGAATCAGTGAGTGGGCAGTTTTAAACACTACGACTTAAGAACGAGTCTTGAAGTCGCAGAGCTAAACTCTAGGTCAAATGAGGACCTAGGTGCCAAAACAATAAAACGAAATTGACTAGAGAGAGAGAGGAGAGGGGCGGCCAAGGTTCTAGAGAGAGAGTCTCTCAAATCTCTAAAACTTTGGAATGAATGAAAAATTGTGGAATGAGGCTCCTACTTATAGGAGAGGTCTCACCTTCAATAAGGTAGTTTCCTCTTCTATAGAATATCACATATTCATGAGCCAATTTCCCTTTTCCTTCAAAGAGTCACACGGCCAAGACTTGCCAAGCAAGTCCTTGGATTTGTTTCCTCTTTTGACTCTTTGGGGCGCCCACCTTGGTTTCCCCTTAGGGGAAATTTGTTTCCTCTTTTTCTTTTGGCAAGTATCTTCATACATTCATGCACAAAATATTCTCGCTTTATTTGGGTATGTTGGGCGCCTATACCATCTAGAAAAGGCTTCTAGAAGCTTTTCCATTTGTTCGTGACAACATGAAAAAGGCCAATTAAGAATTTTCAATAAAATTCTTATGAAATGAAATTATTCCACAAGGCCCAATTAATCATATTATGGCCGAGTGTTACTTGTCATCAAATGACCATGTCAAAAAATTTATTGACATTCATTTCATCCTATATCTCAAAAGACAAAAATACCCTTTTGACAATTTTCGTTCTTGTTTTGACTTAGCTTCCAGTTTAACTATTCCTATTCGATGTGATTCGTGACAGTGACCTCATGGATCCAAATGAACAAAGCTTGAGCTAAAATACTTGGACTCAAAAGTTCACAAACTTTTTCCAAGTTTAGCTTAATTTCAACTGACTCCACTAAAGAGTTGACACTGAAAATCTCTCGGTTCAAATGAATTTATTTTCTACTTAAGAATTCAACCTAATTGTAATGAGTGGATCCAAAGAATAATATCAGTGTTTACCCTTCATGAATGTCATCAGCTAGTCGGGATTTACTAAATTACCATTTTACCCTTCTAGCTATTATTTCCTCAACTCCTTTGTCGCTTGTGAATAAGTTAGAAACAATGTATTTGACGAGGAGCTAACAAGTCACATTGTTTCATCCAAAAGAGTCAGGACTCAATTTGGACACTGGCCAGTTCATTTATTCACATTCCAAGGAACAAAGCAGGAGGTGACATACATTGCATTTCAGCAATCTTGTACATGAATTCCGTATCTATGAGAACTTCACAAAGTTACTCATGACATTCTCACAACTTAGTACTTCACCAATAGGCCCTGTTCGGAATCACATAGTGAGTCTGAACTCTGACTTTCTCAAATGAGAATACTAAGGTGTGAAATGACATGTCTCATTTCAGGATTAAGGTAAGCACGATGCAATTCATACGTAGTGACTTCGAGACATAAGAGGTTAAATGGTTTGTTCTTATCTTGTCTCAAGAAGTGCACTGGTCAATTCAGTACCTTCGGAAGATACCTAGAACAACTATAGAGTCTCCAACTCTCAATGCCTCATAACCAGACATCATAGATTCTTCTAACAATCATACTGAGGTCAATAGTCCTTTGACCCTTAGATTACGAATATATCGTTTTAAGCAAACTACGAAGAGTTTGTTCATGCAAATCTACATTTGTCTCTTCATAAGTTGTTTAGTTTGTTTATGGACTAAAGACTAAGGTTTTATCATAAAGCTTCAAACAAGGAAGATTGAATGAACGTTTCAACTTTTTATTAATGAATAAGCAATTACAAGCAAGAGTCTTCATGAGACTTTATTACATCAAATCTATAATACAAAGATTACAACTCTTCTTGTGGGCACCATTGACAACAAACTCCCACTTGACTCAAAGAAGATGTGTGTAGCCTTTCATGCCTAATCCCTCTCGATGTTGGTCGAAGACCTTGTTCGCTATGGCCTTTGTGAATGGATCTGCTAGGTTGTCCACCGTTGAGATCTTCTTCACTTCCATGTCTCTGCGCTGCACGATCTCTCGAATCAAATGGTATTTCCTCTCAATATGCTTAGAGCGCTTATGGCTTCGAGGTTCCTTTTGAGTTAGCGACAGCCCCACTATTATCACAATAAAGGGTCATGGGCTCGTCGACGTTTTGAACAATTTCCAAATACTTAAGGAATTTTTTAAGCCATACAGCCTCTTTGGATGCTTCACAAGCAGCCACATATTCTGCTTCCATTGTGGAGTCAGCGATGCAAGATTGCTTGATACTTCTCCACACAACAGCTCCACCATTAAGGATGAACACAGATCCCGAAGTGGATTTCCTGGAATCCTTATCCGCTTGAAAATCGAAGTCGGTATATCCCGTCATAGTCAGGTTAGTACCTGAGTATGTAAGCATCAAGTTCCTAGTTCTTCGAAGATACTTAAGAACATGCTTAACAGCAATCCAGTGCTCGGGTCCAGGGTTGGATTGGAAACGGCTAACTACGCCAACGGTGAAACAGATGTCAGGTCTAGTGCAAAGCATAGCATACATGAGGCTTCCTACGGCAGAGGCGTAAGGAATTTTCCTCATATCTTCAATCTCTTGTGCAGTCTTGGGAGACTGGTCCTTAGAGAGTGAAACTCCATGCCTAAAGGGTGTTTGGCCCTTCTTGGAGTCTTGCATCGAGAAGCGATCCATCACCTTATCAATATAAGATGCTTGAGAGAGCGACAGGGTCCGGTTTTTCCTATCTCGAAAGATTTGGATCCGCAGAATGTACGCGGCTTCTCCTAGATCCTTCATATCGAATTGCTTTGCCAGCCAGACCTTAACCTCAGATAACTTACCCACGTCATTACCAATGAGTAGTATATCATCGACATATAGCACCAGAAACACAACTTTGCCTTCGTGTATTAACTTGTAAACACAATGCTCATCTATTGACTGTTCAAAGCCGAAGCTTTTCACAGTTTCATCGAATCTGATATTCCATTACCTAGATGCTTGCTTTAATCCATAAATGGACTTAAGCAACTCACAAACCTTGGTCTCTTGACCTTCTTCCACGAAACCGTCTAGTTGAGCCATGTAAATCCGCTCGTCAAGATTGCCATTCAGAAAGGCTGTCTTGACATCCATTTGCCAGATCTCATAGTCGAGAGTTGCAGCTATGAATAGGAGTATGCGGATGGATTTAAGCATCGCGACTGGCGAGAAGGTTTCTTCATAGTCAATCCCTTCATGTTGGGTATAACCCTTCGCCACAAGTCATGATTTGAACATCTCGACGTTCCCATCAGGACCCCTTTTCTTCTTGTATATCCACTTACACCCTACGGGTTTAATCCCTTCAGGAAGGTCTACAATTTCCAGACTTTGTTGACATACATCGAGTGCATCTCAACTTTCATGGCGTCAAGCCAAAGGTTTGATTCAGAACAAGCCATCGCTTGGCTATAGGAAACAGGATCATCCATGTCAGAGACGGCTACAAGAGAGTCTCCATAAGACATGTACCTGTCAGGCTTTTGAGTAGCCCTCCCACTACGTCGAAGTACTACTTGATGAGATTCTGATGAGTTAGGTTGTGTTTCAGTTGGGGTAAGAACAGTTCCTACAGATGAGGTAGAAGCTTCCTCACCCAACTTTTCTTCAAGCACAATTTTGCTTCTAGGTTTTGCATCCTTCATAAAGTCCTCCTCAAGGAAACGAGCATTCGTGCTAACGAAAGACATATCGTCCTCAGGACTATAGAAAGTAAAACCTTTGGTTTCCTTTGGATATCCAACGAACATACACAATTCTGACCTACTAGCCAACTTGCTAGTCTTTTGCCTTAGCACGTGTGCGGGGCAACCCCAAATTTTGATGCTGCCAAGATTCACTTTACGGCCAGTCCATCGTTCATAGGGAGTACCAGGAACCGTCTTGGACGGAACTTGGTTCAGAATATAAGAAGCTCTTTCGAGGGCATATCCCCAAAAGGAAAGAGGGAGTGATGAGTAACTCATCATTGATCTAACCATCTCCATAAGAGTTCGGTTCCTTCTCTCTGACACTCCGTTTTGTTGAGGTGTGCCAGGTGCGGTAAGCTGAGAAGCGATACCTTCTTCTTTAAGAAAATCATCGAACTCTCCAGACATATACTCACCACCTCGATCAGATCGAAGGGTTTTGATCACTTTGCCAGTTTGCTTTTCCACTAAAGCCCTAAAGACCTTAAATACGTTAAAGGTCTCGGATTTGTGTTTGAGCAAATAGACAAAACCATATCGCGAGTAATCATCGGTGAAGGTAACGAAGTATTCGTATCCACCACGTGCCTGTTGACTGAGCGGACCACATACATCATAATGTACTAGTTCCAGCAGCTCAGTGTCTCTTCGACCCTTATCAGAGAAAGGTCGCTTGGTCATTTTTCCTTCTATGCAGGATTCACAAGTAGGCAGTGAACCTATTGCAGAGGCTTGGAGTGGACCATCCCTCACAAGTCTCTTAATCCTATCTAGACTGATATGACCAAGTCTTAAGTGC
This sequence comes from Urtica dioica subsp. dioica, assembly GCF_054948205.1. Taxonomy (NCBI): domain Eukaryota; kingdom Viridiplantae; phylum Streptophyta; class Magnoliopsida; order Rosales; family Urticaceae; genus Urtica; species Urtica dioica. The sequence continues at coordinate 49,468,954 of NC_142759.1, read as the reverse complement.
CAGAGGTATGTTGATTTTGCTAGATCGGAGGATTCAGAAAGTATGATCCTCTTTGGCTCCCTAACTAGATCGTTATCTATTTCGGTGTCTAAGAGAGAAGGTTGAGTGGGATAGATGTAGAAAAGAGCATTCTTCATACATGCATCAGTGACAAAAGAATTATCAGGAAACGAAATACGAATTCCATTCTTAATGAACTTTAAACAATAATCTTGCTCACGAAGACGAGGAACAGATATTAAGTTCTTTCCAAAGGAAGGAAAGAAATAAACATAATTCAAGTTTAAAGTACGGTCTTCAAAAGACAGCGTCACGGATCCCACAGCCTTCGCAGACACCAGGCTCCCATCACCCCATTTGAAGTAGAACCCGCCTTCCTCTAAGCTTTTGGTTTTCTTTAAACCATTCAAGGAACAGCAAATATGGTTAGTAGCAGCGGAGTCAAGAATCCACGTTGATACATTATCAGCTACTAAGCATGCTTCGGTAACTAGTACAATACTATGTTCCTTTGCTTTGAGATAGGCAGGACAGTTCTTTTCATCGGCCTTGTGAGGTCTCTTCTCAGTTCCAGAGGTAGAGGCTTTGTGCTCAGTAGCATGTGCCTCTCCTTTATTCCTCTTTCTCTTAGTGAGACCTACAGCAGTGTGAAGTTCCATCATAAGCTTGGTAACAGTGTACTCTAGCTTGTTTATGGAGTAGTTCATCTTGGAGGTATCAAGAGATGCGGTGAGAGTTTCTAAGATCATATCTATGACACTTTTCCCATCAATCTCAGATCCTAGGATTTCCATTTTATTCAGAAAACTAATGATCAGTATCATAGTCTCCAACAGGAGTCCTAGCCTGCATATGACAGTTCATAAACTGTCGGACTGCTTGTTGCCTTGCTTGAAGCCTTTGCCCTCCAAATATCTCAATGAGATTGTTGAGCATGTCGGCGGCAGTCTCGATGTCACGATGTTGCTCTTTTAGCATATTGTTCATAGATGCTAAGATATAGCACCTCACAATCTCATCGGATCGAAGCCAGGCCGCTAAGCCGTCATTGTTCTCTGGAGTTGAATCATCATTCGTTAGGGGAGGACACGGGGTGGTGAGTACCCATTTGTGCTTGTTAACGGTAACTATTATGTCGAGGTTACGTTTCGAATCTACGTAGTTTTCGTTTTCGAGTTCGTTCGAGGAAAGGATGAGAGATGTTTGCGAGACATGTTGCTTATTTAAGTTGAAACAAGTTTATGATTAGTCTTTGGTTTAGGATTTAAGTTTGTTAAAGACTTGATAAAATCCAAAGGTGTTATAAACAAAACGATAATTTACTCCCTCAAGAGAAGGCCGCAAAGAATCTCCATTTATAAGTAAATGACACATCATTAATGCTTAACCAAGATGTCAATACATCAATTTTGACTAGCCACCTTTTAAATTGGTTTGATCACTCACATCCTTTCGCAGAGCCTCAAGGGAGGATTACTAGGGATTGAGCCTAAGTGTGCAACCAACCACTTAGTCCAAAAGGTCAACTTTGAAAAACAATCCCCCAAGGGGAGGCCTTGTCATCATCGTCTCACTCTCGGACGTAGCTCATTGAGCAATGATCGAAGCAAGAACGCCTTGGAGTACTCCCATTTAAGAGAGGGTCGCAAGAGCGGCTCTTAGTCCCACGTTAATTGCTTCTTTCACTAGTGTTGGGAATCGTGGGTTACAAACAACAAATATAACCCTCCCACTTAGTTTTTGGAGTTTGGTTCATCTACTCTTATAAGTTCGGAAACGATTTTCCTAGTTATAGAGCGATAGAGCGGACAACTAGAAGAGAATCCTAGATATTCATGTTCAGAGCAGTATTAGTACATAAAGGCACAAGGTACATACTCGATCTTTTCCTATTTTCTATTTCGGGAAAGTGCGTGAGGGAAGTGTGAACTTCAACTCACTCGAACACTTGAAAGTTTGAGATTACATATCTTTTTATTTTTCGGCTTGTCTACAAGGAGACCTCCCACTCAAATTTTCAAGAGCATATAGATTTTGAACATATGTGATATAGATATAGTTTTGAAAACATTTTGAAAATTTATTTGATTTTGATGACAAAATATTTTTCAAGTTTGAAAGTGAAAACGGTTTTTCAAAATTCAAACTAGTTTTGTAAAAATTCAATTTCAATTAAACTTTCAAAAATCAAAACATTTTAATCTTACACATAATGTTTATAATCTTATGAAAAACATTTTTGCTCAAGAAATTTTTCTCATTAGAGTTCTATAACTCATGGTAGTGGGGCTGAAAATCCGGAATTCTAAAAAACTGGAGTTTCGGAATAGCCGCGCACCTCGGAGTAAAATCGTCAAAACTGGCGGCTCCTTTTGACCTGAACCTGGTGGCATTGGACAGAGGACAGATAGAGCTGTAATTTGATTCAAGAATCATTAAATTTCAATTTCTGAGCAGAGAGTTATGCCACTTTTACTGCGGGTTTACTCCAGCTCGAAGAAAAAGAAATAATTAAAGCTTGGTCCTTTTTAGGTGCGAAAAATAATCGAGTGTAACGGAACGTTTTAGGATGTTGTTAAAGCTTTTATTGGTGTTTTATTAGCAAGTTAATAACATGGTATAAAAGAAATAACAACATACATAAAACGATTCAAGTAAATATAAGAAACTAGTACGACAAGAAAACTAGTCACAAAAATTACTCGAAATTTCTCAAACCTTTAAAACACGTTTTTCAATATAAAAAATTAAAAACTTTTAGAACTGATTCTAATGTGTTTTAATAACATCCCAAACTCATATAAAATAAACATGATTTTTAATTTAAAGGCATGAGCAATAAATTAAAAAAAATCTAAGATAACAATTCTAACTTGTCACAAAATTAGTAAACTTTCGAAAACGATTTTCAAGCTCATATTTTTAAATACATGTACATGCTAATCTTTGACAATAGCTCTGATACCATTTGTTGGAATTGATCTAGGGTTAAAGAAAAAGTTTAACGCTTCGTTAAGCGGAGGAATTTTAAAAAATTTCTTTTCAAGTAAAAACGGTTTTTACTAGCCTAGACAAAGAGCAAGTACATATAAATAAAAACTTAATATGAGCATAGAAGTTTACTAACCTTTCTTGAAGCTTGAACTTTGAGAAGCTTTTGGAAAGTTGCAACGCTCGTCTCCCTCGCAGCACGTCTCTCTTTCTTTCCTCGGCACCTCGAGCAACCACGATAGTTTCTATCACTAAATCACTCGAAATAAAAGGAATCAGTGAGTGGGCAGTTTTAAACACTACGACTTAAGAACGAGTCTTGAAGTCGCAGAGCTAAACTCTAGGTCAAATGAGGACCTAGGTGCCAAAACAATAAAACGAAATTGACTAGATAGAGAGAGGAGAGGGGCGGCCAAGGTTCTAGAGAGAGAGTCTCTCAAATCTCTAAAACATTGGAATGAATGAAAAAGTGTGGAATGAGGCTCCTATTTATAGGAGAGGTCTCACCTTCAATAAGGTAGTTTCCTCTTCTATAGAATATCACATATTCATGAGCCAATTTCCCTTTTCCTTCAAAGAGTCACACGGCCAAGACTTGCCAAGCAAGTCCTTGGATTTGTTTCCTCTTTTATTTGCTTCTCTTTTGACTCTTTTGGGCGCCCACCTTGGTTTCCCCTTAGGGGAAATTTGTTTCCTCTTTTTCTTTTGGCAAGTATCTTCATACATTCATGCACAAAATATTCTCTCTTTATTTGGGTATGTTGGGCGCCTATACCATCTAGAAAAGGCTTCTCGAAGCTTTTCCATTTGTTCATGACAACATGAAAAAGGCCCATTAAGAATTTTCAATAAAATTCTTATGAAATGAAATTAATCCACAAGGGCCAATTAATCATATTATGGCCGAGTGTTACTTGTCATCAAATGACCATGTCAAAAAATTTATTGGCATTCATTTCATCCTATGTCTCAAAAGACAAAAATACCCTTTTGACAATTTTCGTTCTTGTTTTGACTTAGCTTCCAGTTTAACTATTCCTATTCGATGTGATTCGTGACAGTGACCTCATGGATCCAAATGAACAAAGCTTGAGCTAAAATACTTGGACTCAAAAGTTCACAAACCTTTTCCAAGTTTAGCTTAATGTCAACTGACTCCACTAAAGAGTTGACACTGAAAATCTCTCGATTCAAATGAATTTATTTTCTACTCAAGAATTCAACCTAATTGTAATGAGTGGATCCACAGAATATTATCAGTGTTTACCCTTCATGAATGTCATCAGCTAGTTGGGATTTACTAAATTACCATTTTACCCTTCTAGTTGTTATTTCCTCAACTCCTTTGTCGCTTGTGAATAAGTTAGAAACAATGTATTTGACGAGGAGCTAACAAATCACATTGTTTCATCCAAAAGAGTCAGGACTCAATTTGGACACTGGCCAGTTCATTTATTCACACTCCAAGGAACAAAGCATGAGGTGACATACATTGCATTTCAGCAATATCTATGAGAACTTCACAAAGTTACTCATGACATTCTCACAACTTAGTATTTCACCAATAGGCCCTGTTCGGAATCACATAGTGAGTCCGAACTCTGACTTTCTCAAATGAGAACACTAAGGTGTGAAATGACATGTCTCATTTCAGGATTAAGGTAAGCACGATGCAATTCATACGTAGTGACTTCGAGACATAAGAGGTTAAATGGTTTGTTCTTATCTTGTCTCTAGAAGTGCACTGGTCAATTCAGTACCTTCGGAAGATACCTAGAACAACTATAGAGTCTCCAACTCTCAATGTCTCATAACCATACATCATAGATTCTTCTAACAATCATACTGAGGTCAATAGTCCTTTGACCCTTAGATTGCGAATATATCGTTTTAAGCAAACTACGAAGAGTTTGTTCATGCAAATCTACATTTGTCTCTTCGTAAGTTGTTAAGTTTGTTTATGGACTAAAGACTAATGTTTTATCATAAAGCTTCAGACAAGGAAGATTGAATGAACGTTTCAACTTTATTAATGAATGAGCAATTACAAGCAAGAGTCTTCATGAGACTTTATTACATCAAATGTACAATATAAAGATTACAACTCTTCTTGTGGGCACCATTGACAACAGAGGTTAGGTGTAGACTTGATCCCCCGGCGAGTGTGGCACCTTAGTGCGTTGGTCGCATTTTCAGGTTGAGTCTGTCGGATTGAGTCATGTGCCCTTGTGAGGGTGGCGCCGCGGAGCGCATGTCACATTTTGGGGACTCAAATGGCCTATTCTTACTCTCACGAGAGCGTCGTAGGGCGAGTTTCGGTGCGCCGTTACGGGCGATTTGAGCACGTCGTTAGGGATGACTTTTTCGTTGCTTGTAGGAAAGCATGTACAATTATCAACGAGACTTGTGAGTCTAGCGTTGAATGGCGAGTCAGGAGGTCACGCGTGTTTAACACGGGGACTCATGGACTCAGAACTCAACTCGAGGAGTGAACTCAACTCGAGGAGTTACGTGTAGGGTCGGCACGAGGACCTGTCGGTCGACTCGTGGACTCGGAACTCAACTCAAGGAGTGAACTCAACTCGAGGAGTTACGTGTAGGGTCGGCACGATGACCTGTCGGTCGACTCGTGGACTCGGTACTCAACTCGATGAGTGAAATCAACTCGAGGAGTTAGGTGTAGAGTCGCCACGATGACCTGTCGATCGACTCTTGGACTCAAAACTCAGCTCGAGGAGTGACCTCAACTCGAGGAGTGGAAAAATGTGTAGTGTTGATTCTTTCTCTTTGGGACCTCTGGCCTAACCATCGGCCCTTGAGACTTCGTTATACTTTTGATTTTTTATTTTTGAGGGTTTCATCGAGTATTGTTCCCCATTTCTTAGCCCCCCGAGTTTCTTGTGTACTCGTAGAGGAGACAAGAAATTATAACAGCATGCAACAACGGTCTATGAGGCGAAACGTAATTCCATCACTGTATTGAATAAGCGAAAATTACATTCCCAGGCCGTCGGCCATATTTAAAACTTAAAATTGTCTTTCACTAAAACCGGAAATATGATGAAAACAATAAAACATGAAGAGATCAGGAGCGGGCTTCTATTGGTAGTATTGTCGCAGGTTGACCTTCTGGAAGATGGTGCTCACCATCTTTCTCTTTCCGTCCGCGCCTCGGATGTAGCATATCCTCGCCATCGATTGGTCTCCCAACATTATGGCAATTCCCTTTTCGGTCGGGAACTTCATCATCAGGTGGTAGGTGGACGTTATGGCCTTCAACCGATTGAGAGTTGGGCGGCCGTTGATGATATTGTACGCTGAGGGCTGGTCCACAACCAGGAACGACACGATGTGGGTGACCTCGATCCCCCTCGGTGTCCCGAAGGTGACCGAGAGGTCGATGGTGCCCTCCATCATGACCCTCTCCCCGAAGAAGCCGAAGATTGGGGTCGAGATCGGGGTCGGTCTCATCCTGGATAGTTTCATCCTGTCCAACGCCGATTTGAAGATTATGTCGGCGGAGCTGCCGTTGTCGATCAGGATTCTTCGGACGAGATTGTTGGCGACCGGGGCCGAGACGACTATCGCGTCATTGTGCGGGTGGAGTACTCGCACCGCCTCTTGGCTGGTGAAGAACATGGACTCAAACGGGGCCGGAGGAGGAGCCTCGTACGTGTGGTTGATGTAGTGCGCCATCTTCCCTTGGGAGACTTCTCGCGCGTATTTCTTCCTTTGCGTGCTTGAGTCCCCGAACTCCGGGCCGCCCATGATTGAGCCTACGACATGCATCCGTGAGCTCTCCGGTTCTTGGTTTGCCGCTTGGTCCTTAACGGTTACCGTCGCCGGTGTTAGGAATATTGCTCACTTGAAGATAATGAATAAATGATTACTAAATTCGATAATAAGATTACTTTATTAGCATTATATGATTAGTGGGTTGAGTTATAAACAATTAGAATCAATAACAACTATCTTCCATAGCCTCTGTATTAAACTGAGTCACGTGCTGGACACCTGAGTTCGGGCGGTGAGCTAAAACGAGGTCGATGACTGATATACGCCTGGAAAGCTATATCTAAAGTCATATATGTGGAACACATAGGTAAAGGCTGATCACTATGTGAGAGCATTCTACACTTGTGGTAAGTGTACGACTTGGACATGTCTTGGTGTAGATGTGTCGTTTAAGGACTGTTACGACACACTAACCGAGGTCACTATGATGGTCACAGTGAGACTTGATCTAAATCCTGAAGTGATCATGGACACTGGGTTATGTTACTGAGCTCTTTGACTCATTCGCTAAAAGGCTATTCATGCTAATCACAGCTTATGTCTTGGGAGTTTTCTCAGAGCATAATTCGAGTGGGAAGTGATTTACAGATACGGAATCCAGCCTTCCTGAAAGAAGGTATTAGTTCACTCACCTAAGGGTTGATTCCAGAACCGATAGATTGCTAGCACTTTCGAAGTAAGTAACGTTTGAAAGAATCTTTCGCAGGGGAAGCAACAATGCTTAGGGCTGATATGTATCAAGAGAAGTATAACGAAAAAATTGAATTCTCTTGACACGAGTTGAACCTGGAGGATCTTGATCACGAACTGACTATATCAGTGGACACTCGTCACGATTAGTAAATATAATTCTAGTATAAAGGAGAGTTCAGTCTTGGCTTACAAAGTGGAGTATTTGACCAAGATTATACGAATCGATGGAAAAAGAGAAAGGACTATTTCGTCTTTTTCATCGGATTTGTTAAGCTCCTATTACTAGGTCCATAGTCCCCGATTCGGCTCTGATAAAGGCGGATAAGAATTTTCGTATAATAATATTTATCATTATTAATCTCACTTGCTGTAATTGTGATTGACAGCATTAATTCTGGAAAACGGGTATTCGTAGAATTAAATAAATATTTATGGTAGAATTGTTTATTTATTGTTTGATCAAGTAAATAAACAATTATTTGTTTATTGTTGGACCAAGTAAATAAATGATTAATTGGGTTTTAAGCAATTGGGCCTTGCACACATGAAAAAGTCGAATTCGGTTTTTTGGCACTAGGGCTTGCGCAAATTCCCCTTGGCCGTGTGCCTAAAATTCGACTTTTATAATATTGGTATTTACCAATATTTTCTCTTTAGTTCCTTAAATAAAGGAGAGAGAATAATATAAGATATTGTCCTATATTTTCTCTTTATTTATAGAAAAGTATTTAGGAGAATATATGAGAATATATTCAAAGGGAAATAATATATTCCGCTTTATTCTCTCACTAAATAAAATATTCTCTATTTAAATAAAGAATAATATCCCATAGATATTGATCTGATGGATGAGAGAAAAAGTAGGATTCACTTGTTGAGATCCAATGGCCTAGATTTAATCCACCAATGTGAACACAATAAAAGGAAATAAAATATTCTGGAAGATTCCATGAATATCTCTTTTTTTCTTCTATAAATAGGGGTTCATGAAAAGGCAAAAATAAGCAATTTTTGAGAAAAAATTCGTGCTCTCTAGCCTACCTTGGCCGAGCACTTCTGCCTCTCCCTCTCCTCGAAAATTCGTTTCCATTCTTAATAAAATAAGAGCGAGATCTCGAAACACCCAGTTTCGTGATCTAGTGAGATAAAGACTGTGCCCACTCATCTTTCTTATTCGTCTCGGAGATTACGTCTCGGAAGACTAAGGTGTTATCACATCGATTCCTTGAAGGAGGAATTCCTTATTTGATCGTGTGAAAGCTTGTACGTTCAAGACGAAGACAGATTGTGAAAGCTTTCAGTTCGTGAACCGAAAATCAATGTAAGTATTCGTTTTTCGCTCAAATCGGTTGCTTGATAAATATGCTCTCGTGAATTAAATTAATTAAACATAACTATATCTTGTTAATTATAACCATAATTTAATTAGCTTATGATCAGCGTAATTAATTATTTTTCCGCATTAATATGGTTATATGGTGGAATCATCTCAAACGAGTCGCATCAGAGCAATTGTTTGTGTCTGATGCGAGCTCGATTCCCCGACAAGTGGTATCAGAGCGATTGTTCGTGTCTGATGCCCACTTGATTCCCCAACAAGTGGTATCAGAGCGATTGTTCGTGTCTAATACCCACTTGATTCCCCAACAAGTGGTATCAGAGCTAGATGTTATGAGTAATTAATCGATTCGTTCTTGTAATTAATTTAAATATGGTTTGAATGAAATTATATGTGGATATGAATTTCATGCAATTCAATATATGATATGTGGATTGTGATTCGTGGTTTGATCTTAGAATATTTGATTCTCGCTTTTCTAGAATTTTTGTAAACCCGAAATTCAAAGGGTATAGGTTTTATGTAATTATTATTATTATTGTTGTAATCCAATGGTGCGATGTTCTTGATCACGACGATCGGAGAGAGACGGACACACAACGAAGAAGCATGACGGACGAAGAAAGGCTCCACGACCACGCCACAAGAAAACTTGTCACAAAATTTTGTGACAAGTCTCGGCCGTCCTCTTCGTGCCGGGCTGCGTCCTCGTGGCGGCGGCGGTCCGGTGCAGCCTCAAGTCTAATCTTGACCTAGGTCAAGATTAGAGGATTCGTCCGGACCTCAGCCCGGAAACCCTAGTGGGCCCACGGGCCCACTCATTATAAAAAAAAATTTACGAAAAAAAAAATTAAGTTTTTAAATGTTTTATTTAATTAATTGTATGGGCTTGAGCCCTAATGATTTTTATTTAAAACATTACAAAATAAATGATTATGATATCGATTTATTTTAAATGGGACATTAGAATGGGCCCTTACTTAATTAATTTTTTCGATAAAAAATTAGAAAAATTAAATAATTTGATATTGATTTATTTTTTCTAAGGGACATAAGAATGGGCCCAATTGAATCCATGGGCCAATATGATTGGGCTCATCTTGATTTACTTTATAGAATCAAATAGAAAACGATCAATCCGAATCAAACCATTCTTGCATGCTCTTGCTTGTTTATTTAATTACTATGCCATGCTTGTATACTATAACTTAGATCATGTATCGTATGTTTATGGTTGTCATGGGCTTTCATTCATTAAAATTGTCTAATTGGATTAGGATAGTTAATTAATGAATGAGTTGAACGGATCGGAGAGCTTTGTCACCAAGCCGATAAGAGGCTAAGCTGAGAGGTACTTAAGAAGACCTAGTGTCTCACCTTCTCTACTTGGAGCTTTTCCGTGATGGAATACTCTTAGGATAATCAAGACTAGATGTCACGAATTTCTAATCACTAAGCTATATCGAAACATCTGTTTTTAAGGGTAGCTTAGAAACACTCGAGTTTTTAATATGACTTAGTTAACTCGAGTGGATCACCTAGATTAAAGTTAATGCTAGGAAAATTAAAATACTGAAAGTATATTGAGTCGTAGGTCTCCAACATTGACACAACACTGTGAGGATGAAAGATCCCCTCGTGATCGGCGGTTTTCTAAACATGGTGGTCAGTTCCATTCGGAAGGGCTTTTCTGATTCCAATACCAAGGTTGTATCTCTGACGATAGGTGGGAGGGTTGATCTCTGCGTGTACTAGTTACGCTAGTGCGTATGAGCTAGATTTCTTTCACTGAAATGTTGGGTTGACTCATGCATGAACCGACCGGTGGTTGCTCATGTGGCCAAAGATTCCTATAAAATTGGTAGTTAGTGAGCATAGTTATGAAGGTGCATGTACTATGATTGCTCACTAATCTGAGATGGTTCTCATTTTCACTAGGTGCACTCCGTTACGTCGCCAGAGTGAAACGGACTGTGACTATTAGTCGAATTACCTTGGAATATAAAAACTGGGTTCTTTTGATTAGTATTTTATCCCGTGCATGTTTGCATTATAGTTTTTATTTCCTAAATTATATTGATAGTTGTTTCTTTTCATATTGCCAATAAATGTGCTTTTTATGTTTTTAGTAATCATGTCGAACCCTATTATGGCCTTGTTGTCGAAAGACGTCCTGACTGAAGATAACTTCCCTAAGTGGAAGTCAAATCTCAACATTGTGCTTGTGAGTGAAAGCATTCGCTTTATCCTCACTGAAGACAGACCTCCTCTTCCTGCTAATGGTGCCTCCAAGAACTTGAGGGAGGACTATGACAAGTGGACTACTGCCAATAACAAGGCGGTGGCCTACATGCTCGCAAGCATATCTGATGCGTTGCGAACTAAGATGGAAGGGAAGGAGACCGATGTGGAGATCCTTGACTCGTTGCAACAAATGTTTGGGATGCAAAGCGAGCAAGCCCGCATTGAGCTCACCCGTAAGTGCACTAGCACTAGGATGACTGCGGGAACTCCGGTGAGGGATCATGTCATGAAGATGACTAACAACTTCACCGAAGCTGAACTCCATGGGGCACAGATGGATGAGGTTACCCAGGTGGGAATAATCCTGAATTCCCTTTCGAGTGACTTCATACAGTTTACGTCCAACTACATCATGAACAAGTTGACGTATGGACTGTCTCAGCTGTTGAATGAACTACAGACTTTCGAGTCTATCACTCGACATGGGAAGAACAAAGGGTCAGCTCTCTATGCTGACAAGAGTTCTTCGCCTAAAACCAAGAAGAAGTTGACTTCTGGTGCTGAGTCATCTAAGGCACGTCCGAATACTTCCAAGGGGAAAGGTCCCGCTAAGAATGAAAGGAAGAACTTCAAGAGAAGTGGAAAAGGAAACGAAAAGAAGCGAGAAAGCATTGGTAAATGCAACCACTGCAACACTGAAGGCCATTGGAAGAGGCATTGTCCTTTGGACTTGGCTGAGCTTGCGAAAAACAAGAAGAATGCTGGTATTGTACCTTAAAATTCATGATTAAAGATATCCTAAAAATGTTTTGAGGATAACTATTCATGAGCATACTTCTTTTCTTGTTGCATAGCAGATCTGATGGAACACACGTGTGTAGACGAGCTTGCTGAACAATGTCGGATTCAAGCCCGAATTGTAGAGAAGCTCATGCTCCGTTTGAAGATCTAATTTCCCGCTAGTTTTATTACTTTCATCTTTGGATTTATTTTTGAACATGGGATGTGTCATTTAATAATCCGAGGTCTTCTGGACTGTAGCCTTTATGGTGATTCCAGAAAGAATGAATCTTTCTTTCTTTATGTTTTATTACATTATTTATGAACACATGGTTGTGTCTTTAAATATTTCCTTCTATAATTGAATGCCTTGATTGCTTTTATGATATTTGAATATGCATGAATGCTTATGTCCTTATGAAAAAGATATAGAATATGAAGGTCACGTTTTTCCGTTCGTATGCTATATAGAAGCACAATAAATAAATATAAATATTTTCTAAGTTATTATCTCTGTTAGAATTTAATTAGCTTTTATTGCTTCATTAAATTCTTATGTTGAATATGTTTTATTGTTTAAGAACTATTTAGAGCTTTGAAAGCGTCTAAATAAATATTACCATTATTCGACAATGACTTGTGCGAAGAATAAGTAATAAAGGAGACACAACTAAAAGTTAGTGTTGATGATGAATTAAATTAGTGGGAGCTTCCTTAATTGGAACCTAGTCACTAATATTCGTATTGATTGAGTGGGAGCATCCTTGAATGGAACCTAGTCACTCTAGATTTATTGATTGAGTGGGAGCATCCTTAATTGGAACCTAGCCAGTCTAAAATTCAATAATCGAGTATGAGCATCCTTAGCTGGAACCTAGCTACTCTTATTCATTGATATAGTGGGAGCATCCATAAATGGAACCTAGCCACTAAATAACCAATATTATTGAGTGGGAGCATCCTTAATTGGATTCTAGTCACTATAGTTCAATAAAAGAGTGGGAGCTTTCTTTAATGAAATCTAGCCACTTGTTGTTCAATAAATAGCAACATCCTTCACAGGATTAAACCCATCATTAAAGATGGCATCCTTAACCGGAATGTATATGCTATTATTCAATAATTAAAGTGAAAGAGTAATCAATGATTACCTTGCCACATAAATCAATGAATTGAAAGGAAGGATAATTTTGAATTATCTTGTCGTTAAAATCAATAACCTAGTGGGAGCATCCTAGAATGGATCCTTGTCACTCTCATCAACAATAAACTTTCCTTAAATGGAAAGACATGATCTTGAGATATCACTCTCGATCATACTAACTTGTCTGAAAGTTATTAGCCCATATTTAATAGATCTACCTGTTAAGCTATTAGCTTAAAGGAATATAGAGATCTATAAAAGGATTAATGAAATGGTTTAAGCTTTAATAAGCTATAAGGTAAGGGATTGAGCCCTTAAGAAGAGACATTATCATCAATGATGCTCTTCTTTCTGATACCACGAACCACTTCATTAGGGATCTTCAAAATTGAAGATGAACTGTCCTTTGAGGATGAAGTTCCAATAACATAAAGACATGGATCGAAGTAGTTATACTACTAAACCTTTTGAAATATGAAAGGTAGATCCTAAGTACTTAACAAACTAATCATGATTGTACATGGATGTTTGTTATAATCGATATTTTGAGAATGATCGATAAGTATAGCTCCTAAACAAGTGTCATGAATAAAGTCATTACTATTATAGTTCTAGACCTCATTATGACACAAGTAAATTGACTGAGCTAACTGTTTCTAAAATTAAATTTAGAAACGACATGCTCATTCTATTATGTCTCAAACATACTTATTGATATAAGGTATGAGCTCAATGTTGAGGCTATTGACATTGTCTTTAAAAGGACTAATAATTAGACCTTAGACAATGTCGTATTTCCAAGAATAACTACATGTGTTGTAAACACTGTAATTTTCAAGAAGTAGTGAGATACTTAGTTATTTAAATATAGTAGATCCTTAAAGTCATGTGTATATTTTGAATATGAACACGACAAACAAGGATGAACTATAAATAACCAAGTAATGGAAATAGGTCAATAAAGTTCTTATTTAAACACGTTCAAGAAATCACACTATAGTAAGTGGTGATGAGATCAAACCATGCAATGGTGCAACTTGTTTTGGCACCAAAGGCATGTACACCTTGATAGGGAGACTTGATATCTTTAGATATAAAGTCTGGTGTATAATCTAAAGGTATGCGAAGTGTTAATTTGTTCTATGAACAATTTGACTCAACCTTAAATGGTAAGTCAAAGATCACTTGCAAAAATGCATGAACTAGAATAATATGAAAATGGGACATATGTCAGATCGACATAAATGATAGAGTATAGATAAAACTGGGAATCCATATGATGGGAATCTCAATCCTGGGTCAAAGTCTAAACCGTCTATAATGATGGCAAAGAATTAAATTGGCTGAAGGAAACTTATCTTCTCTGGTCAAAGTGGGAGATTGTTAGGAATATTGCCCACTTGAAGATAATGAATAAATGATTACTAAATTCGATAATAAGATTACTTTATTAGCATTATATGATTAGTGGGTTGAGTTATAAACAATTAGAATCAATAACAACTATCTTCCATAGCCTCCGTATTAAACTGAGTCACGTGCTGGGCACCTGAGTTCAGGCGGTGAGCTAAAACGAGGTCGATGACTGATATACGCCTGGAAAGCTATATCTAAAGTCATATATGTGGAACACATAGGTGAAGGCTGATCACTATGTGAGAGCATTCTACACTTGTGGTAAGTGTACGACTTGGACAGGTCCTGGTGTAGATGTGTCGTTTAAGGACCGTTACGACACACTAATCGAGGTCACTATGATGGTCACAGTGAGACTTGATCTAAATCTTGAAGTGATCATGGACACTAGGTTATGTTACTGAGCTCTTTGACTCATTCGCTAAAAGGCTATTCATGCTAATCACAGCTTATGTCTTGGGAGTTTTCTCAGAGCATAATTCGAGTGGAAAGTGATTTACAGATACAGAATCCACCTTCCTGAAAGAAGGTTAATGTTCACTCACCTAAGGGTTGATTCCAGAACTGATAGATTGCTAGCACTTTCGAAGTAAGTAACGTTTGAAAGAATCTTTCGCTGGGGAAGCAACAATGCTTAGGGCTGATATGTATCAAGAGAAGTATAACGAAAAAATTGACTTCTCTTGACATGAGTTGAACCTGGAGGATCTTGATCACGAACTGACTATATCAGTGGACACTCGTCACGATGAGTAAATATAATTCTAATATAAAGGAGAGTTCAGTCTAGGCTTACAAAGTGGAGTATTTGACCAAGATTATACGAATCGATGGAAAAAGAGAAAGGACTATTTCGTCTTTTTCATCGGATTTGTTAAGCTCCTATTACTAGGTCCATAGTCCCCGATTCGGCTCTGATAAAGGCGGATAAGAACTTTCGTATAATAATGTTTATCATTATTAATCTCACTTGCTGTAATTGTGATTGACATCATTAATTCTGGAAAACGGGTATTCGTAGAATTAAATAAATATTTATGGTAGAATTGTTTATTTATTGTTTGATCAAGTAAATAAACAATTATTTGTTTATTGTTGGACCAAGTAAATAAATGATTAATTGGGTTTTAAGCAATTGGGCCTTGCACACATGAAAAAGTCGAATTTGGTTTTTTGGCACTAGGGCTTGCCCAAATTCCCCTTGGCCGTGTGCCTAAAATTCGACTTTTATAATATTGGTATTTACCAATATTTTCTCTTTAGTTCCTTAAATAAAGGAGAGAGAATAATATAAGATATTGTCCTATATTTTCTCCTTATTTATAGGAAAGTATATAGGAGAATATATGAGAATATATTCAAAGGGAAATAATATATTCCCCTTTATTCTCTCACTAAATAAAATATTCTCTATTTAAATAAAGAATAATATCCCATAGATATTGATCTGTTGGATGAGAGAAAAAGTAGGATTCACTTGTTGAGATCCAATGGCCTAGATTTAATCCACCAATGTGAACACAATAAAAGGAAATAAAATATTCTGGAAGATTCCATGAATATCTCTTTTTTTCTTCTATAAATAGGGGTTCATGAGAAGGCAAAATTAAGCAATTTTTGAGAAAAATTTCGTGCTCTCTAGCCTACCTTAGCCGAGCACTTCTGCCTCTCCCTCCCCTCGGAAATTCGTTTCATTTCTTAGTAAAATAAGAGCGAGATCTCGAAACACCCAGTTTTGTGATCTAGTGAGATAAAGACTGTGCCCACTCATCTTTCTTATTCGTCTCGGAGATTACGTCTCGGAAGACTAAGGTGTCATCACATCGAGTCCTTGAAGGAGGAATTCCTTATTTGATCGTGCGAAAGCTTGTACGTTCAAGACGAAGACAGATTGTGAAAGCTTTCAGTTCGTGAACCGAAAATCAATGTAAGTATTCGTTTTTCGCTCAAATCGGTTGCTTGATAAATATGCTCTCGTGAATTAAATTAATTAAACATAACTAGATCTTATTAATTATAACCATAATTTAATTAGCTTATGATCAGCGTAATTAATTATTTTTCCGCATTAATATGGTTATATGGTGGAATCATCTCAAACGAGTCGCATCAGAGCGATTGTTTGTGTCTGATGCGAGCTCGATTCCCTGACAAGTGGTATCAGAGCGATTGTTCGTGTTTGATGCCCACTTGATTTTCCAACAAGTGGTATCAGAGCGATTGTTCGTGTCTGATACCCACTTGATTCCCCAACAGCCGGACCTTTCCTTCCTTGTCGCGGGCGCTCTCCGTTTGCCGCGGCCGTCCCGATCGTTCTAAGGATGTATTCTTTCAACTTCCCACCTTGAATGAGGGCTTCGATCTGACGTTTGAGCTGATAACATTCGGACGTCAGGTGCCCATGGTCTTGGTGGTACTCGTAGAACTTACTTTGATCCCGCTTCGCGGGATCCTTCGTGAGAGGAGCGGGACTTCCTAGATTGTCACGGTGCAGAGCCAGGATCCGCTCTCGCGGAGTGTTCAGGGGGGTGAATGCCGAAAACTTCTGGAAGCTATCGGAATGTAAGGGTCTCGGCCCTGTGAAGGAGTGACCCTTGTTCCTCCTCTTTCGAGGGTCGGGATGATCTTCGTCTTGGTCGTCGCAGCGGCGACCGCCTTGCCCCCCTGATTTCCGGCCATCTCGGCCGTCGAGGTAATCCTCGATCCCCATGTAGGTGCGGGCTCTCGACATTAGCTCCGCCATGTCTCGCGGGACCCTTCCAACAATAGATTTGAGGAAGTCGCTCGTGCAAGCTCCCTCGGTGATCGCCGTGATGGCGTCTTTGTCGTCGAACCCCTCGACCTTGTGAGATTCTTCGATGAAGCGCGCGAGGTACTGCCTCAAGGTCTCGTCTCTCTCCTGCCGGATAGACAGGAGGTAGGTCTTTGACTTCTTCTGCGCCACGAGAGTGGCGAAACGAGCAAGAAAGGCATCTCGCAAAGCCCGGAAGGACGAGATGCTCCCCGGTCTCAGACTCCGAAACCATTCGAATCCCGAGCCTGTGAGGGTCAGGCTCAAAGCTTGACACAGGGTGGCATCCGACTGTCCCTGCATCATCATCTACGTCTCGTAATGCTGGATATGGAAGTCTGGGTCTGTCCGTCCATCGTAAGGAGGGATGGACGGCAGTTTGAAATTCCCCACGCAAGGTTGCGCGAGGATTTGAGCGGCGAAGGGAGAGTATGATTCTTCGATCCCCCCATAAGGCCTTTGCCTCCCTGATTCCCTCATTTCGATGATCTGGTTTTGGAGGCTTTGGATCATCGTTACCATGTCGAGCCCGTTAGTTGGGCAGACCGCCGGGACCACGGGAGTCGCCTGCTGGCGTTCGTTGGATGCTTGGTCCCCTGCATTGGCCAAAGGTCAGCCGAGAGTTGTGGCGGGGAGCGCGTCCTTTCGGGAGTTGAGCCTTTGGCGGAGATCCTCCCCTCGGGAGTTTCTCTGCGCCGTTAGGTGCTCCCTCAAGTCCGCACTCGACGCTTGGCGGGGCGAGGTCGCCCGTGGCCGGATTGTCCGGCGAGCACCCCGGCTATCAGCCCCATCGTCCCCTAGGGCCGCTCTCACCTCGGCGAGGGGCCGTGTCCGGCCGCCTCTTGAAACCGAGGGGGCGAGTCCTCGGTAGTGTGACCATGCCTATTGCCGTGCCGGGCGCGACGGCCCGGCCAAGACGCCACTCGTCCTTTCGGACCGTGACGGGGCGAGGCTAGGCATTTCCTCGTCGGTTCTCGACTCCCCCACATAGTCGGAGTCGGTGTCGCCTCGGGCGGACCTATCCTCGACGTCGTAGCCGAGGAGGTCGGCGATGAGCGTGCCATCGACGCCGGGACGGTCCAGGAGCTCGGCGAGCCTTCGAGCCGTGTCCTCTCGGAGCGCGGCCTCGGGGTCATTCGTCGAGTCTTGGGGCTGGCTCTCGTTGTCACGAGGTTGCCCTCCTAGACGGTGCGCGAGGCTTCAGAGGCCGTACCTCTAGCTCGTCGCTCGGGTGCCTACGGAGGTAGCGGGAAACTGACTCATCTCTCGAGAGTCGTAGAAGTAGTAGGAAGAGTGATAGAGGGAATGTGTCGCCAAGGTCGGGAGATCCCCTCCTTCTAGCGCCAAAATGTTGTCGCTCATTTTTGGAGAACGATTTAGGAGCCCAAAACGGTTCGACCCAAGGCCGAACCAAGTGGTCGCGTTCGGGCTCGAGCATGTCGGACTTGGTATCCCAAGTCTTCCCTTAGCTGTTGATGATGTCTGTCTCGTCCAAGCACCTGAAAAAGTAAGAAATGAGGTGTGAACTACAAAGGGGAAACAGAGGGGGTGCCGTGCCTCTGTTTACCTCTCCGACGCTCAACATTAGTAGGATTGAGGTGGATATAGAGGGTTTAGGTGTTTAGAGGCCAAAGATGAGCGAAACGAGTGAGTTATGAATTTGACAGCGTTTCGGGACTCAAAAATGGATTACCTGGATCAAGGGGGGGACCCCTGTATTTATAGGCGACCAAGGGGCGTTTTGAGCAACCCCTTGGCCGAGTGGACACATTTGGCCCGGCCATTGGCCGAGGCAAGCCTTGGGCCGGCCAATGGTCGGGTATAGCCTTGACTCGGCCATTGGCCGAGGCTGGCCCTTGGGCCGGTCAATGGCCGAGGATAATGTGGCCCGGCCATTGGCCGAGGCTAGCCCTTAGGCCGGCCAATGGCCGGGTATAGCCCTAACTCGGCCATTGGCCGAGGCTGGCCCTAGGGCCGGCCAATGGCCGAGGATAACTTGGCCCGGCTATCGGCCGAGGCTGGCCCTTAGGCCGGCCGATGGCCGGATATAATCTTGGCCCGGCCATTGGCCGAGGCTGGCCTTTGGGCCGGCCAATGGCCGAGGACATTTGGGCCGGCCATTGGCCGAGGCTGGCCTTTGGGCCGGCCAATGGCCAGGTCAAGCCGTCGGGGGTCGTTTGATGTCGTTTCGCCCTTGTTGGGCCGCGATCGGGGTCAGGCCGATAACACAAATTTTGTATATTTTTTGTGTACAAACCCCTTAGGCTTTGAAGAGGATTTGTGAATATTTTTATAGGCATCGAAAACTAATGATACAAATACATATTCTCCAAAATATGGTAACCAACAACCAAAAGAGACAAGAATCTCAAAATCACACACCATTTGAAAGAGTAATGGTAGTTTCAAATTTTGCAATTTTTACGTGTACGAACCCCTTTGGCTTTGAAGAGGATTTGTGAAATTTTTATAGGGATCGAAAACTGATGATACGCCTACATATTCTCCAAAATCTGCTAACCATCAACCAAAAGAGACAAGAATCTTCAAAATCACACACAATTTGAAAGAGTTATAGTAGTTTGAAATTTTGCAATTTTTTCGTGTACTAACCTCTTTGACTTTGAAGAGGATTTGTGAAATTTTTATAGGAATCGAAAATTAATTAACGCCTACATATTCTCGAAAATATAATAACCATCAACCAAAAGAGAAAAGAATCTTCAAAATCTCACACCATTCGGAAGTGTTACGGTAGTTTCAAATTTTGCAAGTTTTTCGTGTACTAACCCATTCAGCTTTGAAGAAGATTGGTGAAATTTTTATAGGCATTGAAAACTAATGATACGCCTACATATTCTCGAAAATATGGTAACCATCAACCAAAAGAGACAAGAATCTTCAATATCTCACACCATTTGAAAGAGTTATGGTAGTTTCAATTTCTGCAAGTTTTTCGTGTACTAACTCCTTTGGCTTTGAAGACGAATTGTGAATTTTTTATAGGGATCAAAAACTAATGATACGCCTACATATTCTTGAAAATATGGTAACCATCAAACAAAATAGACAAGAATCTTAAGAATCTAACACCATTCGGAAGAGTTATTGTAGTTTCAAATTTTGCAAGTTTTTCATGTATTAACCCATTTGGCTTTGAAGAGAATTTGTGAAATTTTTATCGGCATTGAAAATTAATGATACGCTCACATATTCTCAAAAATATGGTAACCATCAAACTAAAGAGACAAGAATCTTCAAAATCTCACACGATTTGAAAGAGTTATGGTAGTTTCAAATTTTGCAAGTTTTTCGTGTACTAACCCCTTTAGCTTTGAAGAGGATTTGTGAATATTTTTATAGGCATCGAAAACTAATGATACACCTACATATTCTCCAAAATATGGTACCCAACAACCAAAAGAGACAAGAATCTTCAAAATCACACACCATTTGAAAGAGTTATGGTAGTTTTAAATTTCGCAATTTTTTCGTGTACGTTGCCCCTTTGGCTTTGAAGAGAAATTGTGAAATTTTTATAGGCATAAAAAACTACGCCTACGTATTCTTGAAAATATGGTAACCATCAACCAAAAGAGACAAGAATCTTAAAAATCTCACGCGATTTAAAAGAGTTATGGTAGTTTTAAATTTTACATGTTTTTCGTGTACTAACCTCTAAGGCTTTGAAGAGGATTTGTGAATATTTCTATAGGCATCAAAAATAAATGATACGCCTACATATTATCGAAAATATGGTAACCATCAACCAAAAGAGACAAGAATCTTCAATATCTCACACCATTTGAAAGAGTTATGGTAGTTTCAATTTCTGCAAGTTTTTCGTGTACTAACTCCTTTGGCTTTGAAGACGAATTGTGAATTTTTTATAGGGATCAAAAACTAATGATACGCCTATATAAGCTTGAAAATATGGTAACCATCAAACAAAATAGACAAGAATCTTAAAAATCTAACACCATTCGGAAGAGTTATGGTAGTTTCAAATTTTGCAAGTTTTTCATGTATTAACCCCTTTGGCTTTGAAGAGGATTCGTGAAATTTTTATCGGCATTGAAAATTAATGATACGCTTACATATTCTTGAAAATATGGTAACTATCAAACAAAACAGACAAGAATCTTCAAAATCTAACACCATTCGGAAGAGTTACGGTAGTTTCAAATTTTGTAAGTTTTTCGTGTATTAACCCCTTTGGCTTTGAAGAGGATTCGTGAAATTTTTATAGGCATTGAAAACTAATGATATGCCTACATATTCTCGAAAATATGGTAACCATCAACCAAAAGAGACAAGAATCTTCAAAATCTCACACCATTCGGAAGAGTTATGTTAATTTGAAATGTTGCAAGTTTTTTGTGTACTAACCCATTTGGCTTTGAAGAGGGTATGTGAAATTTTTATACGCATTGAAAACTAATGATACGCCTACACATTCTCGAAAATATGCTAACCATCAACCTAAAGAGACAAGAATCTTAAAAATCTCGCAGATTTGAAAGAGTTATGGTAGTTTCAAATTTTGTATGTTTTTCGCGTACTAACCCCTTTGGCTTTGAAGAGGATTTGTGTATATTTTTATAGGTATCGAAAACTAATGATACGCCTACATATTCTCCAAAATATGGTAACCAAAAACCAAAAGAGACAAGAATCTTCAAAATCACACACCATTTGAAAGAGTAATGGTAGTTTCAAATTTTACAATTTTTACGTGTACTAACCCTTTTGGCTTTGAAGAGGATTTGTTAAATTTTTATAGGGATCGAAAACTGATGATACGCCTACATATTCTCCAAAATATGGTGACCAACAACCAAAGGAGACAAGAATCTTCAAAATCACACACAATTTAAAAGAGTTATGGTAATTTCAAATTTTGCAATTTTTTCGTGTACTAACCCCTTTGACTTTGAAGAGGATTTGTGAAATTTTTATAGGCATTGAAAACTAATGATACGCCTACATATTCTCGAAAATATAATAACCATCAACCAAAAGAGACAAGAATCTTCAAAATCTCACACCATCACTACTACAAATCGAGCTATTTGTGTCGCTCGAAAACTGCGGAATAGGTCATTTGAGGCGACGCAAAAGGCACTGCCGCAATAGGTCTGGGACGTCGCTTTTAAAAAAGCGACGTTCCACGTGGCGCCACGTCGGATCTAACGCACAAATCAGTTGGGGCGTCGCTTGGTTAAAAGTGACGCAATAGGCTCCGCGTCGCTCGAAAAATCAGCGACGCAACAAGTATAAAAGCGACGCAATAGGCCCGGCGTCACTTGTTTATCAAGCGACGCAATAGATAATTTATTTTTTAAAAAAAATTACTTTGAGCGCGAGATTCAAATTTTAAATTTTAAAATTCAAATCTCATGCCCTCCAAAAGTAAAATTCGAAACACTTAAAACCACAAATAAAAATAATTAAATTAGAATTTCAAAATAACTTACCGGGATGAGAGGCTCGGCCGTAAGCATGGAGACATGGTCGGAGTGGCTAAAGGCGGTCGAGGAAGTCAACACAGAGTAAAAATCTTGAAACCACAAGAAAATATGCATTATAATCGAAACCTAAAATTAGGCCGAAACCTCATAAAAATGTTAGTTTAAAAAAAAACCAATTATATAAATGACCACAAACATAACTTCGACGGAAACAATGATGGTCAAAATCGTGAGTACCGGACGAACCTTCCAAGACCGAGTAAAGGAAACCAGTTGAAAATCGTGGGTTTGAAAGTGAAGAAAAACCTTGGGTGGTCTCGTAAGAAAAGTGAGTGAAGAAGTGAATAAGAAGAAGAAGAGGAAGAAGAAGAAGAAGAAGAAGAAGAAGAAGAAGAAGAAGAAGAAGAAGTGTGGTTGAATTCGCTAAGTTCGGATTTTATACTTGGAATCGTGCATCGCTTAATTTAAAAGCGACACCCTAGATGATAAAAAGTGACGCAATAGATCAAAAGTGATGCATAGATTTAAAAGCGACGCAATAAGTCGAGCATCACTCATTTATTGAGTGACGCAATAGGTTGGGGGCGTCACTCGTTTATTGAGCGA
This sequence comes from Urtica dioica subsp. dioica, assembly GCF_054948205.1. Classification (NCBI taxonomy): domain Eukaryota; kingdom Viridiplantae; phylum Streptophyta; class Magnoliopsida; order Rosales; family Urticaceae; genus Urtica; species Urtica dioica. The sequence goes on along the minus strand of NC_142759.1, from coordinate 49,445,684 downwards.
CACAATACATAAAAAGCGACGCAATAGGCAGGGCGTCACTCGTTTATCAAGCGACGCAATAGGTAAAAAAGTGACCCCCGCCACATGTCACCATATAATTGGACTTTGTGAACTTTCTAGCGTCACTTATTTAATAAGCGACGCTCAATTTAATCCCGCCAATCTAGCGTCGCTTTTTTACAAAACGACACCCGATTAATTACACATGGCGAATTGTGACCATGCCACATCATATTTTGACAAGAAAAAGAGCAATTGCGTCGCTTAAAAACAGCAGTGACGCAATAGGGGCAACGCAAATAGCCCTTTTTGTAGTAGTGCATTCGGAAGAGTTATGGTAGTTTCAAATTTTGCAAGTTTTTCGTGTACTAACCCATTTGGCTTTGAAGAAGATTAGTGAAATTTTTATAGGCATTGAAAACTAAAGCCTACATATTCTCGAAAATATGGTAACCATCAACCAAAAGAGACAAGAATCTTCAAAATCACACACCATTCGGAAGAGTTATGGTAGTTTCAAATTTTGCAAGTTTTTCGTGTACTTACCCCTTTGGCTTTGAAGAGGATTTGTGAAATTTTTATCGGCATTGAAAATTAATGATACACCTACATATTCTCGAAAATATGGTAACCATCAAACTAAAGAGAGAAGAATCTTCAAAATCTCATACGGTTTGAAAGAGTTATGGTAGTTTCAAATTTTGTAAATTTTTCGTGTACTAACCCATTTGGCTTTGAAGAGGATTTATGAATATTTTTATAGCCATCGAAAACTAATGATATACCTACATATTCTCCAAAATATTGTAACCAACGTCCAAAAGAGACAAGAATCTTCAAAATCACACACCATTTGAAAGAGTTATGGTAGTTTTAAATTTTGCAATTTTTTCGTGTATGTTACCCCTTTGGCTTTGAAGAGGAATTGTGAAATTTTTATAGGCATAAAAAACTAACGATACGCCTACATATTCTTGAAAATATGGTAACCATTAACCAAAAGAGACAAGAATCTTAAAAATCTCACACGATTTAAAAGAGTTATGGTAGTTTTAAATTTTACATGTTTTTCGTGTACTAATTAACCCCTTTGGCTTTGAAGAGGATTTGTGAATCTTTTTACAGGCATCAAAAACTAATGATACGCCTACATATTCTCGAAAATATGGTAACCATCAACCAAAAGAGACAAGAATCTTCAATATCTCACACCATTTTAAAGGGTTATGGTAGTTTCAAATTTTGCAAGTTTTTCGTGTAACCCCTTTGGCTTTAAAGAGGAATTGTGAAATTTTTATAGGGATCAAAAACTAATAATACGCCTACATATTCTTGAAAATATGGTAACCATCAAACAAAAGAGACAAGAATCTTCAAAATCTAACACCATTCGGAAGAGTTATGGTAGTTTAAAATTTTGCAATTTTTTCGTGTACTAACCCCGTTGACTTTGAAGAGGATTTGTGAAATTTTTATAGGGATCGAAAACTAATTATACACCTACATATTCTCGAAAATATAATAACCATCAACCAAAAGAGACAAGAATCTTTAATATCTCACACCATTCGGAAGAGTTATGGTAGTTTCAAATTTTGCAAGTTTTTCGTGTACTAACTCATTTGGCTTTGAAGAGTATTAGTGAAATTTTTATAGGCATATTGAAAACTAATGATACGCCTACATATTCTCGAAAATAAGGTAACCATCAACCAAAAGAGACAAGAATCTTCAAAATCTCACACCATTCGGAAGAGTTATGATAGTTTCAAATTTTGCAAGTTTTTATTATGACGTACATACTCCTATAATCAGAAGGCAATTTACTTTCACGCAAAGTGTCATGCAAAAACAGCGTAGTATGCTAACTAAATGCATTAAATTGTTATGCGAGCGGTGTTATATATCAATACAAATGCATTCAAGTAAAGATAAAACTTGTGGTATCTTGGATACTGCCTTCAAAAAAAAAAAAAAGTAAAGATAAAACTTAGATAAATTGAGAAGTACATAAACTCCTTAATTAAATGTCTATGCTTGATTACCTTGCCTTCAATATTATTGTAGTAAATCTGTCATGAGAGCAGAGTACTAAATGACACTTTTGGTTCACTTTCAGTTTTCAAACTCACAAATTGTTTCTTCCTGTAACACAATTTGAGTTGTCGCCGTTAGAAATATTTAAAAAGTAGAACAAAACAATATACATATTATAAATTACTGAATCGGAAGCAGAGATAACTCATCTAAACGTTGAATAGAAAACCTCAAACTCAATTATGTACAGATATATCATAATTGTTTAACTTATAAGTATCTTGGCCCACAAACTTTTATTATTGTACCATACCTTACGCAATATTGCGAACATGATTTCGAATCGTTCTGCGTGGGACTAGAGCGTCCCTCATTTTGTGGAGCTCTGCAACAACATCGCCGATGTTCATTCGCTCTCTTGGAAAATTCGAAGAACATGCGACTCCTATTTCGATTAATGAGACCAAAGAGGAGAGCGTTGTTTGACCATCTTCGGGTTCCTCTTCAAGGAGAGTGGGGTCCACAATCTCAGCAATGCGATCGGGCAATGCCTGAGAAGCAAATTTGTTCAAGTTGAAGTCGTCCTTGAACATGTTGTCGGTAGGTCTCTTCCTGGTAAACATTTCCAATAAAATAATTCCGAAGCTATATATGTCGCCTAATGTTGATACTTCACTTCCAACAGAGTACTCTGCACAGTTAATGTTTTCAGAAAAAAAAAAAAAAAAAAAAAAACCATAATTTTTTTTAATATATATACAAAAATTTAAGCAAAATATTATAAATGAGCATAGTTCAAAAATTTACCTGGGGCAACATAACCGACGGTGCCTCTGATTCCAACAGAGCTAGTTTGATGGGATGAACTTCTTAAAAGCTTTGCTAAACCGAAATCTCCAACGTGAGCAACCATGTCACCATCGAGTAGAATATTACTTGGCTTTATATCACAATGTACTATTGATTCAGAGCTATGATTGTGAAAATAGTCTAGAGCACTAGCCACATCAATGGTGATGTTGATCCTCTGAATAAGATTCAAACGACGACTTTGCTCTTCTCCTGCCATTTGGTTAGAATGGAGCCACTCATCGAGATTCCCATTTTCCATGAACTCGTAGACTAAGGCCTTAAACTCATTCCTCTGAGAATCGATGCTTGAACATATCGTTAGAAGCTTGACGATATTTCTATGCTTGATGATTTTCAATGATTCACATTCAGCCACGAAACTTTTTAGCGCGCTTGACACTTGAAGATTCAAGACTTTTACAGCAACAAGTGTGTTTTCTCGATTCAGGATTCCCTTATAGACAGAACCGAAACTGCCTACACCGATCAAATTCGAGGAAGAGAAGCTACATGTCGCTTGAGAAAGATCTTCGTAGGAAACTCTTGGCAACGAATAATTCCACGTGGATGGCTCCAAAGCCTGTTTGCTTCTTTTCCTTGAGTGAAAAAGATGCATTGCAAGAATCAATACAATAACTAGTCCCACCATAACACAACATACAACCATGATGGTCTTTATCTTCTGAGACAGTTTATGGTTTTTTTCGGGATTGGCTAAGCATTTGGGCAATCGTAGCTTGGGTAGACCTCCACAAAGCTTTGTGTTTCCGGTGACAGAGAATCGGCTCAAATTTTTGAAGATCCCTTGTATCAGAACCTGACCTTCAAGCTTATTGAATGACAAATTCAAATACTCCAATCCTTTGAAATCGGCCAAAAAACTAGGAACTTGACCAGACAAGTTGTTGCGAGAGAGGTCCAATATTCTAACTCCTTTCAAACTACCCAGTTCTTCTGGAATCGAGCCTTGTAAGGCGTTCCCCTGCAGGCCTAAAAACTCCACGCTTACACAACTGCCAAGAGCTTTTGGAATTTCCCCGGATAGTTTGTTGTCATAAAGATCCAAGGCCCCAAGATTACTCAACTTTTCCACTTCTGATGGAATCGGACCAGATAACTGGTTTGCAGATAGATCTAGCTTTATTGACAAGGACGATAAAGTGACAAGTTGTGGCGGAATGGGACCGGTAAGATTGTTTCTAGCGAGTGATAAATATAGCAAATTCCTGCACTCTCCGAGGCTTGCTGGGATGCTTCCTTCTATGTTATTCTCGCTCAAATCAAATCTAGCCAACGACGTTAAGTTTCCTAGACTAGTTGGAATCGTACCTGAGAGTTTGTTGTCAAGTAATGCTAGTATATTCAATTTTTTCAGTTTTCCTATTGAGCTCGGTATCTGACCTATCAAATTGTTTATCTGCATTTGTAACACCCCCAAGCTAACAAGATTTCCTATTCCGGCTGGAATATTCCCAGTGATCTGATTTCCCCACATACCTATATAGAAAAGCCTTGGACTTGTCATGTTGCCAATATTTTGAGGGATCTCTCCCCCAAGATTGTTGTCACTAATCTCTAAGATTCTTAAGTACGTTTTATTGACAAGATCGCTTACAAAGTCCAAGTCTCCAGTCTGAGCAAAACCCAGATTGTTTCCACCTATCCCTAATGCGTGCAGATTCACAGAACTCTTGAAGATCGGAACTTTTCCTTCAAAGTTGTTTTTTGTAAGTTGTAAGAGGACAAGGTTCGAGGCATTAGACAGTGTGGGTGGAACCATACCAGAGAGGTTGTTTGCGTAGACATCAAATATTTGGAGATTTGGAAGCTTGTTGCCCAAGTCAGGAGGTAGAGTTCCTTCAACCTGGTTGTATTGTACATCAAAATTTTCAAGGGTAGTGATATTGAAGAGCGACTCCGGAATAATACCTGTTAGATTAATTATACAAAATAGCAAAGTGTTAATATAAATTATGGTTACTTTTGTGTGTTTGCTAATTATATGCGTGTTGACGTTCTTAGACGAAACCTGCCGGTATAACAATATACAACTACCTAATATTTGTCTCAATAGACTATATATAGCAATCACATATACGAAATTACGGAAAGTAATTAGACACGAAAGAATGTATATATCAATCAGATACTGGAGATGTTTGGAACAATCCATTGAACCAACTCTTCTTGTTAGTTATTCGAAAAAAAATTCTTTTTCATTTATTTTTAAACCAAAATTAACTAATCTAGTATACTCGGAACCATGAATGTGTAGTAGAATACAGTCTAACATCAAAACAGGCTTCCCTGAAAATGGGGAAATGTGGCATTACCTTTGAATTTCTATAAAACATTATTAAAATGAGTTGAAATAATAAAGTTTAAAATTATGATTTGTACGTGGACTAAATTATATTTTTAAAAAATTAAAGTTTAAAATTTATTATTAGAAATTATCAAAAACATCTCTTGTGTTTTAGTAAAATACTACAATCATATTCTATATTTTAAAGTGTACGTAAAAAAAAATAAAAAAAAAAACCTTTTGTTGGTGGACTTCACTGATTTCAAGCCCAATTTGAGCATATTTAAAAAAAAATAAGTGCAAAGAAAAAAGAAACTGTACACAAAATAATGAGCTAGCACTTAATAATAATAATAATAATAATAATAATAATAAAAACGGAACTTACAACTCTATACTAAAAGATGTGTGAATTTACTGATAAATCAAAGCTTGATCGGTAACTATTAGAGTTACCTATTAAAAACAACAATATATACACATCCAAATTGAGTTTTAGTTCAAAATTAATGGGCAATATTCCAAAATTCTAAAATTTGAAACATTCAAATATAGAGGTCCCAAAAAAAAAAAAAAAAAAAAAAAAAAAAAAAAAAAAAACTACAGGACTTTACTTTCATCAATTTTTTTTAAAGACGAAGCAAATTTTAGGTTTATTATACAAAGTCTATACGACGGAAGTAAATTTTAAGTTTATTACATCTAATCTATAGGATGTAAGTAAATTTTCAGATACATTGCACGTACGTCTATATGGCGAAAGCAAACATTATTATTAAGTTTCTTATTAGTATTATTAGTAGTTACCTTTTATTATTATTGGGTTTCAAAAAAAAAAAGTTACCTTTTATTATTTATTCTTTTTTAGAATTCAGTCACTGTAATAATATTATAAATACCATGTTAATATCATGAGTTTCATCTCATAATCTATAATGAGTTGAGTGGTCTATAATTTTACATGTCGGGTAAGATTCTCATCTTTTATCAATATACTTGGTTTTTTTTTAACGCGTTAAAATTTATTTGATAAATAAGTTGAACTAGTTAATGTAACAAATTGAATTTTACTAAGTGATAAATAAATTTCCTCGGAAGCAAAGTATCACATCACTAACATTAATTTTATTTGTATTAAAATCACTATAATCCCAGCACCCCAATTATCACGTCCACAACAGCCCAAACGCTCTTTATATATATTATCAAGCAGCACACGATTTAGTTGTGAAAAAATTGTACCTTCCAAATAGTTAATTCCAACCGAGAAACTCTTCAAGTTGTTCAACCTGGCGAGGGTGGCCGGAATAGTTCCACGCAGAGTGTTATTGGTGAAATGAAACTCCTGGAGCAGGGAGAGATTCCCGAGGGACGCCGGGATTTCCCCGACCAGCATGTTGTCAGTGAGGTTGAGTATCCGCAGATCCAGCAACGAGCCCAACTCCGGCGGGATCCTTCCAGAGAGGTTGTTATGAGCCAGTGTGAGAACCCGGAGGCTCGAGCATCGGGAGATATTGGCAGGGATTTCGCTGCGGAATCCGTTTCTCCTCAAGTCTAGCCGTTGCAGCCGGAACAAGCGACCGATCTCCGGAGGGATCTCAGAGTTGAATCTGTTGTTGGAGATGTTCAACACTCTCAGAAAGCTCAAATTCCCGACGTGCGGCGACAGCTGGCCCTTGAGCTGCCAGTGTGGAACTCTCAGAGCGACGACTCGCTGGCGGTGCCGATGACCACACGTGACCCCCGGCCACGAGCACAAGTGCACGGAATCGTTCCAATACCGAAGGAGACCCAGCGGACCATCCTCAACTTTACCCTTGAATTCCAGCAAGGACGCTTTGTCCGTCTCGTTGCCCGTCCGAGCCGAAACGACACAAAATATTTTAATCACAAAGAAGAGTATTAAAGCCATCTTCATGCTCAAACAGAGGCCTTAGCGATCAGAGTGTTTTAATGTTCTAGACAGGAAATTGAATAGAATTATATTTACTTGTAAACTTTATATATTTTCTTGGTCTTCTATTAAGTCTCGAGTAAACGCCCACTTGATTTCCAACGCCAAAATACATGTTTCGTGTAAGAACAGCTATGAAATGAGGTCCAACACAGTGATTTCTTAACGCCTTTCTCGGTCCAGAACAAAAAACAAATGTGGACCACAAAGTGTTTTTAGCGTTTTCCAAAGCACAAAACAATAAGGACCTGTTTAAACATTAGATTTTATATTAAAAAAAAAAACCAGAAATTAAGAAAAATAAAAATTTTGTCAAATTTTTTAAATAATTGAAATCGATTGTAATGTATCTTGATCATTGAAATCGATTGATAAATTGATGAATGGTAGGAGTTTTGTTTCTTCTAGTACAGTTGATAAATTGATGAATGGTAGGAGTTAGAATTTGTATCATAAATTGAGAAATTGATGAATGGTAGGAGTTAGAATCAGATTTTGAGAGGAGTTTAGTTTTTGGGTGAAAATCAAAGACAAATAACAGAGTTTTATTGGTTTTGTTTGGTAGTTCACTCAAACTGTTTTTTGTTTTCTGTTTTCTAATTTTTGTAGTTGTACTGAACAATTATTTTGCAGTTGTTTTCAAAAAGCTGTTTGGTACAGTTTTCAATTTTTTTTTTGAGAAATTGAAAAGACCGAAAAAATTATTTGGTACAGTTTTCATTTTTGTTTTTGAAAAAATGAAAACTGTTTTATACATGGAAACTATTTCTTAAATCAATTTTTTTTTAACATAGATTTAACTACACAAATTATAAATATGACGTTGTTATCTAAATTGAATACAATCATTTTTTTTTCATCATAAAACTACTTTTCTCTATTATTATATTCTATAACACCAAATTCAACACTAAAACTACTTTTCTCTATTATTATATTCTATAAATTATTTAATCTTCACTAGGACAATATGGAGCTTTAGACGCGACAAAAGTCGTGTCTAAACCTCCCAGAGTCGCATCTATTTACCTAATAGACGCGACATCAGACGCGACAATGGTCGTGTCTGTTGGTAAACATACGCGATAAGTCACGTCTATTGCTAGACACGACTTTCAGACGCGACAACTCGCGTCTAAATGTCGATCTTGTTGTTGGCTGAACAAACGCGAGAAGTCGCGTCTAATGCTAGACACGACTTTCAGACGCGACAACTCGCGTCTAAATGTATTCCCGCCTTTTGGCGGGAGAGAAACAGACACGACTTCTTGCGTCTGAATAGTTTTGTGAAATTTCTACAGACGCGATAAGTTGCGTCTAAATTTGTTCCCGCCAAAAAGCAGGAAATACTTTAGACGCGAGAACTCGCGTCAAAAGTTTTGTTTTTTTTATTAATTTGTATAAATTTTATTTTGAATTAATTTAAATTAATAAAAAAATGCATATAAATTAATAAATATGATATCATAAAAGTCGTAAATATTTCATAAAAACTAATATAAAGGTCATACGATATTTATCTGAAATACATAACAAAATAGTGCAAAATATCAAAGTCTATAAGATGCACATCTACGTCTCGGATCCTCCCGGTCGCCCTCCTCCAGGTCCCGCTCCTCTCGTTGTTGTTTTCCCTTTGCCCTTCTGAGCGGAACGTGTCACTGATGGTGGATCAGGAGCAGTTTGAGTCGGACGTGTCACTGATGGTGGCTCAGGAATCGTCTGAGAAGATGTCTGCGGTGAATGCATCCTTGCCTGCGTAGGAGTCTGCTGTGAGGCAGCGCTACTCCCTGGCTGAGTCGACGGACAGAACTGTGATACCATATGTGCTACGTCGGGAGGTAAGACTGGAATATGCATACCAGGAATGCTTGCAGAATAGGAGGATCGAGTGTCTCGAGACAATATCGAGTATCTCGTGACAACTACGTACAAAAGTGAGGAATAATTACTACGTACGGCAACAATGAAAGACGGACACTAATCTGCAGATAGTAGATACATCTTAATATGGTTAGTTACGTTGGTTAATTGACTAAATGGGATCGAAGGTTAAAAAAAAACAAAGAGCATGATTTTCGAAGGTTAAAATAATTTAGAATTTGTTGGTAAATAAGGATAGAAGGGTTATATCTAAAACCGACTTTCATAGCGTTAAAAATTTGACATTGACTCGTATAGATTAGAGTGTAAGTAAATCGGTTGGCTATATTTCAATACAGTTGTTTTGTTTATGACAAGAATCACCAGGTTTTCTTCTTTTTTTGTTCATCTCCTATACTTAGCCAGCTGCCCACTGTGCAAATCTTGTACCTGACCGCTAATTTTCGGTAAGTAATTATTATTTTCTACAGTTTTTACTAACAGATAAATGATTATGTGATTACTTTTGCGAAGACCTGGACTTTATTTTTTGTACTCGAGTTATATAGCTACTATGACTAATATAATAATTTCACCAGAGTGTAAAAATAATATCACCAGAGTGTAAAAATTCAATCACTAAAACATGAAATCAATCTGATGAGATTGGAAGTGAAGTGTATAAGGGATCGGACACGTACCCGCCAGATGTATCAATCACTTCCTGAAATCCGAAACAAACAGACAGACAAAAAAAATGAATAATGAGCAAAAAAGCCGAGTGAAATAATTTGCATGAAAAAAAGTTTTGGAAAATTCTTCGGCTATACAAGCCAAAGAGGAACATCAATTGCTACTATAGCAGTCTAATATCAGCATTGAACAATGATACGAACTGGTATTTTTTTTTAACTCACTGAGATTGAAACAGAAGAATATTCAATGGGTGATATTGGATTTTCGAGATTTATGAAAATATTGTGCAAAAGACATCAATAATAACTTGATATAAATGAGCCGTACCTTGATTCCCTCGAGTTTCTTTATAAGCCTTGGGATATATTCACTGCAATAATATCAAATGTGAAAGAATCAAACGTTGTCAACAATGGTACTTCAGATAAACTGAACAAAAAATGGAACTCTTGCTGATAAAAGAAAAGCAAACAGAGCCATTTTCTGAATGAATAATAACAAGTAAGGATAGTCTAAAACTAATGGAGAGACAACACAAGATAAGAAAAAAAAATTAAAAAAAAAATGAAAAATGAAACCACGAAACAGTAAAAAAAAAAGTACCGTCAACACACGCTGAATGCAGCGGACCAGCATCAATATGTTTCACCTAATCCGTTTACACGATAGCGAGAAAGAAAGAAACAAACAAAATACCGTATGCAGTTTTCGACTAATCTTTCCTAACATTCATATATAGAACCTGTTCTTAGGTTTTTGGTTTTAGAATAATATAAGTAGAACTTAACATCTCAATAACGCAATTGATACACTCTGTAGCATCAAACAAACACAAGCACAACCGCAGATAAACCTCATAACATTCAGTATTTACACAAACACAATTCTATTTCAAAACATTTAGTATTTACCCAATGTTTAATATATGCCCAAACTCAAAGCAAGACACAGGATCTCACAGAGGAAAAATAAGAAGCAAAAACGCACAAATAAAAAATCAAATCAAATAACAATCAGAATTTCTAGGCCATCATACAAAACCAAAAAACATCCAGGCAACACTCATCAAATTCAACAAGCGATTAGACAAAACAAAAAAACAATACTCTTCATCTGGACAGAGTGAGTGAGAGAGACTCACCAGAACGAGTGGCGGAACAACGGCGAATTTTTGGGCGGGTTCTGAGAGATCGATTGACGGATTTCTCGAGCGGCGAAATGATGGCGAACCTGAGACTTCTGGGAATTGAGGGAGCCGACTTCTTAGACAGAATGAGAGAGTGAGGGAGTGAGAGACACAGATAGAAGAAGAGAGATCGAATCACCTCAACGAGCGGCGGAGCGGCGGCCAAAATCCCTCGGAGAAGACAATTTTGGATTTTGGGAATCGCCGAACCTGGGTTGAGAGTGAAACCTGGGTTCGGAACGAGGGAGTGAGAGAGTGAGGACCTGGGTAGAGAGAAGGAATGAGAGAAACACTAACCACAAACAAGGCAGGACGGAGATGGCCGTCAATTTCCGGGAAATTGCATCGTACACGGAGTCTGTTGAGAGAGTGGTTAACGTGGGAGCGAGGTTTCTATTTGGGCGTTCTATTTATATATTACTTAATAAGTTGAGTCTATTTATTTTTAAACTACAGACTACCTACAGAAGCAACTTTTCGTGTCTAAATCCTAACCGCAAAACAAATATGTAGGCAAATTTTTCTCTTTATTTCCCCCAACATTACGTATTCAGTTGTGTCTATTTCTTTTTAACCTACAGACACGACAACTACTAGCAGACACGACTTATCGCGTCTATATCTTTAGCGCAAAAAATATGGAGGCAAATTCTTCTCTTTTCATTTCCTCCAAATTTGTGTAGACGCGATTTTTTTATTTTGACGCGACATGTCGCGTCTATTACTTAACAAAATTAATAAAAAGCGGGAGAAATGTCGCGGCCAAAATTTTTGTGAAATTTTGTATCAGACGCGACTTTTCGCGTCTGAAGCACTAATAGTTGCGTCTATATAGACGCGACTTCTCGCGTCTGAATGCTTTCGTGTCTGAAGCCCCCGTTTGTAGTAGTGCTTTTATTAATAAACATATATACATAGTAGTAAAAAAAAAATTTGTCTTGTGATACAATATCGCATCAAATTTGGTGTGATTCATCCTGGGCATTCGGACGGGAGAAACACGGAAGGACGGAATTCCGTGCCTCCATTGCGCCTCGTGGGAATACCGCTTTCCGTGAGCTGGCAGACGGAAGTCTTCCTTCCGAAACAAGTGACGGATCTTGGCAGAGAACACACGGAAGTCAATCCTGCCGATAAAGGTTTGGTTTTTTTTTTTTTTTTTTTTTTTTTTTTTAAATCTGGGCCGTTGGATGTAAAATCCAACGGCCCAGATCTCCTCTGCCATTAACGAGGTTGGAAGCTCGTCCTTCCGATAAGTTCAACCTCGGTCGACGGAAATCCGCGTTCCGTGAGCACGGAAGTTCCGTCTTGAAGGCTCGGAAACTTTCCGTCCGTCTTGAGTCGGAAATGGTCGCCGGCGGGCACGGATCTTCCGATACCTAAGTTAGCAAATTTGGCGTGAGTACATAATCACACCTCATTATGTACTCACGCCAAATTTGCTAACTTTTACCGTGTGGTTGAAAGCAATATCACTGCATATATAGTGATATACTCTCTCATTGCAAATGGCTTAAAGAAGAGAAGAACGATAACAATAAGTGAAAGTGTTCGGCATATGATTTTGTTTTTTTTCCCCTTAACACATCATAAGTAAAAAAAAAAAAAACATTAAAAAAAGGCATTTTTACATAGGCATTTCCTCGAACAGGGTATGTGCACAACCTCCATATACACAATTGTACAGTTTCTTCACAATTTTTTTTCCAAAGTCATCAAACAAACCTAATTCTATTTCTCAGCATCACATATATGCATATAACTTCCCAATCCACTATTAGGCTTGAGTGTAAATACTATTAATAAGATAAAAAAAGATGATAAAGTGGTTCGAGAGACCAAAAGAAGGAAGAAGAAGAAGTTTGGATTTTGCTCTTCTCTGTGAACTTGAAGGAGATAGAGAGAGGAAACGAGCAGAGATAGGGAGAATCGGTGAAGATTCCGATGACGACGGTGGATCGGAGGTCGGAGTCGTGGTCGGCGCCGTGGTCGGAGTCGTGGTCGGCGTCGGTGTTGACAGACAGGCCGGTGGATAGGTCAAACGTAAAGAAATGATAGAAGAAGAAAAAGAGGTCGAGAGAAATGAAATAGGAGAGAAAAAAAATTGAGTGAAGAATATAGAAAACAGGTTTTTGTTGTTTTTCAAAATCCTTCATAACAATAAAATAGAACTAAAAAAAAATTCAATAAAATTTCCCAGTAATAAAAAAAAACACACATTCACTTTATTGGAAAAGACATTTCAAGTTGAAAAAGTGAAAAACACTTTTTGAATTACGGCCGTTGCCGTCGCGCGCCGAGCTTTGACGTGCAGTCGCCACTTATATATCTAAAAATATATACAACCTATGAAAGTTTTTTTTTATATATTTATTTTAAAGGACGCCTGCATATTATAATAAGCTTAGACATAGAATAATACTATCAGTTCCTATGCATGAAACAAGAGCTTCCTGTCCTTTACTCTTTTTATTTCAAATTGTTATACACTTTAAGATTGATGGGTATATATTACAAAATATATAAACCGAGGAATAAACAGATTGCAAGATAGATGAAATTGCTTGAAAATAAAATTACAAATGATACAAATAACCGGCAACCTTAACCAAGAACAACCGAGAACACTACTACAAACTGGGGATTCCACAACGGTACAGAACCGTTGTGGAAAGCTTCCACAACGGTTCTGTACCGTTGTGGAATCTTCCGCTGTGGAATGATTCCACAACGGTACTTGTCCCGTTGTGAAAAAGTAATGATTCCACAACGGGACTCGTCCCGTTGTGGAAATTTCCATGATTTCACAACGGGACTATCCCGTTGTGGAAAAATTCCACAAATTTATTTCAGTCGCCGCGGCAACGTGTATTGTTCGCCGCAGCGAACTATTACACAACGGGACAAATGTCCCGTTGTGGAATTTAACGCCGCGGCGAACGATACACGTTGCCGCGGCGACATAAAGTTTTTTTTTCGCCTAACTCGCCGCGGTCACGTTTCGTGTTCGCCGCGGCGAGGTATTCCACAACGGTACAATTGTCCCGTTGTGGAATATCTCGCCGCGGCGAACACGTAACGTGGCCGCGGCGAGTTAATGTTGATTTTTTAAAAAAAATTCGCCGCGGCAAGGTACATGTTTCGCCGCGGCGAATTGTATTCCTAGGAAAATTTGCCGCGGCACAACATATCACACGCCGCGGCCAAATTGTACCTGAGAGCTATTTTTACAGTTTTCCAATTAAAAAACCTGAAAATGAAATAATATATCCAAAACCAAATATCCAAACATCCAAAACATATCAATTACATCCAAAACAAAGTATATATCCAAAAACATCCAAAAGATAAAAAAAAATATCTACATCATCCAAAATCAAATTAATATTCACATTCTATAAAAGTTTGTACGTAAAATACCCACTCTTCTCTAACTTTTTCTAAGTTATCCGGTGTATATGACTTCTTCAATTGTAGTTTATCTAGACCAACTCCAACAATATCACGCATATAACTTAAGACATAATACCCGCATTCCGTGTTTCCGATTTGTCTAGGAGCCGAAGCACAAGTGATTAAAGTTGATTGGCCGTTGTCTCGAGCTCCTTGGTTCTCAAGCTTGAAATCCGAAAAAATCCTTATACGCACAACAATAAAAAATTAGAAAACAAATATTGGTGTAAATGAAATATGTCAAATAACATGTTATTAATTTACCTTTTTATCAAGTTTCTTAAATCGGTTGGGATTTTATTCTTCAACGGGTCGAAGAACATCGCTTGATCTTTCCAAAGATCGAAGACAACAAGCATCCAATGACCATTTAAATTGTACGGCATCAAAACTAGTTGTCTTGGTTTTACATTTCTAACCATTTTGCCGATTTTCTTGACTCGTTCGGACAAATGGGCCTCATCGTTGTTGATTTGGAGGTAGCAACTCAAACCCGCTTCTACAAAACACATTACTTCACTCCGCTTATTTTTGCGTAATATGGATTGTAGATAACTACGCAAAAAAAGATATTGAATTAGTTAATAAAATGAAATATTATATATTGATAGAAGATAAAACATATAAAAGAAATATTTACCCCATGTAAACTGTGATGCACGACGCGCCAATTTCCTCGTATCTAAGGAATTCTCTAACATCTTCAAACGTCACCGGAATAGGCACTACGGCGATACTTGCACAAACTTTGACATTGATTGAATCCCATTTCGGTAACATTATTCGGTTGGCATGTTGTGCTAGCAATCGAAACTTTGGATTAATCAATTTGTATGAAATCTTCTTATCGTCTTCGGGGCTAGGTTCACAATCACCACCGACCTTCAACGCTTGTGTGACCACCGGGCCGCGACTCTCTTTTGCAATTTCGATTTCTACTAATCTCTTTGACCACTTAACGAACCCCCCTACGGCTTCTTCAATAGTCTTGGCTTCATCGGTGGGGATCGGCAAAAAAGCTTTCTTAATCAAAGCCGCCGCAACGCTCACTCGTACGTTTACATCCTCCAAAGATGAGAAATGAACGGATTCGGCTTTCATGTACGCTTGCCCATTTGCTACATGAACCGTACCTCCATTCGCAAAATCATCAAGGAGGAGAAGGCATTCGATGCTGTCATCCGAAGACGGTGTCACCGGCGTGGTTGGATTCATTGAGCAACTTGCTCGAACACTATCGGGTTTGTCGATAATTAGAGGATCGACACGCGAACGCTCTACGACACCAACATTGAGATCCACGGCAACGTCATGTTGAGATTGTTTATCTAATAAATTCACTGATGTTATTAAAAAAAAGTACAAAAATATTTAACTTTATTCCTTGTATTAAAAAATTTAAAATTACCTAAAGACGTCGCTTTTTTACCCATGTCATCATCACCATCTTTAGGCATGTCTTCATCACCACCTTTAGCCATCTCTTCATCATCACCTTTAGCCATCTCTTCACCGTCAACAATGTTTTCATACTCAACATCTTCATTTGTGGGACGTAGAACACTCGGCAACTCGTCATTAGCATCTTTGAGGCTCAAACCATTTTGAGTTAAAGCTTTCATGATGAAAGTTTTTAACTCACACATTTCTCGACGTAACTTAGTTACCTCATCGGTCGAGTTTGAAGGGCGAGATACGGAATTGCAACTTGACGAGTATTTAGATTGTCCACGAACACGACCGGAATGTTCCTTAGTTCCCAAAGCGTCTTGCAAGACACTTCCCATTGACTCATCCGTAACTTCTGGAGTTAACTTTCCCTTCACATATAATTCATAATAAGATTATAATATTTAATTGATGATTTCAAAATGAAAAAACTTACGATTTTTTCTCCCATTGACTTATATTTATCATCCTTGTAGTTGATTTCGTCCTTCATTCTCGACTCAACCCATAATACCTCCTTTGTAGGCCATTGACCCGTTTCCTCGTACTATATATTATATACCAAACAATCCACAAATTAATTAATTAAATGCTATATTACAAAACAAGGATAACAAAATGAAACATGTAATAAATCTAACCTTTTCTTGATCAAGTTTGCGATATCCATTACGACCGGTTCTAGATTTGTACACGTTCTTCCCGGCTAGTTCTTTCCCATTTTCCGATGATTTTTTGAACACTTCGGAACGTCTATACTCAACGAATTTTATCCAATCCTCTTCGGTGATATTTCCATAGCGTTTTAAAACATATTCCGGCCTCTTCAAGGCGCTTGGATCATTGAGGATATCTTTGACATGATCGTTGTATAGCTCGTGTCGAAATAATCTCGCCGCTTCTCCAACTCTCATAAGACAATTATGCTTATATATTATAGGAACCGTAAAAGCTTCACATATTTCATTCCAAATCCTTTCTTTTAGTTGTTTATGCTCTTTTAGTCTCCAATCGAGCATCGTAATCGGAACGTGTTCTCTAGCTAAAACGCCGAAATAACTCGACAACTCATCTCCCTCCTTATTCATTGGTTGATTTTTTTCATCAAATAATACATTTATTTTCCTACCAAGAGTTTTACACTTATTAACCTTGGGCATAAGAGTATTTCTTCTTTTCTCGGGACCATCGATATTGGTGGATCTCCGTTTACCGCTAACGGTACTAGTAGTAGACATAATCTATGAAAAAACAAATCAACACAAACTCAAACCGAAATTCAATCTAATATTCCAACACAAACTCAAACCGAAATTCAATTTCAATTCAAAACAAATCAACACAAACTCAAACCGAAATTCAATCTAATATTCTAACTCAATTCCAACTCATACTCGAGGTAATCAAATATTCTAACTCAAATCCAACATTAATTTAGACACAGATACACAATTCTAACCTAATTTCAACATAAAATTACAAATTAAATAAAAAAAAAACACACTTACCCGGAGTGAAGACGACGAGCACGGGGCGTGGGAGTCAATGGAGTTTGTGTGTTGTGGTCGGAGACGTCGGCTTGTGTAGGTGGGAATGTTTGGCATTTGTGAAGGATGGGTTTGTGAAGAGTGGGTTTGAAAGAAGAAGAAGGGAGGCGGAGAGTGGGTTTGTGAAGAGTGGCGGAGGAAGAAGAAGAGAGAGGGGAGAGAGTGATGGCGGCGGAGGAATAAGAAGAGTGAGGGGAGAGTGAGGGCGGCGGAAGAAGAAGAGAGATGAGAGAGTTAGGGCGGCAAAGGAAGAAGAAGAGAGAGGAGAGAGTGATGTCGGCGACGGCGGCAGAGGAAGAAGAAGGGGGCGGCGACTGTTGGAATTGATCTAGGGTTTAAGAAAAAGATTAAACGCTTCGGGAAGCGGCGGAATTTTAAAAAATTTCTTTTCAAGTAAAAACAGTTTTTACTAACCTAGACAAAGAAGCAAGTACATGTAATTAAAAACGAATATGAGCTAAGAATTTACTAACCTTTCTTGAAGCTTGAACTTTGAAGAAGCTTTTGGAAAGTTTGCAACGCTCGTCTCCCCTCGCAGCACGTCTCTCTTTCTTTCCTCGGCACCTCGAGCAACCACGAAAGTTTCTATCACTAAATCACTCTAAAAGAAGGAATCAGTGAGTGGGCACTTTTAAACACTACGACTTAAGAACGGGTCTTGAAGTCGCAGAGCTAAACACTAGGTCGAGTGAGGACCTAGGTGCCAAAACAAGAAAAATCGAAAATAAACTAGAGAGAGAGAGAAGAGGGGCGGCAACCACAAGTTCTAGAGAGAGAAGCTCTCAATCTCTAACTTATGTGGAATGAGAAAAATGAGAAGAATGAGGCTCCTATTTATAGGAGAGGTCTCACCTTCAATAAGGTAGTTTCCTCTTCTATAGAATATCACATATTCATGAGCCAAATTCCTCTTTTCCTCTATGAGACACTCGGCCAAGGCAGCCTTCTAGAAGGCTTGGATTTGTTTCCTTTTTTGTTCCTTGCCTTGCTTCTTTCTCTACTTGGGCGCCTACCTCTTCTTTCCCTTAGAGGAAATTTGTTTCCTCTTTTTCTTTTGGCAAGTATCTTCATACATTTATGCAAAAAATATTCTCTCTATCTCTTGGGTATGTTGGGCGCCTATCTCACTAGAAAAGGCTTCTAGAATTTTCTTCACTTGTTCATGACAACATAAGAAAATGCCCATTTTGAATTTTCAATAAAATTCTTATGAAATGAAATTAATCCACAAGGCCCAATGATCAAGTCATGGCCGAGTGACATTAAGTCATCAAATGAACTTGTCAAAAAATTTATTGACATTCATTTCATCCTTTGTCTCAAAAGACAAAAATACCCTTTTGACTATTTTCGTTCTTGTTTTGACTTAGCTTCCAGTTTAACTATTCCTATCGATGTGATTCGTGACAGTGACCTCATGGACCCAAATGAACAAAGCTTTAGCTAAACACTTGGACTCAAAAGTTCACAAACCTTTTCCAAGTTTAGCTTAATGCCAACTGACTCCACTAAAGAGCTGACACTGAAAATCTCTCGGTTCAAATGAATTTATTTTCTACTCAAGAATTCGACCTAATTATAATGAGCGGATCCACTGAATATTATCTATGTTTACCCTTCATGAATGTCATCAGCTAGTCGGGATTTACTAAATTACCATTTTACCCTTCTAGCTGTTATTTCCTCAACTCCTTTGTCGCTTGTGAATAAGTTAGAAACAATGTATTGACGAGGAGCTAACAAGTCACATTGTTTCATCCAAAAGAGTCAGGACTCAATTTGGACACTGGCCAGTTCATTTATTCACACTCCAAGGAACAAAGCATGAGGTGACATACATTGCATTTCAGCAATCTTGTACATGAATTCCATATCTATGAGAACTTCACAAAGTTACTCATGACAGACTCACAACTTAGTACTTCACCAATAGGCCTTGTTCGGAATCACATAGTGAGTCCGAACTTTGACTTTCTCAAATGAGAATACTAAGGTGTGAAATGGCATGTCTCATTTCAGGATTAAGGTAAGCATGATGCAATTCATACATAGTGACTTCGAGACATAAGAGGTTAAATGGTTTGTTCTTATATTGTCTCTAGAAGTGCACTGGTCAATTCAGTACCTTCGGAAGATACCTAGAAGAACTATAGAGTCCCCAACTCTCAATGCCTCATAACCAGACATCATAGATTCTTCTAACAATCATACTGAGGTCAATAGTCCTTTGACCCTTAGATTGCGAATATATCGTTTTAAGCAAACTACGAAGAGTTTGTTCATGCAAATCTACATTTGCCTCTTCGTAAGTTGTTAGGTTTGTTTATGGACTAAAAGACTAAGGTTTTATCATAAAGCTTCAAACAAAGAAGATTGAATGAACGTTTCAACTTTTATTAATGAATAAGCAATTACAAGCAAGAGTCTTCGTAAGACTATATGACATCAAATGTACATAAATAGACACTACTACTCTTCTTGTGGGCACCATTGACAACAAACTCCCACTTGACTCAAAGAAGATGTGAGTAGTCCTAAATGCCTAATCCCTCTCGAAGTTGGTCGAAGACCATGTTCGCTAGGGCCTTGGTGAATGGATCTTCCAGAGATCTACTTCACCTCCACGTCTCCGCGTTGCGCGATCTCTCGAATCAAATGGTATTTCCTCTCAATATGTTTAAAGCGCTTATGGCTTCTAGGTTCCTTTGAGTTAGCGACAGCCCCACTATTATCACAATAAAGGGTCATGGGCTCGTCGACGTTTGGAACAATTTCCAAATACTTAAGGAATTTTCTAAGCCATACAGCCTCTTTGGATGCTTCACAAGCAGCCACATATTCTGCTTCCATTGTGGAGTCAGCAATGCAAGATTGCTTAATACTTCTCCACACAACAGCTCCACCATTAAGGATGAACACAGATCCCGAAGTGGATTTCCTGGAATCCTTATCCGCTTGAAAATCGGAGTCGGTATATCCCGTCATAGTCAGGTCAGTACCTGAGTATGTAAGCATCAAGTTCCTAGTTCTTCGAAGATACTTAAGAACATGCTTAACAGCAATCCAGTGCTCGGGTCCAGTGTTGGATTGGAAACGACTAACTACGCCAACGGCGAAACAGATGTCAGGTCTAGTGAAAAGCATAGCATACATGAGGCTTCCTACGGCAGAGGCGTAAGGAATCTTCCTCATGTCTCCAATCTCTTGTGCAGTCTTGGGAGACTGGTCCTTAGAGAGTGAAACTCCATGTCTAAAGGGTGTTTGACCCCTCTTGTAGTCTTGCATCGAGAAGCGATCCATCACCTTATCAATATAAGATGCTTGAGAGAGCGACAGGGTCCGGTTTTTCCTATCTCGAAAGATTTGGATCCCCAGAATGTACGCGGCTTCTCCTAGATCCTTCATATCGAATTGCTTTGCCAGCCAAACCTTAACCTCAGATAACTTACCCACGTCATTACCAATGAGTAGTATATCATCGACATATAGTACCAGAAACACAACTTTGCCTTCGTGTATTAACTTGTAAACACAAGGCTCATCTATTGACTGTTCAAAGCCAAAGCTCTTTACAGTTTCATCGAATCTAATATTCCATGACCTAGATGCTTGCTTTAATCCATAAATGGACTTAAGCAACTCACAAACCTTGGTCTCTTGACCTTTATCCACGAAACCGTCTGGTTGAGCCATGTAAATGCGCTCGTCAAGATTGCCATTCAGAAAGGCTGTCTTGACATCCATTTGCCAAATCTAATAGTCGAGAGCTGCAGCTATGGATAGGAGTATGCGGATGGATTTAAGCATCGCGACTGGCGAGAAGGTTTCTTCATAGTCAATCCCTTCTTGTTGGGTATAACCCTTTGCCACAAGTCGTGCTTTGAACGTCTCGACGTTCCCATCAGGACCCCTTTTCTTCTTGTATATCCACTTACACCCTACGGGTTTAATCCCTTCAGGAAGGTCTACAAGTTTCCAGACATTGTTGACATACATCGAGTACATTTCAACTTTCATGGCGTCAAGCCAAAGGTTTGATTCAGAACAAGCCATCGCTTGGCTATAGGAAACAGGATCATCCATGTCAGAGACGGCTACAAGAGAGTCTCCATAAGACATGTACCTGTCAGGCTTTTGAGTAGCCCTCCCACTACGTCGAAGTACTACTTGACGAGATTCTGATGAGTTAGGTTGTGTTTCAGTTGGGGTAAGAACAGTTCTTACAGATGAGGTAGAAGCTTCCTCACCCAACTTTTCCTCAAGCACAATTTTGCTTCTAGGTTTTGCATCTTTCATAAAGTCCTCCTCGAGGAAACGAGCATTCGTGCTAACGAAAGTCTTATCGTCCTCGGGACTATAGAAAATGAAAACTTTTGATTTCCTTTGGATATCCTACAAACAGGCACAATTCTGACCTACTAGCCAACTTGCTAGTCTTTTGCCTTAGCACGTGTGCAGGGCAACCCCAAATTCGGATGCGGCCAAGATTCACTTTACCGCCAGTCCATCGTTCATAAGGAGTACCAGGAACCGTTTTGGATGGAACTTGGTTCAGAATGTAGGCGGCTGTTTCGAGGGCATATCCCAAAAAGGAAAGAGGGAGTGATGAGTAACTCATCATTGATCTAACCATCTCCATAAGAGTTCGGTTTCTTCTCTCTGACACTCCATTTTGTTGAGGTGTGCCAGGTGCGGTAAGCTGAGAAGCGATACCTTCTTCTTTAAGAAAGTCATCGAACTCTCCAGACATATACTCACCACCTCGATCAGATCGAAGGGTTTTGATCACTTTGCCAGTTTGCTTTTCCACTAAAGCCCTAAAGACCTTAAATACGTTAAAGGTCTCGGATTTGTGTTTAAGCAAATAGACAAACCCATATCGCGAGTAATCATCGGTGAAGGTAACGAAGTATTCGTATCCTCCACGTGCCTGTTGGCTGAGCGGACCACATACATCAGAATGTATTAGTTCCAGCAACTCAGTGGCTCTTCGACCCTTATCAGAGAAAGGTCGCTTAGTCATTTTTCCTTCTATGCAGGATTCACAAGTAGGTAGTGAACCTATTGCAGAGGCTTGGAGTGGACCATCCCTCACAAGTCTCTTAATCCTATCTAGACTGATATGACCAAGTCTTAAGTGCCATAGGTATGTTGATTTTGTTAGATCGGAGGATTCAGAAAGTTTGATCCTCTTTGGCTCCCTAATTAGATCATTATCTATTTCGGTGTCTAAAAGAGAAGGTTGAGTGGGATAGATGTAGAAAAGAGCATTCTTCATACATGCATTAGTGACAAAAGAATTATCAGGAAACGAAATACGAATTCCATTCTTAATGAACTTTAAACAATAATCTTGCTCACGAAGACGACCAACGGATATTAAGTTCTTCCCAAAGGTAGGAACAAAATAAACATTATTCAAGTTTAAAGTGCGGTCTTCAAAAGACAGCGTCACGGATCCCACAACCTTTGCAGACACCAGGCTCCCATCACCCCATTTGAAACAGAACTCGCCTTCCTCTATGCTTTTGGTTTTCTTGAAACCATTCAAGGAACAACAAATATGGTTAGTAGCAGCGGAGTCAAGAATCCACGTTGATACATTATCAGCTACTAAGCATGCTTCGGTAACTAGTACAATACTATGTTCCTTTGCGTTGAGATAGGCAGGACAGTTCTTTTTATCGGCTTTGTAAGGTCTGTTCTTAGTTCCAGAGGCGGAGGCTTTTTGCTCAGTAGCATGTGCCTCTCCTTGATTCCTCTTTCTCTTAGTGAGACCTACAGCAGTGTGAAGTTCCATCATAAGCTTGGTAACAGTGTACTCTAGCTTGTGTATGGAGTAGTTCATCTTGGAAGTATCAAGAGATGCGGGGAGAGTTTTTAAGATCATATCTATGACATTCTTCCCATCAATCTCAGATCCTAGGATTTCCATCTTACTCAGATGACTAATGATCAATATCATAAAGTCTTCAACAGGAGTCCTAGCCTTCATGCGACAGTTCATAAATTGTCGGACTGCTTTTTGCCTTGCTTGACGCCTTTGCCCTCCAAACATCTCAAGGAGATTATAGAGCATGTCAGCGGCAGTCTCGATGTCACGATGTTGCTCTTTCAGCATATTGTTCATAGATGCCAAGATATAGCACCTCACAATTTCATCGGATCGAAGCCTGACCGCTAAGGCGTCATTGTCCTCTTGAGTTGAATCATCATTCGTCAGAGGAGGACACGGGGTGGTGAGTACCTATTTGTGCTTGTTAACGGTAGGTATTATGTAGAGGTTACGTTTCGAATCTACGTAGTTTTTGTTTTCGAGTTTGATCAAGGAAAGAAAGATAGAGAGATGGTTGAGAGACATATTGCCTATAAAAGTTGAAACAAGTTTATGATTAGTCTTTGGTTTAGGATTTAAGTTTTTTTAAGACTTTATAAAATCCAAAGGTGTTATAAACCAAACGATAATTTACTCCTTCGAGGGAAGGCCGCAAAAAATCTCCTTTTATAAGTAAATGACACATCATTAATGCTAAGCCAAGATGTCAATACATCTATTTTGACTAGCCACCTTGTAAATTGGTTTGATCACTCACATCCTTTCGCAGGGCCTCGAGGGAGGATTACTAGGGATTGAGTCTAAGTGTGTAACCAACCACTTAGTCCAAAAGATTGACTTTGAAAAACAATCCGCCGAGGGGAGGCCTTGTCATCATCGTCTCACTCTCGGACGTAGCTCATTAAGCAATGATCAGAGCAAAGCGCCCTTGAGTACTCTCATTTAAGAGCGGGCCACAAGGGTGACTCTTAGTCCGGCGACACTTGCACTTTTCATTAGTGTTGGAGATCGTGGGTTACAAACAACAAGTATAACCCTCCCACTTAGTTTTTGGAGTTGGTTCATCGACTCTTATAAGTTCGGAAACAAATTTCCTAGTTAGAGAGCGACAGAGCGGACAACTAGAAGAGAATCCTAGATCGACATGTTCAGAGTAGTATTAGTGCATAAATGCACAAGGTACATACTCGATCTTTTCCTATTTTCTATTTCGGGAAAGTGCGTGAGGGAAGTGTGAACTTCAACTCACTCGAACACTTGAAAGTTTGAGATTACACATCTTTTTATTTTTCGGCTTGTCTACAAGGAGACCTCCCACTCAAATTTTCGAGAGCATATAGATTTTGAACATATGTGATATAGATATAGTTTTGAAAACATTTTGAAAATTTATATGATTTGGATGACAAAATATTTTCAAGTTTGAAAGTGAAAACGGTTTTTCAAAATTCAAACTAGTTTTGTAAAAAATTCAATTTCAATTAAACTTTCAAAAATCAAAACATTTTAATCTTACACATCATGTTTATAATCATATGAAAAACATTTTTGCTCAAGAAAATTTTCTCATTAGAGTTCTATAACTCATGGTAGTGGGGTTTGAAAATCCGGATTTCTAAAAAACTGGAGTTGGACAGAGGACAGACAGAGCTTTAATTTGATTCAAGAAGCATTAAATTTCGATTTCTGAGCAGAGAGTTATGCCACTTTTAATGCGGGTTTACTCCAGCTCTAAGAAAAAGAAATAAATTAAAGCTTGGTCCTTTTTAGGTGCGAAAAAGAATCAAGTGTAACGGAACGTTTTAAGATGTTGTTTAAAGCTTTTATTTGTGTTTTATTAGCAGGGTAATAACATAGAATAAAATAAATAACAACATGCATAAAACGATTCAAGTAAATAAACGAAACTAGCAAGACAATATAACTAGTCACAAAATTTTACTCGAAATTTCTCAAACCTTTAAAACACGTTTTTCAATATAAAAAATTAAAAACTTTTAGAACTGATTCTAATGTGTTTTAAAAACATCTCAAACTCATAGAAAATCAACATGCTTTTTAATTTAAAGACATGAGCAATAAATTAAAAAAAAAATCTAAGATAACAATTCTAACTTGTCACAAAATTAGTAAACTTTCGAAAACGATTTTCACGCTCATAATTTTAAAAACATGTACATGCATCTCTTTGACCATAGCTCTGATACCATTTGTTGGAATTGATCTAGGGTTTAAGAAAAAGATTAAACGCTTCGGGAAGCGGCGGAATTTTAAAAAATTTCTTTTCAAGTAAAAACAGTTTTTACTAACCTAGACAAAGAAGCAAGTACATGTAATTAAAAACGAATATGAGCTAAGAGTTTACTAACCTTTCTTGAAGCTTGAACTTTGAAGAAGCTTTTGGAAAGTTTGCAACGCTCGTCTCCCCTCGCAGCACGTCTCTCTTTCTTTCCTCGGCACCTCGAGCAACCACGAAAGTTTCTATCACTAAATCACTCGAAAAGAAGGAATCAGTGAGTGGGCACTTTTAAACACTACGACTTAAGAACGGGTATTGAAGTCGCAGAGCTAAACACTAGGTCGAGTGAGGACCTAGGTGCCAAAACAAGAAAAATCGAAAATAAACTAGAGAGAGAGAGAAGAGGGGCGGCAACCACAAGTTCTAGAGAGAGAAGCTCTCAATCTCTAACTTATGTGGAATGAGAAAAATGAGAAGAATGAGGCTCCTATTTATAGGAGAGGTCTCACCTTCAATAAGGTAGTTTCCTCTTCTATAGAATATCACATATTCATGAGCCAAATTCCTCTTTTCCTCTATGAGACACTCGGCCAAGGCAGCCTTCTAGAAGGCTTGGATTTGTTTCCTTTTTTGTTCCTTGCCTTGCTTCTTTCTCTACTTGGGCGCCTACCTCTTCTTTCCCTTAGAGGAAATTTGTTTCCTCTTTTTCTTTTGGCAAGTATCTTCATACATTTATGCAAAAAATATTCTCTCTATCTCTTGGGTATGTTGGGCGCCTATCTCACTAGAAAAGGCTTCTAGAATTTTCTTCACTTGTTCATGACAACATAAGAAAATGCCCATTTTGAATTTTCAATAAAATTCTTATGAAATGAAATTAATCCACAAGGCCCAATGATCAAGTCATGGCCGAGTGACATTAAGTCATCAAATGAACTTGTCAAAAAATTTATTGACATTCATTTCATCCTTTGTCTCAAAAGACAAAAATACCCTTTTGACTATTTTCGTTCTTGTTTTGACTTAGCTTCCAGTTTAACTATTCCTATCGATGTGATTCGTGACAGTGACCTCATGGACCCAAATGAACAAAGCTTTAGCTAAACACTTGGACTCAAAAGTTCACAAACCTTTTCCAAGTTTAGCTTAATGCCAACTGACTCCACTAAAGAGCTGACACTGAAAATCTCTCGGTTCAAATGAATTTATTTTCTACTCAAGAATTCGACCTAATTATAATGAGCGGATCCACTGAATATTATCTATGTTTACCCTTCATGAATGTCATCAGCTAGTCGGGATTTACTAAATTACCATTTTACCCTTCTAGCTGTTATTTCCTCAACTCCTTTGTCGCTTGTGAATAAGTTAGAAACAATGTATTGACGAGGAGCTAACAAGTCACATTGTTTCATCCAAAAGAGTCAGGACTCAATTTGGACACTGGCCAGTTCATTTATTCACACTCCAAGGAACAAAGCATGAGGTGACATACATTGCATTTCAGCAATCTTGTACATGAATTCCATATCTATGAGAACTTCACAAAGTTACTCATGACAGACTCACAACTTAGTACTTCACCAATAGGCCTTGTTCGGAATCACATAGTGAGTCCGAACTTTGACTTTCTCAAATGAGAATACTAAGGTGTGAAATGGCATGTCTCATTTCAGGATTAAGGTAAGCATGATGCAATTCATACATAGTGACTTCGAGACATAAGAGGTTAAATGGTTTGTTCTTATATTGTCTCTAGAAGTGCACTGGTCAATTCAGTACCTTCGGAAGATACCTAGAAGAACTATAGAGTCCCCAACTCTCAATGCCTCATAACCAGACATCATAGATTCTTCTAACAATCATACTGAGGTCAATAGTCCTTTGACCCTTAGATTGCGAATATATCGTTTTAAGCAAACTACGAAGAGTTTGTTCATGCAAATCTACATTTGCCTCTTCGTAAGTTGTTAGGTTTGTTTATGGACTAAAAGACTAAGGTTTTATCATAAAGCTTCAAACAAAGAAGATTGAATGAACGTTTCAACTTTTATTAATGAATAAGCAATTACAAGCAAGAGTCTTCGTAAGACTATATGACATCAAATGTACATAAATAGACACTACTACTCTTCTTGTGGGCACCATTAACAACAGCGACGGCGGCGGAGGAAGGAGGGGGCGGCGGTAAGGGTTGGAGAGAGAGATAGTGGGTTTGGGTCGGAGAGAGAGAGAGAGAGAGAAAGAATTTCTGAAATTTTTGAAAAAAAATCGAGAGGGAAATGTATAAGTGTCCAGTCTGCGACATTTCGCCGCGGCGAATTGTATTCCACAACGGGACAAACCGTCCCGTTGTGCAATCTCGCCGCGGCACAGTATATCGTTGGCCGCGGCGACCTCATCTTGCCGCGGCGAACATAAGGCGTCGCCGCGGCAAGATTGCACCCCAGAAATACCGAGACTCTGTAACTATTTCGCCGCGGCAACGTATAGTATTGGCCGCGGCGAACTCATCTTGCCGCGGCCAACATCATACGTCGTCGTGGCGAGATTGTTTCCATAGTTTTACAACGGGACAGTTGTCCCATTGTGTAATAGTTCGCCGCGGCCAGGTATATATTTGGCCGCGGCGAAAGTTCGCGAGCTGATCATATTAACTCATGTCGCCGCGGCGAATAGAATGTGTCGCCGCGGCAAGATTGATCACCAGAAATCCCGAGAGTCTGTAACTATTTCGCCGCGGCAACATATATTGATGGCCGCGGCGAAAGTTTCGTGCCGCGGCCAATGTAAGCCTTGGCCGCGGCGAGACTTTTTCCTTAGTTTTTACAACGGGCCAGTTATCCCGTTGTGTAATATTTCGCCGCGACCAGGTATTACTTTGGCCGCGGCGAAAGTTCGCGAGCTGGTTATATTAATTATATTTTATCGTCCTTTTCACTTTTTTATCTCAAAACCTAACTCGGAAAATCACTCCAAACACAATTCAGACCCTTTCTGCGCTATCCTTGGTTACTACTCTCAACTACACATCCAAGTCTTGTAAGTAATTTTCTCCTACTTGCTTTGAATATGCTTCTTTAGTATAATATGATAATTAGAATGGGTTTTTGTTTTAAAATCTAGGGTTTTCTATCATTGAAGATGAAAAAATGGATGTGGGAGAATAGATTAAATGAGATATATCGAGGAGGTGTAGATGAGTTTTGTAAATTCGTTAGAGAGAATATGGAGGACGTGAAATCTATTCGTTGTCCTTGTGTTCGATGTGGAAATCATAGGCATTTTTCGCTTGATGTTGTTCGAACTCATTTGTTTGTCTACGGAATAATGACCTCCTATCAAAGATGGTATTACCATGGTGAGGTTTTTCGTTCAACGATAAACAATAGCGACAATGATATTGAAGATGATGTAGATGATATGCTCGGGATGATGAATGATTTGGAAGACGATTTTGTTGACCGCCCGCAGTTGTTTGAGTCGATGATGATGGATGCGGAGACACCATTATATGAAGGGTGTACAAGCTTTTCGAAGTTGTCGTTTTTAGTCACATTGTTCCATTTGAAGGCGTCGGGTGGTTGGACAAACACTAGCTTTACAAAATTGTTGGAAACGCTTAAAGAAGCCTTTCCGAAAGGCAATAAAGTTCCTTTAAGTATGTATGAGGCAAAGAAAACTTTGGGAACATTAGGTATGAAGTACGAGAAGTTTCATGCATGCCCGAATGATTGTGTTCTATACAGACACGAGCATGAAAATCTAGATGAATGTCCGACCTGCAAAGAGTCGAGGTGGAAGAAGGGTAAAATGCCACGTGATGGGGTCAAAGGAGTTCCAGTTAAGGTATGTATTTACTACTCTATTATCAAATACATATATAGTCTATAATGATATGTTTTTTATTGTTTTTTTAATGACTACAGTCATTATGGTACATTCCTCCTATGCCACGCTTCCGAAGAATGTTTAATAGTGCCAAACACGCCAAGAACATGGTTTGGCACTCCGAAAAACGTGTCAATGATGGTGTTCTCAGACATCCTGCCGATGCTGCCCAATGGAAATCATTTGATTTAGAGTATAAGGATTTCAGTGTTAATCCCCGTAATCTTCGTCTTGGTTTAGCCACTGATGGTATGAACCCGTTTAGCATGATGAGTAGTAAATACAGTGTTTGGCCGGTTATATTGGTGAACTATAATCTCCCTCCAAAACTGTGTATGAAGAGAAAGTTCTTGATGTTAACGCTTCTAATATCAGGACCGAGTCAACCAGGTAATGATATAGATGTCTATTTGGCACCGCTTGTCGATGATTTGAAGATGTTATGGGAGACGGGTGTCAAGGTCAAAGACACTTATCGTGAAGATTCTTTCAACTTACGGGCAATGTTAATGTGGACTATTAACGACTTTCCGGCCTATGGGAATTTGTCAGGATATTCTGTGAAATGCTCGATTGGTTGTCCTATTTGCATGAAAGACACATCTTCCCTCCGGTTGAAGCATGGGAAGAAGACTGTTTTTCTCGGGCATAGAAGATTTTTACCAAGAGACCACCCGTTTAGAAGGTTAAAACAAGCATTTGATGGCAACACAGAAGAACGGTTTCGTCCTCGAATTTTGTCTGGTGAAGATGTGTACGAGATGGTAAAAAACGTAAATGAAGTCCTTGGAAAGAGAAAGCGTCGTGCTAGTACTAAAGAGTCGTTTCAAGAGAATCCATGGAAGAAGAAATCGATATTCTACGACCTTCCGTATTGGAAGACGCACTACGTTCGGAATTGTCTTGATGTTATGCATATCGAGAAAAATGTTTGCGAATCCCTTATAGGTACGCTTCTTGATGATCCACATAAATCGAAAGACAGAATAAAATCTAGAATGGATCTCTAGGAGCTGAACATAAGAAGTATTTTGCATGCCGACGAGGAGTGCGAAAAAAAAAACAAAATTACCAGCGGCAAAGTACACTCTAGATCGGAAGGAGAAGAAGAAGTTGTGTAAATGGTTTGCGTCTATCAAAGTTCCCGATGGTCATTCTTCAAACTATACGAGATTTGTATCTATGAAAGATTTGAGACTTATTGGAATGAAGACTCACGATTGTCATGTGCTTCTACAACAAATGTTACCTCTCGCCTTGCGTGAGATTTTGTCACCCGATGTGAGATTTGCAATATCCAAGATATGTGTATTCTTCAACTCGATTTGCTCGAAGGTTATCGATCCTATTTGCTTGGATTCACTGCAATCGGAGTTGGTTAAAACCCTTTGCATGCTAGAAAAGATTTTCCCACCTTCGTTTTTTGACATCATGATTCACTTAACTGTTCACTTGGTACGTGAAGTGAAATTATGTGGGCCTGTATTTTTACGTTGGATGTATCCAATCGAACGTTACATGAAAGTGTTGAAGAGTTATGTGAAGAACTACAATAGGCCGGAAGGGAGCATAGTGGAAAACTATATAGCAGAGGAGTCCGTTGAATTTTGTTCGGAGTATTTAGCTAATGCAGACGCGATTGGGTTGCCAAACAACACAAGTCATGAATCAAAAGCTCTGTCTATAGGTATTTTTTGTGACACTTTCTTTTGTGTATTTAACTTATTAATGAAAGGACAACTATTTATATGAGTGGTTATTTGTAGGTACTTATTCTAGCGTCAATCGGAAAGAGTGGGAGCAAGCCAGTCTCCATGTTTTGCATAACGTTTCCGAAGTCACGCCGTTTGTGGATATTCATTTGGGTGAATTGAGAGCAAATGATCAAAAAAAGCTAAAAATGAAAAATGGTTACAAGAAGAGCACAATCGTTTGTTTCAGAAGTGGCTTGGAAAACGATTATTTCGAGAATCTGGACATTCGGAAACGTTGAGCAAAATATCTGGCGGGCCTTCCTCAATGGTTACAAGGTACACTGCTTGGTCTGTTAATGGTTTTACTTTTTACACCAAAGAAAGAGACAACAAACATCCCGTTCAAAATAGTGGTGTCACATTACTTGATTGAAGACATTTGGGAACTTGATTATTGTGGGTTGCGAATCGCTTTGTTTAAGTGTAAATGGGCCGACAACAATCATGTTAAAGTTGATAAAGACGGAGTTACAATTGTTGACTTTCGGCGTACAAGTTACGAGAATGATTCATTTATTTTGGCCTCACAAGCAACTCAAGTGTTTTACGTATCAGAACCCGTCAATCCAGACTTGTCATTGGTAGTTCACATGAAAGCGAGAAATATTGACGAAGATGAAGACGAAGACATGTCTAATATACCCCCATTCACATCCGGCTTACCACTTGTTGATGAAGAGATTGAAAATTTTGATGATGATGATGTTTCTCATTTACTTCGCCGCGGCACAGTATATCGTTGGCCGCGGCGACATCATCTTGCCGCGGCGAACATAAGGCGTCGCCGCGGCAAGATTGCACCCCAAAAATACCGAGACTCTGTAACTATTTCGCCGCGGCAACGTATAGTATTGGCCACGGCGAACGGATCTTGCCGCGGCCAACTTCATACGTCGCCGCGGCGAACTGAGTTCCAGAGGTCGTGTATTCCTGGGAATTCATCTCGCCGCGGCTACGTATTTCTTTCGCCTCGGCGAATTGTATTCCACAACGGGACAAACCGTCCCGTTGTGCATGTCTCGCCGTAGCAACGTCTTCCGGTCGCCGCGGCTAACTGAGTTCTAGAGACCTCGAATTCTTAGAAACTCATTTCGCCGCGGCCACGTATGTTGTTGGCCGTGGCGAAAGGTTCACGCCGCGGTGAAATCTATATGTGGCCGCGGCGAAAGAGTTCCAAAGTCCACCGGAAAATGATTTCTGAGTTATTTTACTTACAAATAACAGCAAACACAAATTCAAATAACCATAAAAACATAAATATTTAAGTCTCACATATAAAAAAAACTTGAAAACAAATAAAAACTGAACCGAGTATCAAACAATCTCATAAAACACATAAAAACATAAATATTTAAGTCTCACACATATAAAAAAAAAACTTGAAAACAAATATTAAACTAAGAAGAGTTCAAAAAACACATTAAATAAAATTTAGTCGTTGCCGTCGTTGTTATTCCCAGGTGGTTGTGGTGGTGGTGGTCCCGGGTTCTGAGGAGGTGCCATATGCGGAGGCCATTGCGGTGCTTGGGCCGGATAGTATGTGTATTGAGGATATGGAGGGAACTGAAATTGATTCTCCTGGTTGATGTCCCACCGACCTATGAGCTCGTTTAATCCCTCGAAAGCCGCGGCGCCATATTCTCCTTGTCGGTGCATGTAGTCTTGGGTGTGTTGATACCCGCCGACGAGATAGTGGTTACACCGAGCAATGTAGTCTTGGATGGCGGGATCATACCCCGGAGGTGGTTGTAAGCACAACAGTGGCTCGTTGAGTGACGGTTTGTCCTCCTCTTCTTCATCCTCTTCCTCCTCTTCCGGCTCTTTGACAATGTATCTCTCGATCGTCTTGTCATTAATAGGCGCCCCACACTTCTTGGTTGTGTCGTGTTTTGCGCCTCCAACACCGGCATTCAGACACAAGCCGTAGATGATTGACGGATACGGCAACCCATTTTTGATATTCTTGTAGTCGATTCTCTTCATCCAATTGTAGATGAATCGACCGACGTTGATGGTGTTACCACGAATGATACAAAACAAAAGATGGACATGTTCCTCGTCGAGACGGGTGAAGTGCTTTATCGGAAAGAGACGGGAGCAAATGAAATAAATCCACGTTTTTGCGAGCCTGTAAATTAAACACCGTTATATTTAAAACATGCAATTAATAGAAAAAATAAACACCGTTCTATTTAAAACATACAATAGATAAAATAATACACACAAAAAAGAAGAAAAGTCTAACCTCGTCAATGATTTACGGAAAAGCTTTCTAACTCCTTTGTCCATGACCCAATTCTCTCCTGGTGTAGTCAACAAACTCAACATTTCATCGAGATTAGGATTTCTCAACCATTGTCGGTAACCCTCATTCTCGAATTCGATGTCCGGGGTTCCTAGCAATGCGTTGATGGCTCCGACACTACAATCGACGTCTACACCACGAACCGTCACCACATCATCCTCGTGATCTGGTAAGTTCGCGTAGAATTCGTACATGAGAGTGACGTTTGCTTTGTGCTCGAGTGTGGCACAAAATTTTCTCCAAGAGAAACCTTCGATGGTGTTGTTGATTTGAGCCCCTATAGTCGTGCTTGAGCTCACCTTCAACCCTCGTTCAAAGATCGGAGTTCGTTGAACGAGGATGTCGTAGCGATCTTCTGCGGCCTTGCTAGTGAATACCCGACTATTATAATCCACTACGGGTTCGGGTTCGGCTTAACGAGACCTCTTATTTTTTTTTGTGGGGGGCCTAGAAGAGCTAGGGGCGGCTTCTTTGTGACCGGCGGGGGTCTTTGCACGGCCCATTTTCACATAATTGAACAAATCATTTAAAACTCAAATTCAACAACATTTTCAAACAATAAATCATCTTCAACACAAAATTAAACTCAATTCAACACTAAATACATATAAAAACACATTATATTCAAATAAATAAAACATAAAACTCATCACAAACACAAATTCAAACTCAAATCCGAACTCAATTTAACTACAATATCAAAATACAACTCATTTTCAATCTAAAATAACATTATACCCAAAATCATAAATTAGAACAAAAAACCCAAAATAAAAAACCCTAATTTCAGCCAAATCTACACCCCCAATATCATAAATTACAACCAAAATCAACCAAAATCATAAATTAGTTTATAAATCACACAAAATATTCATGAAAATTAAGATTTTGATATGAAATTGAGATAAAAACATACCTTGATAAAATAATTCGGTGGGAGAG
The DNA here is from genome assembly GCF_054948205.1 of Urtica dioica subsp. dioica. Classification (NCBI taxonomy): domain Eukaryota; kingdom Viridiplantae; phylum Streptophyta; class Magnoliopsida; order Rosales; family Urticaceae; genus Urtica; species Urtica dioica. The sequence continues at coordinate 49,411,375 of NC_142759.1, read as the reverse complement.
AGAGCAAGGGAGGCGACACCGAGAGAAAGAAAGAAGAGACACGGCGAGATTTTGCTTCGGCGAGGAGGGCGGCGAGATTTGGCGGCGGCGAAATGGCGGCGAAGTTTCAAGGTGGGTTTTAGAGGAGAAATTGCACAGAATCGGCCGAAATGAAGGTCTGAGGCGAGTGAAAGTGTAAAAAATGAAAAAAGAAATCGAAATGAGGCTTTTATAGTGAAGCCCTAAAAATTTTTACGACAATTCGCCGCGGCGAGTTGAAGCCTTGGCCGCGGCGAAATGTCGTAAAAAATTTCAACAACGGGTTATTGTCCCGTTGTGGAATCAACTCGCCGCGGCGAGATTTCTGACTTTATACCCCTCCCACAACGGTACAGCGTACCGTTGTGGAAGAGTTTGGCCGCGGCGAGTTCTTGCCTTGACCGCGGCGAGATCCAACAACGGGTTACCGTACCGTTGTGGAATGTCCGGGATTCCACAACTGTACTGTGGTACCGTTGTGGAATCATATAGATTCCACAACGGAACTGTGATACCGTTGTGGAATCCCGGACATTCCACAACGGTACAACTGTACCGTTGTGGAAGCATATAGATTCCACAACGGTACTGTGTTCCGTTGTGTAATCCAACATTTGTAGTAGTGGAAGAAACCGGAAGAAAAGACAAGGTCCGTTAGACGGTTTCCTTAAAGTGTTTATTGTCCTCTCTCGGGTGTTGGAACAGACGGGCAAACACCTCCCAGGATACAACGACAAAGAGCGGACATCGTCACACCAAACGTCCCACTCAGTGAACCTGCACTTGTGAGAAATACCACCGACTACAGAGAAAAGGGATTCGAGAAAGGGAGAAAGAATCTGATCGGTATTATCACAGAATTGGTGCAAGTGTTCAAATGAGAATCATGAATATGTGAAAGGGAAAGGGAAAGTAATTTCCAACCTTTGTATTATTATGATAGGAATTCGAAAAAAATATTGTGCTCATGAATATGTGATATTCAGCCATAATAGAAAAGAGGTAATTGCATCTTTTGCATTGAATTGATTCAAGGCATTTCCTTCTCTTATAAATACCACACCACATTCATAATGTTAAAATAAGTTTTTGGTGTGTCTTTCTCTCTCTTCTTGGCCGTGCCCCTCTCTCCCTCTCTTCTGGTCGCTCTTTTGTTTTGGCACCTAGGTCCTCATTAGACCTAGCGTTTTGTATTAGCTTTTTGGCCCACACACTAAATCATTTCCAAGCTCGAAGACTCTAGTGGTAGAAACTATCGTGGTTGCTCGGATTCAAGAAGACACGAAGGAGACAAGCTAAGTGGGGAGATGAGCGATTCAACCAATCCACAAGATGCTCAACGCTCAAGCTTCAATCGAGGTGGTACCGATTGAAAACTCATTATAGTTTCATTTTAGATTACATGTCCATGCACTTTGTCTAGGTAGTAAAATCGTTTTACATGTTTTAAAGAATTTTTTTTTATTTTCTGCCGCTTACAAGAAGCAATAAATTATTCTTAATGCTAGATCTATTCCAACAAGTGGAACGAAGAAGAATGGAAAAGATGACGGAGATGAGAAGGATGAGATGAGGCCTTACCTTGGCCGTGAGCATGGTCTCGTCTTCCTCGTTTGCCGATGCTCTCTCTCTCTCTCTCTCTCTCTCTCTCTCTCTCTCTGCGTTGCTTGCTCAAAATCGCCTCTATGCAATTTATTTCTTTCTTTTTTTCCATTCTCTTTGTTTCGAGCGTGAATGAAGATAAGGAAGAAGATACCAGGATATAGATCAAGGCAGATGCGGTTTGCATAAGGAGATGAGGACAAGATTAGCTCAAGGATAACATTTGTTAAAGAGTCCTCAACCTAAACTTTTCATTCATTTGTGTACGTTGCAATATGGTCCTTTCTTTTCAAAACATTATATTTCCATCCTAATTACATGGAAATAAATGATGACATAAAATCGAAAAATTATTTTTCTCGATTAGAATTAATAAAACATATTTAAGGCGTTTCGGAATTTTATTCTCGCTCCGCGGAGAATTTATTTTACTCAATAAATCACCGAAATCTCTTTTTTCGGGAATAAAATTCGTTCGAGTAAAAATCTCAAAGCTTCTCAATTCCATTCCGAAATCTTCACTCAACGTTAAATGTTCTCGAGAGACCTCTACTTGCAACAATTACTCAATGCTTGGGAACTCACTTAATCTTATTAAATATTTACGAAACGATTTTACAAAAAGACCTTACTTCACACATAACCTTCTATGTAAGCATGGTCATTCAATTTATGCATGCACCAGGTCCAAAACCTTTTGAAGCTGTCTACAAGATTCTAAGATATATATATATATATATATATATATATATATATATATATATATATATATATATATATATGGAACACTAGGAAATGGTCTCCTCTTCAACCACAAGGAAACCTCAAAATTGAAGCATATGCTGATGCCGATTGGACTGGGAGCACAATTGATCCAAGATCTACATCAAGCTATCGCACGTTTGTAGGTGGTAACTTGGTTACATGGCGAAGCAAGAAGCGAAATGTACTTGAAAGGAGCAGTGCTGAAACTAAGTTCAAAGTTGTGGCTCACGGCATGTGTGAAATTTTGTGGATAAGAAGATTACTCGAAGAACTAAAGTCATCACAGTACTCGTAATTGGAAGAAACGACAGTTTGATTTTCGAAATCTATATTAGAAATAATATGTGTAAAGCTATAACGTATATTTTTATTTATTGTCTCAGTATTTTTAGGATTTATTTCTAGGATTTTCGAAAAATTTAGTTGGCTATGGAAGACACAAGGGTGATAGGATTTCTTTCCTGATTGAATTATGTATTTATTTCCTGATTAAATCCTATAATTGCGTAAATACACAATTAGTGTACAAAATAAAACATTAAAAAGTTAATCTTTCTCTTCAAGTCTAATAATACATTTGTTAAGTAATCTTTACCAACATCTAGATTATGTTTGTTGTCGGTCCGTCTCGGACCGACGGGGACTAAGGCGTCACCTCGACCCATGCGACCGGTGCGAGGCCTCGAGCGGCGAAACCTTGCCTCGGCCTTTGGCCGGCCCAAACCAATGGCCGGGCCAAGGGTCAGCCGGCCAGCGGCCGGCCATATGCTTGGCCGGCCTGTCGCCGGCCCAAAGGTCAGTCGGCCAGTGGCCGGCCATATGCTCAGCCGGCCAATGGCCGGCCATATGCTCAGCCGGCCCTCCAAGGCTGCCTCTCCAAGGCCGGCACTCCAAGGCCGGCCCTCCTCCAAGGCCGGCTCTCCAAGGCCGGCACTCCAAGGCCGGCCCTCCTCCAAGGCCGGCCCTCCTCCATGGCCGGCTCTCCATGGCCGGCCCTCCAAGGCCGGCCCTCTTCCAAGGCCGGCACTCCAAGGCCGGCCCTCTTCCAAGGCCGGCACTCCAAGGCCGGCCCTCCTCCAAGGCCGGCACTCCAAGGCCGGCCCTCCTCCAAGGCCGGCACTCCAAGGCCGGTCCTCCTCCATGGCCGGCTCTCCATGGCCGGCCCTCCTCCAAGGCCGGCCCCCCTCCATGGCCGGCTCTCCATGGCCGGCTCTCCAAGGCCGGCCCTCCTCCAAGGCCGGCACTCCAAGGCCGGCCCTCCTCCAAGGCCGGCACTCCAAGGCCGGCCCTCCTCCATGGCCGGCTCTCCATGGCCGGCTCTCCATGGCCGGCCCTCCTCCAAGGCCGGCCCCCCTCCATGGCCGGCTCTCCATGGCCGGCTCTCCAAGGCTGGCCCTCCTCCATGGCCGACCCAACCTTGCTCACTCGGCCAAGGGGTCTTCAAACCACCCCTTGGCTGCCTATAAATATGAGGGTCTCTCCCTTGGCCCAGGTAATCCATTCTTGAGTACTGAAACGCTGTCGAACTCGTACCTCGCTCGTTTCTCTCAAGTCTCGGCCTCTAAACACCTCTAAAACCTCTATACTCCACCTCAATCCCACTAATGTTGAGCGTCGGAGAGGTAAACAGGGGCACCCCCCCTGTTTCCCCTTTGTAGTTCACAATCTCTTGTTTGCTTTTCAGGTATCAAGACGAGGAGAGCTTCACCCACAGCTAAGGGACGACTTGGGATACCAAGTCCGACACGCTCGAGTCGAGACGAGACCACTTGGTCCGGCCTTGGGTCTGACCGTCTGTGACTCCTAAATCGTTGTCCAAAAATCGGCGACAACATTTTGGCGCTAGAAGGAGGGGATCTCTCGACCTTGGCAACACAATCCCCTCTACCAGTCTTCTTCTCACTTCTACGACTCTCGAGAGATGAGTCGTAGCCCCGCCACCTCCGTGGGCGCCCGAGCGACTAGCTCGAGGCGCGACCTCCAAAGCTCTGCACACCGTCTCGAAGGGCAACCTCGTGATAACGAGAGCCAGCCCCGAGACCCGGCGAATGACCCCGAGGCCGCAGTCCGAGAGGACACCGCTTGAAGGCTCGCCGAGCTCCTAGACCGCCCCGGCGTCACCGGCGCGCTCATCGCCGACCTCCTCGACTCCAACAATGTCGATGACATCAACTACGAGACCAACCTCGACCACGCTGTTCACGAAAGTGGACACACGTGCACGCCTCCAAGGGGACACCCTCGGGCGGCCGCGTCGAAACGTCAACTTTCTGATGAGCACGCGCACGCGCCCTCGAGGGGACACCCTCAGGCGACCACGTCAAGACGACAAGTGTCGATCGATACACGATGGCGCTCAACATCTAGGCCCCGAGAGCGACGTTCCAAGCTCACCATCCGCGTACGAAACCCCCGGGGAGATGACGACAACAATGGTCGTGTCGTCTATCGAGAACGTCACTCAAATGACGCACTCTTGCCTAAAGTGATAGGGACGGCCGCCGGAGACTTGAGAGATCACCTCAATTCCCGGAAGGAATCCCATGAGAGCGACTTGAGAGACAAGCTCAACGCCAAATGCGAGATCGCGAGCACAATCGTCTTGAGGCAGCGACCACCCAACATTGATCGAGCACTCGACCAAAAGCGCACGGCCACGCTTGTGATACCGGCCGTTGGTCCCGAGTCACGAAGGAAAAGGCGCCGGAAGGGTCAACTCCCTAATGACCACCCTTCTCCAGCCCCGAAGCGATCCTTCGTCCCGCTCAACACAACGCCCGACCGGATCCTGAGCTTACGCCGCGATGAGCTGGGAAGCCCCGCTCCACTCACAAAGGACCCCGCGAAGCGAGATCGAAGTAGGTTCTGCGAATACCACAAAGATCACGGGCACGTGACGATCGAATGCAAGCAGCTTAAGAAGCGAATTGATTCCCTAATTCGAGGTGGGAATCTCAGGGAATTCGTCGCATCCGTTAGTGAGGTGACAACCCCGATCGAGCGCCCGACTCGTCAGATGGAATGAGGCGTCTCAAGGGGCCGATGGTTAGGCCGGAGGTCCCGAAGAGAGACGAGCACCCACCACTCGCCGTGATGACTACCACGGCTTCCGCCATTAAGCTCACGACCGAACTCAATCGACTTCATAATCACTTTTATTTCAAAATTGTAATTTTCTTTTTTTCTCAAAAGAAGGCCAAGTGCCATGACTACCTGTAACAACCCCCTTTATTGCAATAAAGAGTTATTCTACACATGACAACTTTTTGACACGCACTATTGTATACCTCCAACACAAGAGTTTCTTGGCCTTCGTCTCACAAACGCAAGAAACTCGGGGGGCTAGCAGGGATCAATGATCAATAAAAAACAACTCAACAACAACACAAAAAAAATATATAATAATAAAGTCTCAAGGGGCCGATGGTTAGGTCGGAGGTCCCAAAGAAAGGCTTCTCACGTAACTCCTCGAGATGAGTTCATTCCTCGAGTCGAGCTTCGAGTCCGCGAGTCGATCGATACTCCTTGCGACGACTCCTCACGAAACTCCTCGTGCAGGCTCTACGTGAGTCCTCGAGTCGAGTTCGAGTCCACGAGTCGACTGATACTCATCGTGCCAACTCTTCACATGACTCCTCGAGATGAGTTCATTCCTCGAGTCGAGCTTCGAGTCCGTGAGTCGATCGATACTCCTCGCGACGACTCTTCACGAAACTCCTCGTGCAGGCTCTACGTGAGTCCTCGAGTCGAGTTCAAGTCCACGAGTCGACTGATACTCCTCGTGCCAACTCTCCACATGACTCCTCGAGATGAGTTCATTCCTCGAGTCGAGCTTCGAGTCCGCGAGTCGATCGATACTCCTCGCGACGACTCTTCACGAAACTCCTCGTGCAGGCTCTACGTGAGTCCTCGAGTAGAGTTCGAGTCCACAAGTCGACTGATACTCCTCGTGCCAACTCTCCACATGACTCCTCGAGATGAGTTCATTCCTCGAGTCGAGCTTCAAGTCTGCGAGTCGATCGATACTCCTCGCGACGACTCTTCACGAAACTCCTCGTGCAGACTCTACGTGAGTCCTCGAGTCGAGTTCGAATCCACGAGTCGACTGATACTCCTCGTGCCGACTCTTCGCATGTCTCCTCGAGATGAATTCATTCCTCGAGTCGAGCTTCGAGTCCGCGAGTCGATCGATACTCCTCGCGACGACTCCTCACGAAACTCCTCGTGCAGGCTCTACGTGAGTCCTCGAGTCGAGTTCGAGTCCACGAGTCGCCTGATACTCCTCGTGCCAACTCTTCACATGACTCCTCGAGATGAGTTCATTCCTCGAGTCGAGCTTCGAGTCCGTGAGTCGATCGATACTCCTCGCGACGACTCTTCACGAAACTCCTCGTGCAGGCTCAACGTGAGTCCTCGAGTCGAGTTCGAGTCCACGAGTCGACTGATACTCCTCGTGCCAACTCTCCACATGACTCCTCGAGATGAGTTCATTCCTCGAGTCGAGCTTCGAGTCCGCGAGTCGATCGATACTCCTCGCGACGACTCTTCACGAAACTCCTCGTGCAGGCTCTACGTGAGTCCTCGAGTCGAGTTCGAATCCACGAGTCGACTGATACTCCTCGTGCCGACTCTTCGCATGTCTCCTCGAGATGAATTCATTCCTCGAGTCGAGCTTCGAGTCCGCGAGTCGATCGATACTCCTCGCGACGACTCCTCACGAAACTCCTCGTGCAGGCTCTACGTGAGTCCTCGAGTCGAGTTCGAGTCCACGAGTCGACTGATACTCCTCGTGCCAACTCTTCACATGACTCCTCGAGATGAGTTCATTCCTCGAGTCGAGCTTCGAGTCCGCGAGTCGATCGATACTCCTCGCGACGACTCTTCACGAAACTCCTCGTGCAGGCTCTACGTGAGTCCTTGAGTCGAGTTCGAGTCCACGAGTCGACTGATACTCCTCGTGCCAACTCTCCACATGACTCCTCGAGATGAGTTCATTCCTCGAGTCGAGCTTCGAGTCCGCGAGTCGATCGATACTCCTCGCGACGACTCTTCACGAAACTCCTCGTGCAGGCTCTACGTGAGTCCTCGAGTCGAGTTCGAGTCCACGAGTCGACTGATACTCCTCGTGCCAACTCTCCACATGACTCCTCGAGATGAGTTCATTCCTCGAGTCGAGCTTCGAGTCCGCGAGTCGATCGATACTCCTCGCGACGACTCTTCACGAAACTCCTCGTGCAGGCTCTACGTGAGTCCTCGAGTCGAGTTCGAATCCACGAGTCGACTGATACTCCTCGTACCGACTCTTCGCATGTCTCCTCGAGATGAATTCATTCCTCGAGTCAAGCTCCGAGTCCGCGAATCGACCGATACTCCTCGCGCCGACTCTTCACGAAACTCCTCGTGCAAGCTACATAAGCCCTCGAGTCGAGTTCGAGTCCGCGAGTCGACCGACACTCCTCGTGGCGACTCCACGTGTCTCCTCGAAATGCGTTCATTCCTCAAGTCGAGTTTGAATCCACGAGTCGACAAGCCACTCCTCGTGCCGACTTCACACGCCTCCTCGAGACGAGTTCATTCCTCGAGTCGAGTTCGAGTCGACGAGTCGACAAGCTACTCCTCGTGCCGACCCCATATGGCTCCTCGAGATGAGTTCATTCCTCGAGTCGAGTTCGAGTCCGCGAGTCGACCGACACTCCTCGTAGCGACTCCACATGTCTCCTCGAAATGCGTTCATTCCTCAAGTCGAGTTTGAATCCACGAGTCGACAAGCCACTCCTCGTGCCGACTTCACACGCCTCCTCGAGACGAGTTCATTCCTCGAGTCGAGTTCGAGTCGACGAGTCGACAAGCTACTCCTCGTGCCGACCCCACATGGCTCCTCGAGATGAGTTCATTCCTCGAGTCGAGTTCGAACCCACGAGTCGACCGATAGTCCTCATGCCGACTCTTCACATGTCACCTCGAGATGAATTCATTCCTCGAGTCGAGCTACGAGTCCGCGAGTTGACCGATACTCCTCACGCCGACTCCTCACGAAATTCCTCGTGCAGGTTCTACATGAGCCCTCGAGTTGAGTATTGAGCCCACAAGCCAACTAACCACTCCTCGTGCAGGCTTCACATGAGCCCTCGAGTTGTGTCCCGAGTCCACAAGTCATCTAACTACTCCTCGTGCAGGTTGTACGTGAGTCCTCGAGTTGAGTCCAGAGTCCGCGCTCGCCGCCCAGCTCGTGGGCCGAAAGGCAACGAGTTACAAATGGGTTCAAGGACTGCGTCCGCTGGGCGTATCTGGTCTAGCCAGCGTCCACGGGAAACCTCGCCACACAAAAGTGGCATCGCGCTCGCCGCCCAGCTCATGGGCCGAAAGGCAACGAGTTACAAATGGGTTCAAGGTCTGCGTCCGCTGGGCGTATCTGGTCGAGCCAGCGTCCACGGGAAACCTCGCCACACAAATGTGGCATCGCGCTCGCCGCCCTGCTCGTGGGCCGAAAGGCAACGAGTTACAAATGGGTTCAAGGCTTGCGTCCGCCAGGGCGTATCTGGTCTAGCCAGCGTCCACGGGAAACCTCGCCACACAAATGTGGCATCGCGCTCGCCGCCCAGCTCGTCGGCCGATAGGCAACGAGTTACAAATGGGTTCAAGGTCTGCGTCCGCAGGGCGTATCTGGTCTAGCCAGCGTCCACGGGAAACCTCGCCACACAAATGTGGCATCGCGCTCGCCGCCCAGCTCGTCGGCCGATAGGCAACGAGTTACAAATGGGTTCAAGGACTGCGTCCGCTGGGCGTATCTGGTCTAGCCAGCGTCCACGGGAAACCTCGCCACACAAATGTGGCATCGCGCTCGCCGCCCAGCTCGTCGGCCGATAGGCAACGAGTTACAAGTGGGTTCAAGGTCTGCGTCCGCAAGGCGTATCTGGTCTAGCCAGCGTCCACGGGAAACCTCGCCACACAAATGTGGCATCGCGCTCGCCGCCCAGCTCGTGGGCCGATAGGCAACGAGTTACAAATGGGTTCAAGGTCTGCGTCCACACAACAAAGACGTGCAAATCGATTATGCCTTCGTTGGAAAATCGAGAAAACAAGACGCGCACAACACAACAAAGACGTGCAAATCGATCACGCCTTCGTTGGCCAATCGAGAGAATAAGACGCGCACAAGACAACAAAGACGTGCAAATCGATTATGCCTTCGTTGGCAAATCGAGAGAATAAGACGCGCACAAGACAACAAAGACGTGCAAATCGATTATGCCTTCGTCGGCAAGTCGAGAAAATAAGACGCGCACAACACAATAAAGCCGTGCTAATCGATCACGCCCTCATTGGTAGATCGAGAAAATAAGCCACGCACGATCAACCCGAAACAAAAAGTCGTCCCTCGCGACGCCCAAAGGCCGTCCCTCGCGACGCGCGAAGGCCATTCCTCATGACGCAGACCCGAGAGCGTTCATCCCGCATCCGTATAAAGAGTAGATTTTGAGTTTCCACTCGATCTACGCTCGACCGGAAACTCGGGGGGCTAATGTTGTCGGTCCGTCTCGGACCGACGGGGACTAAGGCGTCACCTCGACCCATGCGACCGGTGCGAGGCCTCGAGCGGAGAAACCTTGCCTCGGCCTTTGGCCGGCCCAAACCAATGGCCGGGCCAAGGGTCTGCCGGCCAGCGGCCAGCCATATGCTTGGCCGGCCTGTCGCCGGCCCAAAGGTCAGTCGGCCAGTGGCCGGCCATATGCTCAACCGGCCAATGGCCGGCCATATGCTCAGCCGGCCCTCCAAGGCCGGCACTCCAAGGCCGGCCCTCCTCTAAGGCCGGCTCTCCAAGGCCGGCACTCCAAGGCCGGCCCTCCTCCAAGGCCGGCCCCCCTCCATGGCCGGCTCTCCATGGCCGGCCCTCCAAGGCCGGCCCTCTTCCAAGGCCGGCACTCCAAGGCCGGCCCTCTTCCAAGGCCGGCACTCCAAGGCCGGCCCTCCTCCAAGGCCGGCACTCCAAGGCCGGCCCTCCTCCAAGGCCGGCACTCCAAGGCCGGCCCTCCTCCAAGGCCGGCACTCCAAGGCCGGCCCTCCTCCATGGCCGGCTCTCCATGGCCGGTCCTCCTCCAAGGCCGGCCCCCCTCCATGGCCGGCTCTCCATGGCCGGCTCTCCAAGGCCGGCCCTCCTCCATGGCCGACCCAACCTTGCTCACTCGGCCAAGGGGTCTTCAAACCACCCCTTGGCTGCCTATAAATATGAGGGTCTCTCCCTTAGCCCAGGTAATCCATTCTTGAGTAGTGAAACGCTGTCGAACTCGTACCTCGCTCGTTTCTCTCAAGTCTCGGCCTCTAAACACCCCTAAAACCTCTATACTCCACCTCAATCCCACTAATGTTGAGCGCCGGAGAGGTAAACAAGGGCACCCCCCTGTTTCCCCTTTGTAGTTCACAATCTCTTGTTTGCTTTTCAGGTATCAAGACGAGGAGAGCTTCACCCACAGCTAAGGGACGACTTGGGATACCAAGTCCGACACGCTCGAGTCGAGACGAGACCACTTGGTCCGGCCTTGGGTCTGACCGTCTGCGACTCCTAAATCGTTGTCCAAAAATCAGCGACAACAATGTTTACTAATTAAATTTAATACTCACGTGCGAAACACATGATCTAACCTAGTCTACATTAGAACAAAGAAAATGGCATATTCATGTTTTGAATGAAATTGCATGCATATTTAGCTGGATGTAACTTATAAATAAAATACATTAGTTCCAGACATGAACGGGTCCGAGAAGCATCTCGATCATTGTTCTTCTCAAAATTTACAAGCCAAAAGAAACATGCATTATGTACAAATCATAAAAAGAAGTATAGAGGCAACTTACCCATAAAGACACGAATTGAGCCTATACAATCTTGAAATAAATTGGATTTTATTAGTGAAATTTGTGATTGTTGATCTCTGTGAAAACCACGTCAAACACTCATGATACATGGTTTTAAAATAAAGTCATATAAATCTTATTTATACAAGAAGAAAAAATTCCACAAATTTTACAAAGTCGAATTCATTAAAATAATAATAATAATGTAGAAGCTCTCGAAAATGAAGCTTGGCCACAAGGGAGAATGGTTAAAATAAATTAGGAAGTGATAATAGCAGCAAGAACATCAGTCTTACTTCGCGCATAGACTGTATACACAAGTCGTATCGCGTCTAACCACCCATCAAGGGATTCCCACGACTCAGCAACCTATTATTGATGAAAGAGATATATATTAAAATGAGAAACTAAAACAAATTCACAAACTATCGCGTTGGGTTAGCTTAGTTTACCAAAAAGACACTTCCGTGTATTGTGTGGATACAGAGTCCAGCACCGGGTGGTAATGTGAGATCCGAACACGGCGATACCGACACAATCTCGGCAACTTCCACTTTGACACCTCTTCTCTCTCTTCCTCCTCCTTTGCTCATCTGTTCAAGCCCTTCGTGATTCATCACAAACTCCCATTTCTTCCACTCCGTGTGAGGCGCCGCTGGATTACCCGCTGGCGGCGCCATTAGATATCCCACTTTCAGATATGGCAATGGAAGCTGTACACATATACATAGACTTACTCTTATTCATTCAACACCAGTGACTGGCATTAAAACAGTTTACTTTTGGGTCAGTAATTACCATGGAGCGCACAAGCCTCAAAGCACTCGTGTAAACGCTGTAATTAGGTTTCAAAGCATGGGCAGCAGCGATATAGATAGCAGATTGGCTGTAGAGTTCATTTGGGGTCACGTCTTTAGGACCTCCAGCTCCTCCACTTCTCAAAGTGTCCTCTGCTAATCCGTACTATTACACGATAACAATCATTCCCTCAATATCATAACATTATTTAATTATTGTAAGTTCAGTACGACAGAGCTAAACTCACCAGAACAGTCCCAAGGTTGTATATTGCTCTATGAAAATCAAATTGCAATTGAATTGCGACACGGAACTGCACTCAAATTGCAAGCCTAAATATCAATGGAATTATTATCCGGAAGAAAAAGACACAAAAAGAGTTTGCCACTTCTAAATGTCTTCTATTTAGTCGCCTCAACACCACTGTACCTTGCCAATTGCACTTCTTACGATCGCTTGCTTTTCCCGTGCTGGCACAATTGCACTAAGTTCCTGAAATTTTATTATTTTTTAAAAAAGCCAAAATTTATTGATATATGCTTAAGGAACCATAAGAAAGGCAACAGAGGTCAAGACAACGAAAATACCTGCAGAGCAAGTCCCCAATTGTTAAGTGCCTACAACGGATATCAGATAAGAATATAATTAATCAGGCATAAAAAAATAAAATAAAAGTTGTAATAATATGATTTCCAACTCCCTTGGCTCATACCTGAGGACTATTCCAGTTGAGGTGTACAGCTTTCTCATAATTCTTTGTAGCCTACAAAAATATAAAATTAACTTGCGTGACCTCACAACCAGAGAGTAGAGTTTAGTGACCTAGAACAAAAGCAAGTGAAATATTATGAATAAGTAGCAGTGTAGCAGTAATAAAAAAACATACTTCCTAACCTGTTTCCAAAATTCTTCTGCTTCCTTGGTACGGCCCCGCATTTTTGCGCGATCAGAGATTGCAATAGCCCAGTTGTAGAAGGCCTATTCATTCAAGGATACAAATGTAAGCTTGCAGTATGTGATCTACGATCACTCTTTGATACATCTGAAAGGAAGGGTCATTAGAAATGTGATGTGCACTTACATCATGAAGTGTTGGACAGAGGCGGGTAGCTTCATCATACTTTCTGCAAGCTTCTTCAAGCAAAGCATCTTTGGACGGTGAAACCGAATCAGCACTCACATTGTCAGCACTCTCCTGCACATTTTAATCCATTTCAAAACCAGTGTCATTTTAACACAAGTTTGTTCCAATTCTGTTTTTTTAACATCATGAGTGAGACCAAGTTATATATTTTCTTCTAGCTGTAAATTCAACTCATATTTACCTGAAGAACCAACGCCCAATTGTATAATGCATCGTGATCGTCTGGATTTCTGTCTATCGCACTGGCGTACCTGCAATTATAACCAACTATACACTACTAATTCTAATCACAAAAATCCTCAATATAGAATGGAGAGCAAGAAGAATATATACCTCTTGGCAGCAAATGTAAGAACACGTTGGCGCGATCGACCTTCTTCATCCACACCCGTCACGCTATTGATCAATTCCATAGCAGCAGAGTTCTGTTCTGCGGTCTCTAGATGAGGGCTTTCTTGATTTCTATTACAGAGCAATCAGATACAAAACTAGGTTGTCATTTCAGAGGGATCCCAAATCTTTGTCGACAACCACTATATTTATGATAGCAATCAACATCTATGTGTAATCTTCTTCAGTGAATAGATTTCGTGCAATCGGAATGCATGGACACAGGGTTTTTTCATCGCACTATTATTCCCTCATTGTCTTCCCTATTTTGCTCCGACAAGTTTACTATTATAGGCGTCTTGAAGACTGTCTTTCTTACTCTCCATAATATATCTTGTCAAACTAAAACCCGATCAAAAACTAGCTCAAACAGAGTAGAAAGAAAATCATCTCAAAAAATCAGAAATTTTGAACCTAGAATAAACTTTAATATTTTGAATGGAAGACATTGAAGATACGGACTTTTATACGTATTAATTTCAATTCCATTAAATTACTTCCAAAACCTAAATTCCACTACTTATTACAATGCCCAAAAAAATACCGGACCTGTAAGAAGAAGTAGTGTCGTTAGCGACATCGTTTCCTTGATCGGTCTTGAGTCCATCAAGCAATTCTCTCATCGTAAACGTCCGATTTCCTTGGTCGTTCGTCAGCTCAGGATAAGGCCCGCTCTCCGATGGACTCTCTTTGTTCGACCGGATCGCGGTTTCTTCCAGTTCGTCGACCTCGGGATCTGCTACGATTTCCGGCTCGAAAACCTGTTCATTTTGAGGCTCAGCGTCGGTATGTGTTTCAATTGGCTTGTGATCCAATTCGACTCCAGTCTGCGACACTGCTGCGTCGGAGTTACCGGACATTGTTGGAGGAAGAGAGAAAATGAGATGGAACTGGAAAAAAAGAAGGTTCGACGGCGATGAAGAAGCGGAATGTTATGGATCTGGTAGTTTCTGCGTCAAATATCAAGTACTGAATAACAACACAAATACATAAATAAATAAAAAAGAGTAAATTACATCAATGCCCCTCAACTTCAACTATGTCACCCGTAACTACGGATTATGACAATTTCGTGTTCGTGTCGTGTTAATCGTGTTTGCATAAAAAAATTGCTAGAACCAAATTCAACCATTTATTAATCGTGTTTGAAGTTTAGATTCAAATCCGACCGTTTATTTTTTTACAGATCCATAACCGTTTAAATTAAATCATTTAATAATCGTGTTAAATGGATTATTTAATCGTGTTTAGACATTCGGACTCAATTAATTACGATTAAATTATAAAAAAACATAATAGTCATACAAAAAGAAATACTCTTAGCAAAATAAAATTATCACAAATATAATAGTCATAGAAAAATAAAACTCCAAAATACAATCATATTTCACAAAAACAAATGAATAAAATATACGATTAGTTTTAGTCGATGCGAATACTT
Organism: Urtica dioica subsp. dioica; assembly: GCF_054948205.1. Classification (NCBI taxonomy): domain Eukaryota; kingdom Viridiplantae; phylum Streptophyta; class Magnoliopsida; order Rosales; family Urticaceae; genus Urtica; species Urtica dioica. Next base: position 49,396,364 of record NC_142759.1, on the reverse strand, counting down.
GAACCTTCGGATTCTACATCCTCATCATGTAACTTAAATTTCAAAACGTCTTTTATGAAACCATCGGCTTCTCCATTTGATCCTACATAAATTTTATAATAGTTAAATATATCAACACAAAAATAAATTCAAGACTAATAAAACTAAAATGATAAAATAAAATAAAAAAACACAATTACCATAAAGCCAATCACGAGTGCCATATAGATGGAAAATATAGTTTGTTAATTACATAAAAAAAAATAACATTGGTAAGGTAAAGTGAATTAATAAATTTTTTAGGATAATTTGAATTCTGAATTATGACTGTTCGATATTATTGAATGAAATTGAATTGAAATCAAATAAAATTGAATACGAAACGTTATTATGAAACTATTGTTATTATGTATGTGAACTGTGATTGTTCGATATGAATTGAATCGAAATAAAATAAAATTGAATATGATATGTTATTATGAGACTATTGTTATTGTGATTGACAATTGTGATTGTTTGATATGAATTGAAATAAAATAAAAGTGAATATGATACGTTATTATTAGACTATTGATATTTTGATTGTGAATGGTAATCTTCGATATGAATTGAATTGAATTGAAATCAAATAAAATTGAATATGATACGTTACTATGAGTCTATTGTTATTTTTATTGTGATTGTTCGACATGAATTGAATTGAATTGAATTGAAATCAAATAAAAATTGAACATGATACGTTATTATTAGACTATTGTTATTGTGATTATGAATTGTGAATTGTGATTGTTCGACATGAATTGAATTGAATTGAAATAAAATAAAATTAAATATGATATGTTATTACGAGATTATTATTATTATGAATTGTGATTGTTCGATATGAATTGAATTGGGATAAAATAAAATTAATGCAAAACGTTATTACGAGATTATTGTTATTGTGTATGTGAATTGTAATTGTTCGATATAAATTGAATTTAATTGATATCAAATAAAATGGAATGCGATATGTTGTTACGAGATTATTGTTATTGTGATTATAAATTGTGATTATGAGAACACCCATTAGACATACTAGTTAAATCAGTAATTGAAAACAACTAATTGAATATTGATTTTATGTTTATTGTTATAAATTAATAATTTTACATGTATAATATTAATCATGTTTAACTAGGTCGTAATCGTGCTATTACTCATAATCGTATTAATTGGGTCATATTCGTGCCGGTCGTAATCGTGTTTCGTGTCGACCATTTAATAATCGTGTTAATCGGATTTTAATCGTGTTACCATAGTCGTGTCGTTTTGACCCATTATTTAATCGTGTTAGCGTGTTCGATCAAATTAAGAACTGACCCATTTATTGAGATCCAAATCCGCTTTAAATCGTGTCGTAACCGTTTCTTGTTTCGTGTCCGGACCAAATTGCCACCCCTACTCGTGAAATCATGCACCAAAGATCCTAAAATCCTACATCATAACAACGAACACATCCTTCTGTTGAGCATTTAACAGATTTTAGGCTTACGTGGAGTAACATTTAAGAGTAATTTATGTGTTAGATAATAAATTTACTTAAATACTCTTATTTATTTATTTTATGACAATATATCTCTTTACTTGAGTTCGTTTTTTTTGTCCTTAAGCTGATTTTCTAAAAATGATTCTGATGTCATGTCTGCTTCCACCGGCAAGGTTTCTTTGTTCAACATGATGAACTTCAAGGTTCATATCTTTTGCATATTTCAATTCTTGTTCCCTTTTCAGTTTATTAAATTTATTCCTCAACTATTTTGCTTAGTATCATTCTGTATCGAATATTAGTGAATCCCTATAAAAAAAAAAAAAAAAAAAACCAAAGGAATCGTAGGTTACCGCTGCGGTCTAGTATTATGTTTCTTTCCGCGTTTTATTGCTTTTGTTTGTCTGCCTAAAACTCTACTGATGTTGGGAGATTTGACAGGTGAAAACGAAACTGAAAGGTCATCAGACTTGGATCACATGGCTTGCATTTTCTCATATTCAGAACTTGCTTTTTCTTCCGGAGGTGATGCTCAGGTTAGTGGATTCATTTCATGCTTTGTATGGCCAATGTTACTTGGTCAGCTCTTTGACCGCGCCTCGTTCCATGACAAACCTTGACCTCCCCACCCCCATTTGTAACCCCCAAAAAATGCTGGTATCTTTCTCCAAGATATTTCATCAAACACATTCTCTGCACAAACTCCATGGACGAGAAACCACCGAAAAGCAGCAATTCCCACAATGGCACTTCTGTGGCGAGCGTGAACCTCAACCTTTGCAGCGGCCTCGCGGAGGAGAACAACAATAAGAACACGAGCGACAACAGCATGTTAAGCAATTCGAATATCTTTGACGCAACTGAGTCAGCGGCAAGTTTCCGAGCTTCGTGCCATCGGTGTCCCACAAGGGAAATAACCTCTGATGGGACGCTTTCAAGATAATACATGTATGATATTAGGGAAAGAATGATATAAATACACGAGTGTGATAAATTTAATAAAATATTTTATTTTTTAAAATAGAATAGTAAAAAACTAAAAAAATAATGAAGAACAAAAATACTTTTTTACCCTTAATGATTTCACACTGTCAGGTAGAATATGACAAATGAGGTGTTCATTACGCTATAGAATATCAAGGTCGGTGCACGATTTCATATTAGAGGGGTTGAAACGTTACGAGTGACATAGTTGAAGGGGCATTGCTGTAATTTATCCAATAAAAAAAGGATTCCCATGTGGACCCTTACGCGCGATTAACGAAGTACCCATAATTTATGGACACTGTTATGAGGTTATTTTCACGAGGTAAAAACGACACCCGAAAATCAAAGTCGACAAATCAAGTCAATGCACAAGGTCCAAGCCAATAAACAGACTGCTCTTAAAGACAAACTCTCGAAAGAAGCTTTGCGAAACGACTCAAGACTTCGTCGACAAATCGCATCTCGAAATCACATCAACGAGTTGTGCCTCGAGGCGACGTCATAAGTTGTATCTCTCAAATCTACAAGACAATTTTCGGGTCACACAACGACCAGAGATCGCATTCCTTTGAGTCATCATAACGACGCAAAATTAAGTCTACAAATTAAGGCTAACAAAACGTCTCTCAAAAGAGACTCTTAATGCATGTTTTCAAGCTAAACTTCTTGAAAAATCATCAAGAAAAAGCCATAAACATGATCACCCGACTAGCCAAAGAAATTGAACACCCTGCCGTCTTCACTCGGCCAAGACCACCTACTCGTCTTCACTCGGCCAAGATCACCAGACTGTCTTCACCATTCAACCAAGTGTTTTTCACCAAATTCATTAGCTCCTATAAAAACCTCATCTATTCACAGCACATGGTAAGTTTCTCTCAGCTGTCAAAACTATACAAAATTCACACCACGACTTTCTCTCCTATAATGTGACTTGTCATGACCAACCCACATTTGCGAGCTTTATAAGGCACTATATGGACTGAAACAGGCTCCGCGTGCCTGGTTTGAGCTCTTACATGTAGCTCTGTGTAAAGGATAACTTTTGATTCTCGGCGTTTGTAAAATTTACGATTTTCCATGTGTTACAAGTAAGTTCTGGAATGAATTATGGACGTGTAAGTTTATCGAGTTAATTTAAATTATTTTAAGGTAATGGAAAATCTCGGAATAAATAAAGGATTTATCGAGTTCGTCTCGAGTAATAAATTATTTTCCGAGGAAATATTCTGGAAATTAATATAAGAAATAAATTCTCAAGGACGAGAATTATTTCCGATGAACCTTAAATATATTTAAATTAATCGAGAACGAATGAGAATTCTCTCGTTTTTTTTAAATTAATTAGGGACAAGATTGGGAAATTTTATTTTGAAAGGACTAATGTGAAACAAATGAAGGATGAGATTGAAAGGAAAAGTTGAAGAAGGGCTGTCTGGTGAGTGACGTGTCAAAAATGTGGTAAACCACTTATTTTCCGTGTGGCTAAGTGAGGGGCTGCCATGTGGCAATTTTTTTTCCTCATCCTCTTGAATTCGGACACCTCACCATTTCTCTCTCTTCCCTTCCTTCTTCCTGATATTTCTTCTTTTTTCTTCTCCTCACCGTGCACTCAACCTGTAAAGGATAATGAGGGAAAAAAAATTCAACACCAACGAAGAAGTTTGGAGAAGCTCGGCCACAGCCACCTCAATTTCTCCTTCCTTCCTTCTTCTTCATCTCATCTCCTTCGTCGCTCTGCCTCTCGTGCGACCCACAGCGACCGCGCGCGCGCTCCGGCGAGGAGAACGCCGCCGCGAGCTCACACAGGGCCACCGACCGTGGAGGGACACCGGGAATCAAGAGAGAGCACGCCGGAGATTCCAATTCCTCCAGAAACGAGGTAAACATCTTGGACCCGAATTGGAATTAGGGTTGATGATTGATTTTGGGGGTTTTGGTTGTGAACGTATTTTGATGGTTCTAGTTGAGGATTTGATTTGCTTTCGGGTTGGTCTGTGCTCGGAAATGTTAAGAATGTGATGAGTTCGAGTTTTAATTCATGATTTCAATTTGTGAACCGTGTGATGTGAAGTGAAAATCTGTGAGTTTAGTTTGTGTTGATCTCGTTCAATGAGTTGTGATTGATGAATTTTGGCCGTGAGCTTGGTTGTTGAATAATTAAACTTGATTTTGGGTTATAGTATTTGGGCCTAATTATTTCTAACTAATTGTAGTTTGGGCTTTTAGTATTTTGGGCCCATTTTAGTTGTCATCTTTCTAGAATACTCTTGATGTGTGTAGAGTCTTTAGCCGTAAGAAACTCTAGAATAATCTTGTATTTTCCTAAAGTGACATTAATTAGGAGAATTCTCTAGGAAATGTTGTATCTAGAGATTTCCATAGACTAGTATAAATATGGATGTAATCCTACACTTTTGCATCAAGCCAAATAAAAAAGTTCTCCTTTCTACAAAGATATTTCCTACCTCTCTACTTTATACCCAAGCATCCAAATTTCTAAACCTCTTCCCTAAACACCCAAAATATCTAAACACTTTCTCCACCTACCCAAAACTTCCTTCCAACAAAGTGGTATCAGAGCTACAAGATCCTCCTAAAGATGGCGAATAGCGGTGTTCCCTTCCAAGTCCCTATGGTCACAAAGAGCAACTATGGTAACTGGAGTCTTAGAATGGTGGCTCTCCTTGGTGCACACGACGTGTGGGAGATAGTCAAGAAAGGCCACGCTGACCCGGAGAACGAAGGTAGTCTATCTCAAACTCAAAAGGATAGTTTGAGAGACTCGAGGAATAGAGACAAGAAGGCTCTCTGTCTAATCTACCAAGGGTTAGATGAAGACACGTTTGAGAAGATCTCGGGAGCAAAGTCGGCCAAAGAAGCTTGGGAGAAGCTTCGAACCTCTTACAAGGGAGCGGATCAAGTCAAGAAGGTATGTCTTCAAACTTTAAGAGGAGAGTTTGAAGCCTTGCACATGAGAGAAGGTGAACTCGTCTCCGATTATTTCTTGAGAGTCTTGACGGTTACCAATAACCTCAAAAGAAACGGCGAGAAGTTAGATGACGTGAGAATCATGGAGAAGGTTCTTAGATCCAGGGATTCGAAGTTCGAGCATATCGTCACTGTCATCGAAGAGACGAAGGACTTGGAGGCCATGACAATGGAGCAACTCATCGGATCGCTTCAAGCTTATGAGGAAAAGAAAAAGAAGAAGGAAGATATCGTTGAGCAAGCACTCAAGACACGAGTCGATTCAACAAATGAAGATCGCGGTGGAAGCCAACAAAGAAGAGGTGGCGGTCAAGGACGAGGACGTGGACGAGGTTGGAGGCCCAATGATGACAACAACAACCAAAGAGGAGAAAGCTCATCCTGAGGTCGTGGGAGAGGAGCCACAAAACCAAGGTATAACAAGTCACAGATCAAATGCTACAACTGTGAGAAGTTTGGGCATTATGCTTCCGAATGTAGAGCTCCGCGCAGCAACAGAGTTGAAGAGAAGGCCAACTACGTTGAAGAAAGAACTCAAGAAGATGCGACATTACTGTTGGCTCACAAGGACAACGAAAGGGGAGGAGATACGCAATGGTACCTTGATAGTGGTGCGAGCAACCATATGTGCGGGCGGAAAAGCGTGTTCGTAGAGCTTGACGAATCGGTGAAGGGGAACGTTGCTTTCGGAGATGAATCAAAGGTGGCGGTGAAAGGTAAAGGAAACATTCTCATTCGATTAAAGAATGGCGATCATCAATTCATTTCCAATGTCTACTACGTGCCAAGCATGAAGAGCAACATCTTGAGCCTAGGAAAACTCTTAGAGAAAGGTTATGATATTCGATTGAAAGATAGTAACCTTTCTATAAGAGACAATGCGAACTAATTCATTGCTAAGGCGCCGATGACAAGAAACAGGATGTTCATCCTCAACATTCAAAATGACGTCGCACAATGTCTCAAGATGTGCTACAAGGAGGAGTCGTGGCTTTGGCATCTTCGATTTGGGCATCTAAACTTTGGAGGATTGGAGCTGCTCTCCAAGAAGGAAATGGTCAAAGGATTGCCCTCCATCAGCGACCCAGATCAAGTCTGTGAAGGATGTCTACTTGGAAAGCAATTCAAAATGAGCTTTCCAAAGGAGTCGAGCTCAAGAGCTCAGAAGCCGTTGGAACTCATACACACAGATGTGTGCGGTCCAATCAAGCCAAGATCACTTGGTAAGAGTAACTACTTCCTTCTCTTTATTGATGATTATTCAAGAAAAACATGGGTATACTTCTTGAAGGAGAAATCCGAAGTGTTTGAGAACTTCAAAAAGTTCAAAGCCCATGTTGAGAAGGAAAGTGGCATTGTGATCAAAGCCATGAGATCCGACCGAGGAGGAGAGTTCACTTCAAACGAGTTCCAGAAGTATTGCGAAGACAACGGTATTCGGCGATAGCTAAAGGTGCCAAGAACCCCCCAACAAACGGAGTGGCGGAGAGGAAGAATAGAACAATCCTTGAGATGGCGAGAAGCATGCTCAAGAGCAAGAGACTACCAAAGGAGTTATGGGCGGAAGCAGTCGCGAGTGCTGTTTATCTCTCAAACCAGTCCCCGACAAGAAGCGTTTTGGAAAAAACTCCACAAGAAGCATGGAGTGGAAGAAAGCCCAGAATTTCTCATCTCAGAGTCTTTTGGAAGCATAGCTCACGCTCATGTACCAGACGAGAAGCGAAGCAAACTAGATGACAAGAGCGAGAAGTACATCTTCATCGGCTACGACACTAATGCCAAATGCTACAAGCTCTACAATCTAGATACGGGGAAGACAATCATCAGCCGAAATGTCGTCTTCGATGAAGAAGGAGAATGGGATTGGAGATCGAGCAATGAAAATCTTAACTTCTTTCCACAATTTGAAGAAGATGATGTGGAACAGCCAAAGCAACCAAGAGAAGATACGGCTACCCCACCGACTTCACCAACTCCGAGTTGTCAAGAAGGCGAAAGTTCAAGTGAAAGGACTCCCCACTTTAGAAGCTTGCAAGAGTTATATGAGGTAACATAAAATCAAGACAACCTTACCCTATTTTGTCTATTTGCGGACTGCGAGCCTATGAACTTTCAAGAAGCCTTAGAAAAGAAGATTTGGAGAAACGCCATGGATGAAGAGATCAAGGCAATAAAGAAGAATGATACCTGGGAGTTAGCTTCACTTCCAAAAGGGCACACGACGATCGGTGTGAAGTAGGTCTACAAGGCAAAGAAGAATTCCAAAGGAGAAGTTGAAAAATACAAGGCGAGATTGGTGGCGAAAGGATACAGCCAAAGAGCCGGCATCGACTATGATGAGGTATTTGCTCCTGTTGCTCGATTAGAGACTGTTAGACTAATCATATCTCTAGCAATTCAAAACAAATGGAGGATACATCAGATGGATGTCAAATCGGCATTCTTAAATGGAGTTCTTGAAGAAGAAGTCTACATTGAGCAACCACAAAGCTATGAAGTTAAAGGAGAAGAAGACAAAGTCTTGAGGCTGAAGAAGACGCTCTATGGGCTGAAGCAAGCCCTAAGAGCTTGGATCGAATCGATAAGTACTTCAGAGGAAGAGGCTTCATCAAGTGTCATACGATCATGCACATTATATCAAAATTCAAAACGATGATATATTGATTGTATGCTTGTATGTAGACGACTTGATCTTCACAGGGAGCAATCCAAGCATGGTCGGGGAATTTAAGAAAGAGATGACGAAGGATTTTGAGATGACTGACATTGGATTCATGTCTTACTACCTCGGCATTGAAGTAAAACAGGACGACCACGGAATCCTAATCAGTCAAGAAGGCTATGCCAAAGAGGTGCTCAAGAAATTCAAGATGGATGACTTAAACTCAGTCAGCACGCCAATGGAATGTGGAATCAAGTTGTCAAACCACGAGGAAGGAGAAAAAGTGGATCCAACACCCTTCAAGAGTTTGGTTGGAAGCCTGCGATACTTGACGTGTACAAGACCTGACATCTTGTATGCCGTCGGAGTCGTCAGTCGACACATGGAGCATCCAACTATTATTCATTTGAAGGCAGCAAAGAGGATTCTTCGCTATATCAAAGGTACGACAAACTTTGGCTTGTACTACTCTGTTTCTAACGATTACAAGCTTATCGGATATAGCGATAGGGACTGGGGTGGAGATATAGATGATCGAAAAAGCACAAGTGGCTTCGTGTTCTACATTGGAGACACAGCCTTCACGTGGATGTCGAAGAAACAACCGATTGTCACTCTTTCTACTTGCGAGGTGGAGTACGTAGCTGCCACTTCATGTGTCTGTCACGCAATTTGGCTACGAAACTTATTGAAGGAGTTGAGTTTTCCACAAGAGGAGTCGACCAAGATCTTCGTGGACAACAAGTCAGCAATAGCCTTGGCGAAGAACCCAGTCTTCCATGATCGGAGTAAGCACATTGACACATGTTATCACTACATTAGAGAGTGTGTTACCCAAAAGGAGGTGCAATTAGAGTACGTGAAGACCCATGACCAAGTAGCCGATATCTTCACCAAGGCCCTCAAGCGCGAAGACTTTGTCAAGTTAAGAACTTTACTTGGAGTAGCAAAATCAAGTTTAAGAGGGGGTGTTGAATAATTAAACTTGATTTTGGGTTATAGTATTTGGGCCTAATTATTTCTAATTGTAGTTTGGGCTTTTAGTATTTTGGGCCCATTTTAGTTGTCATCTTTCTAGAATACTCTTGATGTGTGTAGAGTCTTTAGGTGTAAGAAATTCTAGAATAATCTTTTATTTTCCTAAAGTGTCATTAATTAGGAGAATTCTCTAGAAAATGTTGTATCTAGAGATTTCCATAGACTAGTATAAATAGGGATGTAATCCTACAGTTTTGCATCAAGCCAAATAAAAAAGTTCTCCTTTCTACAAAGATATTTCCTACCTCTCTACTTTATACCCAAGCATCCAAATTTCTAAACCTCTTCCCTAAACACCCAAAATATCTAAACACTTTCTCCACATACCCAAAACTTCCTTCCAACACTTGGTTTGCTTGTTTTTGGCCGTGTGGTTCTTTTGGCTGGGAATTCTGAAAGGTGGTAGTGGTGTTGTTTAGTGTCTTGTGATAGTAAATCTGAGCCTCGGGGAATTATTTTGAGTTAATGCTCGGTTTGATTTTTGGTTGGTTATGAAACTGAGAATTGATTTGGAAGTGGTTTTGAAGTTTGGTTATTTTAGTTTCGGGATTTGAGAATTGAAATTGAAATTGGTGAAATGTGATTGAGATGTGGCTAGTGGGCTCGGTTTTTGTTAGTTGATTCTAAGATTGGAATGTGGTTTGTTTTTGGGTTCTAGGTTCGAATCGGGAGTTGAATTTTGGGAATTGACTCGATGTTTAATTTCGAATTTCACAGCTCAGTCACGGATTAGAGGGAATTGAGCGAGAATCGGCGGAACTGAACACGTCGAAGCCGAAAAAATAGAAATTAAAAAAAAAGATTTGTAAAGCTCAATCTCACTCGTGAGTCGTTTATCGCTTTATAGCGTTAGACTCGAGTTATGTTTTTAGTAATTCGAGTTTGTATTCAAGGATTATTAATTTATTTAAGAATGTTCGAGAATTTAATTTATGGTTAATTAATTCAGAATTCTCGGTTTGTATGATTTTTCGGATTATTCATTTAATTTATTTAAGACTCGTTAAATAATGATTTGGATTTTATTTCGTACTCGTTCTCTGGTACGAACTCGCACGAGTCTTGAATAAGTTTAAATTCTGAAAAGCCGAGAAATAAGTGAATTAAATTCTCGAACCTCTGAACCGAGAAATAAGCAAATTAAATTCTCGAACCTCTGAACCGACTCGCAGTGAATCCCGATAACGAACCTTAAGCTCGTCAGTTTCTCTCGAATCATTATCTGATGAGATTTCAACTTCAGGTTTTAGTTTCGTGATGCTTCAGGATGTGTTAAACGCTTCAGGATGTAGAACTTCACTCGGCGCATGGCCGCCCTTTGCCCTTCCCTCGGCCAATGGTCGGCCCTGGACCTTCCCTCGGCCAATGGCTTCCAAATCGGATGCTCTTCGCTCCACCTCGATGAGCAGAGAAGAATGATGAGCGTTCTCCTCCGCCAGAGAATCACGCTCGTGCTCTGGCCGAACATGCGCCACTTCGCTCGAAGCAAGCTGGCTTTGGGATGTCTCCATGGCATCTGAGTGAGCATCCAACTGACGTCGCAGGTCGACGACTCGGTTCGGAAAATTTCTGTCGACCAGGATGCCACCTCACAAGATTGGCGCTCTTCAGTTAGCTCTCTCGCCATCTTGGCCACCGACATCTGAGCTCCGTCGCATCAATCCTGAGCAATCTATAGCTCTACCTTGGTCTCTCAAAGCTGGTCCCGAAGAGTCTCAAGTTCCTCTCCCGGGTGTGAACCTCGATCGAACTAGGCCAGCCTAGACTTCGCAAGGGCGAGCTCCTCTTGAGCAATCCCCAAGCGTCGGATGAAGTCGTGCAGAATCCTATCACTTCGCACAACCCTCATATATGCCTGCGGTGACAAACAAAAGCAAGGATTAAAAACAAATCTACGCTTACAAGAGAATAAATAGAGGTACTGACCCTCTGAGGGTCGGTAACCCCCTCATGGAAGAAGGCAATGTCGCTCTTTGACACCACGCCGTTCCACCAAGATAAGGGGAACTCCTCAAGATGCCGAAAGCAATTGACTCGGGACTTCCTCGACTCCAGTTCCACCGCGGAGTTCACCTTTTTAGACTCGGAACGCTCATCGGAAGACACTGAGGCTCTAGCCCTCTTCAGCGAGGCACGGGCTCTTGCTCAACAGGGCAGGCAGCCTTGACATGATCTTCTCTCGCCCTTCGGTCGGCAACCCTGAAACAGATCTCTGCCATCCTCTCAGGGTTCCGGGAAGCGGAAGCCAGTCTCCTAGCCCTCCTCTTAGCAGCTACACCAACTAAACAACAAAGGTCAGGGTTCAGTTAATAATGAAATCTTAGATCACGAAATTACCTCGAGAAGCGGGGATGCTTGGCTGATCTTTGGGACTAGGCGCCCTGCCTGCCCAGTGCGCCTGCTTGGTGCCCGGGACAAAGGGCGGGAACCAGCAAGTTAGAGCCATCAACTCGGGAGAATGGAACCACTCAAGAGCCTTGCGAACCTCCGACATCTCTGATATCTCCTTCACAAAGGGAAGCTTTATCGCCCCCTCGTCCGCCGAAAAGTCTGCCAGGAGACAGAAGCAGATGGGCGCTTCACCGAAAGCGTCTGTCGAGACCCACACCCACGCCATGTGACTAGGTGGGTCGTTGTCGTCGATCAACCTCACGTCACCCCGAGCGCGGGCCATGTGGAAGCTCGGCTGCCCCGGCGCCGGGAATACGATGACCAGACTACAAAAATCATCCACGGTCATAGCACGCTATATTTGGCAGTGCCACTTCATAAAGCTCGTAGCCAACAGGCGATAAAATGCCAGGCTTATCTGGCAGGCATGGACCCCTAGTCGGGTCAAAATCCGCTGAACGATTGGTGGAAATGGGAGACGGAACCCACAAGTAAGGCTCCCAATCGTGACGGCCGCGAACCCATTCCTCGGGCGGGATGGCTAGTCCTTGGGGGCAGGCCTAAGCAGCCCCACTAAGGAAGGAATGTTGTACATCTCCCGAAGTGTGCTAAAGATTCGGGTGGTAGACGTGCTCGTAGCATCAACCCCTTGCAGTCTAAGCCCTCGGGGGCAACAGAATCGCCCACTCCGTACAACCGGTTCCTCTCCAAGGATTTTTCGAAAGAATAGCCCGAAGACTCCGCGGACACAAAGGCCGCCTTGGCCGTCTCCAGTACTTTCCCACTACGCTCTACCTTCCCCATCGCAGGGGAAGCCTCCAGGTCCTCTCTAGACCCTCTGAGTCCGCTCCTAGGGTGTCATCGGAGTGAATCTCATCCAAGAACGATTCGGACAGAATTATCGCAAGTTCGGCACCTGAGGCCTCTAAGTCAGATGCCCGGGGAAGCCCTGCGCATTTGGTCGCCTCATCTCGCCATTTGAGCGAAGGGGCGTCAAAGGACGCCTCGCGGGAGACCAAATTTATCACCGGACATGACCAGCACGGGTCTTGAGACCCCTCGCCCTCCCCTTCGGGGCTGCACCTAGTAGATGGGCCGCTCCCGGGCTACGCCAGCTCGGCTACTGCCACAGCATTAGTCTCCAACTTCACGAGCCATTGATTGGCCATGCGAGAATCGTCCTCGACATATATCGGAATCCAGTCGAGTTCCTCAAAGAGACACTTGGCCGTCCTCCCAGAATTCTAGGAAAGGCAGGAAAGGTCGACCTCGGGACCATCGACTTGGAAAAAGAATTCACACCCCATCAAAGGATGCAAGAAGTAGGAAAGGCCGAAAATTTTTGACTCAAAAAAGAATTTTTTTTTAATCCTTAAGACTGCCATGTGTGAAGAAAAGGGGGATAAGACTCTCCTATTTATAAGAGAGGAAGGAGTAGGAACCCTATTCTACACCCCCCCCCCCCCCCCCCCCCCCCCCCCCCCGTGCGCGCGCGCGACAGGCCTAGCCCGTACGCCGGCCTCGCACGCGTCCTGGCCCGCCGGCATCATGCCGCGCGCGAGCCCTGCGGTCCGGCCGGTCGGCCAGGACCCAGTCTGGTCCCCTTTGGTTCGGTTCAAAAAAAAAATCAAGAGGGGCAAAAAGACCTCAGTGCCCTCTAGGATTAAAGTTTACCACTTGTTGTCGCACGAAAATGAACAACTATTTAAAACCTCGGGCGGTTCGATCCAAGGCCGGACCAAGTGATCGCACCCGGGCCAAGAGTGGGAACTCGATAGTCTCGAGCTAGGGTTCTCACCGGTCAACCCGCCTCTCGGGAGAGGTAGGGGGTGAGGAGGAGGAGTGACCGTGCCTTGGTTGTCGGCTGCCTACGTACCCGTGCGTGGGATCAGGTCAGAACGTAGTTCAAGCGTGTAGGACGCTGTGTGAGGCGCGGAGCCTTGGTGGAGAAGCGTGCTCGACGAAGGAGACGGGGCTCGAGGAGTCCTCGGCGGCGTCTCAGGACTTCGGAGATCGCGTATGCGAGAGAGAATGTGTGTTTTCTCTCTTTTGGAGACGTGGGAGACTCTAAGTCAAGAGTTCCTTATTGTGGCGGAGATTCCGGACGCGTAGGCGATTCCTAGTCGGAAATGCCGGACGCGTAGGCGATTTCTTGTCAGAAATGGCGGACGCGTCTAGGGGGCTAGACGCGTAGGCGATTTTCAGTAGAAAACCGTTAGAGCACTCGTGGGCTCAAGATTAATCGCTCGATCAAGAGAGGCGGCACTCGGGAGTCCCCGGAAAGCGCTTCAGAATCTCCGAGAGCGAGAAATCGTGGAGAATCCGCTTCAGGCTAAGGATGGCATCTAGAGAAGCGGAGAGAAGTCTCAAGTTCCTTGAGAAAGAATGGGATGGCTTTCCCCTCAATGGGAGGGGGTATTTATAGGTGTTTGGGGGCCTTAGAAGGCTTCTTTTTCGTCCATGTGGGACTAGGAACGCATGTGGCATTAATTGGAGGCGCACGGCGCACAAATGGCGCACAACGCGAGGCGCGCGGCGCAGGGGGCGCGGCGCGCGGGTCATCTAGCGCGGCGCGCGGGTCTTTGGACGCGGCGCAGGATGCGCGGCGCATGGAGCGCGCGGCGCGGGCGCGTCTTGGCGCGGCGCGCGGTCTGCCTGGCGCGGCGCGCGGCCTGTCTGGCGCGGCGCGCGGCCTGTCTGGCGCGGCGCGCAGGCTGCTGTGCTTGGTTGGCCGGCGCGGCTGTGCGCGCGGTGCACGGCCCGTTTCGTCGGGCTCTTGCGAGCCTTTGAATACCATTCTTGCCACATGAAATATGAAGGTTTCCATTTGACGAGAGTGACTCGACTCGAGGAGCAAAGCTCGACTCGAGGAGACTGACTCAAGGCTCAACTCGAGGAGCGAAGCTCGACTCGAGGAGACTGACTCAAGGCTCAACCCAAAGAGCGAAGCTCAACTCGGGGAGCCGACTCAAGTCTCAACTCGAGGGGCTAGGCTCGACTCAAAGAGTCAAGAGTTTGGGCGAAGGCTTGAAGACTTGCCGCTCTTCAGGACCTCCGGCCTGACCATCGGCCCTTTGAGCGACGTGCCTTCTTGGCGTCTCGGGCTTTCCGAAAACGACCGACAACATTAGCCCCCCAAGTTCATTGCTCGGGAGGCCCCGGGCGGTGAACTTTTAGTTGTTTTCGCCGGGTGTTTGAGGAAAATATGCTTCCCAGGGCTCCAGTGTTGCGAAGCCTTTGTGATTATAAAGAATACTCTCACAATTGTAAGTGCTCTTTCTCGCTTTTCCATCTTTGTCGACACGAGTGTGTGATCGACACGTGGAGGAGGATCCAAGCGGATAGGAGACGTAGCTCGACGTGGGCGAGGCAAACGCGTTGGCGTCCGCCGCTCTAGCCTCGGAGCAATGGGGATATGCGTGCACAAGTAGGGCGTGCATTTATGTAGAGGCGTGCCGGCGTGTCGCGGCTTATTGATCTTTGGGCGAGGTCATGCCCAAGTCTATCTTCGATGGCGTTTTGTTTGATGATATCATCAACCCGGAGTCCATGGGACTCGACGGTGACTAGCAGGGTGACGATTGTGTAATCGTGACCTATTAGGGGAAGATCATGGCTTCCGTCTCGGCCAGCTTGGAAGGCGACTGCACTTTTGCATTTTGCAAAGGCGTGCTCATTCCGAGGTCTCGAAGACGGAGGTTGATGCTGCGGGCTGATGCTTCGAGAAGACGGAGCGGCACCTGGCGGAAGGCTCTGCCGCACCGGAGGGCTTCGACTGCTCGGGGATAAACGCTAAAAGTTTGACCACGCATCAAGCATAAGTCGGCCTCACGGGGCATCCGCCATTCCCGCCTTGGTGACGCTTCTTCGTCTGCGTTCGGAAGATCGGCCCTTATTCCCCAGGCGCGAGCGCGGGTCTCTACCTTGGCTGACCTGTTCTTCAGGTCGCTCCAGGCGTTTGTTCGAGGAGTGGGACTCGACTTGAGGAGACTGACTCAAGGCTCGATTCGAGGAGCGAAGCTCGACTCGAGGAGACTGACTCAAGGCTCGACTCGAGGAGCGAAGCTCGACTTGAGGAGACTGAATCAAGTCTCAACTCAAGGAGCGAAGCTCAACTCGGGGAGCCGACTCGAGTCTCAACTCGAGGGGCTAGGCTCGACTCGGGGAGCCGACTCAAGTCTCAACTCGAGGGGCTAGACTCGACTCAAGGAGACTGGCTGGACATTAAGGAATATGACTCTACTCAAGGAGCGATGCTCGACTCGAGGTGTATGACTCAATTCGAGGAGCAAGACTCAACTCCGGGAGAATGACTTGATGAGAGGGGTGATGCTCGACTCGAGGGGGATGACTCGAGGAGAGTGACTCGACTCGAGGAGCATGGCTCGACTCGAGGAGGGCGTGACTCGACTTGAGGAGGATGTCCTGACTCGAGGAGCAAGGCTCGATTCAAGGAGAGCGACTCGACTCGGGGAGCGAGGCTCGACTAAAGGGGAATGACTCGACTCGAGGAGCGAAGCTTGACTCGAGGAGAATGACTCGACTCGAGGAGCGAAGTTCGACTCGAGGAGAATGGTGCAATTTTGAGGAGCAAGGCTCGACTCGAGGAGAATGACTCGATTTGGGGAGCGAGGCTCGACTAAAGGGGAATGACTCGACTCGAGGAGCGAAGCTTGACTCGAGGAGAATGACTCGACTCGAGGAGCGGAGCTCGACTCGAGGAGAATGGCTCAACTCGAGGAGCGAAGTTCGACTCGAGGAGAATGGTTCGATTTGAGGAGCAAGGCTCGACTCGAGGAGAGTGACTCGACTCGGGGAGCGAGGCTCGACTAAAGGGGAATGACTCGACTCGAGGAGCGAAGCTTGACTCGAGGAGAATGACTCGACTCGAGGAGCGAAGTTCGACTCGAGGAGAATGGTGCGATTTTGAGGAGCAAGGCTCGACTCGAGGAGAGTGACTTGACTCGAGGAGCATGACTCGACTCGAGGAGCGAAGTCTTAGCTAGTTCAGGCTGAGCGAGGTTCTTGCTCAGAGGCGGGGCTCGCGAGTTTTTGCGAGCAGCTTCAATTAACTCGCATGGAACGGGGATTCTCCCACGGTGATCGTGTTTAGTTGGCGATGGCGAAGATGGCATGAACTGCGCCTCGTACGGCGGTTCAGGTGCGTTGCGATTTAGTCATCATATGCAACACCTCGTGGCGACTCAGAGCGCGTTGCGAGAGACGGTTTTGTGCGTCGTTTAGGTGTCTTAGGCTGCGCAATGTAGGCGTCTTAGGTTGCGCCATGTAGGCGTCTTACGTGCGCCATGTAGGCGTCTTAAGTTGCGCCATGTAGGCGTCTTACGGGCTGCGCCTTTACGCGTCTTACGTGCGCCATGTAGGCGTCTTAGGTTGCGCCATGTAGGCGTCTTAGGTTGCGCCATGCAGGCGTCTTACAGGCTGCGCCTTTACGCGTCTTACGTGCGCCATGTAGGCGTCTTAGGTTGCGCCATGTAGGCGTCTTACGGGCTGCGCCTTTACGCGTCTTACGTGCGCCATGTAGGCGTCTTTGGTGCGTCGCGAGGGACGGCTTTAGCCTGCATCTCGGGGATGTCTCTTGGGCGCGCCGCGGAGGCGTCTTTAGCCTGCATCTCGGGGATGTCTCTTGGGCGCGCCGCTGGGGCGTCTTTAGCCTGCATCTCGGGGATGTCTCTTGGGCGCGCCACGGGGGCGTCTTTAGCCTGCATCGCGGGGATGTCTCTTGGGCGCGCCGCGGGGGCGTCTTTAGCCTGCATCTCGGGGATGTCTCTTGGGCGCGCTGCGGGGGCGTCTTTAGTCTGCATCTCGGGGATGTCTCTTGGGCGCGCCGCGGGGGCGTCTTTAGCCTGCATCTCGGGGATGGCTTATGGCGCGCCACGAAGGCGTCTTTAGCCTGCATCTCGGGGATGTCTCTTGGGCGCGCCGCGGGGGCGTCTTTAGCCTGCATCTCGGGGATGTCTCGTGGGCGCGCCGCGGGGGCGTCTTTAGCCTGCATCTCGGGGATGTCTCGTGGGCGCGCCGCGGGGGCGTCTTTAGCCTGCATCTCGGGGATGTCTCGTGGGCGCGCCGCGGGGGCGTCTTTCGTGCACGCTTGTTCCCGTTTTATGTTCGGGTGTTTTGTTTGGATGGAGCGTGCTTTCTTTTTGCGGAGCGTACTTTCTAGAGGATTTTTAGTGTACATACCATTGCCTATAGCACTAGCCCCCCGAGTTCTGGGTTTACAAGTGTAATCTTGATGATTAAAAATCTTTGATAAAGTGGATTTTAAAAGAAAAACATCGAACTTTATTAACATTGCAAAAAATTTGAAATCCTAAAACGTTGGCTCGTAGGCCTTATTGTTTAGAAAGCAAATAAATAAATGGGGGGAGCGCTGGCTAGTGGTAGTACTCTCTTCAAGTGTTCCGCATTCCACAGGCGATAGATCGGTGTCTCGTCCATGTATGACCTGGTAGACTGTGTGGGGTCCCTGATGAGGACGCCGTTACCTTGCACTTAGGTGTCATGTAGGTGTCTTTATGGACTTTGCGGAGGACCTTGGTCGACTCGACGCTATCTCTGAGCTGGGAGATTGTGTTAACCGTCTTTCTAGCAGTTTTTCAATCGATTCCCTGGATGTAGCATATTCTGGCTTGGGATTGATCTCCAGCCATGATGCCGATTCCATCCTCGGTAGGGAACTTCACCAGTAGGTGGTATGTAGAAGTAATAGCCCTTAGTCGGTTCAGCGTGGGTCGCCCAATGATGACATTATATGGCGACTCCTGATCAACCACTAGGAATGGGATCAGGTGAACGACTTCAATGCCTCCGGGAGTTCCGAAGGTGACCGGCAGATCGATGACGCCTTTAGTCATGACTCTCTTCCCAGTGAACCCGAATAGAGGCGTTTGGGTCGGAGTTGGGCGTAGCCCCCCGAGCTTCATGCGCTCTAGGGTGGACTTGAAAATTATGTCGGCAGCACTGCCGTTGTCGATGAGAACTCTTTTCACCAAGTTATTAGCTACTTGGGCTTTGAGCACAATTGCGTCATTGTGCGGATGCACAACTCGCTTGGCCTCTTTGTTGGTGAAATGCATCGTCTCGTGAGGCACGGACGGAGGTTCTTCGTGCGTAAAGTTTAAGGCTCGATTCGAGGAGCGAAGCCCGATTCGAGGAGAGTGACTCGTCTCGAGAAGCATGGCTCGACCCGAGGAGAACGACTCGACTCGAGGAGCGAGGCTCAACTCGAGGAGAATGACTCGACTCGAGGGGCAAAGCTCGACTCGAAGAGAATGACTCGTCTCGAGGAGCAAGGCTCGACTCGTGGAGAATGACTTGACTCGAGGAGCGATGCTCGACTCGAGGAGAATGACTCGACTCGAGGAGCGATGCTCGACTCGAGGAGAATGACTCGACTCGAGGAGCAAGGCTCGACTCGAGGAGGATGACTCGACTCGAGGAGCGATGCTCGACTCGAGGAGAATGACTCGACTCGAGGAGCAAGGCTCGACTCAAGGAGAATGACTTATCTCGAGGAGCGAAGCTCGACTCGAGGAGAATGACTCGACTCGAGGAGCGATGCTCGACTCGAGGAGTGTGACTCGTCTCGAAGAGCAAGGCTTGACTCGAGGAGAATGACTCGTCTCGAGGAGCGATGCTCGACTCGAGGAGAATGACTCGACTCGAGGAGCAAGGCTCGACTCGAGGAGAATGACTTGACCCGAGGAGCGATGCTCGACTCGAGGAGAATGACTCGACTCGAGGAGCAAGGCTTGACTCGAGGAGGATGACTCATCTCGAGGAGCGAAGCTCGACTCGAGAAGAATGACTCGTCTCGAGGAGCAAGGCTCGACTCGAGGAGTGTGACTCGTCTCGAAGAGCAAGGCTCAACTCGAGGAGTATGACTCGACTCGAGGAGCGATGCTCGACTCGACCTTGCAGCCAGTCAGTTGTGATATCTCGCGTTCTTCGCCTTTAGTTGGCGGATACTCTCCTCCAGCTCCATGATGCAGTTGTCCCTGCTATCAGGAGATAGAGATGGTGAGCGGGTCGAGCTCTCTTCGTGGAGCGACTTTTCGTCACCATGCGCTTGGGAGCGCAAGAAGTATTTCTTGGTCCCGGTGACGTTTTCGGGGTTGTTCACGCCCTCAGAACGTACGGGTGGTTGAGTACTCATATTTTCTCAAGTTCGAGAAAGTTGAGTTTGTAGAAGAAAAGAAGAAGATGAACAGAAGGGATTTCGGGCTGAACAGATCAGGAAGTCCCCTCCTTCTAGCGCCAAAATGTTGTCGCACGAAAATGAACAACTATTTAAAACCTCGGGCGGTTCGATCCAAGGCCGGACCAAGTGATCGCACCCGGGCCAAGAGTGGGAACTCGATAGTCTCGAGCTAGGGTTCTCTCCGGTCAACCCGCCTCTCGGGAGAGGTAGGGGGTGAGGAGGAGGAGTGACCGTGCCTTGGTTGTCGGCTGCCTACGTACCCGTGCGTGGGATCAGGTCAGAACGTAGTTCAAGCGTGTAGGACGCTGTGTGAGGCGCGGAGCCTTGGTGGAGAAGCGTGCTCGACGAAGGAGACGGGGCTCGAGGAGTCCTCGGCGGCGTCTCAGGACTTCGGAGATCGCGTATGCGAGAGAGAATGTGTGTTTTCTCTCTTTTGGAGACGTGGGAGACTCTAAGTCAAGAGTTCCTTATTGTGGCGGAGATTCCGGACGCGTAGGCGATTCCTAGTCGGAAATGCCGGACGCGTAGGCGATTTCTTGTCAGAAACGGCGGACGCGTCTAGGGGGCTAGACGCGTAGGCGATTTTCAGTAGAAAACCGTTAGAGCACTCGTGGGCTCAAGATTAATCGCTCGATCAAGAGAGGCGGCACTCGGGAGTCCCCGGAAAGCGCTTCAGAATCTCCGAGAGCGAGAAATCGTGGAGAATTCGCTTCAGGCCAAGGATGGCATCTAGAGAAGCGGAGAGAAGTCTCAAGTTCCTTGAGAAAGAATGGGATGGCTTTCCCCTCAATGGGAGGGGGTATTTATAGGTGTTTGGGGGCATCTAGGAACGCATGTGGCATTAATTGGAGGTGCACGGCGCACAAAGAGCGGCGCACAACGCGCGGCGCGCGGGTCATCTAGCGCGGCGCGCGGGTCTTTGGACGCGGCGCAGGATGCGCGGCGCATGGAGCGCGCGGCGCGGGCGCGTCTTGGCGCGGCGCGCGGTCTGCCTGGCGCGGCGCGCGGCCTGTCTGGCGCGGCGCGCAGGCTGCTGTGCTTGGTTGGCCGGCGCGGCTGTGCGCGCGGCGCACGGCCCGTTTCGTCGGGCTCTTGCGAGCCTTTGAATACCATTCTTGCCACATGAAATATGAAGGTTTCCATTTGACGAGAGTGACTCGACTCGAGGAGCAAAGCTCGACTCGAGGAGACTGACTCAAGGCTCAACTCGAGGAGCGAAGCTCGACTCGAGGAGACTGACTCAAGGCTCAACCCAAGGAGCGAAGCTCAACTCGGGGAGCCGACTCAAGTCTCAACTCGAGGGGCTAGGCTCGACTCAAAGAATCAAGAGTTTGGGCGAAGGCTTGAAGACTTGCCGCTCTTCAGGACCTCCGGCCTGACCATCGGCCCTTTGAGCGACGTGCCTTCTTGGCGTCTCGGGTTTTCCGAAAATGACCGACAACACCACTCACGACTCGCGATTCATAAACTTGGGGGACTAATGTTACCGATCGTTTTTGGGAAACCGGAAAACAAAAACATTTTACGCCGGTCGGACCACCCAACGGGCACCGACCCGTGCACGCACCGGGCCCGTGCACACCTAGCACTCCCGGCCCACCGGGCCCGTGCGCGCCCTAGCATCCTCGACCCACTGGGCCCGCGCGTGCCCAGCACCTTGCCCGCGCGTGCCCTCCAGTGCGCGCCCCGCTCATTCTTGTGCGCGCCGTCCGGTGGGCCTCAAGGGGGCCGGCCCAAGGCCTCCTCCATGCCTATAAATACTCTCGTCATTTCCACTTGAGGGGGATCTTGACCTTGAGTCTTTTTGAGAACTTGAAGAGCTCTCTTTTTTCTCATCTCTCATCAGGGTCTTGTGACATTCCAAGAGCGCGCTCTCCTCCTCTCCCGGCTCAGCTCAGAAATCCAAGAACCCCCCTCGACGATAGGGACGCGTTCCCACTCTATGACTTGAGTCTTCACAGCACACAAGCTACGCCCCCGCTTTTTGGCCCTTGAGTTAGAACTCTGAACTATGAGTTAAGCGACCCCTCTAAAGTCATCACTAGAAGCTACGAGCCAGGTTCTTCTCTAAAGCCTGGGATTCTCAACCTCCGAGCGCAAGATAGCCCCCACACTCACATTGAACTACGTTTTGACATGATCCCGGATGACGGGTACGTAGGCAGCCAACCCTTGGCACGGTCACGCCCTCCAAAACAAATCTCAGGGCCTGGAGGGTGTTGTCAATGGTGCCCACAAGAAGAGTTGTAATCTTTATATTATACATTTGATGTAATAAAGTCTCATGAAGACTCTTGCTTGTAATTGCTTATTCATTAATAAAAGTTGAAACATTCATTCATTCTTCCGTGACTGTTTGAAGCTTTATGATAAAACATTAGTATTTAGTCCATAAACAAACCAAACAACTTACGAAGAGACAAATGTAGATTTGCATGAACAAACTCTTCGTAGTTTGCTTAAAACGATATATTCGCAATCTTAGGGTCAAAGGACTATTGACCTCAGTATGATTGTTAGAAGAATCTATGATGTCTGGTTATGAGGCATTGAGATTTGGAAACTCTATAGTTCTTATAGGTATCTTCCGAAGGTACTGAATTGACCAGTGCACTTCTAGAGACAAGATAAGAACAAACCATTTAACCTCTTATGTCTCGAAGTCATTACGTATGAATTGCATCGTGCTTACCTTAATCCTGAAATGAGACATGTCATTTCACACCTTAGTATTCTCATTTGAGAAAGTCAAAGTTCGGACTCACTATGTGATTCCGAACAAGGCCTATTGGTGAAGTACTAAGTTGTGAGAATGTTATGAGTAACTTTGTGAAGTTCTCATAGATATGGAATTCATGTACAAGATTGCTGAAATGCAATGTATATCACCTCATGCTTTGTTCCTTGGAGTGTGAATAAATGAACTGGCCAGTGTCCAAATTGAGTCTTGACTCTTTTGGATGAAACAAGGTGACTTGTTAGCTCCTCGTCAATACATTGTTTCTAACTTATTCACAAGCGACAAAGGAGTTGAGGAAATAACAACTGATGATATTCATGAAGGGTAAACACTGATAATATTCTGTGGATCCGCTCATTACAATTAGGTTGAATTCTTGAGTAGAAACTAAATTCATTTGAACCGAGAGATTTTCATTGTCAACTCTTTAGTGGAGTCAGTTGACATTAAGCTAAACTTGGAAAATGTTTGTGAACTTTTGAGTCCAAGTAGTTAGCTAAAGCTTTGTTCATTTGGATCCATGAGGTCACTATCATGAATCGCATCGATTAGGAATAGTTAAACTGGAAGCTAAGTCAAAACAAGAACGAAAATTGTCAAAAGGGTATTTTTGTCTTTTGAGACATGGCATGAAATGAATGTCAATAAATTTTTTGACAAGGTCATTTGATGACTTAATAATACTCGGCCATGACTTGATCATTGGGCCTTGTGAATTAATTTCATTTCATAAGAATTTTAATGAAAATTCTTAATGGGCCTTTTTCATGTTGTCATGAACAAATAGAAAAACTTATAGAAGGCCTTTCTAGAGTGTAATAGGCGCCCACTACCCAAAGAGAAAGGGAGATTATTTTGTGCATAAATTTATGTAGATACTTGCCAAAAGAAAAAGAGGAAACAAATTTCCTCTATGAGGAAAGTAGAATTTCGGCCAAGAGAGAGTCAAAGGCAAGGCATGGAATAAAAGAGGAAACTAATCCCTTGGGGATGTGCATGAGATAGGCGCCCATTTTGGAGAATTGGTCAATAAGGGATTGCTCATAAAGGCTTGGAAAATAAGAGGAAACTACTTCTTTCCAAGGCCAACCCTTCTCCTATAAATAGGACACTCATTCCTCTTATTCTATTCATTCCAAAGTTTTAGAGATTGAGAGCTTCTCTCTCTATACTTGGCCGATCCTCTCTCTCTCTCTCTTCAATTTCGTTTTATTGTTTTGGCACCTAGGTCCTCATTTGACCTAGAGTTTAGCTCTGCGACTTCAAGACTCGTTCTTAAGTCGTAGTGTTTAAAAGTGCCCACTCACTGATTCCTTTCATTTCGAGTGATTTAGTGATAGAAACTTTCGTGGTTGCTCGAGGTGCCGAGGAAAGAAAGAGAGACGTGCTGCGAGGGAGACGAGCGTTGCAACTTTCCAAAAGCTTCTCAAAGTTCAAGCTTCAAGAAAGGTTAGTAAACTTCTATGCTCATAATAGTTTTATTTACATGTGCTTGCACTTTGTCTAGGTTAGTAAAAACTGTTTTTACTTGTAAAAGAAAATTTTTAAAATTCCGCCGGTTAACGAAGCGTTAAACTATTTCTTAAACCCTAGATCAATTCCAACAGAGGGTTCAACTCGGCCTTTGAGTTCACATTTTTTATCCGGGTGCGATCACTTGGTCCGGCCTTGGAGCGAACCGCCTAAGATTTTTAATCGTTGTTCATTTTCGTGTGACAACATTAGAACTCTGAGCTACGAGTTAAGCGACCACTCTAATGTTGTCAATGGTGCCCACAAGAAGAGTTGTAATCTTTATTTTGTACATTTGATGTAATAAAGTCTCATGAAGACTCTTGCTTGTAATTGCCTATTCATTCATTAATAAAGTTGAAACGTTCATTCATTCTCTCTTTGTTTGAAGCTTTATGATAAAACCTTAGTCTTTTAGTCCATAAACAAACTAAACAACTTACGAAGAGACAAATGTAGATTTGCATGAACAAACTCTTCGTAGTTTGCTTAAAACGATATATTCGCAATCTTAGGGTCAAAGGACTATTGACCTCAGTATGATTGTTAGAAGAATCTATGATGTCTGGTTATGAGGCATTGAGAGTTGGAGACTCTATAGTTCTTCTAGGTATCTTCCGAAGGTACTGAATTGACCAGTGCACTTCTAGAGACAAGATAAGAAAAAACCATTTAACCTCTTATGTCTCGAAGTCACTATGTATGAATTGCATCATGCTTACCTTAATCCTGAAATGAGACATGCCATTTCACACCTTAGTATTCTCATTTGAGAAAGTCAGAGTTCGGACTCACTATGTGATTCCGAACAGGGCCTATTGGTGAAGTATTAAGTTGTGAAAATGTCATGAGTAACTTTGTGAAGTTCTCATAGATATGGAATTCATGTACAAGATTGCTGAAATGCAATGTATGTCACCTCATGCTTTGTTCCTTGGAGTGTGAATAAATGAACTGGCCAGTGTCCAAATTGAGTCCTGAATCTTTTGGATGAAACAATGTGACTTGTTAGCTCCTCGTCAATACATTGTTTCTAACTTATTCACAAGCGACAAAGGAGTTGAGGAAATAACTGGTAGAAGGGTAAAATGGTAATTTAGTAAATCCCGACTAGCTGATGACATTCATGAAGGGTAGCATAGATAATATTCAGTGGATCCGCTCATTATAATTAGGTCGAATTCTTGAGTAGAAAACAAATTCATTTGAACCGAGAGATTTTCAGTGTCAGCTCTTTAGTGGAGTCAGTTGGCATTAAGCTAAACTTGGAAAAGGTTTGTGAACTTTTGAGTCCAAGTGTTTAGCTCAAGCTTTGTTCATTTGGGTCCATGAGGTCACTGTCACGAATCACATCGATAGGAATAGTTAAACTGGAAGCTAAGTCAAAACAAGAACGAAAATAGTTAAAAGGGTATTTTTGTCTTTTGAGACAAAGGATGAAATGAATGTCAATAAATTTTTTGACAAGTTCATTTGATGACTTAATGTCACTCGGCCATGACTTGATCATTGGGCCTTGTGGATTAATTTCATTTCATAAGAATTTTATTAAAAATTCTTAATGGGCCTTTTTCATGTTGTCATGAATAAATGGAAAAGCTTCTAGAAGCCTTTTCTAGACAATATGGGCGCCTACCCTATAGAGAAATAGGAGAGATTATTTTGTGCATAAATGTATCAAGATACTTGCCAAAAGAAAAAGAGGAAACAAATTTCCTCTAGAAGGAAAGCATAACTTCGGCCAAGAGAGAGTCAAAGCAAGGCTTTGAACAAAATAGGAAACAAATCCAAGGCTTATTGAAGCCTATGTTGGCCGAGCATCTCAAGTGGGAAAAGAGGTAATTGGCTCATGAATATGTGATATTCTATAGAAGAGGAAACTACCTTATTGAAGGTGAGACCTCTCCTATAAATAGGAGCCTCATTTCCTCACATTTCATTCATCCAAGTTTAAGAGATTTGAGAGACTCTCTCTCTAGAACTTGTGGCCGAAAATCCTCTCTCTCTCTAGTTTATTTTCGATTTTTTCTTGTCTTGGCACCTAGGTCCTGACTCGACCTAGTGTTTAGCTCTGCGACTTCAAGACTTGTTCTTAAGTTGTAGTGTTTAAGAATAGTTAAACTGGAAGCTAAGTCAAAACAAGAACGAAAATAGTTAAAAGGGTATTTTTGTCTTTTGAGACAAAGGATGAAATGAATGTCAATAAATTTTTTGACAAGTTCATTTGATGACTTAATGTCATTCGGCCATGACTTGATCATCGGGCCTTGTGGATTAATTTCATTTCATAAGAATTTTATTGAAAATTCTTAATGGGCCTTTTTCATGTTGTCATGAATAAATGGAAAAGCTTCTAGAAGCCTTTTCTAGACAATATGGGCGCCTACCCTATAGAGAAATAGGAGAGATTATTTTGTGCATAAATGTATCAAGATATTTGCCAAAAGAAAAAGAGGAAACAAATTTCCTCTAGAAGGAAAGCATAACTTCGGCGAAGAGAGAGTCAAAGCAAGGCTTGGAACAAAATAGGAAACAAATCCAAGGCTTATTGAAGCCTATGTTGGCCGAGCATCTCAAGTGGGAAAAGAGGTAATTGGCTCATGAAAATGTGATATTCTATAGAAGAGGAAACTACCTTATTGAAGGTGAGACCTGTTGTCCCACGAAAATGAACAACTATTATATACCTCGGGCGGTTTGATCCAAGGCCGGACCAAGTGATCGCACCCGGGCCAAGAGTGTGAACTCGATAGTCTCGAGCTAGGGTTTTCTCCGATCAACCCGCCTCTCGGGAGAGGTAGGGGGTGAGGAGGAGGAGTGACCGTGCCTTGGTTGTCGGCTGCCTACGTACCTGTGCGTGAGATCAGGTCAGAACGTAGTTCAAGCGTGTGAGACACAGAATGAGGCGCAGAGCCTTGGTGGAGAGGCATGCTCGACGAAGGAGACGGGGCGCGAGGAGTCCTCGGCAGCGTCTCAGAACTTCGGAGATCGCGTATGCGAGAGAGAATGTGTGTTTTCTCTCTTTTGGAGACGTGGAAGACTCTAAGTCAAGAGTTCCTTGTTGTGGTGGAGATTCCGGACGCGTAGGCGATTCCTAGTTGGAAATGCCGGACGCGTAGGCGATTTTCAGTCGAAAACCGTTAGAGCACTCGTGGGCTCAAGATTAATCGTTCGATCAAGAGAGGCGGCGCTCGAGAGTCCCCGGAAAGCGCTTCAGAATCTCTGAGAACGAGAAATCGAGGAGAATCTGCTTCAGGCCAAAGATGGCATCTAGAGAAGCAGAGAGAAGTCTCAAGTTCCTTGAGAAAGAATGAGATGGGATTTCCCCTCAATGAGAGAGGGTATTTATAGGTGTTTGGGGGCCTTAGAAGGCTTCTTTTTCGTCCATGTGGGACTAGGAACGCGCGGGCCATCAAGTGGAGGCGCACGGCGCGCGCGGCGCACAACGCGCGGCGCGCGGGTCATCTGGCTCGGCGCGCTGTCTTGATGGCGCGGCGCGCTGCTTGCTGCGCGGCTGGCCGGCGCAGCTTGTTGTGCGCGCGGCGAATGGCTCATCTTGCCGGACTCTTGCGGGCCTTTAGGGGTCTTCGAATACCATTCTTGCCATGCGAAATATGAAGGTTTCCACTTGACGAGAGTGACTCGACTCGAGGAGCGAAGCTCGACTCGAGGAGACTGACTCAAGGCTCGACTCGAGGAGCGAAGCTCGACTCGAGGAGACTGACTCAAGGCTCAACTCGAGGAGCGAAGCTCGACTCGAGGAGACCGAATGAAGTCTCAACTCGAGGAGCGAGGCTCAACTCGGGGAGCCGACTCAAGTCTCGACTCGAGGGGCTAGGCTCGACTCAAGGAGTCAAGAGTTTGGGCGAGGGCTTGAAGACTTGCCGCTCTTTAGGACCTCCGGCCTGAACATCGGCCCTTTGAGCGACGTGCCTTCTTGGCGTCTCGGGTTTTCTGAAAACGACCGACAACATTAGCCCCCCAAGTTCATTGCTCGGGAGGCCTCCGGCGGTGAACTTTTAGTTGTTTCCGCCGGATGTTTGAGGAAAATAGACTTCCCAGAGCTTCACTATCACGAAGCTTTTGTGGTCATAAAGAATATTTTCACAATTGCTAGTGCTCTCTCTCGCTTTTCCGTTTCTCTCGACATGAGTGTGTGATCGACGCGTGGAGGAGGATCCAAGCGGATAGGAGACGTAGCTCGATGTGGGCGAGGCAGACGCGTTTGCGTCCATCGCTCTAGCCCCGGAGCAAAGGGGACATGCGTGGGCAAGCGGGACACGCATTTGTGTAGAGGCGTACCGGCGTGTCGCAGCTTGTTGATCTTGTGGCGAAGTCATGCCCAAGCCTTTCTTCGATGGCATTTTGCTTGATAATATCATCAATCCGGAGTCCATGGGACTCGACAGTGACTAGCAGGGCGACGATTGTGTAATCGTGACTTATTAGGGGAAGATCATGGCTTCCGTCTCGGCCAGCTTGGAAGGCGACTGCACTTTTGCATTTTGCAAAGGCGTGCTCATTCCGAGGTCTCGAAGACGGAGGTTGATGGTGCGGGCTGATGCTTCGAAAAGACGGAGTGGCACATGGCGGAAGGCTCTGCCGCACCGGAGGGCTTCGACTGCTCGGGAATAAACGCTAAAAGTCTGACCACGCATCAAGCATAAGTCGGTCTCACGGGGCATTTGCCATTCCAACTCTGGTGACGCTTCCCCATCTGCATTCGGAAGATCAGCCCGTATTCCCCAGACGCGAGCGCGGGTCTCTACTTTGGCTGACCTGTTCTTTAGGTCACTCCAGGTGTTTGTTTGAGGAGCGGGACTCGACTCGAGGAGACTGACTCAAGGCTCGGTTCGAGGAGCGAAGCTCGACTCGAGGAGACTGACTCAAGGCTCGACTCGAGGAGCGAAGCTCGACTCGAGGAGACTGAATCAAGTCTCAACTCGAGGAGCGAAGCTCAACTCGGGGAGCCGACTAAAGTCTCGACTCGAGAGGCTAGGCTCGACTCAAGGAGATTGGCTGGACTTTAAGGAATATGACTTTACTCGAGGGGCGATGCTCGACTCGAGGAGTATGACTCGATTATAGTGACTCAACTCGAGGAGCAAGGCTCAGCTCGAGGATAATGACTTGACTCAAGCAGCAAGGCTTGACTTAAGGAGAGCGTGCCTCGACTATAGAAGCTTGACTTCAAGGAGAATGACTCGACTCAAGGAGCGAGGCTCGGCTTTGAGGAGAATGACTCGACGCAAGAACCGAAGCTCGACTTCGAGGAGAATGACTCGACTCAAGGAGCGGGGCTCGACTCGAGGAGAATGACTCGACTCAAGGAGCGGAGCTCGACTCGAGGAGAATGACTCGATTCAAGGAGCGAAGCTCGACTCGAGGAGAATGACTCGACTCGAGGAGCGGGGCTCGACTTGAGGAGAATGATTTGACTCGGGGAGCAAGGCTCGACTCGAGGACAGTGATTTGACTCAAGGAGCGAAGCTCGACTTGAGGATGATGACTCGACGCAAGGAGCGAAGCTCGACTTCGAGGAGAATGACTCGACTCAAGGAGCGGGGCTCGACTCGAGGAGAATGACTCGACTCAAGGAGCGAAGCTCGACTCGAGGAGAATGACTCGATTCAAGGAGCGAAGCTCGACTCGAGGAGAATGACTCGACTCGAGGAGCGGGGCTCGACTTGAGGAGAATGATTTGACTCGGGGAGCAAGGCTCGACTCGAGGACAGTGATTTGACTCGAGGAGCGAAGCTCGACTTGAGGACGATGACTCGACTCGAGGAGCGGAGCTCGACTCGAGGAGAATGACTCGACTCGAGGAGAATGACTCGACTCAAGGAGCGAAGCTCGACTCAAGGAGAATGACTCGATTCGAGGAGCGAAGCTCGACTTGAGGAGAATGACTCGACTCAAGGAGTGAAGCTCGACTCGAGGACAGTGATTGGACTCGAGGAGCGAAGCTCGACTTGAGGACGATGACTCGACTCGAGGAGCGGAGCTCGACTCGAGGAGAACGACTCGACTCAAGGAGCGAAGCTCGACTCGAGGAGAATGACTCGACTCAAGGAGCGAGGCTCGACTCAAGGAGAATGACTCGATTCGAGGAGCGAAGCTCGACTTGAGGAGAATGACTCGACTCAAGGAGTGAAGCTCGACTCGAGGACAGTGATTTGACTCGAGGAGCGAAGCTCTACTTGAGGACGATGACTCGACTCGAGGAGCGGAGCTCGACTCGAGGAGAACGACTCGACTCAAGGAGCGAAGCTCGACTCGAGGAGAATGACTCGACTCAAGGAGCGAAGCTCGACTCAAGGAGAATGACTCGATTTAAGGAGCGAAGCTCGACTTGAGGAGAATGACTCGACTCAAGGAGTGAAGCTCGACTCGAGGAGAATGACTCATCTCGAGGAGCAAGGCTCGACTCGAGGACAGTGATTGGACTCGAGGAGCGAAGCTCGACTTGAGGAGTACGACTCGACTCGAAGACCAAGGCTCGACTCGAGGATGATGACTCGACTCAAGGAGCGGAGCTCGACTCGAGGAGGTTTAGGTGCGCCTTGTGGCGGCTTCAAGTGCATTGCGATTTAGTCATCACATGCAACACCTTGTGGTGACTTAGAGCGCGTCGTTAAAGACGGCTCTGTACGTTGTTTTAGGCATCGTAGGCACGTCGTGAGGGATGGCCTAGATGCGGCATGTAGGTCACTTAGGTGCGTCGCGAGGGACGACTTGGTTGCGCCATGTGGGCGTCTTAAGTGCGCCATGTAGGCGTCTTAGGTGCGTCGCGAGGGACGACTTGGGTGTGCCATGTAGGCGTCGTAAGTGTGCCATGTAGGCGTCTTAGGTGTGCCATGTAGGCATCTTAGGCACGCCATATAGGCGTCTTGGGTTGCGCCATGTAGGCGCCTTAGGTTTCGCCATGTAGGCATCTTAAGTGCGCCATGTAGGCGTCTTAGGTTGCGCCATGTAGGCGTCTTAAGTGCGCCATGTAGGCGTCTTGGGTTGCGCCATGTAGGCGTCTTACGGGTTGCGCCTTTACGCGTCTTACGTGCGCCATGTAGGCGTCTTAAGTGCGCCATGTAGGCGTCTTGGGTTGCGCCATGTAGGCGTCTTACGGGTTGCGCCTTTACACGTCTTACGTGCGCCATGTAGGCGTCTTAGGTCGCGCCATGTAGGCGTCTTACGGGTTGTGCCTTTACGCGTCTTACGTGTGCCATGTAGGCGTCTTAGGTTGCGCCATGTAGGCGTCTTACGGGTTGCGCCTTTACGCGTCTTACGTGCGCCATGTAGGCGTCTTAAGTGCGCCATGTAGGCGTCTTAGGTTGCGCCATGTAGGCGTCTTATAGGTTGCGCCTTTACGCGTCTTACGTGCGCCATGTAGGCGTCTTAGGTTGCGCCATGTAGGCGTCTTACGGGTTGTGCCTTTACGCGTCTTACGTGCGCCATGTAGGCGTCTTAAGTGCGCCATGTAGGCGTCTTATAGGTTGCGCCTTTACGCGTCTTACGTGCGCCATGTAGGCGTCTTAAGTGCGCCATGTAGGCGTCTTAGGTTGCGCCATGTAGGCGTCTTATAGGTTGCGCCTTTACACGTCTTACGTACGGCATGTAGGCGTCTTAAGTGCGCCATGTAGGCGTCTTATAGGTTGCGCCTTTACGCATCTTACGTGCGCCATGTAGGCGTCTTAGGTGCGTCGCGGGGGCGTCTTAGCCTGCATCGCGGGGATGTCTTACGGCGCGCCGCAGAGGCGTCTTAGCCTGCACCGCGGGGATGTCTTACGGCGCGCCGCGGAGGCGTCTTAGCCTGCATCGCGGGGATGTCTTACGGCGCGCCGCGGAAGCGTCTTAGCCTGCATCTCTGGGATGGCTTATGGCGCGCCGCGGAGGCCTTATTGAATGTTGGAAAGCAAAGAAATAAAATGGGGGGAGTGCTGGCTAGTGGTAGTAGTCTCTCAAGTTTTCTGCATTCCACAGGCGACGGATCGGTGTCTCGTCCGTGTAGTGTGTCTCGTCATGTATGACTTGGCAGACTTTGAAGGGTCTCTCCCTGTTTGGGATGAAGACGTCGTTACCTTGCACTTGGGTGTCATGCAGGTGTCTTCATGGACTTCGCGGAGGACCTTGGTCGACTCGACGCCATCTCTGAGCTGGGAGATTATGTTAAGCGTCTTTCTAGCAGTTTTTTCATCGATTCCCTGGATGTAGCATATTCTGGCTTGGGATTGATCTCCAGCCATGGTGCCGATTCCATCCTCGGTGGAGAACTTCACCAGTAGGTGGTATGTTGAAGTGATTGCCCTTAGCCGGTTCAACGTGGGTCGCCCAATGATTACGTTGTAGGGGGACTCTTGGTCGACCACTAGGAATGGGACCATGTGAACGACTTCAATGCCTTCGGGAGTTCCGAAGGTGACCGGTAGATCGATGATGTCTTCGGTCATGACTCTCTCCCCAGTGAACCCGAATAAAGGTTTTTGGGTCGGAGTTGGGCGTAGCCCCCCGAGCTTCACGCGCTCTAGGGTGGACTTGAAAATTATGTCGGCAGCACTGCCGTTGTCGATGAGAACTCTTTTCACCAAGTTGTTAGCCACTTGGGCTTTGAGAACTATCACGTCATTGTGCGGATGCACAACTCGCTTGGTAAATCGTCTCGTGAGACACGGACGGAGGCTCTTCATGCGTAAAGTTTAAGGCTCGATTCGAGGAGCGAAGCCCGATTCGAGGAGAGTGACTCGTCTCGAGAAGCATGGCTCGACTTGAGGAGAACGACTCGACTCGAGGAGCGAGGCTCAACTCGAGGAGAATGACTCGACTCGAGGGGCGAAGCTCGACTCGAGTAGAATGACTCGTCTCGAGGAGAATGACTCGTCTCGAGGAGCAAGGCTCGACTCGAGGAGAATGACTCGTCTCGAGGAGCAAGGCTCGACTCGAGGAGTGTGACTCGTCTCGAAGAGCAAGGCTCGACTCGAGGAGTGTGACTTGTCTCGAGGAGCGAGGCTTGACACGAGGAGAATGACTTGTCTCGAGGAACGAAGCTCGACTCGAGGAGAATGACTCGACCCGAGGAGAATGACCTGTCTCGAGGAGTAAGGCTCAACTCGAGGAGTGTGACTCGACTCGGGGAGCAAGCTCGATTCGAGGAAAATGACTCGTCTCGAGGAGCGATGCTCGACTCGAGGAGAATGACTCGACTTGAGGAGCAAGGCTCGACTCGACTCGAGGAGCAAGGCTCGACTCGAGGAGGATGACTCGACTCGAGGAGCGATGCTCGACTCGAGGAGAATGACTCGACTCGAGGAGCAAGGCTCGACTCGAGGAGGATGACTCGACTCGAGGAGCGATGCTCGACTCGAGGAGAATGACTCGACTCGAGGAGCAAGGCTCGACTCAAGGAGAATGACTTGTCTCGAGGAGCGAAGCTCGACTCGAGGAGAATGACTCGACTCGAGGAGCGATGCTCGACTCGAGGAGAATGACTCGACTCGAGGAGCAAGGCTCGACTCGAGGAGGATGACTCGACTCGAGGAGCGATGCTCGACTCGAGGAGAATGACTCGACTCGAGGAGCAAGGCTCGACTCAAGGAGAATGACTTGTCTCGAGGAGCGAAGCTCGACTCGAGGAGAATGACTCGACTCGAGGAGCGATGCTCGATTCGAGGAGAATGACTCGTCTCGAGGAGCAAGGCTCGACTCGAGGAGTGTGACTCGTCTCGAAGAGTAAGGCTCGACTCGAGGAGTGTGACTTGTCTCGAGGAGCGAGGCTTGACACGAGGAGAATGACTTGTCTCGAGGAACGAAGCTCGACTCGAGGAGAATGACTCGACCCGAGGAGAATGACCTGTCTCGAGGAGTAAGGCTCAACTCGAGGAGTGTGACTCGACTCGGGGAGCAAGCTCGATTCGAGGAAAATGACTCGTCTCGAGGAGCGATGCTCGACTCGAGGAGAATGACTCGACTTGAGGAGCAAGGCTCGACTCGACTCGAGGAGCAAGGCTCGACTCGAGGAGGATGACTCGACTCGAGGAGCGATGCTCGACTCGAGGAGAATGACTCGACTCGAGGAGCAAGGCTCGACTCGAGGAGGATGACTCGACTCGAGGAGCGATGCTCGACTCGAGGAGAATGACTCGACTCGAGGAGCAAGGCTCGACTCAAGGAGAATGACTTGTCTCGAGGAGCGAAGCTCGACTCGAGGAGAATGACTCGACTCGAGGAGCGATGCTCGACTCGAGGAGAATGACTCGACTCGAGGAGCAAGGCTCGACTCGAGGAGGATGACTCGACTCGAGGAGCGATGCTCGACTCGAGGAGAATGACTCGACTCGAGGAGCAAGGCTCGACTCAAGGAGAATGACTTGTCTCGAGGAGCGAAGCTCGACTCGAGGAGAATGACTCGACTCGAGGAGCGATGCTCGATTCGAGGAGAATGACTCGTCTCGAGGAGCAAGGCTCGACTCGAGGAGTGTGACTCGTCTCGAAGAGCAAGGCTCGACTCGAGGAGTGTGACTCGACTCGGGGAGCAAGGCTCGACTCGAGGAAAATGACTCGACTCGAGGAGCGATGCTCGACTCGACCTTGCAGCCAGTCAGTTGCGGTACCTCACGTTCTTCGCCTTTAGTTGGCGGATACTCTCCTCCGACTCCGTGATGCGGTCGTCCCTGCAATCCGGAGATGGAGATGGTGAGCGGGTCAAGCTCTCTTTGTGGAGCGACTCTTTGTCACCATGCGCTTGGGAGCGCAAGAAGTATTTCTTGGTCCCAGTGACGTTATCGGGGTTGTTAACGCCCTTAGAACGTATGGTTGGTTGGCTACTCATCGTTTCTCAAGTTCGAGAAAGTTGAGTTCGCATAAGAAAGAAAGAAGATGAACAGAAGGGATTTCGGGCTGAATAGGTCGGGAAGTCCCCTCCTTCTAGCCCCAAAATGTTGTCGCACGAAAATGAACAACTATTATATACCTCGGGCGGTTCGATCCAAGGCCGGACCAAGTGATCGCACCCGGGCCAAGAGTGTGAACTCGATAGTCTCGAGCTAGGGTTTTCTCCGATCAACCCGCCTCTCGGGAGAGGTAGGGGGTGAGGAGGAGGAGTGACCGTGCCTTGGTTGTCGGCTGCCTACGTACCCGTGCATGGGATCAGGTCAGAACGTAGTTCAAGCGTGTGAGACGCAGAATGAGGCGTAGAGCCTTGGTGGAGAGGCGTGCTCGACGAAGGAGACGGGGCGCGAGGAGTCCTCGGCAGCGTCTCAGAACTTCGGAGATCGCGTACGCGAGAGAGAATGTGTGTTTTCTTTCTTTTGGAGACGTGGAAGACTCTAAGTCAAGAGTTCCTTGTTGTGGCGGAGATTCCGGATGCGTAGGCGATTCCTAGTTGGAAATGCCGAACGCGGAGGCGATTTTCAGTCGAAAACTGTTAGAGCACTCGTGGGCTCAAGATTAATCGTTCGATCAAGAGAGGCGGCGCTCGGGAGTCACCGGAAAGCGCTTCAGAATCTCTGAGAACGAGAAATCGAGGAGAATCTGCTTCAGGCCAAGGATGGCATCTAGAGAAGCAGAGAGAAGTCTCAAGTTCCTTGAGAAAGAATGGGATGGGATTTCCCCTCAATGAGAGAGGGTATTTATAGGTGTTTGGGGGCCTTAAAAGGCTTCTTTTTAGTCCATGTGGGACTAGGAACGCGCGTGCCATCAAGTGGAGGCGCACGGAGCGCGCGGCGCACAAAGAGCGGCGCACAACGCGCGGCGCGCGGCGCAGGGGGCGCGGCGCGCGGGTCATCTGGCGCGGCGCGCGGGTGCGCGGCGCATGGAGCGCGCGGCGCGGGCGCGTCTTGGCGCGGCGCGCGCCTGCCTGGTTGTCGGCTGCCTACGTACCCGTGCGTGGGATCAGGTCAGAACGTAGTTCAAGCGTGTGAGACGCAGAATGAGGCGCAGAGCCTTGGTGGAGAGGCGTGCTCGACGAAGGAGACGGGGCGCGAAGAGTCCTCGGCAGCGTCTCAGAACTTCGGAGATCGCGTATGCGAGAGAGAATGTGTGTTTTCTCTCTTTTGGAGACGTGGAAGACTCTAAGTCAAGAGTTCCTTGTTGTGGTGGAGATTCCGGACGCGCAGGCGATTCCTAGTTGGAAATGCCGGACGCGTAGGCGATTTTCAGTCGAAAACCGTTAGAGCACTCGTGGGCTCAAGATTAATCGTCCGATCAAGAGAGGCGGCGCTCGGGAGTCCCCGGAAAGCGCTTCAGAATCTCTGAGAACGAGAAATCGAGGAGAATCTGCTTCAGGCCAAGGATGGCATCTAGAGAAGCAGAGAGAAGTCTCAAGTTCCTTGAGAAAGAATGGGATGGGATTTCCCCTCAATGAGAGAGGGTATTTATAGGTGTTTGGGGGCCTTAGAAGGCTTCTTTTTCGTGCATGTGGGACTAGGAACGCGCGTGCCATCAAGTGGAGGCGCACGGCGCGCGTGGCGCACAAAGAGCGGCGCGCGGCGCACAAAGAGCGGCGCGCGGGTGCGCGGTGCGGGCGCGTCTTGGCGCGGCGCGCGCCTGCCTGGCGCGGCGCGCTGTCTTGATGGCGCGGCGCAGCTTGCTGTGCGCGCGGCGAATGGCTCATCTTGCCGGACTCTTGCGGGCCTTTAGGGGTCTTCGAATACCATTCTTGCCATGCGAAATATGAAGGTTTCCACTTGACGAGAGTGACTCGACTCGAGGAGCGAAGCTCGACTCGAGGAGACTGACTCAAGGCTCGACTCGAGGAGACTGACTCAAGGCTCGACTCGAGGAGACTGACTCAAGGCTCAACTCGAGGAGCGAAGCTCGACTCGAGGAGACCGAATGAAGTCTCAACTCGAGGAGCGAGGCTCAACTCGGGGAGCCGACTCAAGTCAACACTCAAGGGGCTAGGCTCGACTCAAGGAGTCAAGAGTTTGGGCGAGGGCTTGAAGACTTGCCGCTCTTCAGGACCTCCGGCCTGACCATCGGCCCTTTGAGCGACGTGCCTTCTTGGCGTCTCGGGTTTTCCGAAAACGACCGACAACAAGACCTTTCCTATAAATAGGAGCCTCATTTCCTCACATTTCATTCATCCAAGTTTAAGAGATTTGAGAAACTCTCTCTCTAGAACTTGTGGCCGAAAATCCTCTCTCTCTCTCTAGTGTATTTCGATTTTTTCTTGTCTTGGCACCTAGGTCCTGACTCGACCTAGTGTTTAGCTCTGCGACTTCAAGACTTGTTCTTAAGTTGTAGTGTTTAAGAATAGTTAAACTGGAAGCTAAGTCAAAACAAGAACGAAAATAGTTAAAAGGGTATTTTTGTCTTTTGAGACAAAGGATGAAATGAATGTCAATAAATTTTTTGACAAGTTCATTTGATGACTTAATGTCACTCGGCCATGACTTGATCATTGGGCCTTGTGGATTAATTTCATTTCATAAGAATTTTATTGAAAATTCTTAATGAGCCTTTTTCATGTTGTCATGAATAAATGGAAAAGCTTCTAGAAGCCTTTTCTAGACAATATGGGCGCCTACCCTATAGAGAAATAGGAGAGATTATTTTGTGCATAAATGTATCAAGATACTTGCCAAAAGAAAAAGAGGAAACAAATTTCCTCTAGAAGGAAAGCATAACTTCGGCCAAGAGAGAGTCAAAGCAAGATTTGGAACAAAATAGGAAACAAATCCAAGGCTTATTGAAGCCTATGTTGGCCGAGCATCTCAAGTGGGAAAAGAGGTAATTGGCTCATGAATATGTGATATTCTATAGAAGAGGAAACTACCTTATTGAAGGTGAGACCTCTCCTATAAATAGGAGCCTCATTTCCTCACATTTCATTCATCCAAGTTTAAGAGATTTGAGAGACTCTCTCTCTAGAACTTGTGGCCGAAAATCCTCTCTCTCTCTCTCTAGTTTATTTTCGATTTTTTCTTGTCTTGGCACCTAGGTCCTGACTCGACCTAGTGTTTCGCTCTGCGACTTCAAGACTTGTTCTTAAGTCGTAGTGTTTAAAAGTGCCCACTCACTAATTCCTTTATTTCGAGTGATTTAGTGATAGAAACTTTCGTGGTTGCTCGAGGTGCCGAGGAAAGAAAGAGAGACGTGCTGCGAGGGGAGACGAGCGTTGCAAACTTTCCAAAAGCTTCTTCAAAGTTCAAGCTTCAAGAAAGGTTAGTAAACTCTTAGCTCATATTGGTTTTTAATTACATGTACTTGCTTCTTTGTCTAGGTTAGTAAAAACTGTTTTTACTTGAAAAGAAATTTTTTAAATTCCGCCGCTTCCCGAAGCGTTTAATATTTTTCTTAAACCCTAGATCAATTCCAACATCTAAAGCCTTCACTAGAAGCTCCGAGATGGGTCATTCTCTAAAGTCTTAGATTCTCGACTTCTGAGCCCAATATAGCCCCCACACTACATTGAATTAAGTTCAGACCTGATCCCGGATGACGTGTTCGTAGGCAGCCAACCTTTGGCACGGTCACACCCTCCAACATACACCTCAGGGTCTGGAGGGTGCAACTCAGTCTTCGAGTTCACCTTTTTGGCCCGGGCGCGGTCACTTGGTCCGGTCTTGGATCAAACAGTCCGAGATTTTTAATCGTTGTTTATTTTCGTGCGACAACATCCATTACTTTTCTTTCTCTTTGTCGTGTCAGGCGTATTGTCATGGTTGTCACCCCAGCAGCATGCATGACAAACTCTTTGAGCTTCCCATCTTGAATCAGGGCTTCAATTTGCTGCATAAGCTAATAGCATTCTAATGTCAATGTGTATGTAATCCCGATGGTACTCACAATATTCGTGCCGGAAGTTCAGAATATCGTGACCTCGAAAAATCAAAGGGTTAAGAAAACATGAGATCAAACAATTCGAGTGCCAGAGACTTATTGTGTGGAGGAAGAGAATTGGGTGGCTCTGGACTCCATCACCGTTAATCTCAGTAGAAGAATCAAGCTGACCAGGAACCAGGCAACGAAATCAAACTTCCAGGGAGCCAACAAACCGAATGCATGAAGAAGAAGAAGAAGAAGTTTTGGTTTTCTTTTTAGGCCACCCTTCACACTTATTATTTTTTTTGCTCTAAGACTATTTTTCCCAGGTGGGCTAGCCATTATATATTTTATTTATACTGCCTTTTTTTTTTTTGCTTACTCTATATTTTTAATTTTGTACTAAAGAGGATTATTTGGACCTTGAGGGTTAATCCTCTTTAGGCCTAAACTCTTATCTGCATATTTTGGATGCTTTGAATCTTAAATCTATTGATTTTTCTCTCTTAAGTGATAATGCTTTTACGAATGTTTGTATGTCCTTTGCAGTTGGCGTGATTAATTTCCCGATTGATCGGCTTAACGTGAGGTAAGCTTGATCGCTTTGCTTGGTAAGGGCACACTCGATTGTACGAATTTATTTATGGGGTAATATAGCTAAATAGCCTCCCATATTTAGACAGTTTTGGATTTAGCCAACATTTGGTTAATTTCGTGTTAATAGCCAGCCCAATTTATTTACATCGATAAAAATACCAAAATAACCTCCCAACCGTTCCCGCCCATTAACATGCTGAAAATAAAACATTTAATACAATATATTCTGATATAACCGCCCATTAATGTCATTAAGATAATTAATTAAGATCATTAAGAGAGAAGAAAGAAGAAAGAAGAAAGAGAGCCGAGAGAGAGAGAGAACCGAGAAAGAGAGCTGGAGATGGCCTACCATCTGGCGTCCACCGCCAGCGTGCTCCGAATCCTCTCAAGCTGCCCGGGGCCGGAGTTCCTCGACGTCCGCGGATGCTGGAGCGTCGATCTCGACCCAAAGCTCGTCGAGGAGCGGGTCCCGAAGATCAGGGTCCTCGGCCCCGTGGTCGTCGATCACTATTGGAGGAACGACTGGGACGACGAGGATTGCTCAGACTTCTCCGACGCCTCGTCGGAGTATCTGGCGTGGGAGTTCATGGGGAACAGATCGGCGGTTTCTACGACGACGATGACGTGGACGGAGAGATCTTCGACGGGATGTGGGACGACGAGGCGGGGCTCGATGGCCTCGAGATCAGGTTCTACGAGGGAGTCGATCGGGACGCCGACGGTTGGCCTCCCTCTCCTTGACTAATTTTTTTTTATTACTAGGTTTTTTTTTTTTTTTTATGTTTCTATCTAGTGAAACAGTTAATTTGCTTCTTCTTCTCTTTTTTTTCTGTGTTCTAATGAGTACCCAAGTTATGAGATGTTGGTGTTAGTTTGGAACTTGTATGTATATGTTTCGACGGAATGAAAGCTTAAAGTTACAAGACTTTGTCTCTCGGTTCGAGGAGGAAGACAAGCTTAAAGTTTATGGTTTTTTTTAAATACAGTGTGTTCGTGTAAATAGATAACCTATTTACAGTATGTTCGTGTAAATAGAAATCACATTTACAGTATATTCGTGTAAATACGAAGCTTATTTACAGTATATTCACTGTAAATACAAAGCCTATTTACAGTGTATTCGTGTAAATAAACTGAAAATTATGAATATATGGAAGACAAAATAATATCAATGAATGAAGAATTAATTCGAAATTAATTACCTAATGAATTGCAACAAAAATAGAAACTAATTACCTAAAGTCAACGTTGAAAATTTCCAAATACATAACAATTAATGGCTGATATCTTTCAAAATCTGCTCAAAATTCAAATTTCAAATTTGAAAACTTCCCTATTCGGTTTCAATATTTAATTCGAAATTTTTTTAAAAAAATGCCTAATTAAAATAGCGTAAGGACAAAAAGGTAAAACTAATTCAATTAATAAGCTGCCACGTAAGCACGATGGCTATTTACGGGAAATTAACGAAAGGTTGGCTAAAACCAAATTGCTAGTGTTTTAGATGGCTAAATAGCTAATTATCTGTTATTTATGCCCGTATAAAAAATAGAGAATCATTTAGGAGGGATTAGACTAGGGATTTGTCTATATGTATGAAATGCGAGATATATTCTCTACTTAAGTGATCATTATGCAAGAAACGTAAACTCGGCTTTAAATGTGTATCAAATGAAAACAAAGTGGGCCAGCTGGCTATGTACCCTTTTTTTTTTTGCGGAAACGTGGTCGGTGCCACGGAATATCATAAAAGCCCTCACGTATGGCGGAGGAAAACCGTGGTTACAAAGAAAGAGTGAAAGAGAAACCAACGGTAAAGAAAACATAAATAAGCTCAAACAAACAGGGCCCTAAGAGGCCGTGCGGGGCCTCAACTCGCGATCATCGGCCCTAATGGCCTCTTCCGAACAAGGCGGGACTAAACCTAGCTAGGTCGAGGACGAGTGATGGTTAACCGCATAGCGCGCTAGATTATGCGCAGCAACATTACAAAGGTGAGAAATATGCGTAGTGCGAAAAACCTCAAGCTCCCTCACCTCTCTGAAGATGCGGTGCAAGATCGTCCCAAGCTCTGTCGCAGGCGTCACGCCCTCATCGATCATCCTCACCACCCCCAAGCAGTCAGACTGGATCTCCGCTCTCCTGCCGCAGACAATGCGAACTAGCTCTATGCCCTGGAGGACAGCATACGCTTCCGCAAGCTGGGGGGAGAACCCCCTAGCCAGGAAAAGCGTCTGCGAGGCGATCACCTCTCCGGAGTGGTCTCGAACTATACAACCGACACCGAAGCCTCCATGGTCGCGAGCGAGTGCCGCGTCGACGTTAATCGAGAGGGTCCCGTCCCTAGGGGGAGTCCATCTGGGGGTCGTAGTCACCCTCGTGCTCGTCGGAGTCTCCCCAACCGTAGCCGCCCTGTACTCCTCGAGGAAGCTCACCGTCCACTGGACAAGCTATGGCTGGCTCCAAGCTGATCTCCCGGCCAAGACATTGTTCCTGTGGTTCCAAAGTTCCCAAATAATGGTAATGAAAAGCTCATGGAAACGAACCTCAAGGGTCTCCGTCGCTCTGAGGATAGCGTCGAAAACGTCGCCGTCTCTGAAAGGTGGAAGAATGTGGCCGAAGCCCACCTCTTTCCAGACTCTCCTGCTCCACCTGCAACCCAAAAAAGCGTGGAAAACAGTCTCTTTCGCCTCCTGACAGACAGGGCAGCTGTCGTCAGAGGTGATCCTCTTCTTGGCTAAGACTGCTCTGGCCGGGATCTGGCCTAAACAGACTCGCCAACAGAAGAGTTTCACCTTAGGAGGAACTCTCAACTGCCAGAATTTCGTCCACCACTTCTCCATCACCGTCGGATCTGAAGAGCTGGCGACCGGAGTACTGGCTCTCTCCATCGCTACACGGTAGCCGCTCTTGACGGAGTACTCTCCGTTCTCAGTGAAATGCCAGCGACGCACATCAGGATTATCCTCACCACCACACGGAATTCTCAGGATCGCCGCAGCGTCCTCCTCCCCGAACATTGTTGTAATAAGATCGACGTCCCAACTACCGTCGAATCTCATAAGCTCAGCTACCCGCATATCGGGGGGAATCCAAGGGGGGTCGATCCAGGTGGCCGGTCTGTCCCTCGGAACCCAACTGTCGCCCATGACCAACACAGACTCACCATCCCCGATCCGCCATCTCGAACCAGACTGAATGATCTCACGACCCCAAAGAAGACTACGCCATATGGAAGAGCTACACGAGCCAGGGAGAGCCGTCATAATATCACCGTCTGAGAATTAGCTTTGTCTATAGACTCGTCCTACCAGGCTATCAGGTCTCCTGAGAAGCCTCCAGACACTCTTAGCCAGAAGGGCCTGGTTGGACTTCTCCAGATCTCTGAAGCCCATCCCGCCCTCTGACTTGTGTCGCGTGAGGTCCTCCCACTTGCACCAGTGGATCTTCTTCGTCGCCGTTCCACCCCCCCACCAGAATCTGGCGATCGCCGAATGAATGTCTCTAATCAAACGCAGTGGGATCTTGTGGCATGAGGCCACGTAACTGGGGATCGACTGAAGGACGGATTTAATGAGGACCTCTCTGCCAGCCTGCGAAAGGGAGAGACCATTCCAACTCTTAATCTTAGCCCAGACACG
This sequence comes from Urtica dioica subsp. dioica, assembly GCF_054948205.1. Taxonomy (NCBI): domain Eukaryota; kingdom Viridiplantae; phylum Streptophyta; class Magnoliopsida; order Rosales; family Urticaceae; genus Urtica; species Urtica dioica. The sequence goes on along the minus strand of NC_142759.1, from coordinate 49,353,320 downwards.
GTCTCTCACAAACCCATAAAGTTCCGCCTTCCTCCGACCAGTGAACGCGGGGAGACCCAGGTATCGCTTATGGCAGTCCGTCTTCCTTACACCAAGGATCTGAGCCAAAACCTCACCCTCCTCATCGCTAACCTCTGTACCGAAACAAACATCGGACTTTTGAAAGTTCACCATCTGGACCGAGGCCTCAGAATAAGTCCGTAAAATGTCTGTAACCCTCTCACACTCGTCAGGTATCGCTCGGCAGAAAACCAAGCTATCATCCGCAAAGAGAAGGTGAGACACAAGAAGATCCCGGAACCGGACTCCTGAAATCGCTCTAGCATCCTCGCTCGCTCGAAATAGGCTCGAGAGACCCTCAGAGCAGAAGAGGAATAGGAAAGGAGAGAGAGGGTCCCCCTGGCGGAGGCCTCTGAAAGGAGTCACACTGCCTCGGATGGAGCCATTGATGTTGAAAGCAATTCTGACTGAGGTAACGCATCTCATGATAAGGTGCACCCACCGCGGGCTGTATCCCAGTCTCAGCATCATCGACTCCAGGTAGGCCCACTCAACCCTGTCGAAAGCCTTCGCCATGTCAAGCTTGAGAGACGTGCACATTCCATTTCCAAAGCGTTTCCGCTTCATCGTATGGAGAGCCTCGAAACCAACCATAACATTATCGAAGATTAGTCGACCTCCAACGAAAGCGCTCTGGGACTCAGAAATAGCATCGTGCATAGTAGTCTTAAGACGACTGACCAAGCACTTGGCCACTATCTTATAGATCACATTGCACAGGCTAATCGGTCTGAAATCGCTGACTCGTCTCGGGTCCTCGACTTTGGGGATGAGGGTGACCACAGTATCATTAATGGTGGCCACCTCATCCCCATCGTTAAGAATCCCAAGGCAGGTCTTCAAGACCGATTCGCCTAGAACGTCCCAATATCTCTGGTAGAAAATCGCGGGAAAGCCGTCACTTCCCGGGGCCTTGATCGCATCCATCGAGAAAAGCACCTTTTTTACCTCCCCTGGCTCAACAGGGCGCTCCAACTCAGCGTTCAATGCCTCCGAGATCCTAGGCTGTACGCCCGCCGAAACTAACTCAATACTCTGCGAAGAAGGCCTCGCTGAAGAGAAGATGTCACCAAAGTAACCAGAGACGATCCTCTCTATCTCCGTGTCTCCACTGTGCCAATCCCCGTGATCGTCCTCCAGACCTCTGATAGCGTTCCTCTTCCTCCTAACAGAAGCCTTGCGGTGAAAAAGCTTCGTATTCTTATCCCCGCACCGCATCCAGGACACTCTGCTCCTCTGTCTCCAGTACTGCTCCTCCTTCTGAACTAAAGCGTCAAGCTGTCTCTCCTCCCGTCTGAAGAACTCCATGCTGAAATCCGGGCCCGATCGTCCCGCAAGCTCAACGATCTTCTTCTGCTTCTCAATCCTGTTTCTGATCTCTCTGTTCCTCTCTCCGCCCCAGTGGGAGAGGCTCTGTCTGCACTGACTGATCGCATCAGCTAAGCTCGGACTCTGATCACCACTCTGGCCCGTCCCCCAAGCTCTACGGATCCGCTCGTCACACTCAGGCTCACCTATCCAAGACTTCTCAAAGAAGAAAGGCCTCGGCCTCCTGCTCCGCCGGTGATCTCTGGATCCCGCTGTAAGAAGAAGAAGCGGTCTATGATCCGAACTCCAGAACCTCAAGTGTCGAACAGTGGCCGAAGGGAAGAGATCACTCCACTCGTGACTCGCAAGGCATCTGTCTAGACGCTCCTCTATATCTCCTTTGCGCCAGGTGAAAGGGTCTCCCTCGAAACCTAAGTCGTGGATGTCGCAATCCAAAATCATCTCTCTGAAAGCTGATAACTGGCCGGGGCCTCTGTCTCTACCTCCTCTAATCTCAGAGTTGGAAGCAACTTCGTTCATGTCGCCCCCAACTAACGAAGGACCCGTGGAAGAATTCTGGAGGCGACGAAGAAGCTCCCAAGTATGCCTTCTCTTGGCACTCACAGGATCCCCGTAGATTCCCACAAATCTCCATCTCTCTCCTAACTCGCTAACCAGATCTCCCTCAATGTGAAATCTCAAAAACGTCCCGAGTAGGAATCTCACAAGCTCTTTCCAAAGTAACATCAAGCCTCCACTCCTACCAAGACAGTCCACCATCATTCAACCCTCAAAACCCAACAAACTCTCACCCTTTCAGCCCCCTCTCGCCGTAGTCTAGTCTCCGAAAGAAAAATAAAATCGGGGCTATGGTCTCGTACGTGGGCAAGGAGGGCTGACCTCGTCCCGGGGTTACCCAACCCCTGGACGTTCCAAATAACGCCTATCATTGCGATCGGCGGCCCTCTTCCATGAGGGGCGCTGCTCTCTCTGTCAAATCGTCCTTAGTCGAATACGAGGTGTCAGAAGCTCCTAAGTTATTAGTACCCATAACAGTCTCCGAGACCATCTCTTTTGAAGTCTGTAACATCTCATGATCATTCGGAAAGGAAATAGAGAACGGGAAAGAAAGAGTAACCTGGTTCGCCTGAGGAATATGGGAAGGCCTCGTCTCGCAGCCGGGAGCCTGGTCTTCCACGCTCGGCTTCCCCCCACCGGCTTCAAACATTCGAGCCATCTTCTTCACGTTTCCGACTCGCAACCTCTCGCTAGATTTTCTCTTTCCCGGCCCACCTACGTCATCCCCACCCACCATTTTGCCCGTTTCAATTTCCCTCCCGTGGGTATGATCGAGCTTGCGGCCCAAAATTATTTTTTTTGGCGCTGGAGAAAACTTTTCAGCGGGCCCAGGCCTCCCACGGCCAGAAGAGTGGGACGGCCCTCAGGCTCCAGGATGCAGCATCTCCTTTAAATCCGACTTGGGCTTCGTGGCACTAGCATCCTGGCCCAAACCGAAAATTCCCTTGCTTTCCTCAGAAGAAAATGACATTCCCTGGCCCAAATTCAAACTAAGCCCATTACTGGGTATAGCCTGAACCTTATTCGGGCCCAAATGGAAGCACCCAACCCTTCCTTCTGAGGAAATCCTCTGACCCGGTCCCACCTCAACAACTCCAGCATCGCGCCCCACGCCAAAAGTCATGGCCTCCTTCTCTGCAGCTCTGAATTTCTCTGTAGAGGCCACCTGCTTAGAGCCGTTGCCTCCTAACCTCCCCAAATCAGGCAAAAGAGCCTCCCCTTTCGGAATAGGGTTATGGCTGCCCCTCTCGAATTGGCAATCAGACCCGGAGCCCGAGACATCCGACGTGGCGGCTTTCCCAGATCTTTTCCCAGGTTGTAGTCGGCGCGCCTCAGGGTTAACCTTCGCCGAGCCAGTGAGATCCCGGCTGGCTTCCTTCGTAGCAGTCCCGGTGGTTGGTGGGCTCTCCGGCGCGCCTCGCGGTTCAGGCTCAGCGACCATCGGCACCTGGTCTTCATTCTCCAGCGTCTCGCTCTGGGTTTCGCTGGGTTCCGCCGCTCCGTCATCCTTCGCCGAGCCAGTGAGGTCTCGGCTGGCTTCCTTCGTAGCAGGCCCGATGGTCGGTGGGCTCTCCGGCGCGCCACGCGGTCCAGGCTCAGCGACCATAGGCACCGGGCCTTCATTCTCCAGCGTCTCGCTCTGGGTTTCACCGGGTTCCGCCGCTCCGTCCTTCGGTGGCGATTCCCTCTTCTCCGACCATTGCGAGCCGCTAGTGTCCTTTCCAGAGTGCTGCGTCTCGCCTTCGTCCCCAACCCCGCCTGGCCTGGCCTTCCTTCCCCTCCCAGAGGTTTCCACGGAGTCCAAGTCCGGGCCGGCCCATCCCTTCTCTCGCCGAGATGTGACGCCATTGAAGGTCCAGGTGTCCAGGTTGGTTTTGTTAGGTTGTTCACCTCGCAGCCAGCTCCCGTACAGGGCCTTAACTCCGTTGTTGTTGTTCTCGTTTCTATCTTGGCATTCCGATTCTCCGTGACCGAGTTGGCCACAGCCGAAGCAGAAGTCGCCGAGCTTCTCATATCAGAAAGCAGTCCAGGTCTTCCCTTCATTAGCTCCCAATTTGATAAACATTCCCTTCATTAACGGCTTTCCAATGTCGATGGCGACACGGGCACGGATAAAATCGCCACATACCCGACCTTCCCTGGTTTTATCAACTTTTGAGACCCTGCCAATTTTTCCTCCGATAAGCTCTCCCATTCGCGTCGACCTGTACTTGGCAGGGATTCCATGGAGTTGGACCCAGAACTCAACGAACCGGAATTCATCCCCGTTGTTCTTCTCAGTCTCGGGATCGCTCAAGACCAGAAGGGCCTTGTCGAACGTCCACGGCCCCAAGTCCCACACCCGTTTCTTATCCGCCGGCTTCTCAAATCGGAAACACAGTACACCATTTCCGTGATCGCTGATCTCAAGCTTCCCGTTCGTTCTCCAAATTTTGGCCATGACGGTCTTGAGTGCTCCGCTGTTGTAGCCTTTACTTTGGAGCAGCCTCCCTAAGAGGCAGCCGGACAAGTCCACCGCCGCGCTCTCAAGATCTTCTTCTTCAAAAACCATAACCTCTCCGTCCTCTTCCTCTTCGATGCCCAACTCCGACCATTTGTCGCACAAGTCGTCCATACTCAGAGTACAAGAAGACAACCGGCCACTCACTCAGACAGTTCTTTAGAGAAAGCTGAGAATGTTTTTGTACCTTTTCTTTTTTAGAATGGATCAACCTCGATCGTAATTCAGTTTCTATTTTATTTTACTTGAAATACATCTTCAAATTTTGAATATTCCACGATCTAACTCCTTCTATCGTTTCGACCTCGTATACTCTAGGTCGCACCATCTTTGTTATCCGATACGGGCCTTCCCAGTTTGTTGTTAACTTTTCATCGTGTAACTTCGCTGCATTCTAGAACACTTTTTTTAATACTAGCTGAACTTTTGCCAGTCTTCTAACATTCACTTTTGAGTTGTAATGTCGAGTTGCCGATTATTGATATCTCTGAAATCTGATGAAGGTTTCCTCTCTTCGTTCTTCAATGAAGTCCAAACTATCTCCACTCATTTTTCTCATTAGGTCTATCTTTTTAAGCTCGCCACCTCGAGCTATGTGAGAACTATTGCTCTATTCCATACAAGTGAGAAGAGAGTTTCCCCGATGGCTCGCTATGTTCTATATCCCAATAGGACCCCTGGCAGCTCGTTACCGCATTTTCCTTTTTTTTTCCCTTCTAATCTATTTTTCAAAGCTTGGACCAAAGTTTTATTGGTTGCTTCGGCCAGACCATTCCTTGCAGGTATCTTGGTGCTGACTTAATAACGCGGATTCCCCATTTATCACATAATTTCTCAAATCTTGTTGAAATGAATTGTGATCCGTTGTCACCTATAATCTCTCTTGGGGCTCCATGTCTACATATGATGTTATTTCACACGAATCCTTTGATGTGAACATCTTGATGTTTGAAAATGCCTCTGCTTCAACTCATTTCGAGAAATAGTTTGTCAAGACATCGACCTCTTGGTGCTATCGACATTGATCCGACAATATCCATTGACCACTTAAGGAATGGATATTGCGATGATATAGAGAAAATTTCTTCCCCTGGCTGCCTCAAAGTGTTGATGAGTCTCTATCATGTATCGCATTTCATAAAGTACGGCTGCCGGAGTGATTCGCAAATTCACCTTGGTGAGCTTTCGCCATTAATCTCTTTGTTTCCTCGTCGTCTAGACATCACAAATAACGGCCCAAGATGTTTCTCTAGTACAATACTTCATCGATAAGGCAATATCTCGAACTGATTTATTTCATTTTCCTTGCGTACTGCTTATTTGAGGAATATGATCTTGTCTTGAATAAATTGGATGATGTCAGTTCGCCTCCTATTCTTCAATGCCAATAAAATTCACTTTGAAATTTATACTTGATTCTTCAATTGTTTCTACCATGATATGTCTTATTTTTTTTAAATTTTTTGTGTGGGTTTGAAATAGTCTGCCATAACTTTTACTATTGAAGAGGTCTAACTCTATTTATAGAGTCATAAAATTTAACTTTGAATAAATTTTTATTATCGGAGAACTTTAACTTTATCCGAAATGTTAGTAATAGACTAATAATAAATAAATAAAAAAACGTAGACTAGTAGACAACTATTGTTGACTTGAAAAATTAGTACAATAATATCTCACGAAATACGCAAGGTACCAAGAACGCAGTCCAAAGGATTCCAAGTGTTCATGCAAGACTTTTTCGAACTATAGACTAATCTCGCAGGAGAAAGAGAATAAATGAGGGTGCTGAACGATAGATGAAGATTATGGCTGGAGCTTGTGTGTATGAATCTGCCTTGTTCTGTTTGATCTTCGTCCTATTTATAAGACTTTCGTGTCATGTCTATGATCGTGTTGTCAAGGATCGTGGGGGATCAATCCCACGATCTAGACTGTTTCTTAATAACTAATGCCGCTACCATTAGTAGTGGGTGATTATTCCTCGGATTCTCGTCTTTAACCGTCGAGGGGTTTGTTTTGATTTGGTTTTACACGTATTTATTTTGTTTCGACTAGTTTTTAACCTATCATCTTCTCTTCTCTTCGAAGTTATACTTGATAAAGTTCGTTCTTGACAAACAAATGCATCATTCTTTAACCTTCAGGAATTTTCGGACCTATTTAACTCGAACTCGATCTTAGATATCTCTATTCTCGAGACTCACGATTAGCTTTCTCAATCAATTCGAATTGCGTCAGCTATATATCATTAGCTGTCTCCTATCAGATGACAAGTCTCGAAAAAGCAGATATCTCACCGACATGTATTGTGAATAATGTTCGTACTAAAGTGACGGTCCACTAGATATATATTATGTCTCACAAGTCTCGAAAAAGCAATGTGATTTTTGGGAAAACTCTCTCTCTCCTCTTTATTTTCTCTCCGTACAAGTGCTCCTTTTGGAGTTTCAAAAGTGGGTTTGGGTTTTTCTTAGTAAAAGTCAAAACTCTGGTCTTGGGATTCAAGAGTGGATGTAGATCTGAGTGTTTAGTGAGGTGGGTCAAGGGAGTTATCACGTTTCTGGTTTTTAAGAGGTTTTTAATCGGTGTTGGTGGAGACGTCGTATTGTTTTGTGATGCTTTTTGAGTGTTTGTGAGAGTTTATATAGTTTTTTTCCTGGGAAACAGTTGAGAGTTTGCGAGGTTATCTCTTTTCCTTTGGAGATAGAAGTGGGGAAATACAGGTGAGTGTATCATGAGTACTTTCGATGATGAGGGAGATGAAGTGGTTCAAACAACATCTTTCCTTGCTAAGAACTTGGTTATTTCGGAAAAAATGGACGCAGACGGAGAGAAGGTTGACCCTCTGTTCTTGGGAGGAAAAATTTTATCTGAGGTTTTCTTTGGGCCACGACGGGTTAAAGATGTTTTCAACGGAGTATGGAGGTGTAAAAAACCATGGAATGTGAAGGAAATTAAACCGGGATTACTACAGTTCCGGTTTGAAGATTGTGGGGACTTGATGAAGGTTATGGGAGGGCGTCCATGGACAATAAAAGGATATCAGCTGCTTCTGAAAAGGTGGCCGGCAAATTTGACGGAGGAAGAGCTTGACTTTTCAGTTTCACCGTTCTGGGTCAGAATGGGAGGACTCCCACCAGGGTTTTTAAACATTGGTAGCGCGCGTGAGCTTGCTCCGATGCTGGGAACGTTCCTAGGCTTCTCAGGGAGACCGGGGAATGATTTAAAGATGCGGGTGGATGTGAACGTTGAGAAGGCTTTGTTCTCAGGTTTCTTTCTTGACCGTGATAATCTTCCGCCCTTGTGGATTTACTGCAAGTATGAAAACTTGGGTAGAGTTTGCTTTAAATGCGGTAGGCTGGGACATGAGGAGGAGAGCTGTGCCAAAAGGAAATGGGTCTTGGTGATGGCCTCTCATTCACCAGAAGTCAAGATGTTTGGAAGTTGGATTCATGAAGAGTCGCCGATCAAGTCAGCGTATGCAGGTTTTGAAAAACTCATCAGAAAAGGAAAGTACCCAGAAGCTTCGCGGTGGTTGAACGATCCTGAAAATCAGGGAGAAATCCCGGTTGACTTGTTAAATGCTTGGATGGGGTTATCGAACAAATCCTTGGGAAGTCAGAGAGATCCTTGTAACACGGGTCTGCCTTTGTCTAATCAGATGTTTTTTTCCGGAAGATCTGGGAGCCCAAGACGTGGCAGCTCTTTGTCTGCTGTGGAAAGACCCAATGAGATGCGAGGAAAAGAAGGAGGCAAAGAGGCTATTTTGACTTTTGTGCTTGATAAAAGTAAGAAGATTTTGGTGGGAGATCCAGCAGGTACAAATCAAGGCGTTTTTTCTGAGGGAAGTGGGGCCAAGGTCAGTTGTGTGGAAGAAAGTGACGTTGATACAGTGAAAAGTCAAAAAGCTCATGCAGTTGTTGAGCAGAATGGGTCAGAATCTAAGAAAGCCCAAAATGTAATTAAAGATAGGTTGACTGTTTCTCAGGCCGAAGAGATATGCAATAAGGCTAGTAAAACGGAAGAAGATCCAGTTGTTGCTGAACTACTCTCTCAGGAGGTGTTAGGCTCTTTGGATAAATTAGTTAATTCTATTCCTGCTGGAGGCTCAGGGACCAAGAGGAAAAATACAGAAATTTGGGAATCAAAACACGGTACTCCCAATGGGAATAAAAAAAGAGCTGACGTCCACGTAAATGACATTAGTTTGAATGGAGAAAAAGAATCTCAATGTCTTTTGGATTTGGCTAGGCTGGCGGCCAAATTTAAATTGGCTTTTGATCCCGGAAGTAGTAGCCATGAAGAGGAAGGGTCTTTCGGAGAGAAAACAAAGAAGAAAGGAGGAAATGGTGCCGGGAGAACAAGAAAATGGAGTTCATCCAAGAATTCCAAGAAGAAAGATAATGCTACAAGCTTCAAGACCGAGGAGGCGGGTCATCCCAAGCCCCCACCCCCCCAATGTTAGTCATCTCTTGGAATTGCCGAGGTCTCAACCGAGACTCGGCTCGCGATGCTCTCCGGGGGCTCGTGAGAAGAAACAACCCGGATATCTTAGTTTTGATGGAAACTAAGATGAGTTACGGTAGAATGCAAGACCTTAGGAGTAGTTTTGGTTTTTGGGGAGGGGAGGCGGTCTCGGCTAATGGCTTAGCCGGAGGATTTTGCATTTGGTGGAGAAGAGGCTTAGTGGTGGACATTTGGAAGTTGAATAAGAATATGGTTTGGGCGGTTATTCGAGGGAGTACTAGAAACAAAGATTGGGATTTGTTCGGGATTTATGGGCCTCCTTATGCATGTGACAAAAACGCTTTTTGGGATTCCCTCAACTCTTCTATTTCTAAAATGGGGAGGCCTTGGCTCTTGATGGGAGATTTGAATGTGATTCTAGACCCGAGAGATAAACAAGGAGGTAGCCCGGTGGTGTGGGCTAGTGGAAGTATTTTGAGGAAGTTTTTACACCATTCAGGGGGCCTTGAGCTACGGTCTAGAGGAAGTCATTTCACGTGGTCTAATAAAAGAGGTTTTGGACATCGAATCAGAGAAAGATTGGATAGAGCTTTTGCTAGCCCGGAGTGGTTTTGTCGGTTCTCCAAAGCCGGTGTTCGGGTACTCCCGGCTATTGGATCAGACCACAACCCCATCTTGATGGATTGCTTTTTGGAGGACAATAGAGGACGAAAGCCTTTTCGGTTCTATGAAGCCTGGTCCGACAACCCGATGTGTAGAGAGATTATAGAAGAATGTTGGCGTATACCGGAGATAGGGCCTCATCGCTGCAAACTCTTGGCGAAGTGTAAAGAGGTGGGAAATAAGCTTCAAAAATGGCAAGCCTTAGAATGGGGGGGTGCAAAGGTGAAGATCAAGACATGTGAAGACGAGCTTCTTCGGCTCCAAAGCTTGAAAGCTACTCCAGCTAGTTTGTTCCGTGAAGAGGAGATTTATGGAGAGCTTGCCATTCTTAACGGCAAAGAGGAGAGAGTTTGGAGGCAAAAGTCGAGAGAGTCTTGGCTTAAGCATGGAGATGGTAATACAAGATTTTTCCACACGGCAACGGTGATAAGAAGAAAACGCAACTACATCGGGTGCTTGGTCAAGGATGATGGAGGAAGAATTTCCTCAAGAAAGCAAATTGGTGAACACATGAATGGCAAGTTTCTTGATCTTTTCTCTTCTATTAATCCTATATCTCCGGATGATCTTGAGGGAGTCATAGAGCCGGTTTTGGAGGAGAAAGATAATGAGGAGCTTGAAAAATTGCCTTCGGCCGAGGAGATTAAAGCTACGGTGTGGAGTATGCCGAGCCTCAAGGCTCCGGGTCCTGATGGTCTTCAAGGTTTCTTCTATAGGAAGTATTGGGATGTGGTGGGAGAGTCTTTGTGCTCCTTTGTCCGAGATTTCTTTGAGGGCAAAGGTTTGGACCAAGAAGCGTGCTTTGCTCATATTGTCCTTATTCCCAAGATTGAAGGTGCAGAGTCTTTTGATAACTTTAGACCCATAAGCTTGTGCAATTTTAGTTTTAAAGTGATCACTAGAATCATTACGGCCAAGCTTAGGAAGGTTCTCCATAAGATGATATCTCCGTTCCAATCGGCGTTTATTCCTGGGAGATGGATAGCTGAGAACACGATCCTTGTGAGAGAAGTTTTTGAGAAATTGAGGAGGAAAAAAGGCAAAGAAGGTCTCATAGGTGTGAAGATGGATATGAGTAAAGCATACGATAGAATGGAATGGGAGTTCATCTTCAAGGTTCTTCGCAATTTTGGGATGTCGGAGAAAGTGATCAAACTCATTGAAGAGTGTGTGTGTTCGGCTTCGAGTGCTATTCTCTTAAATGGGAGCCCGCTCGAGAGACTAAAGCTTGAAAGAGGTCTAAGGCAAGGAGATCCCCTATCGCCTTTCTTGTTCATTATCGCGTCGGAGGTTCTTAGTAGGCTTTTGGAGAGAGAGGAAAGAAAGGGTCTATTCCAAGGGATTAGTATTGGAAGGAATGTTCCTAGTATCTCTCACCTTATGTTCGCCGATGATACAATTCTTTTTTGTAAAGCGGATAAGGTTGAAGTGGAAGCGGTTTGGAGTTGTGTGGAAAAGTACCTTGCTTGGTCCGGGCAAAAAGTTAACGTGTCTAAATCCGGGCTAATTTTCTCGAACAATTGTGCGGAAGAGAGAAAAGTGGAGCTTGAGGGTTTCCTCGGAATGAAAGAGTGCTCTAAAGATGTTATTCACTTGGGAAATCCCCTTTTCATAAGCAAAAAGAAAGGCGAGAGTTTTGCTTTCCTCAAGAAAAAGGTGATGGATAGATTAGAAGGGTGGATGGCGCGTACTATTTCCAAAGCCGGTAGAACGACTCTCGTCAAGTCGGTGATTCAAAGCATCCCCGTTTACACAATGTCCACCTACAAGCTTCCAAAACTTTTTTGTCAAAGTCTAGATAAAATTACGAGAAAGTTTTGGTGGAAGGGGTCGGGAGAAGGAAATCGTTACATGGCTGTGATTGGTTGGAATGAGATTTGTAAGCCGAAGAAGTATGGAGGTCTCGGGTTCCGAAAATTTGAAGATATGAATACTGCTCTTATTGCTAAACTTGGGTGGCATATTGCAGCTAATTCTAATCTCAAGTGGGTAGAAATTCTATCTAAAAAGTACTGTGGTGGAAACAAGTTTTTTGAGGCCAAAGTTAAAAATCACCACTCTAAAAACTGGAAGGATTTATGCGCCTCCAGAGACCTGATTAAAGATAATTCTTGTTACTTGATTGGTAGCGGGGATGGTGTAGATATTTTCGAAGATAAGTGGATTCACTCGGGACAGAACATTTCTGAGCTGGGTCATCTAGGTTCTCAAGGGCTTTCTGTGAATTTGCTTATGGAAACTGAGAGTCGTCGGTGGGATCTAAAAAGCATCGAAGAAATCTGTGGAGAGGAGTGGGTTGAGCGTATTCAGAGAATCAGTCCCCTTGAGGCGCCTCTCCCTGACCGACTGATGTGGACGGCGGAAAATTTTGGTGAGTTCTCTGTAAAATCGGCTCTGAGCAGGATTCAAGGATTCCAAAATGAGCCTGCTTTACTGGTTTGGGGGAAGATTTGGAAGCTTCAAATCCATGAGAGAGGTCGGATTTTCTTATGGAGAATTGCCAAAGGGTGTTTTTCCCTCGCCCCTCTTTTACTGAGACGAAACCTTTCTCGAGATGACACTTGTCGAAGTTGCGGTTCAGGGCAAGAGACATTAGCTCACCTGTTCTTCACCTGCGATTGGGCCAAGAAATTATGGCTTTTGGAAGGTTTGGGTAAGAGGTGGTTTTGGAGGACTGAATCGAGTGGAGTGGAGATTATCGCAGCTGTCTTGGAGGCGAACTCTGAGAGTAATAAGGCGGGGAGTCCTAAGGACGAGTTTATTATCAGAGCTTGGCTTATTATGGAGGAGCTGTGGAGGCGGCGCAACAAAAAGGCTTTTGAGGAGATTGAGCTTGATTTTGAGAAATCGCGATGCATAATTCGGGTTTCAGTCAGGGAGCATATTGGGAGTTCAGAAAATTCCAGGATGGTAGAGATTGCTCATCCAATAGAGCCTGGCCTAAAGTGGAGGAGTCCTGGCGTTGGTATTACCAAAATTAACACTGATGCCTCTTTCAGGATCCATGGCGCTGCGGTGGGCCTTGTCGCCAGAGATGAGAGAGGAGCTGTTTCTTGGCTGTGGAGAAGCCCAATCCAGGCGGTTTCGGCGACTGAAGCAGAGCTCAAAGGTGTTTATTTAGCTTTGCTTGTTGCTAAATTCAGAGGTCTCCGTAAAGTCGTAGTGGAAGGAGACAACAAGAGTTTGATGGAGAGTCTGGAATCTTCCAAAGTCTGTCCGTTTTGGTTTTTATTACCGGTTTTTCAAAGTATTTTGAGTTGTTGTTGTTCTTTTGTTAGCGTTAGCTTTGTCTGGATTAGTAGAGACTCCAATAGAGTCGCCCATGCTTTGTGTCAGTGGGCGGCTCGTGATGGTTGCTCTGGCTTTTGTACTTTCGGGGATACTCCGACCCTTGTTCGGAGTTATTTTGACGATGATTTGGCGAGTTCTATGATAGTGGTTCCCTCGTCCTCTGCTAACCTTCCTACCCAGGAAAGGCAGTGAGTGGCGAGGTGTTTGTTTCAAAAAAAAAGTCTCGAAAAAGCAGATATCTCACCAACTGTATTATAAATCCTGTTCATATATATATATATATATATATATATATATATATATATATATATATATATATATTTTTTTTTTTTGAGGAAAAATCCTGTTCATATTAAAGTGATGGTCTCTAGATTATCTAGTATTATGTGAATGTAATCTTTTTTATATCTTCCAAGTAGACGTACATTTGTGATGGTTGGTACGTGAATATTGTGATTACTGTTCACCGGGAATGCAAAGAGGAAATTTCATTTTTTTGTCTTAAAAAATAAAGAAATATCAAAACTAGACATATTAGTTAAAAAAAAATATTCAAAATTAGAGTTTTGATTCAAATTAAGACAAAAATATTCTTTCACTCTATTTTTTTCATTTTAAATCATTAAATTTCATCCGAATCCATCCGAACCATCCGTATTCATTCGAATTTATCTTAAATCTTTGAATTTCATCGGATTTCATCTTAATTCATCGGAAAAAAATTTTAATTCAAAATTTTAACTTTTTTAAAACCGATCAAAATCATTTGATTACTAAATCTATCCTACAATAATTCCAATATGAAATTGTTGTCGCTCGTTTTCGGACAACGATTTAGGAACCGAAAGCGGTTAGACCCAAGGTCGGACCAAGTGATCTCGCTTCGATTCGAGCGTGTCGGACTTGGTATCCCAAGCCTTCCCTTAGCTGTTGATGATGTCTATCTTGTCCAAACACCTGAAAAAGTAAGAAAGATGTATAAATTACAAAGGAGAAAAAGAGGGGGTGCCTCTGTTTACCTCTCCGACGCTCAACATTAGTAGGATTGAGGTGGAATATGGAGGGTTTAAGTATTTAGAGGCCAAAGATGAGCGAAACGAGCGAGGTACGAGTTCGGCAGCGTTTCAGGACTCAAAATTGGATTACCTATCTCGAGAAGTCGAGCCTCGTATTTATAGGCGACCAAGGGACGTTTTGAAGGTCCCTTGGCCGAGTGAGATTGATTCGGCCATCGGCCGGGTGAGACTCGGTCGGCCGATGGCCGAGTGGAGTGTTGGATGCCGGGGGAGATTTACTTGGCCATTGGCCGAGTGAATTGCTGGACGCCGGGTGAGATTCACTCGGACATTGGCTGAGTGAGAGGCCTGGGCCGAGAGGGGATTCACTCGGCCATTGGCCGAGTGAACAGTTGGGCCGGCAAGGGCCGAGTGAACCTGATGGGCTGGTTGAGGGCTCACTCGCTCATTGGCCAAGTGAATCTTGATGGGCCACCTTGTTGGAATTGATCTAGGGTTTGTGAACTTTTGAGTCCAAGTATTTTAGCTCAAGCTTTGTTCATTTGGATCCATGAGGTCACTGTCACGAATCACATCGATTAGGAATAGTTAAACTGGAAGCTAAGTCAAAACAAGAACGAAAATTGTCAAAAGGGTATTTTTGTCTTTTGAGACATAGGATGAAATGGATGTCAATAATTTTTTTGACAAGTTCATTTGATGACTTAATGTCACTCGGCCATATTGAAATAATTGGGCCTTGTGGATTAATTTCATTTCATAAGAATTTTATTGAAAATTCTTAATGAGCCTTTCTCATGTTATCATGAACAAATGAAGAAGCTTCTAGAAGCTCCTTCTAGAATGAGTTTGGGCGCCTACCCTATAGAGAAATATGAGAGATTATTTTGTTCATAAATGTATCAAGATACTTGCCAAAAGAAAAAGAGGAAACAAATTTGCATATGGATGCTTAAGAATTTCGGCCAAGTTGAGAAAAAGGCAAGGCATGGAACAAAAAAGAAAACAAATCCAAGGCTTAATGAAGCCTATGTTGGCCGAGTGTCTCAAGAGAAAAAAGGGGAAATTGGCTCATGAATATGTGATATTCTATAGAAGAGGAAACTACCTTATTGAAGGTGAGACCTCTTGTCACGACCCGCGACCTCTCGTCGCCGGTTCACGAACCGCGACGGTGGGTTACGTCACAAGTCACAACATCACTATAATAATATATCTCATATCCACAGGAATAACATTATATAACCATAATCAACGCAATACTTATATTAAACATAATACGATAACATATAAGTATTATAAGTCGTTATATAAAACCTGGGTAAATTTTTTCGTTTTTCTCAATTCAAACTTTGAGTCTCACTACGACTCTAAATATTTACATAACTGCTCTTGGGTTTACGTATAATTACAGGAAATAGTTTTAGGAGCGTAGTTTACGGAAGGGGTTCAACAAAATATAGTTATAACTATAGAAGAGGTTGATCCCGAGTGAGTCTCCACTAGCCCAAAGGTCAAGAGATACACGTCCGGTCTTCGTCTTCAGTTCTGTTATTCACATCGCCGTCTTGCCCTTCTCTACATTACCAAGGGTCATAAAACTATGAGTCGATTGACTCAGCAAGTGGGAGTCTAACTTAGAAAATAAAGCGACTAATGCCATGTGATATCATGTGACGTGCAAACAAGCACATAATAATGCATGGATGCAAATCTAACAAGTCTAGAGCATGACTCTTGTGTATACACTTTAACTAGAACTTGTCGTCTTTAAGGTTACACACATCCCCCGCTATAACCTTCAGAACGACAAGAGACCAGCCTTAGACTTCGAGCAGCAGTCGTCCGGCGGCCTAAGAGTTTTAACGTCTGTCTGGGATCCACTAATGGTACCAACTTCATTCAGCGTCGGTACAACCCCCAGGCCCTCATAGCCCGTCAAGGTGCGTCCTTCAGGTCCTCGTAACCTGGCATTAAGATCGGGTGCGACTCTTGGTCGACTTCCCGATAAATGAGTACTCAGCGCCATCCCCCAGGCCCTCATAGCCCGTCAGGGTTCATTTCGTTTTGGTACCATCGACGCAACAATTCTTTAAGGTTCGGGTACTCTGCTGCACTCAGAGTACACTCAGGAAAGAAATTTCATTTCCCTTTTATGCTCGTTAGTGTTTTAGGTTGAAGACTCGGGATATGACTCCCGGTACTTCTACCCTCGATTTGAATTCGAGAGTTAAACACGGCTCTCCTGTCTCCCCCGTTCTAACGGGTCATCACAGCCTAAGGAAATTATATCACATATCAGAGGCTGGGTTTCACAAATCTCATGTTTGAACTTATTGAGCGAACTCACGCTAAGTTTTCAGGAAAAGCGGCCGAAGCCTTAATCTTTGAGATTATTCGATTTTAAAGCTTTTCCTATTCTTGTTTACTAACAAACAATAATGCACGTAAACAGGGTTATTCCCTTGGTATGTAGTTGACTTAAGTCTCCACACTTACCCGGAAAAGATCGTCTCAAAATCTGTTGACTTCCGGAGTTCCCTTGCTTTACACGCTTCCCGAGACTACGCGTCCTGAAGCGTTAACACGTTCCGAAGCATCGAGAAACTAAAACCCGAAGTTGAAACTCATTAGTCAATGATTCGAGAGATGATGACAAGCTTAAGGTTCGTTATCGGGATTCATTGCGAGTCAGTTCAGGGGTTCGAGAATTTAATTCACTTATTTCTCGGCTTTTCGGAATTTAAACTTATTCAAGACTCATACGAATTCGTACCAGAGAATGAGTACGAAATAAAATCAAAATCCTTATTTTAACGAGTCTGAAATAAATTAAAGAAATAATCCGAAAATAGTACGAACCGAGAATTCTAAATGAATTAACCAAAAATTAAATTCTCAAACATCTCTTAATAAATAATTAATAATCCTCGAGTACAAACCTCAAATCCAAAATTAAGACTCGAGTCTAACGCTATAAAACGATAAACGACTCACGAGTGAGATCGAGCTTTAAAAACTTTTCCTGAATTCACTATACTTCGGCTTCGACGCGTTCAGTTCTGCCGGCTCTCGCTCGATTCTATCCGATCTGTGACTGAGCTGTGAAATTCAGAAAACAAACATCGCGATCAATTCCCAAAATCAAGTTCCCGACTCGAAACGAACATCTAACTCAAACCTCAACGTCACAACATTTCCAACTTGTCATAAATTCTCAAACATGTCAATAAACCATATAACTTGTCAACAAATCACTTTAGTTGACATAAACTTCACATTTCTATCTCAAAAACCACTCATAAAAACCGAGCCTACATATATCACATCTCAAATCCCTTTCATCAATTCCAAATCAAATCACGATAATCAAAATGAATCACATACCCAAAACAAGTCTCACGGCCAAGTAAACTCACGGCCACAACAAAGAACCACACGGCCATCATCAAATTCCAAATCAAACCACATCAATACATGACTTTAACTCCTTACCCAAACATTTAACAATCACAGAAATGTCTTATAATCATCAAACAACTTCAGAAATTCAAGAGCCCCAACAATTCAAATCTCCAAACCACTCCATGAAATTCGACCAAAAATTCAAACTAAATCCAAGATATTCGAGTTCAATACTCCAATTCAAATTATCGACATCACCAATCAAGCTCAAACATCCATAAATCACATTCAATTCCTCAAGAATCCCCTTAGAACTCGAAATCCCAAAATCAAATTCCAAATCCTTAAACTTCAAAATTGATTTCGGAGAAGAAATTTCCTCACCTTGCTTGCTATGAAACCGATCTCCTCGGCACGTTCTCACTTGATTTCCGGTGTCCTTCCTCGGTCAGCGGCCACGGCGACTCGGCGGCGGCGACTCTTCTCCTCGGCGAGGCGCGCGCGCGGTGGCTGTGAGTTGCGCGAGAGGCAGAGCGACGAAGGAGAGGAAGACGAGGAAGAAAGAAGGAAGGACGAGGTGGTGGTGGCTGAGTGGCGTGGCTGGTGGTGAGTGGCGGCGATTGAATTTTTTTTTTTCTTTGTTCCTTCTTTCTTGCAGGTCGGGCGATAGTGAGGAAGAGGAAGGTAAGTTTCTTCTTTGCACGTGAAGAAGAAAAGAGAAGGGGAAAGAACATTGGAGAAGCAGGAAAATAAATTATTTATTTATTAAATTCACTTTTCCTCCATCTTCTAAAATCAACCCCACTCTCACGTTTTTATTCTAAAATAGCTCCAAAAACGTTACAATCACGTCCTTGTCACAAAATTTTGTCACTAAAACCCGTACTCGCTCGAACTTTTAATTAAGTTATTCAAACCGAGACTTTCCTCGTTCGTTCTTGATTAATTTAAATATATTTAAGGTTTCTCGGAAATAATTCTCATCCTTGAGAATTTATTTCTTAAATTAAATTCCGGCATATTTCCTCGGAAAATAATTTATTATTCGAGACGAACTCGATAAATCCTTTATTTATTCCGAGATTTTCCATCACCTCAAGATAATTTAAATTAACTCGATAAACTTCAACGTCCATAATTCATTCAAGAACTTACTTGTAATACACGAAAGCTCATTTATTAACCGTAAATTACAAACGGCGAGATTCAGAAGTTTATCCTTTACAATCCCTACCCCCTTAAAAGAGTTTCGTCCTCGAAACTTAAAACAGAGTAGGGTACTTCTTTTGCACCTCACTCTCGAGCTCCCATGTAGCTTCTTTCATCGACTGCTTCTTGATTTCTTCGTTGGACAACACACAAACTCTTCCGTTGCTGGGGTGGACCTTTCCCTCTCGGGCAAGACTGTTTGGGTAGAGGATGGCGGCGATGGGGGCCCAAAAGGCCTGGGCCAGGCCACACCTGAGGATGCGCATGGCGGCGGCCGGTTGTCGGAGGCGGGAGACGCTGCAGGCGGGGGCGCCGGTGCCAGGAAGGACCCTGCAGGTGGCCAGCGGACATGGGAGCCCAAGGGGACAAGTCCCGGCTGGACTTGAGCACGCGCGTGGTGGTGGAGAGCCGCCGGAGGCGGGCGGCGCTGCAGGTGGGGGCGCCGGCGCCGGGGACGAAGGGTGCCGGCCGCCCATTGCCGGAGAGGGGGTGGCGGTCAGCCCGGCTCCCCTGCAAACCCTAGGACCCATAGCCGGGCCTAGGTGAAGGAGATCCAGCCCGCCCCAGGTTGGGCCACGCGTTTGGGCCGGATGTACATCAAGAAGGCCGCCCGGCCGACCCAGAACCCAACGGGCGCGAGAGGGACTTGTTTGGGCCAGCCCTTGGCGAGGTTGATCCTTGGGCTCGGGGGCCCGACGCGTGTCATGGGCCTATGGCTGGGCCGGAAGCGTCAATGGGGCTGCCTTCTGAGGTTGACACACAGGAAACATGCCCCGCCGGGCCGAGCATGTGCACTATGGCTCGGCCGGCCCATTCGGGCGATCGTCGCGAGGAACTCCATGAGTCGAGGACCGCTCCCAATGCCGAGGGCTCGGGCGCGTCGTCGAGTCGCCGCACCCTATCGACCTCCCTAACTACTTTGACCATACAAGAAGAGGAGCGCACCTCATCATACCCTATCGGGGAATCGGCGATTCGAGGAGGTTTTGACTGCTCCGGAGTTGACTTCTCGAGTTCTCTTTTACTCGCCAGCTTCAGACGCTTGAGGAAGTGATTAAGCATTCCGCTATCCATTTCGTTGTTGCGACCGTTGCCCGATGACCTTTCGACTCGTCCGCGAAGGGGATACGTTGCTATTCACGAGGCGAGTCTCCGCGGGGGGTTACGGCTGCCTTTCCAACCCGTGATCCAGGATCTTTTGATCCGACTGAACGTCTACGCGTCCCAGATGTCTCCATCGCCACATGATGCTTCATCGAGCGAAGGGCCGAGCCATGAGGGCCGACGATATTAGGAACCTTGTATCCGCCTATGCCGTCCCCGGGAAGCCCGGCTTCTACAAGGTTCAACACCGCAAGCGATTCCCCATACTTACTAAGCTATCATCCAAACACCGCTACCCTTGGGTGTGGGTATCCGAATCCACCTTTTGGGCGGCGCCTCTCACTTTCGGCTCCGTGACCGACTTTTTGGCCGATCGCGGCATCGAGATTTTCGAGCTCGCGCTTGTGGTTGGAGCGGTACCGGATTCGAGGCGACAGGGATCGCTCTTCGAGTCCCCAGATCTTATGGCGACTACCGGGTGGTTTGTGCCTGGCGATGAAGGTTCCCAATGCTCCGGACTTGGCGCGGAGGTCGTGGAGGACCCCGAGTCCGTGGTGGGGGGTTCGTCGGCTCCCCTCCTCGACGTGGGGAGTATTAACCACATATACGCTTTCATGCTATTGTTTCTTTTTGTCGTTTACACTTATTGTTACGTTCTAACTGACTGACGCCTTTTTCCTTTTTTGCAGATACCATGGTCCGTCGATTGCGCGCGCGAGTGCCGAGGGTAGAATCTACTACTGAAGCTGGAGTCGCGGCCCGTTCCCGAGTTGAGGCTCGTCGCGGGGGATCGCCAACGTGGGCGCGGAACGACGCGAACTCTTCGAACAAGCGACCGCTATCGACGGCCTTCCTCGGTCCATCCTCCGGCCATAAACGCGCCCATACGTCAGCAGCGCCAGATGGCATGGACTCAATGCTCCTAGCGGAGGCCGCAGAGCTGCGAGGCCAATGTTCCCAGGGGATCCTCGAGACCCCTTTGCGAGACTTCAGGGATCTGTTGACGACGAGCGACCTCGAGTACTTTCAGAATGGAATCGGCAACGCTCGAAAGGTATGGCCCGCTCGTCTGACTTACATGCGGACATTGTGCTTGTTCTGATTATACGTGCGCCACCATTTTTCATAGATGCTCACGTATCAAGAACGAGGTGACTGCATCCTCCGAGATCTGTTGTGGAGAATGCAGATCATGAAGAGGGATATGGAAAGCATGGCGGCCAACCATGCTGCCGCCTTAGTAGGGGTTCGGACTGCCTAAGAGTTCCAAGCGCTCGAGGAGGAGTCGAAGCGAACTCGCGAGGAATTGGAGGCCGAGAGATCATTCCGTGTGGCTGAGCAGGCGTCTCAGGAGAAGGCGGATCAAGCTGCCAACACCTTCTAGGGGGAGACGAAGAAACTCCTGGCGGCGCTCTCGAGCCGAGATGAGGAGCTGAACATCGTCCACGCTCGACTATCGGCGAGCGAGATCTCTCGGGTCAAGGCCGAGAGGGAGAGGGATTCTCTGCTAGTGGAGATGCAAACCCTCATCGAAGAGAAAGACGACGCCATGCGATCCAAGACGGACTAGAGGATGACTGGGACCTGGCGTTGGAGGAGGCTCGTTATGCGGCGGCCATACGGGTTCAAGATGCAACCGCGAAGGAGAACGCGTCTCACGAGACCACCTTTTCCTTCTTCGACACCATGTTTCCTCCTCTGGACGACGTGCCACAGGCATGCGACCCGCATCCCCATGTTCCCGTGGAGGCTGCTCAATCAAAAAACCACATGCTTGACGGTGATGCTAGCGACGGGTCGGGCGCCCCTCGCCCCGAGGATGACGAGGAGCAGATCGAATTCGGTTCAGAGTAGCCAACTTTATTTTGATTCTTGTTTAGTGCTTGCCCCGTGTTTTCTTTCAGATACTTGTTATGATTTCTTTTGTTTGACATTCGTCGTGTTTTCTTTTCCGTTGGGTTGTTCATGCGACATTGTTTGTTTTAGCTGAAGTTTTCCCCGGTTTATCACGTGTCTTATTTTCTCGATTTACTATGCTTAGCATAATCGATTTGCGCAAATAGTGTGTGTCTTACGATTCCCGGCTTACTATATCTAGTGTAACCGGCTTGCACGGTTTAGCGCCCCACCTGGCGGCGAGGTTTTCCGCGGACGCTGGCTAGACCAGTTTCGTTGGTGGATGCGATTCTTTGCCCTTCATTAGTGACTCATTGCCTATCGGCGTGTGCGAGCTGAATGGCTATCGCGCCCACCTTCCCGCACGTACGCTACCGATCGGCGTACATGTTGCGTGCCAGAATGGGCTTGAGGCGAGCGCAGTTCGCAGCGAGTACGATACCTGTCCGTACGTTTATCACGTTTTGGGCTTTGGTTGCCAGGATCATCAGTCCGGTGCGCGGACGTGATCGGCCGACGCCCCGTTACGTATCGGCGTGCGAGGCGTAGAATCGTGCGAGAGCGTCCGCGAAAGATGTGTGGGGTCAGAGGTCCGGTGCGCGGATCCAACCCCGTTTCACTACCTTTTGGCGTGCGAAGCATTGAATCGTGCGAGAGCGTCGCGCAAGAGATGTGTACCTATTACCCATTAGCCCCCCGAGTTTCTTGTGTACTCGTAGAGGAGACTAGAAATTATAATGCAATAGAATAAAGGTTTCGATGCGAAATGTAATCCGATTATCACGTCAAAATAGCCAAAATTACATTCCCAAGCCATTGGCCTTATTTGAAATTGGAAATAGTCTTTTGCTAAACTTGAAATTAAGGCGAAAACAATTCAACATAAAGGAGACAGGAACGGCTCCTATTGGTAGTACTGCCGCAGGTGCTCCGCGTTCCATGGGTGCGTGAACACGAGCCCCTCCAGGTTCTCGAGCTCGTACGTGCCATTGTGAATGGCTCGGCGCACGCAGTACGGGCCTTTCCAGGTGTGGCCCAGAACTCTCGCTCCATGTACCTTGTGTTTTGGAACACCCTTCTAAGGATGAGGCTTCCGTCGGCGAACTTCCGCAGCTTGACCTTGGAATTGTAATACTTCTCGACCTTCCTCTTCTGTGCAGCGAGGCGGATAAATGCGTCTGCCCTCTTCTCGTCGATGAGGTCTAACTCGAACCTGATTGCCCCATCGTTGGCAGCTTCTTCGTACTCTTTGATGCGAAAGGTTGGCAACTTGGTCTCAACAGGTACTAAGGCCTCGACACCAAATGCAAGAGTGAAAAGAGTCTCGCCGGTCGCGGTCCGCGCGGTCATCCGGTATGCCCAGAGGACCATGGGAAGCTCCTCGACCCAAGCCCCATTTCTCTCCTCCAGCTTCTTCTTCAGGTTCTCTTTAATTATTTTGTTGACCGCCTCGACTTGACCGTTGGCTTGGGGATGGCGGGGAGAGGAGAAAGTCTTGCTAATGCCCAATTTTTCGCACATGTCCTGGAGGCGTTGTCGAATTGTTTTCCGTTGCTAGTCACAATCGACGCGGGGACCCCGAAGCGGTAGACAATGTTCTTCCAGATGAAGCTTGTCGTGTTCGCTTCCGTAATCTTGGCTAACGGTTTGGCCTCGACCCGTTTTGTAAAGTAATCGATGGCGACGATCGCGTGCTTATATTGTCATGGGGCCGTAGGCAGCTCGCCAATGAGATCGATTACCCACTTTGCGAAGGGCCGAGGTACGATGATTGGACAAAGCGGGGTTGGCGCTTGGCGCGGTATCTGAGCAAACCTTTGGCATTTGTAACATCTTTTGGCCCAATCGTGGAAGTCCTTTTTCAAGGTAGGCCAAAAGTATCCGAGCCTTAGCAGCTTTGGGGCCAAGGATTATCCGACGACATGATTTCCGCACACCCCTTCGTGTACTTCACGGAGCGCTTTAGAGGATACTCCATGCCCCTTCTTCGATGCTTGAAGCATCGAAGAAGGGGCATGGAGTATCCTCTCTTGAATAGGTTGTTGTCCCTCATAGTGTATTTCGGCGCCAAGCTTCTCAGCTTTCTAGCCTCTTCTTTGTCTTTAGGGACGACTCCTCGCTTGAGGTACTCTATGAGCGGCGTCATCCATGAGGGGGGCAGATTTCGTCAACCACCCCTACGTCGCCTCTCGAGACGTAGGGTCGAATCAGCACTTCTATCGGGACGTTGCCTTCCCCCTCTTCGTCTATCCCGAACGCAAGGCATGCTAGGGTGTCGCCGTCAATGTTCGCCTCTCGGGGAACTTAGACTATCTCGAACCAAGACAAGGCCGCTAGATTCTTCTGGGTCTTTGACAAATACGCGACCATGTTTGGCTCTTTGGCTGCGTAGTCGCCCTTAACCTGGTTCACAATCAGTTGCGAGTCATAGTGAATGCGCAGGTTTTGGACACCTAGCTTGTTTGCCAATTCCAAGCCAATGATCAGAGCCTCGTACTCTGCCTCGTTGTTGGAAGCCTTAAACTCGAACCGCAGGGCGTATCTCAGTTTTTCCCTATCCGGATTTGTGAGCATGACGCCGGCACCACCCCCCCGGGCATTTGACATGCTATCCACGTGTAAGTCCCAGACCGGCCCTATCGGGTTGTTGATTCTCTTCTTCGACGACCCATCACGGTCGTTCTCGTTGTCTTCCTTGTTCTCGTTGTCTTTGTTACCCTCGTCTGTTGAGGGTGCATTGGTGAATTTGGCACTCTTGACAAGGGCGAGGGACAATTTCTCGCACTCTTGACAAGGGCGAGGGACAATTTCTCGATTTTTGGGTATCAAGTCTCGGCGTCTAGGAGCGGCTTGCTAACATAGTAAACCGGCCATTGCACCTTGTCTTCCTCGCGTATCAGAACCGCGCTCACGGCCCTGTCGGTCACCACGAGGTAGATATATAGGGTCTCGCCATCTTTCGGTTTTGCGAGGAATGGGGGAGAGCTGAAGTAGGCCTTCATCTCGCGGAACGCCTCCTCACACTCCTTTGTCCACACAAACCCGTCGGTCTTCTTCAACGCTTTGAAAAATGGTTGGCACCTGTCGGTTGCCTTAGACACGAATCGCGTTAAGGCGGCGATCCCTCCCGTCAAACTCTGTACTTCCATGACTTTTTATGGCGACCTCATCTCTAAGATCGCCCTAATCTTCTCGGGATTAGCTTCAATCCCGCGGCGGCTTACCATGTAGCCCAGGAATTTTCTAGACTCAACCCCAAAAACGCACTTATTGGGGTTGAGTTTCATCTTGTAGCGCCGCAAGATTGTGAACATTTCCTTGAGGCCTCGAACGTGGTCGTGGGCCTTGAGGCTTTTGACCAGCATGTCATCCACGTAGACCTCCATCGTTTTGCCAATTTGATTGGCTAACATTCGGTTCCCTAACCTTTGATATGTTGCTCCCGCGTTTTTTAGGCCAAAGGGCATGACCTTGTAGCAGTAAAGTCCACGGTTCGTAACAAAGGTGGTCTTAATTTGATCTGGCTTGTGCATGCGGATATGATTGTAGCCTGAGTAGGCGTCCATGAAGCTCAGCAACTCGTGGCCTGCCGTGGCATCCACGAGCTGCTCGATCCTCGGGAGAGGGAAGCTGTCTTTCGGCAGGCTTTGTTGAGGTCTTTGTAATCGATACAAATCCACCACTTCCTGTTTGGCTTCATCACCATAACGACATTGGACACCCACTTGGGGTGTTCCACCTCCCTGATGAAGTTGGCGGTGAGAAGTTTGTCAACTTCTTCACCAATGGCTTGGTACCTCTCTCCACTGAATGCCCGTCGCGGTTGGACGCGCTCGATCACCCTCTTGTCATCTTGAGGCGGTGGACCATTATCTCGGGTTCGATCCCTGACATATCAGCGTGTGTCCACGCGAAGACGTCTTTGAACTCGCAGAAGAAGGCTGCGAGCTAGAGTTGGATTTTGGACGGGAGTTGGGCGCTTACCTTGACTACTTGGTCAGGCTTCGTGTCATCCAACACGACGGGAACGAGGTCATCCGGTGTCTCTACCTTCCAACGCTCGACATCATCCCTTTGTCCAGTTCTCTAAAGGTGCCCCATTCCTCTATCTTACACGGGAACTTGTCTCCGAGCTGGAAGACGGTGCTCACCATCTTTCCCTTTCCCTATCCGTCCACGCCTTAGATGTAGCACATCCTTGCCATCGATTGGTCTCCCAACATTATGGCAATCCCCTTCTCGGTTGGGAATTTCATCATCAGGTGATAGGTGGACCTTATGGCCTTCAACCGATTGAGAGTCGAGCGGCCGATGATGATATTGTATTCTGAGGGCTGGTCCACAACCAGGAACGACACGATGTGGGTGATCTCAATCCCCCCGGTGTCCCGAAGGTGACCGGGAGGTCGATGGTGCCCTCTGTCATGACCCTCTCCCCAGAGAATCCGAAGAGTGGGGTCGAGATCGGGGTCGGTCTCATCCCGGATAGTTTCACCAAGGCCAACACAACAAACTTCATCTGGAAGTCCATCATATGCCGCCACGGCATCCCAGTGTCAATTGTGACTGACAATGGTGCACAATTTGACAATGCCTGGGTTAGAGAAATTTGCGCCCAACTAGGGATCAGCAAGACATTCTCATCCCCGCGGCATCCACAGGCTAATGGCCAAGTGGAAGCCATCAACAAGACGATAAGAAGCAACCTCAAGAAAAAAACTCGAGGCTAAGAAGGGTGCCTGGGCTAAGGAGCTACCATTCATCCTATGGGCCTACCTAACGACTGTTCGAAACGCCACCGGAGAGACCCCCTTTTCCCTAGCTTTCGGGGTTGAGGCTGTGGTCCCCGTGGAAACCGAGGTCCCCACTTACCGAGTTGACACTTTCGACGAGAGAGAAAATGACGAGGCCATGCGCCTCAAACTGGATCTAATTGATGAGAAAAGATCCAAGGCTGTCACCCGACTCGCCGCACAAAAGCGTAAAGTCAAGAAATACTACAACGCCAAAGTCAAGAGGCGAATCTTTGCCGTCGGCAACCTTGTACTTAGGCGCGTGTTCCAAAACACACAAGTGCAAGACGCCGGTGTCATGGGCCCGAATTAAGAATGACCATATAGAGTTCGCCAAGTCATACATGACGGAACCTATAACATCGAACATACGGACGGGACCCCAATCCGACATCCTTGGAACGCCGAACACTTGAGGCAGTACTACTAGTGACAAGCAGTTCCCCCATTTATTGCTTTTATTTCCCTGATTCAATAAGGCCCTGTCACGCCCCGGGAAAACAGGCTCATGCGTCAATGTTTGAGGATGTTATCGATTCGCAAAAAAAATAAAGTTTGAGGTTTTTCTATCTTCAAATTTCCGCTTTATTAAGTTTTAGTCATCAAGGCGCACGACCTGTACACTAAAAACTTGGGGGGCTGGTGATTCATGCGACGTACACTAAAAAATACACGGCCCAAGAAACAAAACCTTAAGCCCTCCACACACACAGGAATATGGGCTTAGGAAGCTCCAGACCCCAACGGCCCCTCGAGCATACGGGTCTGAGTAAAGTTGTCGACCTAACTCGACACCCCTTCGGTCTCCAATTGGAACGAAGCAAGAAATCTTGATACACGCTTAAGTCTCCCGCACACACATGGGAAGACAGGCTTAAGAAAATCACCAAATATAGGCTTAAGTCCCCCGCACACACACAAGGATACATGCTTACGAAGATCGAACCCCGACGGCCCTTCAAGCATACGGGTTTGAGTGAAACCATCGGCCTTCTCGGCGTAACCCTTCATCAAGGCTTAAGTCCCCTGTACACACACGGGGATACATGCTTAAGAATCTCGGACCCTGACGGCCCTTCGTGCATACGGGTTCGAGTGAAATCGTCGGCCTTCCTGGCATGCCATAAGTCGTGTAAAGGCATAAGTGAAAGGTTTTAGGCCACCCCCAATGCATGTAAGTCACGTAAAGGCACTGCCTCAAACCTTAATGGCCAAATCTGAGCCTTGCACATTCGGTCGCCAATGGTACAAAACACACGGGTTTGAGTAAAATCGTCGGCCTAACCCGGTATGCCGTAAGTCGCATAAAGGCACAGGTAAAGGAGGCTGGGCTACTCCCTCTGCCACACACATACATTCGGTAGCCCATGGCACGAACTCAAAATCGCTGGACCACACCCGGCGCAATACATATGTTCGGTCGCCCATGGCACGAACCCAAAGTCGCCGAGCCACACCCAGCGCAGTACATATGTTCGGTCACCCATGGCATGAACCCAAAGTCGCAGGGCCACACCCGGTGCATTACATATGTTCGGTCGCCCATGGCATGAACCCAAAGTCACCGAGCCACACCCGATGTAATATATACGTTGGCACGAACTCAATGTCGTTGGGCCATACCCGGTGCAACACGTATAGTCGGCCACCTATTGCATGCACCTAAAGTCGCCAGGCCATACCCAACGCAACACATATGCTCGGTCGCCAATGGCACGAGCACGAAGCCCCCGTGCCATACCTGGCGCGACATCTTCGGTTTCCAAATGGCACAAAGCAAAGTCGTTGGACCAAAGCCAGATTTCGGCATGCCAAACCATCGGCCTAACCCGATGTACCAATATCGCCATTCAATATAGGTCGGTCGATCGCAGCGAGTTGCCCCTAGCAACAAAAGCTGAGCAACGCCTGACCAGTCACGAACGCTTCCCGCCTCGAATGCTGAACGATGACAAGTCATAACGTTGAACGAGCAGGGATTGAATCCCGACTAGGGACACGAACCTGCCAAAACTATTGGCAAGGGCATAAGTCGTTCAATCCATAACAGCTCACAAAGAAGGCACATACGAGCAACATCGCTCAAACAACCGACAACAAGATAGCATTCGACTTGAAGGCAATAAATATCTCATATAAAAAAAAGCCACCGCTCTGAATCCAATAAAATATGCGCTAAATGCAAATGCGCTGAAACAAAATAAGATCCTAAAGAAGGAAAAGCAAAGCGCTAAACATACACGCTATATAAATAAGAAGAGCCACTTGGCTCACGAAGCACCCTCGTCAAGAGGGGGAAACAAGGTGTCAAAGAAGTCAAAGGTAAATCCCCAAGCCTTGTCCTCGATTGCGGCCGCCTCCTGACATTCCACCGCTCCAGCTCGGCGGGCCTCCTCGGTCTCGATGTTGTAGTCGTCTTGCAAATCGGATGCTCGTCGCTCCACTCAATGAATAGAGAAGAATGATGAGCGTTCTCCTCCGCCAAAGAATTACGCTCGCGCTCTGCCCGAACATGCGCCATTTCGCTCGAAGCAAGCTGGCTTTGGGAGGTCTCCATGGCATCTGACTGAGCAACCAGCTGAAGTCGCAGGTTGGCGACCTCGGTCCGGAAAATTTCTATCGATCGGGATGCCACCTCACAAGATTGGCGCTCTTCAGTCAGCTCTCTCGCCATCTTGGCCACCGACATCTGAGCTCCGTCACATCAATCCCGAGCAATCTAGAGCTCTACCTTGGTCTCTTGAAGCTGGTCCTGAAGAGTCTCAAGTTCCTCTCCCGGGTGTGAACCTCGATCGAACTGGGCCAGCCTAGACTTCGTAAGGGCGAGCTCCTCTTGAGCAATCCCCAGGCGTCGGATGAAGTCGTGCAGAATCCTATCACTTCGCATGGCCCTCGCATACGCCTGCGGTGACAAACAAAAGCAAAGGTTAAAAACAAACCTACGCTTACAAGAGAATAAATAAAGGTACTGACCCTCTGAGCGTCAGTAACCCCCGCATGGAAGAAGGCAATGTCGCTCTTTGATACCACGCCCTTCCACCAAGATAAGGGGGACTCCTCAAGATGCCGAAAGCAATTGACACGGGACTTCCTTGCCTCCAGTTCCACCACGGAGTTCACCTTTTTGGACTCGGAATGCTCGTCGGAAGTCACTGAGGCCGAAGCCCTCTTCAGTGAGGCACGGGCTCTTGCTCAACAGGGCAGGCAGCCTCGACACGATCTTCTCTCGCCCTTCGGTTGGCGCCCTGGAACGGATCTCTGCCATCCTCTCAGGGTTCCGGGAAGCGGAAGCCAGTCTCCGAGCCCTCCTGTTAGCAGCTACACCAACTAAACAATAAAGGTCAGGGTTCAGTTACTAATGAAATCTTAGATCACGAAATTACCTCGAGAAGAAAGGATGCTTTGCTGAGCTTTGGGACTAGGCGCCCTGCCTGCCCGATGCGCCTCCTCGGTGCCCGGGACAAAGGGCGGGAACCACCATGTTAGAGCCATCAACTCGGGAGAACGGAACTGCTCACCCGCCTTGCGAACCTCCGACATCTCTGATATCTCCTTCACAAAGGGAAGCTTTATCGCCCCCTCGTCCGCCAAAAAGTCCGCCACGCGACCGAAGCAGAGGGACGCCACCGAAAGCGTCTGTCGAGACCCACACCCACGATATGTGACTAAGTGGGTCGTTATCGTCGATCAACCTCACGTCGCCCCGAGCGCGGGCCATGTGGAAGTCCGGCTGCCCCGGCACCGGGAATACGATGACCAGATTACAAAAATCATCCACGGTCATGGCACGCTGTATTTGGCAGTGCCACTTTATAAAGCTCATAGCCAACAGGCGATAAAACGCCAGGCTCATCTGGCAGGCATAGACCCCTAGTTGGGTCAAAATCCACTGAATGTTCGGTGGAAAGGGGAGACACAACCCACAAGTAAGTCTCCCAATCGTGATGGCCGCGAACCCATTCCTCGGGCGGGATGGCCAGTCCTTGGGGGCAGGCCTACGCATCCCCTATGAGGAAGTAATGTTGTACATCTCCCGAAGCGTGCTAAAGATTCGGGTGGTGAGCGTGCTCGCAGCATCAACTCCCTTGCAGTCTATGCCCTCGGAGGCAACAGAATCGCCCACTCCGTACAAGCGGTTCCTCTCCAAGGCTTTCCCGAAAGCATAGCCCGAAGACTCCGCGGACAAAAAGGCCGCCCTGGCCATCTCCAGTACTTTCCCACTACGCTCCACCTTTCCCATCGCAGGTGAAGCCTCCAGGTCCTCTCCAGACCCTCTGAGTCCGCTCCTAGGGGGTCATCGGAGTAAATCTCATCCAAGAACGATTCGGACAGAATTATCGCAAGTTCGGCACCCGAGGCCTCTAAGTCAGATGCCCGGGGAAGCCCTGCGCATTTGGTCGCCTCATCTCGCCATTTGAGCGAGGAGTCGTCAAAGGACGCCTCGCAGGAGACCAAATTTATCACAAGGCATGACCAGCACGGGTCTTGAGACCCCTCGCCCTCCCCTTTGGGGCTGTACCTCGTAGAAGGGCCGCTCCCGGGCTACGCCAACTCGGCTACTGCCACAGAGTTAGTCTCCAACTTCACGAGCCATTGATCGGCCACGCGAGAATCGTCCTTGACATATATCGGAATTCAGTCGAGTTCCTCAAAGAGACACTTGGCCGTCCTCCCAGAATTCTAGGAAGGACAGGAAAGGTCGAACTTGGGATCATCGACTTGGAAAAAGAATTCACACCTCATCAAAGGATGCAAAAAGTAGGAAAGGCCAAAAAATTTCGACTCAAAAAAGAATTTTTTTTTAATCCTTAAGGCTGCCATGTGTGAAGAAAAGGGGGATGAGACTCTCCTATTTATAGGAGAGGAAGGAGTAGGAACCCTATTTCTACCCCCCTCCCTATCCGTGCGCACGCGCGATAGGCCCGGCCCGTACGCCGACCTTGCACGCGTACTGGCCCGTCGGCTTCATGCCGTGCGGTCCGGCCGGTCGGCCAGGACCCGGTCTGGTCCCCTTGGATCCGGTTCAAAAAAAAAGAAAAAAATCAAGAGGGGCAAAAAGACCTCAGTGCCCTCTGGGATTAAAGTTTACCACTCACAACTCTCGAGCCATAAACTTGGGGGACTAATGTTACCGATCAGTTTCGGGATACCGGAAAAACAAAAACATTTTACACCGTTCGGACCACCCAACGGGCACTGGCCCGTGCACGCACCGAGCCCGCGCAGACCTAGCACTCCCGGCTCACCGGGCCCGTGCGCGCCCTAGCATCCAAGACCCACTGGGCCCGCACGTGCCCAACACCTTGCCCGCGTGCGCCCTCCAGTGCGCGCCCAGCTCCTTCTTGTGCGCGCCCTTCTCCCTGCCGTCCGGTGGGCCTCAAGGGGGCCGGCCCAAGGCCTCCTCCAAGCCTATAAATACTCCCGTCATTTCCACTTTAGGGGGACCTTGACCTTGAGTCTTTTAGAGAACTTGAAGAGCTCTTTTTTTTCTCATCTCTCATCACGATCTTGTTACATTCCAAGAGCGCGCTCTCCTCCTCTCCCGGCTCGGCTCAGAAATCCGAGAACCCCCCTCGACAATAGGGATGCGTTCCCACTGTACGACCTGAGTCTTCACATCACACAAGATGCGCCCCCGCTTCTTGGCCCTTGAGTTAGAACTCTGAGCTACGAGTCAAGTGTTGTCAACGGTGCCCACAAGAAGAGTTGTAGTCTTTATATTGTACATTTGATGTAATAAAGTCTCATGAAGAATCTTGCTTGTAATTACTTATTCATTAATAAAAAGTTGAACGTTCACTCATTCCTCCTTGTCTGAAGCTTTATGATAAAACATTAGTCTTTATTCCATAAACAAACATAACAACTTAAGAAGAGACAAATATAGATTTGCATGAACAAACTCTTCGAAGTTTGCTTAAAACGATACATTCGCAATCTAAGGGTCAAAGGACTATTGACCTCAGTATGATTGTTAGAAGAATCTATGATGTCTGGTTATGAGGTATTGAGAGTTGGAGACTCTATATTTCTTCTAGGTATCTTCCGAAGGTACTAAATTGACCAGTGCACTTCTAGAGACAAGATAAGAACAAACCATTTGACCTCTTATGTCTCGAAGTCACTACGTATGAATTGCATCGTGCTTACCTTAATCCTGAAATGAGACATGCCATTTCACACCTAACGTATTCTCATTTGAGAAAGTCAGAGTTCGGACTCACTATGTGATTTCGAACAAGGCCTATTGGTGAAATACTAAGTTGTGAGAATGTCATGAGTAGCTTTGTGAAGTTCTCATAGATATGGAATTAATGTACAAGATTGTTGAAATGCAATGTATATCACCTCATGCTTTGTTCCTTTGAATGTGAATAAATGAACTTGCTAGTGTCCAAATTCAGTCTTGACTCTTTTGGATGAAACAATGTGACTTGTTAGCTCCTCGTCAATACATTGTTTCTAACTTGTTCACAAGCTACAAAGGAGTTGAGGAAATAACATATAGAAGGGTAAAATGGTAATTTTGTAAATCCCGACTAGCTGATGATATTCATGAAGGGTAAACACTGATAATATTCTATGGATCCACTCATTACATTTAGGTTGAATTCTTGAGTAGGAAATAAATTCGTTCGTACCGAGAGATTTTCAGTGTCAACTCTTTAATGGAGTCAGTTGACATTAAGCTAAACTTGGAAAAAGTTTGTGAACTTTTGAGTCCAAGTGTTTAGCTCAAGCTTTGTTCATTTGGATCCATGAGCAGGTCACTGTCACGAATCACATCGAGTAGGAATAGTTAAACTGGAAGCTAAGTCAAAACAAGAACGAGACAAGTTTTACGAAAATTGTCAAAAGGGTAATTTTGTCTTTTGAGACATAGGATGAAATGAATGTCAATAAATTTTTTTACAAGTTCATTTAATGACATGTATCACTCGGCCAATATTAGTCGTATTGGGTCTTGTGATTAATTTCATTTCATAATAATTTTATTGAAAATTCTTAATGGGCCTTTTTCATGTTGTCATGAACAAATGAAGGAGCTTCTAGAAGCCCCTTCTAGATTGAATATGGGCGCCTATTACCCAAGGGAAAGATAGAATAATTTGTGCATGTATCAATATACTTGCCAAAAGGAAAAGAGGAAACAAATTTCCTATGCATGGCATAGAGAATTTCGGCCAAAGAGGGAGAGAACAAAATATGAAAGAAATCCAAGGGCTTCATGAAGACTTCTTGGCCGTGTGAATCAAAGAGAAAATGGACAATATTTGCTCATGAATATGTGATATTATATAGAAGAGGAAACTACCTTATTGAAGGTGAGACCTCTCCTATAAATAGGAGCCTCATTCTTCACATTTTATTCATCCCAAGTGTTAGAGATTTGAGAGCTTCTCTCTCTAGCTTGGCCACCCCTATCCTCTCTCTCTCTCTATTCAATTTTGTTTTTGTTTTTGTTTTGGCACCTAGGTCCTCATTTGACCTAGTGTTTAGCTCTTTAGCTTAAAGACTCGTTCTTAAGTCGTAGTGTTTAAAAGTCCCCACACACTAATTCCTTTTTATCTTGAGTGATTTAGTGATAGAAACTTTCGTGGTTGCTCGAGTTAGTGAGGAAAGAAAGAGAGACATGCTGCGAGGGAGACGAACGTTGCAACTTTCCAAAAGCTTCTCAACGTTCAAGCTTCAAGAAAGGTTAGTAATCTTTAATGCTCATATTAGTTTTTATTTACATGTGCTTGCGCTTTGTCTAGGTTAGTAAAAACGTTTTACTTGAAAAATAAATTTTTTAAAATTCCACCGCTTACCGCAGCGTTAAACTTTTTCTTAAACCCTAGATCGATTCCAACATCAAGAGACCCCTCTAAAGTCGTCACTAGAAGCTACAAGCCAGGTTCTTCTCTAAAGCCTGGGATTCTCAACCTCCGAGCCCAAGATAGCCCACACACTCACATTGAACTACGTTCTGACCTGATTCCGGACGACGGGTACGTAGGCAGCCAACCCTTGGCACGGTCACGCCCTCCAACACACATCTCAGGGCCTGGAGGGTGCAACTCGGCTCACATTTTTTACCCGGGTGCGATCACTTGGTCCGGCCTTGGATCGAACCGTCCAAGGTTTTTAATCGTTGTTCATTTTCGTGCGACAACATTAGAACTCTGTGCTACGAGTTAAGCGACCACTCTAAAGCCTTCACTAGAAGCACCGAGACTGGTCTTTCTCTAAAGTCTTAGATTCTCGACCTCAGAGCCCAAGATAGCCCCCACACTACATTGAACTACGTTCAGACCTGATCCCGAACGACGTGTTCGTAGGCAGCCAACCTTTGGCACAGTCATACCCTTCAACATACACCTCAGGGTCTAGAGGGTGCAACTCGGTCTTCAAGTTCACATTTTTGGCCCGGACGTGATCACTTGGTCCGGCCTTAGATCGAACCGCTCGAGGTTTTTAATCGTTGTTCATTTTCGTGCGACAACATTAGAACTCTGTGCTACGAGTTAAGCGACCACTCTAAAGCCTTCACTAGAAGCACCGAGATTGGTCTTTCTCTAAAGTCTTAGATTCTCGACCTCAGAGCCCAAGATAGCCCCCACACTACATTGAACTACGTTCAGACCTGATCCCGGACGACGTGTTCGTAGGCAGCCAACCTTTGGCACAGTCATACCCTTCAACATACACCTCAGGGTCTAGAGGGTGCAACTCGGTCTTCAAGTTCACATTTTTGGCCCGGACGTGATCACTTGGTCCGGCCTTGGATCGAACCGCTCGAGGTTTTTAATCGTTGTTCATTTTTGTGCGACAACATTAGAACTCTGTGCTACGAGTTAAGCGACCACTCTAAAGCCTTCACTAGAAGCACCGAGATTGGTCTTTCTCTAAAGTCTTAGATTCTCGACCTCAGAGCCCAAGATAGCCCCCACACTACATTGAACTACGTTCAGACCTGATCCCGGACGACGTGTTCGTAGGCAGCCAACCTTTGGCACAGTCATACCCTTCAACATACACCTCAGGGTCTAGAGGGTGCAACTCGGTCTTCGAGTTCACATTTTTGGCCCGGACATGATCACTTGGTCCGGCCTTGGATCGAACCGCCCGAAGTTTTTAATCGTTGTTCATTTTCGTGCGACAACAGCCACTACTTTTCTTTCTCTTTGTCGTGTCAAGCGCATAGTCATGGTTGTCACCCCAGCAGCGTGCATGACAAACTCTTTGAGCTTCCCATCTTGAATCAGGCTTCGATTTTCTGTATGAGCTAATAGCATTCGGATGTCAATTTGTACGTAATCCCGATGGTACTCACAATATTCGCGCCGGAAGTTCAGAATATCGTGACCTCGAAAAATCAAAGGGTTAAGTAAACATGAGATCAAACAATTCGAGTGCCAGAGACTTACTGTGTGGAGCAAGAGAATTGGGTGGCTCTGGACTCCATCACCGTCCAATCTCAGTAGAAGAATCAAGCTAACCAGGAACCAGGTAAGGAGATCAAACTTCCAGGGAGCCAACAAACCGAATGCATGAAGAAGAAGAAGAAGAAGTTTTGGTTTTCTTTTTAAGCCACCCTTCACACTTATTATTTTTTTTGCTCTAAGGCTATTTTTCCCAGGTGGGCTAACCATTAAATATTTTATTTATACTGCCTGTATTTTATTTTTTTTGCTTACTCTATATTTTTAATTTTGTACTAAAGAGGATTATTTGGACCTTGAGGGTTAATCCTCTTTAGGCCTGAACTCTTATCTGCATATTTTGGATGCTTTGAATCTTAAATCTATTGATTTTTCTTTCTTAATTAATAATGCTTTTATGAATGTTTTGTATGTCCTTTAGCAGTTGGCGCGATTAATTTCCCGATTGAACGGCTTAACGTGAGTTAAGCTTGATCGCTTTGCTTGGTAAGGGCACGCTCGATTGTACGAATTTATTTATGCCCGTATAAAAAATAGAGAATCATTTAGGAGGGATTAGACTAGGGATTTGTCTATATGTATGAAATGCGAGATATATTCTCGACTTAAGTGATCGTTCTGCAAGAAACGTAAACTCCGCTTTTAATGTGTATCAAATGAAAACAAAGTGGGCCAGCTGGCTATGTATCTTTTCTTTTTTAGAATGGATCAACCTCGATCGTAATTCAGTTTCTATTTTTATTTTACTTGAAATACATCTTCAAATTTTGAATATTCCACGATCTGACTCCTTCTATCGTTTCGACCTCGTATACTCCAGGTCGCACCGTCTTTGTTATCTGATACGGGCCTTCCCAGTTTGTTGTTAACTTCTCATCGTACAACTTCGCTGCATTCTAGAACACTTTTTCTAATACTAGCTGAACTTTTGCCAGCCTTCTAACATTCACTTTTGATTTGTAATGTCGAGTTACCGATTATTGATATCTCTGAAATCTGATGAAGGTTTCCTCTCTTCATTCTTCAATGAAGTCCAAACTATCTCCACTCATTTTTCTCATTTTTCTCATTATTGATATCTTTGAGTTGTAATGTCGAGTTTGTTGGAGTTGATCTAGGGTTTAAGAAAAAGTTTAACGCTTCGTTAAGCGGCGGAATTTTAAAAATTTTCTTTTCAAGTAAAAACGGTTTTTACTAACCTAGACAAAGAGCAAGTACATATAAATAAAAACTATAATGAGCATAGAAGTTTACTAACCTTTCTTGAAGCTTGAACTTTGAGAAGCTTTTGGAAAGTTGCAACGCTCGTCTCCCTCGCAGCACGTCTCTCTTTCTTTCCTCGGCACCTCGAGCAACCACGAAAGTTTCTATCACTAAATCACTCGACATAAAAGGAATCAGTGAGTGGGCACTTTTAAACACTACGACTTAAGAACGAGTCTTGAAGTCGCAGAGCTAAACTCTAGGTCAAATGAGGACCTAGGTGCCAAAACAATAAAACGAAATTGACCAGAGAGAGAGAGGAGAGGGGCGGCCACAAGTTCTAGAGAGAGAGTCTCTCAAATCTCTTAAACTTGGATGAATGAAATGTGAGGAATGAGGCGCCTATTTATAGGAGAGGTTTTACCTTCAATAAGGTAGTTTCCTCTTCTATAGAATATCACATATTCATGAGCCAATTTCCTCTTTTTCCTCTTGAGATACTCGGCCAACACAAGGCTTCTAGAAGCCTTGATTTGTTTCCTATTTTGTTCCTTTCTAGCCTTCGCCGATTCCCATCTGCATCCATATGCAAATTTGTTTCCTCTTTTTCTTTTGGCAAGTATCTTGATACATTTATGCACAAAATATTCTCTCTACCTATGGGTATGTTGGGCGCCCAAACTCATTCTAGAAGGAGCTTCTAGAAGCTTCTTCATTTGTTCATGACAACATGAGAAAGGCCCATTAAGAATTTTCAATAAAATTCTTATGAAATGAAATTAATCCACAAGGCCCAATAAGACTAATATTGGCCGAGTGAAATTAAGTCATCAAATGAACTTGTCAAAAAATTTATTGACATTCATTTCATCCTATGTCTCAAAAGACAAAAATACCCTATTGACAATTTTCGTTCTCGTTTTGACTTAGCTTCCGGTTTAACTATTCCTAATCGATGTGATTCGTGACAATGACCTCATGGATCCAAATGAACAAATCTTGAGCTAAAATACTTGGACTCAAAAGTTCACAAACCTTTTCCAAGATTAGCTTAATGTCAACTGACTCCACTAAAGAGTTGACACTGAAATCTCTCGGTTCAAATGAATTTATTTTCTACTCAAGAATTCAACCTAATTGTAATGAGCGGATCCACAGAATATTATCATGTTTACCCTTCATGAATATCATCAGCTAGTCGGGATTTACAAAATTACCATTTTACCCTTCTAGCTGTTATTTGCTCAACTCCTTTGTCGCTTGTGAATAAGTTAGAAACAATGTATTGACGAGGAGCTAACAAGTCACATCGTTTCATCCAAAAAAGTCAAGACTCAATTTGGACACTGGCCAGTTCATTTATTCACACTCCAAGGAACAAAGCATGAGGTGATATATATTACATTTCAGCAATCTTGTACATGAATTCCATATCTATGAGAACTTCACAAAGTTACTCATGACATTCTCACAACTTAGTACTTCACCAATAGGCCCTGTTCGGAATCACATAGTGAGTCCGAACTCTGACTTTCTCAAATGAGAATACTAAGGTGTGAAATGACATGTCTCATTTCAGGATTAAGGTAAGCACGATGCAATTCATATGTAGTGACTTCGAGACATAAGAGGTTAAATGGTTTGTTCTTATCTTGTCTCTAGAAGTGCACTGGTCAATTCAGTACCTTCGAAAGATACCTAGAAGAACTATAGAGTCTCCAACTCTCAATGCCCCATAACCAGACATCATAGATTGTCCTAACAATCGTACTTAGGTCAATAGTCCTTTGACCCTTAGATTGCGAATATATCGTTTTAAGCAAACTACGAAGAGTTTGTTCATGCAAATCTACATTTGTCTCTTCGTAAGTTGTTTAGTTTGTTTATGGACTAAAAGACTAAGGTTTTATCATAAAGCTTCAGACTAGGAAGATTGAATGAACGTTTCAACTTTTATTAATAAATAAGCAGTTACAAGAAAGAGTCTTCGTAAGACTATATGACATCAAATGTACATAAATACACACTACAACTCTTCTTGTGGGCACCATTGACAACAGAGTTTCCCCGATGGCTCGCTATGTTCTATATCCCAATAGGACCCCTGGCAGCTCGTTACCGCATTTTCTTTTTTTTTTCCCTTCAAATCTATTTTTCAAAGCTTGGACCAAAGTTTTATTGGTTGCTTCGGCCAAACCTTTCCTTGCAGGTATCTTGGTGCTGACTTAATAAGGCGGATTCCCCATTTATCACCTAATTTCTCAAATCTTGTTGAAATGAATTGTGATCTGTTATCACCTATAATCTCTCTTGGGGCTCCATGTCTACATATGATGTTCTTTCACACGAATCCTTCGATGTGAACATCCTTGATGTTTGAAAATGCCTCTGCTTCAACTCATTTCGAGAAATTGTTTGTCAAGACATCGACCTCTTGGTGCTATCGACATTGATCCGACAATATCCATTGACCACTAAAGGAATGGATATTGCGACGATATAGAGAAAATTTCTTCCCATGGCTGCCTCAAAGTGTTGACGAGTCTCTATCATTTATCGCATTTCATAAGGTACGACTGCCGGAGTGATTCGCAAATTCGCCTTCGTGAACTTTTGCCATTAATCTCTTTGTTTCCTCGTCGTCTAGACATCACAAATAACGGCCCAAGATGTTTCTCTTGTACAATACTTCATCGATAAGCCAATAACTCGTACTGATTTATTTTACTTTCCTTGCGTACTGCTTATGTGAGGAATCTGATCTTGTCTTGAATAAATTGGGTGATGTCAGTTCGCCTCCTATTCTTCAATGCCAATAAATTCACTTTGAAATTTATACTTGATTCTTCAATTGTTTCTACCATGATAAGTTTTTTTTTTAATTTTTTGTGTGGGTTTGAAATAATCTGCCGTAACTTTTACTATTGAAGAGGTCTAACTCTATTTATAGAGTCATAAAGTTTAACATTAAAGAAATTTTTATTATCGGAGAACTTTAACTTTATCCGTAATGTTAGTAATAGACTAATAATAAATAAATAAAAAAACGTAGACTAGTAGACAATTATTGTTGACCTGAAAAATTAGTACAACAATATCTCACGAAATACGCAAGGTACCAAGAACGCAGTCCAAAGAATTCCAAGTGTTCATGCAAGACTTTTTCCAACTATTGACTAATCTCGCAGGAGAAAGAGAATAAATGAGGGTGCTTGTTGTCCTGTTTTTCGGACAACTATTTAGGAGCCCAAATTGGTTATACCCAAGGCCAGACCAAGTGGTCTCACTTCGACTCAAGCATGTCGGACTTGGTATCTCAAATCGTCCCTTAGCTGTGATTGGTGTTTGCCTCGCTCGTCGTTCGTCCTGCAAGAGAAGTTAACGATGAACTACAAAGAGGAAATAGAGGGGTTGCCTCTATTTACCTCTCCGACGCTCAACATTAGTA
Organism: Urtica dioica subsp. dioica; assembly: GCF_054948205.1. NCBI lineage: Eukaryota > Viridiplantae > Streptophyta > Magnoliopsida > Rosales > Urticaceae > Urtica > Urtica dioica. Next base: position 49,312,950 of record NC_142759.1, on the reverse strand, counting down.
GGATTGAGGTGGATATAAAGGGTTTAAGTGTTTAGAGGCCGAGACTTGAGAGAAACGAGCGAGGTACGAGTTCGGCAGCGTTTCATTACTCAAATTTGGATTACCTGGACTAGGGGAGGGACCCCGGTATTTATAGGCGACCAAGGGGTGTAGTGAACAACCCCTTGGCCGAGTGGATGCATTTGGCCCGGCCATTGGCCGAGGTAAACCTCGGGCTGGCCAATGGCCGGGGATAGCATAGGCTCGGCCATTGGCCGAGGATAGCATAGACTCGGCCATTGGCCGACGATGGCCGATGGCCGAGGATAGCATAGACTCGGCCATTGGCCGAGGCTGGCCGATGGCCGGGGATAGCCCAGGCTCGGCCGTTGGACGAGGCTGGCCGATGGCCGGGGACCGTCCAGGCTCGGCCATTGGCTGAGGCTAGCCGATGGCCGGGGATAGCCCAGGCTCGGCCATTGGCCGAGGCTAGCCGATGGCCGGGGATAGCCCAGGCTCGGCCATTGTCCGAGACTGGCCCTTGGGCCGATCAATGGCCGAGGATATTGGGCTGGCCATTGGCCGAGGCTGGCCCAAGGGCTGGTCAATGGCCGGAGCAAGCCGCCGGGGCGCGTCTGATCGTTGTTTTGCATTTGATCGGCCGCGATCGGGGTCGGGCCGATAACAGTGCTGAACGATAGATGAAGATTACGGCTGGAGCTTGTGTGTATGAATCTGCCCTGTTCTGTTTGATCTTCGTCCTATTTATAAGCCTTTCGTGTCATGTCTATGATCGTGTTGTCAAGGATCGTGGGGGATCAATCCCACGATCTAGACTGTTTCTTAATAACTAATGTCGCTACCCTTAGTAGTGGGTGATTATTCCTCGGATGCTCGTCTTTAACCGTCGAGGAGTTTGTTCTGATTTGGTTTTACACGTATTTATTTTGTTTCGACTAGTTTTTGATCTATCATCTTCTCATCTCTTCGAAGTTATGCTTGATAGAGTTCGTTCTTGACAAATAAATTGATCATTCCTTAACCTTCACGAATATTCGGACCTATCTCAGTCAATTCGAATTGCGTCAGCTATATATCATTAGCTGTCTCCTATCAGATGACAATTCTCGAAAAAGCAGATATCTCACCGACATGTATTGTGAATAATGTTCGTATTAAAGTGACGGTCCACTAGATATATATTATGTATCACAAGTCTCGAAAAAGCAGATATCTCACCAACTGTATTATAAATCCTGTTCATATATATATATATATATATATATTTTGAGGAAAAATCCTGTTCATATTAAAGTGATGGTCTCTAGATAAGTATTATGTGAATGTAATCTTTTTTATATCTTCCAAGTAGACGTACATTTGTGATGGTTGGTACGTGAATATTGTGATTACTGTTCACCGGGAATGCAAAGAGGAAATTTCATTTTTTTGTCTTAAAAAATAAAGAAATATCAAAACTAGACATATTAGTTAATAAAATATTCAAAATTAGAGTTTTGATTCAAATTAAGACCAAAATATTCTTTCACTCTATTTTTTCATTTTAATTCATTAAATTTCATCCGAATCCATCCGAACCATCCGTATTCATTTGACTTTATCTTAACTCTTTGAATTTCATCGGATTTCATCTTAATTCATCGGAAAAAAAAATTTAATTCAAAATTTTAACTTTTTTAAAACCGATCAAAATCATCTGATTACTAAATCTATCCTACAATAATTCCAATATGAAATTGTTGTCGCTCGTTTTCGGACAACGATTTAGGAACCGAAAGCGGTTAGACCCAAGGTCGGACCAAGTGATCTCGCTTCGATTCGAGCGTGTCGGACTTGGTATCCCAAGCCTTCCCTTAGTTGTTGATGATGTCTATCTTGTCCAAACACCTGAAAAGGTAAGAAATAGGTATAAACTACAAAGGAGAAAAAGAGGGGGTGCCTCTGTTTACCTCTCCGACGCTCAACATTAGTAGGATTGAGGTGGAATATGGAGGGTTTAAGTATTTAGAGGCCAAAGATGAGCGAAACGAGCGAGGTACGAGTTCGGCAGTGTTTCGGGACTCAAAATTAGATTACCTATCCCGAGAAGTCGAGCCTCGTATTTATAGGCGACCAAGGGACGTTTTGAAGGTCCCTTGGCCGAGTGAGATTGATTCGGCCATCGGCCGGGTGAGACTCGGTCGGCCGATGGCCGAGTGAAGTGTTGGCTGCCGGGGGAGATTTACTTGGCCATTGGGCGAGTGAATTGCTGGACGCCGGGTGAGATTCACTCGGCCATTGGCTGAGTGAGAGGCCTGGGCCGAGAGGGGATTCACTCGGCCATTGGCCGAGTGAACAGTTGGGCCGGCAAGGGCCGAGTGAACCTGATGGGCTGGTTGAGGGCTCACTCGGTCATTGGCCAAGTGAATCTTGATGGGCCACCTTGTTGGAATTGAGCTAGGGTTTGTGAACTTTTGAGTCCAAGTATTTTAGTTCCAGCTTTGTTCATTTGGATCCATGAGGTCACTATCACGAATCACATCGATTAGGAATAGTTAAACTGGAAGCTAAGTCAAAACAAGAACGAAAATTGTCAAAAGGGAATTTTTGTCTTTTGAGACATAGGATGAAATGGATGTCAATAAATTTTTTAAAGTGATGGTCCACTAGATATATATTAGGGTTATTAAGTTATATAGCCACACGGATATAGTGGATTGAGATATAGCCCACCTTTGGTTAATTTCTTGTAAATAGCCAAGTAAGCTTATTAACAGATTAATAAAAGCCTTATTTAACACAACCAAACATATATTTTAGTAGGGGTGAAATCGGTTCGGTTCGGTTCGGTTTTGGACCAATGTGAAAACCGAAACCGAATTTTCGGTTTTTAAAATTTTGGACCAATGACCGAACCGAATTGGTCCAAAACCGAAAATCGGTTAACCGAAAATTAGGTTAACCGGTTTTGTAAAACCGATAACCGGTTTTATAACCGTTTTAAAACTGGTTAACCAGTTTTAAAGATGTTACAATTATCCAAATCGGTTATCCGGTTCAAATCGGTTAACCGATTAAAATCGATTATCCGGTTTTAAAACTGGTTATCCGGTTTCAAAATTGGATAAAAAAAATCGGTTAAATAACCGATAACCGAATTTTTGGATTTTCAAAACCGATAACCGAACCGATTCTTAAATTCGGTTTCGGTTAACCGAACCGAATTTTCGGTTTGATGACGTGGCACCGAATTTCGGTTTCGGATCGGTTCGGTTATCGGTTTAACCAATTTTCGGTCAATTTTTGTACACCCCTATATTTTAGGTAGTTAATAAGCTGCCACGTATGCAAGTTGGCTATTTACAAATTAATTACCAAAGGTTGGCTAATTTACAATTCATATAGTTTAGGTGGCTTACGTAGCCAATTTTTTGTATATATTATGTATCACAAGTCTCGAAAAAACTGATATCTCACCAACTGTATTATGAATCCTGTTCATATTAAAGTGATGGTCTTTAGATAAGTATTATGTGAATGTAATCTTTTTTTATATCTTCCAAGTAGACGTACATTTGTGATTCTTGGTACGTGAATATTGTGATTACTGTTCACCGGGAATGCAAAGAGGAAATTTCATTTTTTTGTCTTGAAAAATAAAGAAATATCAAAACTAGACATATTAGTTAAAAAAATATTCAAAATTAGAGTTTTGTTTCAAATTAAGACAAATATTCTTTCACTCTATTTTTTTCATTTTAAATCATTAAATTTCATTTGAATCCATCCAAACCATCCGTATTCATTCAAATTTATCTTAAATCTTTTAATCTCATCGGATTTCATCTTAATTCATCGGAAAAAAATTTGAATTCAAAATTTTAACTTTTTCAAAACCGATCAAAATCATCTGATTACTAAATCTATCATATAACAATTCCAATATGAAATTGTTGTCGCTCGTTTTCGGACAACGATTTAGGAACCGAAAGCGGTTAGACCCAAGGGACGAGTTCGGTAGCGTTTCGGGACCCAAAATTGGATTACCTGTCTCGAGGGGTCGAGCCTCGTATTTATAGGTGACCAAGGGACATTTTGAAGGCCCCTTGGCTGAGTGAGATTGAGTCGGCCATCGGCCGGGTGAGACTCGGTCAGCCGATGGCCGATGAAGTGTTGGCCACCAGGGGAGATTCAGTCGGCCATTGGCCGAGTGAATTGCTGGACGCCGGGTGAGATTCACTCGGGCATTGGCTGAGTGAGAGGCCTGGGCCGAGAGGGGATTCGCTCGACCAATGACCGAGTGAACTGTTGGGCCGGCAGGAGGTTTCACTCGGCCCTTGGCCGAGTGAACTTGTTGGGCCGGCAGGGGATTCACTCGGCCATTGGCCGAGTGAACCTGATGGGCCGGCTGAGGGCTCACTCGACCATTGGCCGAGTGAATCTTGATGGGCCGGCTGAGGATTCACTCGGCCATTGGCCGAGTGAACCCGATGGGCCGGCTGAAGGTTCACTCGGTCATTGGCCGAGTGAATTGTTTGGGCCGGCCAATGGCCGGGCGAACTGGGCCGGCCATCGGCCGGGCGAGCTTGTTCGACCACCCGAAAGGTCGATCGCGTCGTCGGACCTCGTCGGGCCGATAACAGAAATAAATAATAAAAAACAAAAATCATATTTTTTTGTCACTCTTTTGAGCATTAGAATTTTAAATTTGAAAGAAAGAATATTATTTTTAGTGTGAATGAGAAAGAGAGTGAATAAGGAAAAAATAGATTGAAAGAGCATTTTTGTCCGATTTTTTGTCAAAAGTCTAGTTTTATATTTTTTGCAAGTATGAAGTTTATGTTTGATATTTCTTCACTTTTGTAGCACTGAAATGAATTTTCTCAGTGCAAAATAGAGTAAGCATTAATTTTCCATCTTAACAATTGATCTGATTTATGAAGTAGGTCAAGACTTATTAATTTAAGATGACTGACTTTGTTGTGGTCCACGAACTCATCATGTCGTTGGAAATGTCGAGACTTATCCCTCCAATATATCATTGCACCCATCCTAGAACATCTACGATACATTTTCATTTTTTTTCATTTTTTATTTTATTTTTTAAATTAATAAGGGCGTTTTAGAAATATGGCTAAAAGGAAACTTTTTTTTTTTTGTTTTAACCCATGTTTTCCAAACTTGAGTAATATAGCCAAATAAACTAATAAACAAAAAAAAGGTCTGATTCGCCCTTATTTATTAACAAATTCGTCATTTTCTCTCTCCTACATTTTTTCCTACACTTTTTTTTTATGAAAACTTCAAGAAATCATATCTATCTTATAAGAACTCGAAATTGAGTGATTCCAAATCCTACAGATTCGTGACGCCAAGTTCTTCAAAAATAGATCCATTGTGTTTGATGAAAAATCATGTAAGATTTGAAATCACTCAATTTCGAGTTCGTATGAGATAGATATGGATTTTTGAAGTTTTGATAATAAAAAAAATATTTGAAAAAAATAGGAGAGAGAAAGTGACGAATTAAAAAAAATAAGAGAGACGAAGTGATTAGTCTAAAAAAAACGTTATATTTATTTAATGACAAATATGAAATTTTAACTCATTACCTCTAGTACCACATAATATAATTGACTATTTTTCTAAAACTCTCCGATTGTAGGCTAAATCTCAAATCTTTAGTTTAAAGTGGCCTAATAAGTTACAGAATTCATTAATTCTAACGCAAATAAATAACAAAACACTCAAATAACAGTTGTAAGCAGAAAGAGAGGCCAAGGACCAAGGCTTCACGGGTTTATTCAAGGGTTTGGATACACGAACTTCACGCACAATAAAAAATCAACTCACTACTCTTTGCTAATCATACTCACAGAATAATATTGCTAAATCTCTCTCGAGCATCTAACGACCTATGTCAAAATTAGGAAAATCTTCTCTCGATCTCAATCCCTAACAACAACATGCAGTAATATGAAGAGCATTCACACGATTCTATGGCAACCTAACTATCTCTAGCCTAGGCATGCATCATAATAATTCAAACCAAAACACTAACAACCTAATCTTTCTCAAGCATTAAGTTGAAGTATAAAATCATGAACAAGGTAGCTAATCTCGATCAAGCATTAAAACGGATTTGAATTAAACAATGTAGTAGAGAATGAGAATTGAACTTCAATATATTAAATCATATCCATAACCGAATCCTAAACCCGCTACGCCATAGTCCTTAATGGAATTAGTTCATGGTGTAGCAAGAAAACAAAAAGAAGATAAAAGAATAGGAAGAAGAAGAAACCATAACTAAAAACTCAATTGTAAATTAAAGTACGGGAGTTCAAGAGTAAATGAAAAGAATAAAACTGTAATTGGCGCGAATTGATGAAGAACGGCTATCTTCTTTTTCTCTATCTCTCCCAAACACTAAGTGAAAACAATAAAAAAAAGTGCTAAATGTCCCTAAACAAGAGATTGAGAGGTGTATTTATAGACTTAGGTCGAAATCCTGGGTTTCTCTTAATTTTCGCAGTAGACTGTGTAATTAAAAGTGATCCAACGGCTCAGATCAACTCCAAATCCGCGTTTCCTCTTTTTTTGTCTCAGCGCACCTCGCGGCACGTGGTTTGAGGGTCGCGCCATGAGGTTGACATCCCGGCGGACCTCGCGTTCCGCGCCTCATGCTCGGAGATCGATTTCGGCGATTTTTGGACAATCGCGGCGCGAAGTCCTTGGGTCGCGCCGCGCACTTTGTTTTTCCTGCGCGCACCGTTTTTGTAACGGCCATAACTCCTAGCTCCGATGTCCGATTCTTGCAAAATAAATATGCGTTGAAAAGCTAAGAGAGAGTTCTATCCAATCATAGAATTTGATCATCCAATATCTTTATTGAAACTCTCAGAATTGTTCACAAGAGGACGCTGTATTTCTTCTTTGCTCTAACTTGGCGAAAAGTCTTCGAATCTTCTCAAAATTGCTTCGTTACTCCACGTGATGCTCTACTAACCTCCTTTATACTTTATTTGCCTCTAATACTTATAAGTCTCTCAAAAACACACAAAAACATCCCAAATACTCGAGAACAAGCTTGGATTTAGTCGGGAAAATAGGAGTTTTCCGCATGATTAACGCACCTATCAGATACCCCCAAACTTAAACTGTTGCTTTTCCTCAAGCAACAAAACAAATAACACAAAATAAAACACACAAAAGAAGTTACCTACACTAAATTGGTAAATCTCAATGCTTTAAGTAAAACAACTGACTCATATTTGCCTCAATTTCAAACCTCTAGACTTACAACGACACGGAAATCCATGGTTTTAAACTCTAAGTCAGCTACCAAATTTAAAAGAATCCATACAAGTTCGTGCTAGCTCAAGCCGTTTGCAATATCCTTTTGTCTAGACTAGCTTTCGATTCTCAAGTATCGTAGCCTTTCCAAAACCTAATATGCGACCACAAGAATAGATTCTTTGAATGATAGTTTATTCGATTCGATGCACCATAAGCCTTCTCTTCACCCTTGATCTCCACACATGTCATTCCTAGCTCGTCAATGGGTCTTAAAGGCTTGTAATGTTTTATGCTAGGGTCAAAGGTATGGAATGGAATTTTTAGTGGCTCATACATCGACCTTAGTGACTCAAATCTCTCACCAAAATCACATCCCTCATATAAAGCTCATTCACTCACCCATCCCCACGTTCTTGGCATCAAATTTCGCCTAAGGAGAATGTTTTACTTAGTCTTTTATTTCTTGTGTCCCCCCCCCCCCAAACTTCAACTCAACAACCATAAGCGACAAGTCTCTAAAACACAAACATAGGAAACCACGCCAAAATTAAAATGTATGACATAAATAAACACTTTTTTTTTCTTTTTCGATTTTTTTCAGATTTTTTTTCTTCTTTTTTTCATATTTTTTTCTTTTTTGGTACATAACAATATAAATAATCACCGGCATGGTGTGTCTAGTGGACAATGTAATATGTAGAGACGAGTCGGAAAACATGTCGTAATATAGAGAAAATTTCACTCAACCATGTCACTCAAGAGTCGCTAAAGTCAATGAGGTTCTTTATGGGATTTCAAAATCATTGGCTTGGCTTTTTCTGAATAAATATCGAGAAAGGTAAATCGTTCGTCTTTTTGTGAGTGGGTTCTAATTGATAAAAATTCTCGGGTTGGCTTTTTGGCTCGACGTGTTATTTCTAACGCCTATATCATCCTTACTAGATCAATGTGCGCTCAATTTTGCTTCGACTAGGGATCCAAAAAGGTTCTTAGCGTGTTCGGTGGTCACTTTTCAAAACTTAGTTAGACTACTACTCAAGGTCATCTAAGCATCGAGAAAAACATTATTCGGGCTTTAAGTGATAAAACAAAACTCAACAAGATTCTTTTTCACTCGGTAATTCACAAATTTTTTTTCACATGTCTACGGCTTAAGACTATCCATATCATCGACAAACATTTATTGAGTTAGTTAAAGCACACAAAACACCAATTTTTACCAATTATCCTAAAAAAAAAATTAACTACTAATGTACAGAAATCCCCCGCAAGACAAGCAATTATCCCCCAAACTTAAAACTTACATTGACCCTAATCTAATTATGCAAAACATAGATAGAGGGAATTACCTTACGGGGTGGTCAAACGCCCCTACTCGTGACCGCCAAGCTCAAGCGGTGGTGGATCTTCATTTTCATTCCGGTGCTCTGTTTTCTTCCACACCTCTTTAAACGGTGTTGGCCATTGTCATGCGTCGGTATGATTGGTGATTTTGGCGTCGCATCCTTTTTTTTCCTTTCGTAGTTTTGTTCGGAGGAGTATATGGTGCTGATGGGAGCGGCAAAGATTTGACTTCGTCTGTCTTGAGGCAGAAAACTCATTTTTTCTCATTTTCGCGCTTTCGGGCTTTGTATATCCTGAACGTCTCTTCCTCATTCTTCACTCGCGTCTTCAGTTCACCTTTTGTCACGTCGATGAGAGCACCACATGTAGCTAAGAAACCTCGTCCCAAGAGTATGGGGATGTTGCGGTTCTCATCCTTGTCGATGATGTAGAAATCGGCTCGGAAAGTGAATTTTCCGACTTTGACGAGGATGTCTTCCGCGAAGCCGCATGGAAACCTTATGGACTGGTCTGCCAGTTGGAGAATGGTGCGCGTGGGTTTTAGTTTACCCACTTTTAGCTTGTTGAAGATGGCCACAGGTATGAGGTTGATGCCGGACCCTAGATCGCACAAAGCGTTGTCGATGCAGACGTCTCCAATGGTGCGTGGCAGCGTGAATTGGCCGGGATCCTCCAATTTTGGTGGGATTTCTTGTTGTAGAAGTGCGCTACATTCCACAGACAGTGCCAGCGTGGTGCTTTAAAGGAACGGATGTGGCAGCTCGTGGATATGGACTGGTGAAGGTGGCTTCGAAGCTACAGTGATTGGAACAGCTTTTCCCTCATCTTTCTTCTAGCTTTCGACAGCTGCAACATGATAATGTGAGATGGCGTTGCAATGCTCTCTTGGGTTTATCTTGGAGGTGCTAGGATGCGCGTTTTGGGTTCTCGGGTGGAAATCGTTCGCTAGTTGCCCCACCGTCGTCTCGAGGCTCCAGATTTGTGCATCTTGATTTGTCATTCGCGTTTGAGACTCGGTGATGAAGGAGGTGAGGAGTTCTTCTAGCTTGTCATTGGGAGCGGGCTGATTTTTTTTGTTGACATGGTTGAAACCCTTGTTGTTGCCCCTGTTGTTGATTTTGGAACGCCGGTGGAGGCCGGTTTTGCAGAAATTCCTGTTGTTGTGGCTCTCTCCACCCGTGGTTGTTTGGTTGTTCCAGACTATATTGTTTTATTTGTTGATGTTTTGGAACGGGGGCATGTTGTTGTAGTTCCCCACGTAATTGGCATTCTCGGGGTGGACATTGTTCGCTTGAGGGCAATCGTCGGTGTAGTGTAGTGCGTTACACCAAAAAATGGCTCCCGAGTTGTATGCATGGCATTCATGGCGGCTTTCATCTCCTTCATCTCTCTCATCTCCTTTCGGAGATTTGCCATCTCTATCGCCATTTGTTGCATTGTCTCTGAATCGATCGTGGTCGTTGTGGCTTGACCAGTGGCGGGACCGGCCTCCATGATTCTCTTCTCTATCGGGCATTGATCGTTGGAGCGCGCTAATTCTTCAAGGAGATCATGGAACTCCGATGGCATCTTAGTTAGCAACGTGCCACCCGCGGCGGTGTTAACTAAGGTCTTCGTTGAGTTGAGGAGCCCGTAGTAGAACGTTTGAAGTTGGACCGGCAACGTGACCCCGTGGTTAGGACATTTTCGAAGCATCTCCTTGAAGTGTGCCCATGCTTCGTGAAGGGACTCGCCGTCCATTTGCGCGAAGCTGTGAATGGCGTTTCTTAGGCGGGCTTTCTTCCCGAACGGGAAGAACTTGGCGAGGAAGGTATTGCACAGCCCCTCCCATGTGGTGATGGAATCGAGGGGAAGCAAATTGAGCCATGCTTTTGCCCGCTCACGGAGAGAAAAAGGGAACAGTTGGAGTCGGATGGCGTCTGCGTTGATGTTGTGGATCTGGAATGTCCCGCACAACTCGTTGAAGTTAGAGATGTGCTCGTTTGGATCTTTATTCAGGGCTCTGGAGAATTGATTTTGCTGGATCATGTTGATCGTCCCCGTCTTGATCTCGAAGCTTTGGTTCCCTCCAATGGGCGGATTGATAATGGCCGGGCGATATTCTTGAGTGGTGGGTAACACATAGTCGAGGAGTGGTCTTTCTTCGTTGGCCATGATCACTTCTTCCATGTCTTACGCGTCTATATTTTTCTTCTTTTCCTTTTGATTTCTCTTGCACGTTTTTTCGATTTCGAAATCTACTGGAAGGAGACTAGAATCACCGTCTTTTCGCATCAACCTTCAAAAGAGAAAGACAGCGCAAAAATAGGTGAGACACAAAAAATAAAAGAATGTTCAAATTGAAATCTAGTTAATTGAATTGCAATTAATAACTTGTTCCCCGGCAACGGCGCCAAAAACTTGTTGTGAATGCGTACAAGGGCACGTGTCGTTCAAGTAATATAATGAATTAAATACGAGTGTCGATCCCACGAGGAACAAGCTTAATTAACAAACAAATCAACGAGCACGTATTGAGCTAAAGAGGAGATGGAGAGATGTCACAAATTATTGACATGTTCTAACGCAAATAAATAACAAAACACTCAAATAACAGTTGTAAGCAGAAAGATAGGCTAAGGGCCAAGGCTTCACAGTTTTATTCAACGGTTTGGATATACGAACTTCACGCACAATCAAAAATCAACTCACTACTCTTTGCTAATCATACTCACAGAATAATATTGCTAAATCTCTCTCGAGCATCTAACAACCTATGTCAAAATTAGGAAAATCTTCTCTCGATCTCAATCCCTAATAACAACATGCATTAATATCAAGAACATTCACATGATTCTATGGCAACCTAACTATCTCTAGCCTAGGCATGCATCATAGTAATTCAAACCAAAACACTAACAACCTAATCTTTCTCAAGCATTAAGTTGAAGTATAAAATCATGAACACGGTAGCTAATCTCGATCAAGCATTAAAACGGATTTGAATTAAACAAAGTAGTAGAGAATGAGAATTGAACTTCAATATATTAAATCATATATATAACCGAATCCTAAACCCGCTACGCCATAGTCCTTAATGGAATTAGTTCATGGTGTAGCAAGAAAACAAAAAGAAAATAAAAGAATAGGAAGAAGAAGAAACCATAATTAAAAACTCAATTGTAAATTAAAATACGGGAGTTCAAGAGTAAAGGAGAAGAATAAAACTGTAATTGGCGCGAATTGATAAAGAACGGCTCTCCTCTTTTTCTCTATCTCTCCCAAACACTAAGTGAAAACAATAAAAAGTGTTAAAAGTCCCTAAACAAGAGATTGAGAGGTGTATTTATAGGCTTAGGTCAAAATCATTGGGTTTCTCTTAGTTTTCGGAGCAGACTGGGTAGTTAAAAGGGATCCAACGGCTCAGATCGACTACAAATCCGCGTTTTCTCTTTTTTTGTCTCGGCGGACCTCGGGCGCGCGGTTTGAGGGTTGCGCCGCGATACTGACATCCGGCGGACCTTGCATTCCGCGCCTCATGGTCAGAGATCGATTTCGGCGATTTTTGGACCCTCGCGGCGCGAGAACCTAAGGTCGCGCCGCGCACTTTTTTTTTCGTGCGCGCACCGTTTTTGTAACGGCCATAACTCCTAGCTCCGATGTTCGATTCTTGCAAATAAATATGCGTTAGAAAGATAAGAGAGAGCTCTATCCATAATAGAGTTGGATCATCCAAAATCTTTACTTAAAACTCTCATAATTGTTCACAAGAGGACGCTGAATTTCTTCTTTGCTCTAACTTGGCGAAAAGTCTTCGAATCATCTCAAAATTGCTCTGTTACTCCACGTGATGCTCTACTAACCTCATTTATACCTAATTGGCCTCTAAAACCTATAAGTGTCTAAAAAACACACAAAAACATCACAAATACTCGAGAACAAGCTTGGATTTAGTCGGGAACCTATCAGAGATCTCACAACTATGGTCATCATGCACAAGTATCCACTCTCGATTGTTGAACATGTTGTATTTCGAAAGTTTTGCAGTGGGCTTCAACCATTGTTTAAGATGGTATCGAGAAACACGTTAAAAAGTGACATTTTGAAGATTTACAAGTTTGAGAAGAGCAAAATAATGAATTTATTGGAAAAAAAAAAATAAAGGGAAGAATTGCTTTAACACCTAATATGTGGACTTCTAACAATCAACACAAGCATTATATGGTTGTCACATCACATTTTGTGGACAACGATTGGGTTATACGAAACTACATATTAAGGTATCAGTTTAACTACTCAGTATTATTTAAAAATTTAAATATTATTTGTTACTAATTCTAATGATTTCTTATATGATAATATAGGTTCATCTACATGCCAGCTCCGAATATTGCTGAAGTTCTTTGTGATAAAATTTTGGAGACATTGATGGATTGGAATATTGATCGCAACTTATGCACGTTCACTCTGGATAATTGTAGCACAAATGACAGCATGATTAGCAAGGTAAAAGCCAAACTTGATAAAAAAAAAATACACTTCTTTTTGTGGAGAATTGTTTCATATGAGCTGTGCAGCTCATATTTTGAATCTTATCGTAAGAGATGGACTCGAGAAATTCACTGAGGGAATTCAAAAGGTTCGTGATAGTGTTCTCTTTTTGACTTGTCTCCTAGAAGGTGTGAAAAGTTTGAGGAAACTGCAAATCAATTGAAAGTCACATATACTAAGAGTTTAGTTTTGGATTGTAAAACAAGATGGAACTCTACGTATTTGATGCTTAAAGTTTCTTTGCATTACAAAGATGTCTTCTCTCGTTTGAAGCAACAGGATCTTCAATATGTTTGTTTGCCTTCAGACTTGGACTGGAAAATTGCCTCTGAATTATGTGGTAGACTCGAGAACTTATACAACGTGACTGAGATTATTTCAGGTATCAAATATCCCATCGCTAATCTTTTACTTACTAAGAACGGTGTAAAATTGTCTCTTTTACTTATTGATTTTTTTCAGGTATCAAATATCCCACTGCCAATCTTTTCTTTACTGAGATTGCTGAGGTAAAATTGTCTCTTTATGATTGGTTTTCCTCTTACATAGTAGAGATACAAGCTATGTCATATATCATGATTGGCAAGTTTGACAAGTATTGGGATGAAATACATGGCATACTCTCTATAGCAACTGTGTTAGATCCTCTGTACAAGATGAAATCCTTTAAATGTTATTTTCCTTTGATATATGGAGATGAGCGTAGTACAATAGAAATATCAAATGTTCTTGCTAATATGAGATCATTGGTGAATGAGTATGAGTTGAAGGCAAAGAATAAAGAAAGTGTAAGCAACAATGGCGGTTCTATATATGAAAGTCTTCCTCCTCGTCCACCAGCCAAAAAATCAAGGTTTGAAACATTTTTACAAAGTGAAGATGTAGTCGAAGATGTCAAGAGCGATTTGAATTTTTATTTGGAAGAGTCTCTCACGCCTATGAAAGATGACTTCAATGTGCTGAATTGGTGGAAAACGTACAGAATAAAATTTCCGATACTGTCTCAAATGGCTAGGGTTATATTTGCTATTCATATGTCTACCGTTGCTTCCGCATCTGCATTCTCTACAAATGGAAGAGTTATCAATCCACATCGAAGTAGACTTTTGCCGACAACTCTAGAAGCATTGATGTGTGCTCAAAATTGGTTGGAAAATGAAATTAAAGGTAAATTTTATTTTTTGAATCGCATTTCAATTTTTAAATATTTCACTTTCAAACTCATTGTTTGCCTACTCATTGTCTTTTATTATTTTTTATCGTAGAAGAGAAAACTTCCGACGATGTTTACATGTATTATTGGGATGATTGAGACACTAGCGATAAAGAGGTATTTTTTTAACCATGTGAATTTTTATTATTTATAATTATAAGTTTATTGAATTTATACTGGTGAATTTTTGTGATTAAACATTGTTTTTATACAGAAGAATAATGAAAAGTTGGTTCTTTCATATCTGTTACAACCAATTTTTTTTTTATTTTAGGAAACAACTTATTCCAGTGTGATAGCATTGCAATGAAGATGACCGAATTTACAATGAAGATGATCCAATTTGCAATGAAGACTTGTTTTGTATTTTTAACTTATTTATATTGAATTTTAATGTTCTTTATATTATAGTAGCATTAAACTTTATATTGTTGATGGATTTTTATATTTTATAAACGGGTAAGCGGGTCTACCCGACCTGCTACCCTTTTTTTTTAAACCGGGTAAACGGGTAATGGGTCCAATACTTACCCGACGGATATCCCCGTTATCCGACCCGTCTCAAAATCCGGGTAAATGGGTCCGGGTAACATGTAAAAAATTATAACAGGTACGGGTAACGAAATAGGTGTACCCGACTTTATCCGTACCCGTTGTCATCCCTATGTTTAACGCATTAGCCATGCCGATGCCTTAATATGAGATGGAGGGCACTTATTACGGACGACTATATTACTTTTCATTGTAAATAGACAATAATTAGAAGAAAAAAAAACGTTTCTGACAATATATATTTGTTAAATTAAAATTTAAAATTCATAATGTTTAACAAAAAAAAATAATTACAATATAAATCTGTAATGTTTAATAGCAACTTAAGTGCCGCACTTATACAACATGTAAATTGATGGATGAGGTCAAAACCAGTATTACTTGTTATTAATGCGTCATTTTCCGACACCAAAAAATGATCCTCTCCTAAAGCAAAAAAAACATGTGACACAGAGATTAAACGTTCTTCCCCTCACCTACTATACCGTGACCGTGTGGACCTTATCGTATGCCTTTGCCGTGTTCGTGGTCGTGTGTCTTGCCACGTGCGTTGCTATGTTCTATCTACCAGGCCATGACCATGTGATCATCCAGTCATGTTATCCACCCGGCAGAGTTCTCCACCTGACCATGACCTTGCCATGATCTTGCCATCACCCGATCATGTCCTTCACCAATTCAGACACTTACACACAAATTCAA
Organism: Urtica dioica subsp. dioica; assembly: GCF_054948205.1. Classification (NCBI taxonomy): domain Eukaryota; kingdom Viridiplantae; phylum Streptophyta; class Magnoliopsida; order Rosales; family Urticaceae; genus Urtica; species Urtica dioica. The sequence goes on along the minus strand of NC_142759.1, from coordinate 49,297,331 downwards.
TCTCATTCTAGTACTCATGCATACCCGTAAGACAGTTCACACGTCCTCACAAGAAATGACTTTCCACTTTTCTTTTCAACTCACCAAATCTCCTCTAATTCCTAACTTTTCGTTTAAACACCGTAACTACAACCAAAACAAATAAACACAAAATACTTGATTCTAATGGCAGCGTCTCTATAAACTCACATTTTCTTTTTCTTTGTTCTCTTATTTTTTTTTAATGAAAAACAAATAAACAAAATTGACACCAATTACAATGTTAAACGACTGTTATGACCATATTTTCACGAACTATAAACAACACATGAAAATAAAATACGACATGTCAAGTCAAAGCACAAAGTTCAAGTCCATGAACAAAGCACTTAAAATCAAACTCTGCGAAACGACCGTTAGACCATGCCGATGAATCGCATCTCGAAATTATGTAACTGAGATAAATTACAATGACTCGAGACCACGCCGACGAGTTGTGCCGCGAGGCGACGTCGAAAAGTTGTATCACAAGTCCATGAGATAATTCTCGGGTCCACACAACGATCAAAGACCATATCTTTTGAGTCATCATAACTACTCAAAAGTAAGTCTACAAACTCAAGCGCCAAACTCCAAATCAAGGCTCACAAAACCTCTCAAAGTATGCTTTTAAGCTTCACTCGTTGAAAAATCTTCAAGGCAAAGCGATAAACATGACCACCCGGTTGGCTAAAAACAATGACCACCCACGTAACCAAAAAATGAAGACCACATGGCTGGCCAAAGAAAATGACCACCCGGCCATCTTCACTCGGCCAAGGCCACCCAATCATCTTCACTTGGCCAATACCACATGTTTGTCTTGACTTAGCCAAGACCACCCAGCCATCTTCACTCGACCACGATCATCCGACCGTCTTTACTCGGTCTAGACAACCCAGCTATCTTCACTCGACCAAGATCACTCGGCCGTCTCCATCATCCACGAAGTACCTTTCAGCATTTGGCTCCTATTAATACCCCCATCCACTCATACCACGAGGTGAATTTTCTCAACTTGTCAAAACTCCACAAAAATGACATCATGAATTTCTCTCTCTAGATAATATAGAGACGAATACAAATCATTCACCAATAACACAAATACAACACGACTAGTTGAGCATCAGAGCGCTTACCGAGGGAAACCCTCTGCGTCCCTCTAGATTCATGTTTTCTTGTGCTTAGGTAAATGTATGAGGATTCGAAGACCTAATGAGGAACTCGAAGGACTTGAAGATCCAAGAACAAGGAGGGACGTGGAGAAGACAATCAAATGAAGACTCGAATAAAGATCAAAGGGTTGAAGGCGAAGATTAAAGAGAGATTGCGGGTTGAAAGCAAGGCTTTGTAGAGAGATTCAAAGGGTTGAAGACTCAAAGAAACAAAGACTCATAAATTTGACGAAGAACACGAAGAACGCGGAAGATCCCAAGACCCAGAAACTCAAGGATTTAGAGACCTAAAGATCCGAATAACACGAACACGACGAGAAGTACAAACTCGAAGAACGTGAGAAATACAAATGGGATTCATTAACAAGATGGAAACAACAAGAAGAGAAGAAAGTCACCAAACTCTACCTACGTGCGATCATACAGTCTGGTCTTAGATCGAACCACAAACAGTTCTTAGTGATAATCCAAAAACGCAATTAATGACTTTTCACAATTTTTCTCTCGGACTCGGAAGGCACTATAGAAAATATTTGAAATTCTAAAAAATAATAGGCGATATTGTGCTTGCTACCTCAACAGTATTTTTATGAGAATTTCTTCATTGGCTTGGCTCATTTAGTGGCTAAAATCGGAATGGATTGTGATTGTCTCTTTGTGAATGGGTTTTACTTGGTATTTCATTTTCTAGGTCAACTTTTTTTTTTGCAAGAAGTGGCTTATCCTAATGCCTATATCATTCAAACTTAGATTAGTGTGCATCAATTTTGCCTCGATAAATGATCGGAGAAAGTTCTAGTGTGTTGTAAGGGATTCATTTCAAGTAATCGGTTAAGTTATTCATCAAGGTCCCCTAGGCTTCGAGACATGCATTTTTTTTTCTATAACGGTGAATGCAAAACTCGACAAAAGTTACTTCACACAATGTAGTTCATGAACTATACTCCACATCAAAAGAATAAGATTTTACAGTTTCATCGGCAAGCAATATACAAGTCAATCTAAGCACTCAAAACACTTTTACCTATCCTCAAACAAAATTTAAACTATAATACAAAAGAAGGGAGACGTACCTTGGGAGGTGGCCGATCGCCCCTACTCATAATCTTTTCTTCCATCACCTTCCTTATGTGGCGTTGGAGCGTAGTGGTGTGGTTGCCATTGAGAATATTGTGGATATGGAATCATGAAATTGGGCTGGAAGGCTGGGTAGAACGGGGACCTCAGGGTAGTCTCCAAGTTGTGCGTCGGTGGCTCAAACTCCGAGTCATTAAATTTGATCTGACGGATCGAAACGATTCCAAATCATTAATTAATATTTCTTATCGTTGAATATGCACGACGCGCACAGGGTGGATCGCACCGCGCTAAGGCTTTTGTGCAACGCGCATTGAGGTCCGGGGCGTGATTGCGTTTTGCGCAGAGTCATCTGGAGCTTGGCATGCATTCTGCACGAAGCGTAGAGCTCTTATATTTCTTTTCTTCATGCGCAAGTCTCCGTCTTGACTCGTTTCGACTCCTGAATGCTTCGTTTTGACTGAAAATGACTTCAAAGAGACTCTATGAGTTCTTACACTCCGTTGAACCTTTGAATCATCATAAGCACAAAAAACCACCATAAAAAACCGAAAACTCACAATAATCCTAGTTCGAAAGTAGTGATTATCGCTTTTGAATAAACGCTCCTATTAGTGAAAGAGTACATAAATTGACTTCTGACAAGGTGAAAAGTTCATAAATTCTACCACCATTTGAGTCGTGTACGGTCATAGGGTCTGACCCGATATCGAAGTAGGTGTGTTCTTAAATCATGATGCGGAAACGAGTGATAAGAATTACATATATAGAAGTTCATTTTTGTAACAAAAACAGTAATGAGTTTAATTTTGTAATTTGGTATATTTTTTAGGATATACATAATCAATATCTCAAATTCATCTTAGATATTAATGGTCCAGCTCTAAGTTAGTGGAAAATAAAGTGACATGACGTGTGAGTTGGCGGAAAGAGCACTTAAGTCTCGTAAAGTAGCAAAACATTTATTTGGTTTGGTGCACATAAGTGACACACATAAAATTGGCATAAATAATAAGTAGAGTACGTAAACAATGAACTGTATATAATGTTTTTTTTTTTTTAAACGTAAACAAGCTATATTTGGAACATGGCAGAAGTTACCTAAAATAACGAAAACATAATTTAGTTAGGTGCAAATTTATGATCACGCGATCAAAATTGGCATGAATAAATAGAGCACGCAAAGAAGGTATATTTGGAGTGAATAAATACGAAACCAAGATAGCGATGGAGATGAAGACGATAAGGGAGTGGAGAGTGAAGCCGGCGGAAGAGACATGTCGACAGTCAATGGCTTTCACGTTTCTGGACAGAGTTCTGATATTCCCTCGCTACAACTCCTCCGTTTACATCTACAAACCGACAACTAAAAGCGGCCCCGAATTCGCGGCGGTGCTGAGAGAGTCGCTAAGCAAGACTCTGGTCCACTTCTACCCGATGGAATCTTAGAGCTTGACTGCAACGACGAGGGCGTCCCATTCATCGAGGCCGAGGCTGACTCCGCCCTCGAAGCCCTCGGAGACTTGGCTCCGTCCCCCGACATGTCCATGCTCATACCTCACATTGATAACACAAAACACATTTCATCTTTTCCTCTCATGGCAGTGCAGGTATTTAGTGATCGCTATCAAATCTTTGAGTTTTAGTCTCTTTATTCCGTTGCAATTTGTGATATTAGCGAGCTTAAAGGCTACTAGAAATAAGTAAACCTATTGAAAAGGGGTCAATAATTAACGATTATTGTTGTTATCATATGGTCAACTAAAATTCTTTTTGGCGTTCTTTCAGGTGACATACTTCAAGTGCGGTGGCGTTTCGGTGGGCGTTCTCGGAGAGCACCACTGTATGGATGGATCGTCGGCTTTTAATCTGATTAAGTCGTGGTCGGAGATCGCCCGCGGTCTCGAAATTTCAACTCCGCCATTTCTAGACCGTACTTCACTACTCTGCCCTCGCAACCCTCCTCAGCCCAAGTTCGATCACCGTGAATACTCACAGTACGGTGCCGAACCGCAAATCTCTAATAACACAACCAAGTCCAAGGCCGTCAAGATTTCCGTCTTCAGACTCACCAAGGAGCAACTAGATGTAATGAAATCCGACGACGTCCGTCCACGTTCGAGATATTGGCGGGGCATATTTGGAAATGCGTGTGCAAAGCCCGCGGGATCGGCAGCGCGGAAGAGACCAACCTTATGTTTCCGGTGGATGCCAGGTTCGGAAACAGGTGGAAGCCACAGCTGCCACGTGGCTTCTTTGGTAACGCCGTTTTTCGAGCCGTCGCAGTGGCTCGGGCCGGAGATCTGGAATCAGAGCCGTTAGGTTATGCCGCGGCAAAGATTCACGAGGCGTTGGTTCGGATGGACGACCAGTACTTGAGATCCACCATGGACTATCTCGCGCTTTTGCCGGATAATCTTTCGGCTGCCAAAACTGGGCCTCATCTTTTCCACGCTCCCAATTTCCAGGTCACTAGTTGGGCTAAGATAGGGCTCAGTGACGCTGATTTCGGGTGGGGCCCACCGATTTACACTGGACCTGGGAGCGTCACGTACGAGAAGGCTTATATTTTCCCGAGCGATCGTTACAATGGGGGGTTATCAGTAGCCATCGCTTTGCAGCCCCAACACATGGAAATGTTTGAAAAGCTTTTTTACGCCTTTGTGTGTACCAACAATGAGACTCAATTCTAGTAGCTTGCTAATACAGAATTTATATTCTGTCTCCTTTCTGTGGCTTTCTCTATGTATTTTCACGTAAGTCGAGTTATCACTTTTTCATTTATTTTCAAGCAAAGATATGAAATAATCTATCTTGATTAGGTTATGCCGTGTTTTCTTTCAAGTGTATGATATATAATAGGATATATGAAAAAGTTGTCACGTAACTTATTAATCTCATAGGCCATTATAGTTTATGATAAAGTTGTCTTCGAAAATAATTAATCTCATAGGCCATTACGGTTTATGAGAGAGTTGCTAACTTATGCGTTTTCCTTCGTAGTAGAACATAGTAAAGGGATATATTGATTCGCCACGCCATTGAACCCTTATCAATATTATTATAAAAATATGTGCCATGAGTCGTCAGCTTTGGTAACAGTTTAGGTGAACTTTCCTATATTTGTACAATATCTTGTTATTGAAATAATTGAGATCCAGAGAGATTATGCCATCTTCTTCAAACGCTCCCATGTCCGTCCCCGGAGACTCTTCTTCCTCGGTGCCCTTTCGAAGGCTTCTTCTTCGACGCGCTTTTCGGTTCCCCGTCCCCGTTGTGCCGCTCCCTGGGTACGAGACTCCATAATTATAATAGTTCGTGCTTAGTGGAGACATATATGTTGAAATCAAGCTCGTCAGTTCGCCCTCCCGTGTCACTTCGTCAGCTCGTCAGTTCGCCCTCCCGTGTCACTTCGTCAGCTCGCCTAAGCTTCATCTCGTCACCTCGTCCTTCCTCCTGACAAGCGTGCCTTCCTCCTGACAAGCATGCCTCGGAAGTCCTCACTCCTTGGAACTCATATCACATGGGAAAATGTGTTACATTTATTTGTCATCTATTTTCTATGCCTTATTTTCTGTGTAACATTTATTACTTTCTATTTCCTAGATAGAATTATTACATGTATTTATTACACTCTCTCTTGTATCCACCATATGTATAAATAGGTGATACAAGTTCATATCAAATATAAGGAATATTCAAAGAGTCTTGGAACACTCTCTCTCATTTCCGATTATCTCTATCTTTCTTTATCATTTCTACAATATATATTATGGTATACTAATTGACTGTAAATGTGATGTAGCCAGAGGTTACCGTAATGATGAAAACGCAAAGTTTTTGCAACAGCGATGTTGACTTTTTTTTTTATTAATCAAAGGAAGCTAAAAAATAGAACCCCATTACCTCCAATAGATATAGAGATCGAGCAAGGAGAGAGAAGTAAAAGATGAAATCCAAAAATGGAAACAAATAACCAAATTAAAGAATGCAAATAATAGCCGGCCTTAAATACTAAATATTCGTTCATAATGGTGCAAGAATCCTGGAAAGTTTCCATGCACGTCTTATTTTCGGTTGCAACCAGAGCCGGCTCAAAGAAATCGGGAGCCTTGGGCGAGAAAAAAATAGAGGGCCTTTTATAATTATATTAAAATTTTTAATTTATCATTAAAGAAAACATTAAATATGAAATTATAAGACAATTGAATGAATTCAAAAAAAGAGTCATACGACAAATTAGAAAGCAAGAAAATTACACAAAATTTACTTTTCTTGCTTTTTTACATGCAAATTCAGAAATTAAATCCTAATACTCAAGTTCGTGTTGTTTTCTAACAACTCTTTTTCAACTGGCAAAATCGCAAGTCAACTAAGTCTTTCTTGGCACATAGATGACCTCAAATAAGACTTTATCAACTTCAACTTAGAAAAACTTCTATCTGCGTAAGCAACGGAAATAGGAATAGTCAACATTATTCTATAAGCAACATAAGCATTAGGAAAAGAATCAATGTGCTTAATATAATTAAGTATTTCCATTGAATTGCTATCATCTTTTTGAAAAAATCCCTTAAAACCTTTAATTCAGAAAACAAATTCAAACCATCTAAATCAGAATTTCCATCATACCTTATAAAACATTCAAGATTCAAATAACATTTTTTCAAAGTATCTTCATCTAATAGCTTAAGTTTTTTAAAGTTGAACAAACACCAAATAGATTTTCAAATACTTTAAATTGTTCAAATCTAGTTCTAAGAGAAGTTATTACCTGATCAACCATAAAAAGAAAATACTCAATCATAAATAACTCATCGGGAGATCTTATGTTATCATCAACATCATTTTCTTCAAAATGTTTTTTTCTACGAATAACTCCTCTTACACGAAATGTAGGATCTATCTTCATCTCATTTGCAATTCTTTTGCGGAAATCATAGCAGATACAAATTCATTTTCACGATAATTTTTAAAAAAAAAAAGAAACAAGGCCTTTAAGTTGATCTATAGCATCGTCGATATGAATATCTTCACTTTGAAAGTTTTTGCTAACCGAATTGACAACAAACAAAATATCATACCTAGCAAAAATTTAAAATCCTCCAATTCATATATTGCTAGACATTTAGTTTCACTCTTTATTTTCGGATCTTCACTTGTTTCTTCTAACTCAAATAAAGCATCTCGAATTTTAGGAGCTTGAAATTTAATTGCCTTAACACTTTCAATACGACTTTCCCAACGAGTTTGTGATAGTGACTTGACTGTAAGATTAGATATATTATTTTTCAAAATTTTCCATCGTTTGGGAGAAGAAGAAAATAATGAATAAATTCGTTGAAGAACTCCAAAAAAAGATACGGCCCTAACACAAGAGTTTGCAACATCACAAATTACTAGATTATGACTATGACAACCACATGGAGTATATAATGCTCTAGGATTTACATCTAATAATCTTTTTTGCACACCTTGATTTTTTCCTTTCATGTTAGATCCATTAGGTCTACATTTACAAATCCTAAAAAATATTCTTGAATCATAATAGGATTTCTAGAAATATCAACCACCTTAAGATCATAGTCATTTGTTCTTGATGGCTTAGATCCGGAGTACAATAAAAAATAATAGAGTAGTATTTAGCTATTTTTATTTTTTTCAAAATTGTATTTTCCACCTCTTTTGCTAATATTTGAATCAATTCATTTTGAATATTATGCCCTAAGTAATGATTGTGAATATTTCACCAGTTTGAATACGACGAATATGCTCTTTCATAATTGGGTCAAATTCACTAATCATTTTAATTAAGCTCAAAAAATTCTCATTGTTCTCTTGAAATATTTTCTCATTACTTCCACGAAATGTCAAATTATTTTTTGCTAGACTTTTCACAATGGCTATGATTCTTACTAAAACATTTTTTCAATGTTCCTTCTCTTTATCAAATTTTTCTTGGACATTTTGTCAATTGTTTTCTTCTTAGATAACCCTACTTCAAAATCAAACCAAGCACTCATATTAATCAAATGTTCATTGCTTGTCTCGTGACCCTTCAACTTGTTACTAAGATGCTTCCAATCTCTAGTTCCTTCATTTCCTAGTTGACTCATACATTGTTTAACACCAAATAGTTTACAACAAAAACAATATCCTTTGTCGAAATCTTTAGAATAAACCAACCATCTCCTATCATGTTTCTCTCCATTAGATAGATTTCTTACATAATGAGAAATTCACTACAACAATTACAACATTTACCGACGATTTTTTTCGTCGGTAATAACCCGAGAATCGTCGCTAAATGTATTTAGCGACCATTTTAGCGACGATAATAATCGTCACTAAATGTCCGTGCCTAAATATATTTAGCGACGATTTATTCGTCGCTAAATATTTACCGACGATATTAGCGACGATAATGTCGTGACGAGAAGTTTTTTTTCATTTTGAAACAGGTAATTAGCGACGACTTTTTCGTCGCTAATGAGCGCGGGAAAATTTTCCGCGTGAATTAGCGATCACAAAGTCGTCGCTAATACCTTCTGTGTAATAATAATTAGCGACGACTTTGTCGTCGCTAATTATTATTATTATTTTTTTTTCGTCGTTAATTATTAATTTTTTACGGTTTTTTGTTTATGAAATTCTAAAATGAAAAATCAAATAAAAACTAAATTATATTATCCAAATCAACAAATATATAAAATCCGGTTACGTACGTTTTCGGTTATCGAGAAATATGTAAATAATAATCTACTATACACAAAATATCTAATAAAACACTAGTCGCGACGTTTGCTTTGTTGTCCCGGCGCTCGTTTTCCCCCTCCTCGACGTGAAACGCTCTTCTGCTGGCGCTGAAACTCTGCAGGCTGCGGCGGAACAACGTGCTGATCAGTAGACTGACTTGGTCCGCCGGGCGTCGTCTGCTGGCTGTCGTCGGGAGTCCTCTGCTGGCCGCCCGTCGGAGTGTGGACGCCGGGCGTCGGAGTGTGGACGCCGGCCGTCGGAGTCTGCTGGCTGTGGGATGACGGAGCGTGTTGCGAACTCTGCGGAAATTGAGGCATAAACGAGCTCAGGTTGAGGCCGGGCACCTGACTCTGTATTGCCTCGGCGAACGAGGCGATGGTCGACGTGAACACCTCCTGGGAGATATATCCTGGATGCGACATCCCAACCTCTGAACTACCGTAGACTTCGGCGACTTCAGCCTCCATCCGTGCTCCCTGTGGCACCAAACGTCCGACGCCGGTCAAGTGATCAGTCCGCGAACCCATAATATCGCGGATCGCCTGCTGCTCTTGGACGGAAATATCAACGTCCGCTCCTTGTTGCTCAGCCTCCGCTCGCAACGTGTTGAACCTATCGACCAGTCGATCCTGATATAATTAACTAGTTAGTATATATTAATCGAAAAATAAGAAAAATAAATGTAAACTTACATAACGTGCGGAGGCTTCAGGAGCCAGCCATTCGGACTTGTCGGACTGATGTTGGCGCTTGTAGTTTGCAAACAAGCTCTCGAAAGCACCTGTCTCGGCGCTCTTCTGCATGCATGTAAACAAAACTTCAAGTGTTAGATAATTTTAACGATTTGGTGTATCATATAAACATAAAACTTACGTTCTTCATGCGGTGAGTCGAGAACCCAATCGTCCCCTGTCAAGTCTTCGTCTTCTTCTTCGCGCGATTCGCCTTGTTCTTCGCTTGTATGGCCTGTAATATAAGTAAACGTACACGTAAATAACAAATCGTTTAATAAAAGGGTAAATACATATTTAACGTAAATGATTTGATTACCTTAAACTCATCGCTCGTATATCGTTGTATCAGCGTCTCCCATTCGGTGTCGAGCTTAACGGTCCTCGGTTTCAGCGACCGCGCCACCTGTACGATGCTCTTGCAGTCGATGTCGAACCATTACCGCAAGGTATGCCTCCAATCGCGAAGACGAGTCTTCGCGTCTCGAATGATTGCCGCATCGACAATCGCCTTCTTCTTCCCGGTTGCATCGCCATCGACTCGAATGTCGTACTTGTCTCGAATCGCTGCTCGGATCTCGGCCTCCTTCGCCGGCCCCACGTTCGCATTCGTCCACCTTGGGACCGTAGGCGAGATCTTGTCTCGGACGACCAACCCGAGCGTGTTCGCGAACGTCACGAGATCCGGATCCATCTCGCGCTCTGGCTGCAAGAATGACTGAAGCTCCTCGTTATAAATAACGACTTCCTTCACCCCGGGATGCCGTGCACGCTCAGATCGAAGCCCGACCGTCGGCCCACGCACGGCCGGTTCGATATCCTCGTCTTCTTCTTCGACGCCATCACGTACGGGCGCCGACTGGCAATAATTCGGGAGACGGGCTAAGAAGTCATCCCCGCCTCCGCTGCCTCCAGCTCCTGTAGCCGCAGCCATCTGATATTCAAAACAAAATTTATTTAGTTATGCATTCGTAATGATTTAAATCAGTTAATTTAGTAAGTAAATGAAAACGTTATATACTATCAATCATCTTCTTCTATCAAATCTTCGTCCTTAGTTTCTTCGTCATCGATAAACTCTTCTTCTTCAATATTTTCCAACAAGTTCACTGCGTCATTGCTCACGGGCTCTGGTATCGCAGACTGATGACGCGTCGACAGTGAATCTAAATCTGACGGTTCTACTGACAACTGAACTGAAGACGAAGATTGACCAAGAATGAGGTCAATATCAGGAAGATCCCACACATTTCGATGATTACACTCTTTGACGATTCGCCAATCAGGACCATTCAAGTTATCATCCAAGTAGAAAACTTGTTTCGCCTGAGTTGCCAAAATAAATGGCTCGTCTTTGTACCATTCTTTTGCCACATACACGCTTGTCAAGTTATTGTCGTTGCGTGTCCTTTTCCTCGGATCTTGGTTACCGAACAAACGACATTGAAATAAGACGACACGACAATTGTTCTGATACGTCAAGACAATGACGTTTTCTACTTGACCGTAAAAGTCGTGACCTCCTTCACTTGGTACACATACCCCGCTATTCTGAGTCGTTCTTCTGCTATCACGTTGACGGGAGATAAATTTAACTCTGTTCACTACACAACACGGATACGTCTGTGGTGCGAAATGTAGTCCCAATGCCAATGCATATAATTCGGAGGATACGGATAATCCGTCTTGGCTCATGCGAAATACCTACATACAACAATTAACGATTCGGTTAGTGTCGAAGCGAGTTTAATCATATTCTTTGAGTTATGCTGTCAAATACCTTTTCCTAAAACCATTTTAGGAACTCAAGTCGATGCGCTTCTTCAACATCTGGCCGACCTTCTAATTCCATGAGATCTATGTGTTCACTGAAATAAAATTCATGTTCATTTAATACATCACTTCGTATAAATAATTCAAGTTCATTTATTTCACTCATTTACCTCATGAAATCATCAATTTCGGGACGATTTCGTAAAATGTACCACTCAGCGAGCAATCGTATATTCTCATCTAAGCGTATCGTGAGCATCTTCCCGTAAGGCCGACAACTTGATGACTGAAACATCGATAACTTCCGTTCGACACCTTCGAAGTTAGATGCGACGTCTCTTCGTTGGGGCATGTTGAAACGATTCTCAACGCCTTCTAGATACCTTGAGCAGAATGTCAATGCTTCGTCTACAACATAGGCTTCGGCAATTGAACCCTCTGGTCTAGCTCGATTACGCACAAAGTTCTTGAGCGTTCCGAGGTATCTCTCAAATGGATACATCCACCGCATATGAACTGGACCTCCGTTAATTGCCTCCTCCGGTAGATGCATTACCAAATGAACCATGATTGTGAAGAAATCAGACGGGAAAATTCGTTCCAGCTTACAAAATATAAGCTTCACATCCTCATGCACCTTCTCAATGTCTGAAATTACCAGCGTTCTAGAGCAAATAAGTCTGAAGAAGTTGCAGAGCTCTATTATGGCATGTCGAATGGTTCGATCCAGAAAAGGACGAATAGCAGAAGCCAATAAGCACTGCATAATCACGTGACAATCGTGAGACTTCAAACCCGTCAACCACCCATCCGTGGTAACATTCTTCTTCAAATTCCCCGCAAAACCATCGGAAAATCTGACAGATCTCAAGAACTCAGTAAACCGCTTCCGTTCTGAAGGTGTCAGAGTGTATGACGACGGCGGTTTCATCCATCTATCTCCTTCTTCGTACAAATGAAGCTCGTGCCTTATGTTCCAGTCTGCCAAAGTCAACCGCGCCTTTTCTGTGTCTTTCGTCTTCCCCTCGATGTTCAGCAAGGTACCCAGAAGATTATCGCATACATTCTTTTCTATATGCATTACATCAAGGTTATGCTTCAGCGTAAGACTCGACCAATACGGCAACTCGAAGAAAATACTTTTCTTTGTTCAATTCAGCTCACTCGCATCGCGCTTTCGTTTCTTCCCGCCGAAGTCAGGGTGCTTTCCCGGGGTTGCATCTCCCACTAATCGCAATTGTCGAAGTATGTCGCTCGCTGATTTTCTAACTGGTGATGGTCGTTTCTCATTTCGTACCTTATACAGTTTGCTCTTCCTCATCGGGTGTAACAACGGCAAGAATCGACGATGATCGCAGTAAACAATCTTGTTTCGAGCCTTGAAAGATGGTGTGTCGTTGTTACACGTCGGACAAGCAAGGTACCCTTGACCACTCCATCCCGACAAACTGCTTCTCGCTGGAAAATCATTCACCGTCCATAGAAGTACGGAAAACAACCTGAATAGCTCACCGGTCGAACCATCTCTCAACACAACACCGGTTTCCCACAATTCCTTCAGCTCATCAATCAGCGGTTGTAAGAAAACGTCCATGTCTTTTCCCGGCGCACTACGACCTGGTATAAGCAATGTTAACATCAAGTACGATGTTTTCATGCACAACCACGGTGGTAAATTGTACGCAGTCAAGACTACCGGCCACATACTGTACGATAAACTCATATCACCAAATAGGTTGAAACCATCGGCGGCAAGTCCAAGCCGGACGTTCCTCGGTTCTGCCGCAAACATGGAATATTTTCGGTCAATCTCATTCCACGTTGCTCCGTCTCTAGGATGTCGCAGTACACCATCCTTTTTAATGCGTTCATTCTCGTGCCACTGCATCTCTAGAGCTGTGTGCCGACTCGCGTACAGTCGCTTAAGTCGATCTTTCAGTGGAAAGTAGCGCAACACTTTATGCGCTACTTTTTTTCCACCGTCTTTCTTCAGCCACCGGCTCTCATTACAAACTGGACACTCGTCTAGATTGGCGTTGTCCTTCCAAAACAACGCGCAATCGTGTTTGCAGACGTGAATCGACTCGTAACCCATACCAAATCGACGCAATTTCGCCTTTGCTTCATAGTGTGACTATGGAATCGTGTTGCCGATCGGATGAGACTTTTTCAGTACTTTCAGTAGCTGATCAAACGACTTATTCGTCCACTTGTTCATCACTTTCAAATGCATCAACGTGACAACAAAGGAGAGTGACGAATACTCCGTACAACCCGGCCATAATTCTGTGTTCAGGTCGCTGAAAAGGTCATCGAACTGTCCACTCTGGTATTCTGCATTCGGGTCAATATTGTCATTGTCACCATCTACGTCGTTGTGATCTAAGATATCGTGTACAGCATCAAACATCCCGCCCCCTCCTCTGTAATCCGTCTGATACTGCATTACGTCATCTTCTTCCTCCCCGTGAAAGTTCCACCTCGTGTAATTCCTCTTAAATCCTCTGATAAAGAGATGATTCTCTATATCAAGAATTTTTTGCTTCAACACGTTGTTACACCTCTTGCATGGACACTTAACTCGCCCTTCGACATTTACGTGATGTCGGGCCATTGCCATGAACTCTGTCATGTCAGCCGCAAACTCAACGCTTAAACGTTGGTCCTCGATTATCCAATTCCTATTTGGATAACTCATTTTACCTATAGATTGAACATTTCAAAATTTAGTAGTTTTCGGATTTTATTTTATAATTTCACGATCCTACCGAAATTTCGGCAGAACTTCCCCTATAAACTTAACAACCCGGCATCAAGCCTTTAACTTTAAAACCTGCATAGAAACATCCTAAAACTAACAATAAATCCAACATCAGTGGTTCGATTATTAAAATTCATAATCCATCACATTTTTAATCATTTCTAACAACAATTAAATACAATTCCATTTAATTTACATAAACTAACTAATTGTTTTTACATGTTTTTACATAATTTTACCAAATATAAATATTTATAACTAATATTAAAATTTATAACTAATTTAAATATTTGTGTAAACAAAACTAATTTCAATATTTATAAAATTTATAACAAATATGTAATTCATTTATAACTAATCAATTCATTTATAATTTATAAAATTTATAACAAATATATAATTCTAAAAATATAAATTATATAAATATAACTAATTAAAATAAATTTATAACTAATATATATAACTAATATATTAATTCTATAACTAACTAATATATATATATATATATATAAAGTTTTTTTTTAAAAAAAAAACTTACCGATCCACGGCCAGAGGGAGAGCGCGCGGCCAGAGAGAAGGGGAAGCGGCCAAGGACGGCGTCGGTGGGGAAGCGGCTACGACGTCGGCGGCTGAGCGGCGGAGTAGTGGCGGAGCGCGGCGGAGGAGCTGCAATGGGAGAGAGAGAGGTAAGGAGAGAGCTGTGAGGAGAGAGAGAACTGAGGAGAGAGAGAGACTTACCGGAGAGGACGACTTCGGCGTCGACAGCGTCGGCGGCACACGGCGGAGGAGGGCACACGGCGGACGAACGGCGGGAGAGGCGAAACTGAGAGAAAAAGTCGATTTAGGTCAGGAAAAATGAATTGGGGAAACTGATTTGCGATCTGGTATTTAAAGACATTTAGCGACGATTTAATCGTCGCTAAATTTTTAAATTTCGTTGCTAAATGCACAATTAAATAACCAGGCATTTAGCGACGAATCATAGAGTTTTAGCGACGATAATATCGTCGCTAAATCATTTCGTTGTAATTTAATGAGAGGGATTTTTCCCTCTTTAAAATTCGTCAAAATTCGAAAACATTTAGCGACGATTTCCTCGTCGCTAATTGTATAGCGACGACAAAAAAATATTTAGCGACGAGAAAATCGTCGCTAAATGTTTTCGTCTAAATTAAATTGGAGGGATTTTTCCCTCTTTAAAAACCGAAATTAATTCTACATTATTAGCGACGATATTATCGTCGCTAAATGAATTCAGAAATCATTAGCGACGAATTTATCGTCGCTAATTATTTTCCCGCGAACTTAGCGACGACAAAAAAGAATTAACGACGATAAATTCGTCGCTAATTATCTTTACCGCCAAACTTTAATATTTTTTGCACCAAAAAATTAGCGACGATAATATCGTCGCTAAAAGGGTGATTAGCGACGATTAAGTCGTCGCTAATAGTTTCGTCGCTAAATGTGGTATTTCTTGTAGTGATTGCAAAGCGTCTAGAATTTTCATCTTTAGGAAAATTATCACTTTCTCATTTTGGATCTTTCGCTATTACTAATTTTTTTGACGTGTTATCTAAATTTTTCCATCTTCCCGGATCATAAATACGACTCAAGTCATCATTGGTTTCTTGATTTTCATTATCATCTAGTGTATTCTCAATTTCATGGGTATTATCTACAATTGGGTCATTGCTATCGGCTAATATTTCTTCATTTATTTCTTCATTTTATTCCTTGCTTGAATTTCCTTGATATTTTTTTATTGCATAAAACAAATTTTTCAATTGCTCTTTTTTGTGATTTAACAAAACTTTCTAATTTTTTTTTTTCATATCCCGATGGATATTACCTACTCGACATATCTAACAATAATAACAAATATGTTAAAAAAAACACAACACACAATAAAACTTAAAGAGACCGGCTTGTATTTTGAAATTCTATACAAGTATCACCGAAGAAGATTGGATAGCATTTTTTGAGTATAGACGAACCGAAATGTTCAAACAAACATCGGAACATGGGAAATCAAATATCGGAAAAAGTGTGTACAAATCTCGAACGGGTCGAAATGGATATCGAAAGCTTGATCAAGAAAAGGTTAGATTCATTTATTCTTTTAGTTATTCCAAATGTTGCAATTATTTTTTAATTCATTATATAATTACTTCTTACTAACATGACGAATCGGGGGAATGACCTACGAAAGAAGAACTTTGGATTGACTCGCGAATGAAAGACGTAGATAACTACAAGGATGAGAAAGACAAATTAATGGGAGAAAAAATCGTGAGTTCTTTACCTTTGTTATAACAATTAATCTTGTAATTTTATTTTCAAATAATTTTATGTATAGAAAACGTTATCACAACAAGCAACGCAAGGGACAAGGGTCACTACTACAAAATATAGTATCAGGTGCGACTTTTGTCGCACCTGAAAGCACCATAGTCGCACCTGAAAGTGTCATCAGGTGCGACTTTAGATGCGACAAAGTCGCATCTGAAAGTCCGCACCTGATGATTTTAGGTGCGACAAGTCGCACCTGAAAGTCATCACTATCAGGTGCGACATTTTAGGTGCGACTTCTCGCACCAAAAATCTCACCTAAATATACTCCAAAATCAAATATTAAAGCGCGATATATAGTATCAGGTGCGACTAGTCGCATCTGATACTTTCGCGGGAAAGGTATCAGATGCGACTAGTCGCACCTGATACTAATTCCCCGCCTAATATTTTGGCGGGTTACAGTACAATCAGATGCGACGAGTCGCATCTGATACCTTTCCCGCGAAAGTATCAGATGCGACTAGTCGCATCTGATTGTCTGTAGTTTTTTTTTTAAAAAATGCTGATTCTAATAGAATCAGCCTATAAAAATTAATTAAATACTTTTTTTTGTTAAATTAATTAAATAATTTTAATAATAATTATTATATAATATTAATTAGAATAATTATATAAATAATTTAATAGAAATTCTAATATTAAATTCATAAAATTTGATAATTTACGTTCAATAAATTAAAAAAAATTACAATCTATTCCTTTTGTTTCCCTTTTTCACTCGAAGTCTTCCAATTCTTGAATGCACGGCCTCCTCTTCCGCCAGATCTTCCTCGTGCGCTGCCGTTCGAACGATGTCGCTGAAATTCTACCGAATTTGGCGTCTGAGCATTCGGCATTGAAGCTGGTGGCGGCGTCTGAGCATTCGGCATTGAAGCGGATGGCGGCGGCTGAACATTCAACATTGAAGCTGATGGCGGCGTTGTCCCAGGGTGCATCATCGCGGGGGATGTCTGCATGGGAGACGGATGCTGCTGTGTGTAGGCAAAGAACTGTCGTTGAAACGCCTCCATCTGAGCTTGTTGCTCACGCCTCATCTCTTCCATTGCGGCCTGTTGTGCAGCCAACGCTGCTTGTAGCTCGCTAACCACTGGATCTGGAACGCGTCTCGATGAAGAACCTGATGACGAGTTGTCGTCCTGAGCCTGAGCCAAGAGATACGAGGATCTCGGGATCGAGGGACCTATCCCGACATACCAATCTCGACGTTGCCCGAGAACAGTATCCATCGCGTACTGCTCCGCCTGGTCTATGTCAAACGTTTGGCCTGACTCCGCTGCTTGTCGCTGAATATCCTCGACTTGAGTCATAATTCGCGCCTTCAAACATATGTTAAAAAAATTATTAAGATTATCGAAACTTGATTATTAAGTAATTAACACAAGTAATTTACAAATGCTTGTTGCGCCCAATCTGTCGTCCAATTGCCTTGATCATCTTGATGTTTTTTCTCCCACGTGTTTAACGCCGAGGCCAAAGTCCCATCTTCCCTACTCTGCAGTTCTTATGAAAATATGAGTAATGTATTTATTGCAAAAAAAATATTACAAAATTAGAATAAACTTACGTTCAAATGTCGATGAGCCAAGAAAGAAATCGACCCTTGTGTGGACTTCGTTTTCTTGTTCTTTGAATTGTCCCTGTTGCGAGTAGATTTTTTCTGCACATATTAAATTGCGTTATAATTCGATTTCATAGAAGATAACATAATTTTTTTGAATTATACATTATCTTCCAATCGTCAGTTGCGAACTCCTCTATCACCTTCTCCCAATCGTCTTTTTGATATCCTTTTGGGATTTCTTTCTTGGCGACATTTATTTGCCCACAACATTTGCCTAAGAAAGTCCCTGATAATCTAGACTTTTGGTTGCGCCTCATTCGCTTTGCATCGCGAATGATAGTCTGGTCAATCTGATGACGAAAGCAATCCGCCGAAAGCAGCTCCTCGGTCTCATCATCCTTGTACACGAAAGTGTACTCGGAATGAAGTGCGCTCAGAATATTGCCCAACATCTGGGGCGTCACTTTGTTCCAATCACGAAGTATGACCGGGATATGGACTTTCACCAAAGCGCCGACGCGGTTGTTGAATACTCCTACCTTTTTTTATTGTTTTCCTTACATCCTGGTAGAAGGTTTGGTTGATTGGGTCATACCTAACAACTTTCGCATCGGATACCCCAAGCACTGCTTTTGCCGAAGTAGAGCCGGTTGTTGGTCCCCTTGTTTTCTTAGGACCTTGGGAACCCGGTGTCTCTAGCGGAGACTCATCTCCACCTGCTCCTGAACGGTGTAGCGGAGACTCATCTCCACCTGCATCTGACATCCTGTAAGATGTGAACAATATTAGTAAATAAATATTATTTTTCTGTTTAAAAAAAACGTGGATGACACCACGGATTTTATTATTAACAAACCTCACATATGGCGGAGGAAAACCGTGGTTACATACTATAGTAAATAAACATACAAAAAAGATATTACTTATTCATCGTCATCTATGCCTATAATGTTAATATCATCTTCTATATCGACATCAACATCTTCTCCCTCAAAAACGACCCGTCTCTCATTTTCCTCATCGTCTTCTTCATCATCGTCAACGACAGTCACTAACTCAGCTTCATCGGTTTCGTGTCGATGATTCAAACGCTCGATGTTTGACAACTCTATAGTCAATGGGATCGAGGCTGAGTTGGAGGGGTCAACTTCAGGAATGTCCCAAATCCCTCGATGATTGCATTCCTGGACGATTTCCCAGTCGCCGCCTTTAACAAGATCTTCGATGTAAAAAACTTGTTTGACTTGAGTCGCGAGTACGTACGGCTCCTCTTTAAACCACTGTTTCGCAGTATAAGCACTCGTTTCTCCAGTAGTCTTATCGGTGTGCACTAGTCGGTTTGCATGATACTTGTCACCGTACCAAATGCATTTGAACAATACAACACTATAGTTATGCATATAGTTCACGACGATGACGTCTTCCATTCGACCATAGTAAGTGAAATCATCCACAAGCACACATACACCGCTATTTTGAATGACTCGTTGATTATCGCGACGACGAGTGATGAACTTCACGCCATTTACAAAGCAACTCGGATATTGATAGGTGACTTGAAGGGAACCGATAGAAAGCGAATAGAGCTCGTCAGACACGTCAGAACCACTAGCTTTCATATCAAAAATCTGATTACGAAAGAAAGCATTGATTAGCACTTGTGCGTTTATCAAAAAAATTACATTGATATATATTGTGTTATTACCTTCTTCTCAAACCAAATTTTGAACCTCTTTCTATGCTCCGCTTCAATATCGCGAATTCCAGATTCGCTCAAGAGATCCAAATGCTCACTATTATTAAAAACATTACTTCAATAGCAATATATAAAAGAATGAATTGGAACACATTCTCAACGATAACTTACGTCAAATATGGATCCACTTTAGGACAGTTGGTATAGATGTACCACTCCGCGTTCTCTTTCTGTTCATCGTCTAATACTATCGGCTTCATCATCCCATAAGGCACACACATCTCGGATCGAAAAACAGAGAGCTCTCGCACTTGAACTTCATCGACACTTTTTTTATCCTCAAGATACCTTGCAACGAACGTTAGAGCTTCTTCTACAACATAAGCTTCCGCAATAGAGCCTTCTGGTCTAGCTCTATTTTTTACAAAATGTTTTAACGTCCCAAGGTATCTCTCAAATGGGTACATCCACCGCATATGCACCGGGCCGCCATACAACACTTCCTCTGGTAGATGAATCGCCACGTGAACCATGATCGTGAAAAAAGCTGGTGGAAATATCATCTCAAGCTTACACAAGATCTCGATGATAGACTCTTGCGCATTTTCAAGATCTTCTAATCTCAAGGTTCTCGAACTTATCAGCTTGAAAAAGTTGCAAAGCTCGAAGATCGTCTGATGCATTTCTTTTGGCACAAAAGGACGAATACCAACAGCCAACAACCTCTGCAAGATCACGTGGCAATCGTGTGACTTCAAACCTGTGAGCTTTCCATCAGCAGTCACATTTTTCTTCAAATTCCCAGCGACCCCATCTGGGAATTTGACAGATTGGAGGAACTCGGTAAATCGCTGCCTCTGATCAAGGGTTAAGGTGTACGATGCTCGCGGTTTGTACCACGAATCCCCTTGTTTTTTCAAGTGGAGAGCGGTCTTGATGCCCAAGTCCATCAAATCAAACCTCTCCTTATCCGTGTCGTAGTTCTTCTTTTCTAAGCTGAGCATGGTTCCAAGAAGATTCTCGCACACGTTCTTCTCTATGTGCATGAAGTCCATGTTATGCTTCAACTCCAAATTTGACCAGTACGGCAACTCGTAAAAGATGCTTTTCTTGGCCCAATTTAGTTCGCACTCGGCTCGCTTTCGTTTTCTGCCCACGGAGCCAGCATGTTTGCCAGTTGTCGTACAAGACACACTAGCCAATTGAGCGAGTATGTCTTGCGGAGTCAACTTCTCGGGTTTACTGCGTTTCTCGTGGCGATCCATGTAGTGATCGGTGCTTTTTCTCAATCGGTGACGCGTACGCAAGAATCGACGATGGTCGTAGTAGACGATCCTATTTCTGACTTTCAAAGACGGCGTGTCAAGATTGCACGTCGGGCAAGCGAGATACCCTTGGCCACTCTATCCCGATAAATAGGATCGAGCCGAAAAATCGTTAATCGTCCAGAGTAGCGCGGTACGCAATCGAAACACTTCATCGTTGGCACCATCTCGAACACGGAATCCGGTCTCCCACAGTTCTTTCAGCTCTTCGACAACTGGCTGCAAGAACACGTCCATGTCCTTTCCTGGTGAGTGAGGCCCCGGGATCAAAAGCGTCAGCATCAAGTACTCTTTCTTCATGCACAACCAAGGCGGCAAATTGTACGCAGTTAGTACCACAGGCCACATGCTGTACGATAGACTCATTTCTCCGAACGGATTGAATCCATCCGCAGCTAGTCCAAGCCGCACGTTTCGAGACTCTGCAGCAAAGCCTGGGTATCTCTCGTCCAGGTTTTTCCACGTCGTACCATCCGCAGGATGTCGTAGAACACCAACTTCCCTGACGCGATCTCTTTCGTGCCACTACATCAGAAGCGACGTGTGTCGAGACGCGTACAACCGCTTCAATCGATCTTTCAGGGGAAAATATCGCAAAATCTTTTGCGGTATCATTTTCCCAGTTGGCTTCCATCTGCTCTCGTTGCATACTGGGCACACGTCGACTTCCGCGAGATCTTTTCGAAATAGGACAGAGTCGTTAATACACGCATCGATCATCTCGTATCCCATTCCAAAACGCTTCAGCTTCGCCTTTGCCTCGTAATGCTTCTCCGGAATTCGATTACCAGGTGGATGAGACTTCTTCAAGAGCTGCAAGAGTTCTGTGAACGACTTGTTCGTCCAATGGTTCGTGACTTTGAGGTGCATCAATGAAACCAAGAACGACAAAGAAGAAAACTCTTTGCATCCAGGGTACAATTCTGCTTCCAACTCGGCGAAGAGGTCTTCCACTTGCTCCTCTGCACGCACCTCGCTCTGGGTCGGCTCCGTAGCATCGTCGAAATCCTCGTGATCCCTGATATCCTCCACAGCACCGTGCAATCCTCCTATTCCTCTCTGATCTGTTCCTCCGATGGAATCTTCTTCATGAGGAAGGACGACACGCTCGAGCTCGCAGTGATGATACCATTTTGTGTAGCCTGGGGTAAACCTCTTGTTCAGCAAATGATTCCTGACAACCCCGATGTCGTGCCATCTCACGTTGTTGCAAGGTTTGCAAGGACACTGATATTTGCCATTTTCATTAGGGAATCTTCTTGCAGCGCGAATAAACTCGTTAACACCGGTTTTGTACTGCAATGTCACCCGATTATTCTCCGTGATCCAATCTCTACTTGGATTGGACATTTCGCTGAATGAGAGCGAGAAATGAAAGTTTTGAAGAGTTATTGATAAAGGACGACGGAGAACAAAATAAAAGAGAGATTATGAATTGTATGTTATTTTGAGCTCGGATTGAATAAGTTCGGAGTTTTTAAACTAATTGATTCGAAACTCTACCGAAATTTCGGCAGAGTTTTCCCTATTATACTGACAAACCAAAAACCTGCAAAATTATTTAAAAACATATACAAACCATCCAGAACTATCCTACAAATTAGCTCAGCCCTACACCGAACCTCCGTGATTCGGTCACAACATTTTATAAATGAAAAAGCCAAATAAACAAAATATCACAAACTATCAAAACACTTCACAAACTATTTTTCTTATTTAAACTTACAATTTCATTTCATGTTAAATCAAATGAAACTAATCACAAATTCATTAACTTCATTTTAACCTAAACTTCATTTTATACTAAACATGTCACAAAACATCAAAACATGTCACAAAACACAAATAAAACTTAGTTTTAACCTAAACTAATCAAATTATTAAACATGTGACATTATCAATTACAATTACTAATCAATTTCAAAGTAGCATGTTACAATTACAATTTTAATTTCATTAAATAATTTTAAACTAAATAACCTATTCATGTAATTATTAGACTAATTACAATTCCTAATTGATAAATTACAATAAATCAAAACTAATTAAAACAAAACAAATTTAAACTAGACACTAACCTATACTATATCACAAACTATATCAAAACATGTCAAAAAACAATGAAAACTTAATTTTAACTAAACTAATCACATTATTAAACAATTGAAGATATCATATTAATACTAATTAAGTTACAATCAATTTAAACTTTTAACCTAAACTAATGGAATTATTAAACTTAACAAAATTACTAAACATGTAAATTATCAAATTAATACTAATTAAGCTACACATATAAACTTAATCTAATTAAAATTGCTTAACACCATATACAAATTAATACCTAACAAATATAAACTAAACATACAATATACAATATACTAATTACACATATACAATATACAGTAAAATCTATACAATATATATTTACATACAATATATAAACTAATAATACCTAAACAGGAAAAAAAAAAAAAAAAAATACTAACCTGGCAGGGACTCTCGGAGAAGGAAGGTCACCCCGTCGATGCGACTAACGGCCCTGCGTCGGAGAGGAACTGGGCTCGGTCGAACAGGGCAGGTTCCGGCTATTGGCTGGGACTCGGAGGACAGGAACTCGGCAGCGGGGCCGGGGCTGAGCGCAGGGCGAGGTCCGGAGGCAGGGGACGACGATCGAGGCTGTGAGAGAGGGAGAGAAACACTAAGAGAGAGAGCGAGGCAGAGAGGGAGCGAAATCAGTGAGCGGGAGAGAGAGAAATACCGGTTTGGTGGCCGAGGAGCTGCTGGCGGCGGCGGAGCGCGGCGGCGGCGGAGGTCCCACTAGCGGCGGAGCGTGGCTGGTGGCGCGCGCGGCTTGGTGGAGGAGCTGCTGGCGGCGGCGGAGCGTGGCTGGTGGCGCGCGCGGCTTGGTGGAGGAGCTGCTGGCGGCGGCGGAGCGCGGCGGAGGTGGCAGAGAGAGAGAGGGTTTTTTTTCGAGAGAGGGAGTGGTTTTTTTAAAAAAATCGGCTGTTGAAACGAGGAAGACGAAGTGCAGACGATTTTGTTTTATAGAAAAACCTAACTTTCAGGTGCGACATTTGTCGCACCCGAATGCTCTATCAGGTGCGACTAGTCGCACCCGATAATTTATCCAGTGCGACTAGTCGCACCTGATAATATCTTAAAAAAAATAACCCAGGATGCCACGTCAATCCTGAATGAAATAATGAGGGGGAGAATTGGCCCGCTTAAAATTTTGAAACTATCTGGTGCGACTTTGTCGCACCGGATAGTTTTTATGACTTTCGGGTGCGACTAGTCGCACCCGATACTCAAAAGCAGAAAACAATTTTAGCGAAGTTTTTAACACTTCGGATTGACAATCTGGTGCGACTAGTCGCACCCGAAATTCATTTAGATGCGACTTTTAGGTGCGACTAGTCGCACCTGATAGTCATGCGCATCAGAAAACCAAATTTGTAGTAGTGGGTGCCGGAATCGGGAAAGAGCATTTTGCAAGAAGCTTTGGGAACGTCGCGAGTTTGCGGTCAATCCAAACACACGTTGCGTTTTAAGTACTTTGTTCCTCCAACACCCAACGAAGAAGTAATTAAGATGCGTCGGGAAATGAGCGAGTTAAAATCTTTGGTGATGAAGGCCTTCGGTAGAAATGGTAGCATTAATGTCGGAGATGCTAATGCCGAGTCGCCTAATGTCGAGCATGTTGAAGAGAATCTCAACGCGAAGGTTGTTGATGATGAAGAGATGGCAAATGTTGAAGAACACGTCAATGAAGCGGTCTCTTTAGGTATGTTTATTTTTTTTTATCTATTTATTAATAAAGCTAAATATTTTGGTATTAAGTTATTGATAATATTCTTGATTCGCTTAGAACACGACGATGTTTGCGATCGTCCGAATATCGATCTTATCATTGTTGATGATCGTTCGAAGATCGATCCTATTGTTGTGGAAAAACCCAATAGTGTTCGTGCTAGTTGTTCATTGAATCCAACCACCCCGGTGACACCGACTTCGGATGAAAGCGTCGAGTGTCTTCTTTTCATAGATGATGTTGTGAAAGGAGACACAATTCATGTTGCAAATGGGCGAGCATACGTAAATGGGAGCGTAGTTCACTCTTTACCTTTGGAGGAAGGAAATGTACGTGTGACCGTTTTGGGGGTTTAGATTAAAAAAGCAAAATTGCCAATTCCCACCGAAGAAGCTCAAACCATTGAAGATGCCATAGGAGGATTTGTCTCGTGGCCGAAGAGATTGTTAGAAATGGAGACGGGAATAGAGACTCGCGGTCCGGTTGTCAAACAACTCTCAAAGCTCGGATTTGAGAGTGAACCTAGCATCGATGATGCTAAGAAGATTCCGTACAAGGTGATTAATCCAAAGTTTCGATTGCTCGCTCAACATGCCAACAAAGTAATGTTACCGGAAGGGGATGTGATTATGGTCAATGTTAGTCTAAGTCTCGCGGCTATCCCGATTCCGGTGT
The DNA here is from genome assembly GCF_054948205.1 of Urtica dioica subsp. dioica. Classification (NCBI taxonomy): domain Eukaryota; kingdom Viridiplantae; phylum Streptophyta; class Magnoliopsida; order Rosales; family Urticaceae; genus Urtica; species Urtica dioica. Next base: position 49,271,614 of record NC_142759.1, on the reverse strand, counting down.
CATTTGAAGATGTTTCCGATTTTTTGCAATACTTAGAAATTGGCATGGGGAGCATAACGGTTTATATGGAGTAAGTGTTTTCTTTATATGCGTTTTTAATATAAATATTCAATATTTAGTGTTTTGATCAACCAAATACTTGTTTGTCATAGCTATCTACGCTCGAGGCTAGAAAAGGCGAAGAAGAGTCGAGACTATTGTTTTATAAATCCAAGCTTAAGTTCGTACATCACAAACAACGACGAGGACGCTTATTTGTCAAAACGAGTCAAGGACGTTGGAAACATGGTACGAAAATGCAAATTTGGTGAACTAGCTTTGATTCCGTACAATAAAGGTGCGCATTGGATGCTCGTTGTCCTCGACCATTGGAGAGATAGTTCTATGTTCTTCGACCCGTTAAGAAATAAAATTCCAATCGATTTAACTCGATCGATTGATAAAAAGGTAATATTTTGATTTTTTAAACTATTTTTATTATAAATCATTCTAGAGGTTTTTTCTCTTATGATTTCCGTGTTATAGGGTTTTTGTACAATGCTTGGTAAGCGTTGTAGAATCATTCTACAACTGTTTTTAAGCGTTGTAGAATCCTAGTTTTGTAGTAGTGTTAGAAAAGTCAAAAACAGTTTTCAAATGAAAAAACAGACAAAAATCTCACAAACTTTAAAAAGGGTGATATGACGGCGTTGACTTCTTTATGGCGATGACGTCTAAAGTGGGATGGGGAGATGGTGACGATGGCGTGTGACCAAAATGTGAGAAAATAGTGTCGATTTTGAGAGAGAGAGATAGAAGAAGAAGAAGAAGAAGAAGAAGAAGAAGAAGAAGAAGAAGAAGAAGAAGAAGAATGTGTAAAATTGAGTTTTAATACTTGAAATTTGAAAATTGCGTGTCAAGGGTAATTAAGTCATTCCTTACATACATTAGGATTTTAGATACAAAACACATATTAACCTAATAACTTGCACTATTAGTCATAGTTTCCAAAATTACCCTAGTTTTTTTCCCACGCCAGATTCTAGGACATTTAATCTATATAAAATATTCAGGAAGTGTTTGCTTTATCTTCTATAAATCAGTCCTTGAATATCATATAGTTGGGTGCATTAAGAAGTCCAATTTGATTTTCAGACAGACTCTATTTTCCTGTTCAGAAGAGACACGCCGATTTGGGATAGCATAGAATGGAAGAGAAGTACAGAATAAAAAAAGATGCAACTGAGGTAATAAATGTATTCTCAATCTCAGTAATTTTAGAAAAACTTGGTTTTGTTGGAAGAGAGATATATATTTGTTATTTTGTTTTGGCGCGCTTTAGCTGATTGGCAATACACCACCACCAATAACAACAACAACAACAACAAGAAGAATAAAAGGCATGATTCGTCTTCACCGATGACAACCAAAACCCCACATGAAGAACTCACACTCTTCTTGAAAGAACTATTTCGGCGTGTAAAGTGTACACTACTACAAATTTGGTTTTCTGATGCGCATGACTATCAGGTGCGACTAGTCGCACCTAAAAATCGCATCTAAATGACTAGTCGCACCAGATTGTCAACCCGAAGTGTTAAAAATTTCGCTAAAATTGTTCTTTGCTTTTGAGTATCAGGTGCGACAAGTCGCACCCGAAAGTCATAAAAACTATCCAGTGCGACAAAGTCGCACCTGATAGTTTCAAAAGTTTAAGCGGGCCAATTCTCCCTCTCATTATTTCATTCAGGATTGACGTGACATTCTGGGTTAATTAGGTTTGATATCTATGAATTATTATTAATTATCACTAAATTTTTGTTGGATATCTAAACTTTTTTTAATTATTGGCTTAATTAAGTGGTATTGAAAAATTAAGTTGGATTATAAACAAAACTCGAAACAGTTAAAAACATATTGATTAAACTTGGATTAATTAAAATATGTATTTTTAATTAGGGATTGTGAATTAATTAAATTATAATAATGCTTAAAGATTTGGTGTAATCTTTATACAAAATGAACAGTGTTACATCACACCAAATACAGAGTTTTATAGAGTTTTGAAGGTTTTACCATTAAAGAAAAATAAAAATTCTATATTTGAAGTTTTGAAGTCGTGTATTGAAGATGTCTTAACTCTCCCCGAGTCAGCATTCTTTTGTGTTATAGTATGCTTCCACATGCCTCTCATGTGATAGCTGAATTAATTTTTATTGTCACTCTCGTTTTCATTTTTGTTACATTTTTAACCATACCCTTAGTGTGCTGAGACAAATGGGACCTCTAGTATATTATTTCGATTTTGACATATATGTGATAAGTAACGTAGACAAATTAATTGTTTTAATGAATAAATGTCATAGGAAAACATTTGATCGAAGGACTAGGAGCTGGTTTTATAACAGATATCATGGAAGTCGGCTTGCTTGATGAAGTGATCCCTGTAAGTTTTTTTTTTTTTTTTTTAAATCATTGTCAACCATATTTGTCACAAAAAATGCCTGGCTAGTCTAGTCTTGAACTCAAATTTCTATCAAAACCCGTGTCCATCATATATAATGCAAAGGGACTATTTACGAAATTTTTTTATACAAGTCTAATTATTACCAATGTCTTGAACGTCATTGTTAATAAACTTGGTAGCCTAAAGGTCTCGACGAGATAATAATATGACAGCAGTGAAAAACCTTCGTACACGTGATATATGTTTATTAACAGTGGATAATAGAAAATATGATACCAGTGAACGTCATTGAAACTTGTGTCGTTTTTCTTCTAATGAACTTTAACCCACTTAACGTTAACAAGTATCCTCAAATTTTGTTGACTGCATTATCTTCGTTAATGGAATATTACATTTCAGGTGTCTAGTGAAGAAGCAATGAATATGGCTCGACAACTCGCTCTAAAAGAAGGTTTATTGGTAAGTAAGGCGTGGAAATAGTGACTACCAAATGGCAAATTTAATAAATATGAAAATTTCTAATAAATAAATTATGCAGGTTGGCATTTCATCTGGCGCCGCTGCTGCAGCTGCAATTAAGGTGGCAAAGAGGCCAGAAAACGTCGGAAAACTCATAGCAGTAATTAATACCTTTGACGTTGGGTGGACACAATGGTAATTTCGCATAATTCATATTTGATACAATTACTTTGTTTGTAGGTTATATTTCCAAGTTGTGGAGAACGTTACTTGTCTACTGCGCTCTTTGACTCCATCAGGCGCGAGGCCATCAACATGCCTATTCACTGAAATATTCATTATGCCCACTGAATCACAGTTCTTTATCGAGAACTAAATCATTTATGCATTATGTTCAGAAATTGTCACTTATATTTATTCAGATCATATCAATTATATCCACGTTTTTTTATCTTACGTCTAAATATAAACCAAAATTATTTCTAACCAAGTCTGAATATATAAAACAAAATTATTTCTAACTAAACATATGAAACTCGTGAATTAAATTTTATTATTAACCAAACGTTAATTAAACTTTAATCCCTTAATTTTAACAGAAATGAGAGAAATTGTGGTAGAGCCTACCATTCTATGCACTGGGATTCACAATTTTCTCGTGTTCACTAAGAAGACCGTACCCGATATAAAATGCATGGTCATAAGCGGTCAGGAGAAATGAAAGGATAATGTTGACTGTCACAAATAAATTAAAGATGTGTAAAGGCGTAAGTGGGACCATCAATTTAACCAACATTTATTTTTTCAGATATTTGCTATAGTCCACATTTATCACGCATTTCCATGCAAGCCACAATTGTCGGTGTGACTGTGAACATAGTTGTCATTAAATTTATTCTGCACATCTTTTTTTGTGCACTTGACTAGGATCAGGGACTTTTAATAAGATTCTGTTAATTCTTAAAAAATTAAATACATGAAGATATCATTGAAACCTGAAATACATGTTTTTAAATTTTCCACTTAGCTAGATAAATCAATTTATTAAGAAAATTAATAAATTTGTAGGCCAGGAAGAGCTTGCTCAGGTCGAGCGAGGTTCGCACCCGGGGGCGGAACCCGAGACACTTCGAGACCAGCTTCGCGAGGCAAATGTGGAACTCCAGATCGCCCGAGATCAGCGCGATGGAGCACAGATGTCGGTGGCCAAGATGACGGGGGAGTTGACCGAAGAACGGCGAGCTTGCGAGGTGGCGTCCCGATCGGCGGAGGTTTTTCGCACCGAGGTTGCCGACCTCCGGAGACAGCTAGATGCCCGGTTCAATAGCCAGTGTGAACAAGAGAGAGCGGGAACTCTCCTATTTATAGAGAGGAAGGAGCAATCCCTGCTCCTTCCCCCTGCGCGCGCGACACAAGGCCCGGCCCGCGGGCCGGCCTCGCGCGCGCGCCAGTCCCCAGCGCCAGGCCGCGCGCGGGTCTTGCTGCCCAATCGGCCCGGTCCGGCCCCCAGGGGTCCGGCCACAAAAGATATGCGTGCGTGCGGTCACGCGTGATCGAAGGTGAAATTACCTCAACGCCCTTTTCTTTTCTAAAGTTCACGACTTACGTCCCGTAAGCCATAAACTTGGGGGGCTAATGTTACCGGTCGTTTTCGGGACACCGGAAATTCAAAAACGATTCAAGGCCGGCCGGAAGCCCAACGGGCCCCGGCCCACCAGGCCCGAGCGCCCCAACGCACCCACTGCCCGGCACGGCCGGCGCGCGCGCACCTGCGCCCCCGGCCCTGAGGCCCGCGCGCGCACCCTGCGCCCCGGCCTCCCGGCCCGCGCACACACTCCCGCGCACCCCGGCCGAGCGCCCCTGCTGCTCAGCCGGGTGTCCCTGCCACCTCGGCCACCTCGGTTGAGCGCCTTCGCCAGCTCGGCCACCTCGGCCGAGCGTCGTCGCCAACTCGGCCACCTCGGCCGAGCGTCTTCGCCAGCTCGGCCACCTCGGCCGAGCGTCTTCGTCAGCTCGGCCACCTTGGCCGAGCGTCTTTGCCACCTCGGCCGAGCGTCTTTGCCACCTCGGTCGGGCACGCCGCGCCCGACCAAGTCCCGCGCTTGGCACGCCCATCTAGGCGATATGTCCCGCGCGCCCTGCGCCCTCTTGGGCGTGAGGCCTCGCGCGCCTCGCTCCCGGCCACCCGGTGGGCCTCAAGGGGCCGGCCCAAGGCCTCCCCTCAAATACTATAAATACCCCCCTAGGGGGAAGGACAAGGCATCCCAATTCTCGCACAACACTTCTCTCACTCGAGAATTTTCTCTTCTCACGTGCTCTTGTGACATTCCAAGAGCGCGCGCTCCTCCTCCCTCGGCTCAGAAATATAGGGACCCCCCTCCACGAGAGGGAGCGCGCTCCTTTTCTGCGACCCGAGCTTCTGCAGTACACACTGCTCTCCTGCTTCTGGGCCATTGAGCTAGAACTCCGAGCTACGAGGCAAGCGACCCCTCTAAAGTCTTCACCAGAAGCTACGAGCCGAGTCCTACTCTCTAAAGTCTCGGGTTCCCAAAGCCTCCGAGCCCAAGATAGCCCCCATACACAAATTGAACTACGTTCTGACCTGATCCCGACTAAAGGGTACGTAGGCAGCCAACCTTTGGCACGGTCACACCCCCCAAAACACACCTCAGGGTCTGGAGGGTGCAGCTCGGTCTACGGGCTCCCATTTTTGGCCCGGGCGCGATCACTTGGTCCGGCCTTGGATCGAACCGCCCGAGGTATTTAATCGTTGTTCATTTTCGTGCGACAACATCTCTCTCTCTCTTTTCTACCTCCACGTTTCTATGCAGCAATATATACAAACATTTTCCCAATTAAAAATTGCCACACTATGAGTGGGTCCCACTAACAACTATATAAGACACTATATATAAACTGGAAGCATGTGGTGTGACTCATTACTCATGAGCATGAGTCAGATTATACATACATGTCTTTGTTTGTCAATAATTAATTTATGTATTACTTAATTACATGACGTAGAGTAGAGAAGGTTTTCTTAAATACATGGCATTTGTTCATCTTTTTTTTTTTACATATGGCATTTGTTCATCCAGTAACATATATTGAGTCATAATATGAATATATATATATATATATATATATATATATATAGTCATGCATGAGACATGCACATAGGCATATTATGTATATGAATGAACTAATTTGTAATATTTGTGGTGGTTAAATTATTTGTCAATTATTTGTGCGTCAAGTATTGTTATGCATTAATGTTCATATTTACAAGTACTTTTCTTTCATCTTAATGAATGTTACTGTTCCTTGATAAAAAAAAAATAATAAAAAAAAATTATGCACAATTTTATAAATGGCTACAATTTTTCCTTTTATAAAAAATGTAAGTGGATAGTATTTGTACAATAATTTAAGGATATCACGATAAATGAGATCGACATATATGATTTGATGCATAATGGAGTTAATGTGCATACATAATGTGTCCACGATCGAGTACATAAGTATAAATACTATAATAGTTTCAACTTATATATATAATATGTGTCTAATAAAGATTTTCTTATGTTAGTTAAAATGCTAAAAGAAATGTAAATAAGTTTATATATTTTCTAAATTTAAATCGTGAACATTAGTTTATCAAACAATTTATAATTTGATCTCAATTGTTATAAAGTAAAAAGTAAAAAAAAAAAAAAATATATTAAGTACTCAAAGTGGAACTCTTGATGCGTGTATTTCTACACATAATATATGTAGCATAAAATATATTATTATGTGTTTTATATGGATAAAAAAAATATATAATGTTTCATTGCCATTACTTTATTAATTTATCAAATTGCAAAAGAAAACTCCCGCAGCAACGCGCGGGTATATAAACTCGTTTAATCTATATAAAATCTTCAGGAAGTTTTTGCTTTATCTTCTATAAATCAGTCCTTGAATATCATATAGTTGGGTACATTAAGAAGTCCAATTTGATTTTTAGACACTCTATTTTCCTGTTCAGAAGAGACGCGCCGATTCCGTCATTTCCTGGAATAGCATAAAATGGAAGAGAAGTACAGAATAAAAAAAGATGCAACTGAGGTAATAAATGTATCCTCAATCTCACTAATTTTAGAAAAACTTGGTATTGTTGGAAGAGAGAGATATATATTTGTTATTTTGTTTTGGCGTGCTTTAGCTGATTGGCAATACACCAATGGTATATCTCAACAACGTGGTGGAGGGTTGTGTAGCTCGAATTGCCGCCAAGCTCGAATCAATGGAGCCTTGCTCTAGCGTCAAAGACAGGCATACATGTTTTATTCAGTCTTCTTATTTTGTATTTGGTAATCGGTAGATTAATTAAGCCTTCTTATTTTCTTTTTTCTTTAAAAAAAAAAAAAAAAACAGAGTAGCACACAGTATGATTCAAGATGCAGAGGAAAAGGGTCTAATCACGCCAGGCACGGTTAGATCTCGGCTAGTTTTTAATATTAGCGGCAATTGGATGATGATGTTTATCTTTTGATTGAATGTGGCAATAAAATTACTTCATGTGAGAGTGTGTATGTTTTGGTTTGGATTAAAGAGCGTCCTTGTGGAGCCCACGAGTGGCAACACTGGCATCGGATTGGCGTTCATAGCGGCAATGAAGGGGTACAAGGTGAAACTAACAATGCCATGTTCCCAGAGTATGGAGAGAAGGATTGTTCTCCGAGCTCTTGGGGCCGAGGTGTACCTAATTGACAGTGCTAAGGGCTTTCAAGGGGCTCTTGACAAGGCCTTGGAACTCTTGAATGACACGCCCGGAAGCTATATGCTTCATCAATTTCAAAACCCTGCCAACCCAAAGGTACTACGAGTGAGCTGAGCAAAACACAACACGCTTTTCGCGTCACACATAATATCAACCTAGTCATCTTTGCAGATCCACTATGAAACCACCGGACCAGAAATATGGAGAGATACCGCAGGAAATGTCGATATCCTTGTTTCCGGAATTGGGACCGGGGGTACAGTCACAGGTTGCGCCAAGTTTCTCAAGGAGCAGAACCCGGAGATTAAGGTTTTTTTTTTTTTTTTTTAAATACATGAATTTATTGATAATCAATATATTGACTTCGGTTATGGATTATATATATTATGTATCCAGGTTTGTGCTGTAGAGCCAGCTGAAAGTGCAATCTTGAATGGTGGATCATCCGGTGAGTTCTTAGAGCATCTTCAATCTATACACTAAATTTGTTTCAACTTTTACATCAAATATTTTTTTTTTCTCCAATACTATTACTATATCTACATATAATATTCTAATTATGCTTTTTGATTATCCAATTTAATCTAGATACTTTTAGATTAAGTGTCTTAATTTTATTAATGATTTGTAATTTTATTACTTAGAAACTACAACATTTATTAGGGAATAAATAATACACATTAAAAAAATACGAAAATTACGAATTACTAATTGAATTAATTTCTATTCCATATACTCATTACACAAATGATCTATCAATACATTTTTTTGTCATTTTTGTCTTTGTATTTAGTATTTTCTTGTAATGTTAAGACATTTGTAGAAATAGTTTTTGTACTAGTATCTTTTAATTATTGGCTTAATTAGGTTTGATATCTATGAATTATTATTAATTATCGGTAAAATTTTGTTGGATATCTAAACTTTTTTTAATTATTGGCTTAATTAAGTGGTATTGAAAAAATTAATTTGGATTATAAACAAAACTCCAAACAGTTAAAAACATATTGATTAAACTTGGATCAATTAAAATATGTATTTTTAATTCAGGATTGTGAATTAATTAATAAATTATAATAATGCGTAAAGATTTGGTGTAATCTTTATACAAAATGAACAGTGTTACATCACACCAAATACAGAGTTTTGAAGGTTTTACCATTAAAGAAAGAGATTTGTAAGTATCTAGGCCACTTTAAACATGTGATTTTGGATCTAGCATATGTTTGACAATTTTTAGGGATATAGTCAAATGGCTTACGTGGCAATAATTAAGGTCTGATTTGCCCTTATTTATTAACAATTCGTCACTTTCTCTCTCCTATTTTTTTTCAAATAATTTTTTTTTTGCATCAAAACTTCAAAAATTCGTATCTTTCTCATACGAACTCGAAATTGAGTGATTTCAGATCCTACAAATTCGTGGCGTCGAGATCTTCAAAAATAGACCCATTGTGTTTGATGAAAAATTATGTTTAATGCATCATAGTTACGTTTCCATTTATTTTTTTGATAATTTCAAAAATTTCTAGTTATTTCCATATTTAAGATAGTAACATGATTTTTCTACATCTATGGTATTAAACATGATTTTTCATCAAACACAATGGATCTATTTTTGAAGATCTTGGCGTCACGAATCCGTAGGATTTGGAATCACTCAATTTCGAGTTCATATGAGATAGATATGGTTTTTTGAAGTTTTTATGTAAAAAAAAAAATGTAAGAAAAAGTAGGAGAGAGAAAGTGACGAATTTGTTAATAAATAAGGGTAAATCATACATTAATTATTGCCACATAAGTCTGTTGGTTATTTCCCTAAAAATTGTGAAACATAGGCTAAAAATAAATTTATAGTTTCATTTTGGCTATTTCGCAGTGCCCTTAAACAAAAATAAAAATTCTATATTTGAAGTTTTGAAGTCGTGTATTGAAGATGTCTTAACTCTCCCCGAGTCAGCATTCTTTTGTGTTATAGTATGCTTCCACATGCCTCTCATGTGATAGCTGAATTAATTTTTATTGTCACTCTCGTTTTCATTTTTGTTACATTTTTAACCATACCCTTAGTGTGCTGAGACAAATGGGACCTCTAGTATATTATTTCGATTTTGACATATATGTGATAAGTAACGTAGACAAATTAATTGTTTAATGAATACATGTCATTTGAAAATGTCATAGGAAAACATTTGATCGAAGGACTAGGAGCTGGTTTTATAACAGATATCATGGAAGTCGGTTTGCTTGATGAAGTGATCCCTGTAAGTTTTTTTTTTTTTTTTTAAATCATTGTCAACCATATTTGTCACAAAAAATGCCTGGCTAGTCTAGTCTCGAACTCAAATTTCTATCAAAACCCGTGTCCATCATAATGCAAAGGGACTATTTACGAAATTTTTTGATACAAGTCTAATTATTACCAATGTCTCGAACGTCATTGTTAATAAACTTGGTAGCCTAAAGGTCGCGACGAGATAATAATATGACAGCAGTGAAAAACCTTCGTATACGTGATATATGTTTATTAACAGTGGATAATAGAAAATATGATACCAGTGAACGTCATTGAAACTTGTGTCGTTTTTCTTAACATGTATCCTCTAATGAACTTTAACCCACTTAACGTTAACAAGTATCCTCAAATTTTGTTGACTGCATTATCTTAGTTAATGGAATATTACATTTCAGGTGTCTAGTGAAGAAGCAATGAATATGGCTCGACAACTCGCTCTAAAAGAAGGTTTATTGGTGAGTAAGGCGTGGAAATAGTGACTACCAAATGGAAAATTTAATAAATATGAAAATTTCTAATAAATTAATTATGCAGGTTGGCATTTCATCTGGCGCCGCTGCTGCAGCTGTAATTAAGCTGGCAAAGAGGCCAGAAAACGTCGGAAAACTCATAGCAGTAATTAATGCCTTTGACGTTGGGTGGACACAATGGTAATTTCGCATAATTCATATTTGATGCAATTACTTTGTTTGTAGGTTATATTTCCAAGTTGTGGAGAACGTTACTTGTCTACTGCGCTCTTTGACTCCATCAGGCGCGAGGCCATCAACATGCCTATTCACTGAAATATTCATTATGCCCACTGAATCACAGTTCTTTATCGAGAACTAAATCATTTATGCATTATGTTCAGAAATTGTCACTTATATTTATTCAGATCATATCAATTATATCCACGTTTTTTTTATCTTACGTCTAAATATAAACCAAAATTATTTCTAACTTAACGTATGAAACTCGTGTGAATTACATTTTATTACTAACCAAACGTTAATTAAACTTTATGCCCTTAATTTTAACAGAAATTATTTTTGGCAACGATTTCAGTGGAGAGAAATTGTGGTAGAGCCCACCATTCTATGCACTGGGATTCACAATTTTCTCGTGTTCACTAAGAAGACCGTACCAGATATAAAATGCATGGTCATAATCGGTCAGGTAGAAATGAAAGGATAATGTTAACTGTCACAAATAAATTAAGGATGTGTAAAGGCGTAAGTGGGACCATCAATTTAACCAACATTTATTTTTTCAGATATTTGCTGAGGTCCACATTTATCACTCATTTCAATGCAAGCCACAATTGTCGGTGTGATTGTGAACATAGTTGTCACTAAATTTATTGTGCACATCTCTTTTTTTGTGCACTTGATTAGGGTCAGGTTAATAAGATTCTGCTAATTCTTAAAAAATTAAATACAAGAAGATACCATTCGAACCTGAAATACATGTTTTTAAATTTTCCACTTAGCTAGATAAATCAATTTATTAAGAAACTTAGGCCTGTTTGGTAGTTCACTCAAACTGTTTTTGTTTTTTGTTTTTGTTTTCATATAGTTGTAGTCTAAAATTTTTTTGCAGTTGTTTTCAAATAACTGTTTGGTAAGGATTTCAATTTTTTTATTCAGTTTTTTATAATTGTAGTGTAATAATTCACATAAGAATTAGGCGTCGAGATATATACTAATTGAAAGTCTTTGCTGCAAATATAATGGTCGTACCTTCAGTAATAATGATTGATCACAAGTTCATCGGAAAACACCGTTTGTCTTTGTAGTCAAAACAACAAATATCAAATTTTGATACCTAATGTTGACTAAAATTAGTTAAAACTCATGTGCTCGACGAGAGGATCACGACCAATTAATAGTTTGTAAAATGGAGTTCCGATAATCAAAGTTAGGAAAATGAAATGATGTTAATAGGAGAGAAGAAAATGTCAAGAGGATATATTAAAAAAAAAACAAAAAACAAAAAAGTTAAAAAAGTTGATTGAAAAAATTAGAAAACACATAAAAACTGTTTTCTAATTTTCTTCATTAAAACATAAAACAGTTTGAAAACTTTTTGAGTTGTATTCTGAGAATCATCAAACAAACAATCAATTCAGTTTTAAAAAAAACTGTTCAAGTTAGAAAAGTCAAAAATAGTTTTCAAATGAAGAAACAAACAGGCCCTTAAATTCTCAATTGATATCTTATACAAAAATTAAATATTCTCGAAGCAACCCATCTTCGAAATCCAAGCGAAATCCCTTCGAACTGATAGCGGTTCAGAAATCATCAAAGATGATCTTTGTGGTAAAAGTATCCTCGTCTGCATGGGATTCTATTGTGAGGCAATGCTGGTCTGCGGCTTGGCGCTAAGAGCAGTGATACCAACTTCACTATGTTGGCAGGCATGACCAAAATTGGCAAACAAGGGACGTTTGAAGATCGAAGTTTCTCGACGAGCTCATCCATGAAAGTTGACATCAAGACTGTTGATGTCGATTTCAACAGTCTCAAATTACAATATAGTATTTATATTTGATTTATTATAATGGGGATTTCAGGAGACGTCGTATAAGAAGCAAAAGAAATCTTGAAAAGAATGAACAGAAATGAATGGGAACGCTCGAAGATTTTATTAATAACAGAAGAAATTACAGACCAGAGGGAGGCGAAGTGTCGAACTTGACGTGGACGAACTTAAAGAAACAAAGTAAAAAATAATCGAAAGTAATCAATGGCTTGCGTGTGTGAAATTTGACATATCGACTTCTATTTATAGTCGAGGTTGGCCAGTAGAAGCGGACACGTGTTCGTCAGTTCGGCTCTGTCGCGTCGCCAGTCAAAGCTATCCCAGATCCGGTCTTCGCGGCGAGGTCTTCTATCTGACCAAGACCGCTTCTTCGTGCTGAGTCATCATGGGTGGCTCTTGTTGCGGCGATCTGGGTTCCTTATTGGGCCTGGGCCGAGCTCCATGAGTCGAGCTGGATCCAGACGAGTTCCTGAGAGCCGTATTGGTCTGTTGTTGAGCTTTGGTTGGCCCTAAGCCCAACTTAAATGTTTTTTGTTATTTTATTTTTTTAGGAAGTTGATTTTTGACCCCCACAATTAGCCCCCGAGTATTTTGAAAAATGTTTCAAATATTTTTTAGAATACTTGAGCGTATTTTCCGAAATCCCGAAATAAACTGGGGGAAAAGATTCGAATTTTTGGTTTTCGGCACGCGCGGTGCGTATTTTTCGGGGTTATTTCGACACGTGGCGCGATCTAACCGCGCTTCGTCGGCCGAAACCGAAAGGTTGTTTCGAACGCTCTTTCTTTTGGCGCGTGGCGCGCACGCCTGAGACTTCTTGTGACGCGTGGCACGATCTCAGTCGCACTACGTCAGTCGAAGTCGAAGAGTCGGATATTTCGTCTCAGAATATTTGATTTGATTCGCAATCATTAGATATTCTCGGAATTCGGTTTTAAAATAAATGGTTATAAATAAGAGTGATCCGAAGGGACGTTTCACTTCATTTATATTCCGTGGGGCTTACGTTTCGGAGATTACGTTTCAGAAGACTAAGGTGTCATCCTCGAGTCCTTCATCAAGACGACGCAAGGAGTACGCGATTGGATTAAGAGCGTTCTGTAGCTGAATCGAAAATCAATGTAAGTACTCGTTTACTCTTATATCGGTTGCTTGACTTATATGCTCTCGCATAAAATTAATTAACGTAAATCTAGATCTTGTCATATAATCAATGAATTAATTAGCTCATGATTAGCATAATTAATTACTTTTCCGCATTTATATGGTTATATGGGGGAATCATCCCCGACAAAAAACGTCTTGAAAAAGAGCTGCGACAACCTCGAATTCTGGCCACGATGCATCATCTTCGCGTCGCGAATGATAGCCATATAATCTCGTTCCGAATGGGATCTACTGACACAAGCTCGCCAGTGTCGGGATGAGCGTAAACGAAGCGGTACTCGTTATGAATCGAGTTCATAAGAGCTGCCACACTCTGCGTAGGCACATGATTCCAGTCTGGGAGGTCGACTGGAATGGTACTCTTGATCAGGTTTCCTAATCGGTTTTGAAACGTCCCGATCAACGGATTTTGCTCCCTGACGTCTTGGTAAAACGCCTGCCGTGTCTGATCGTAGCGAACTATGTTCACTCCAGGGGTCCCAACACCAGCTCTCGCAGAAACGAGGCCAGTCGTTGGTCCCCGCTTCTTCCTTGGCATCCGCGGGGGATCACGCTCTCCTTCAGATGGGTCCTAACCTGAAGTAGACATCCTGCAAAATGAATTGTAGTTAGTATTTACTATTTAAGTAGTATTCGACGACTGTGGTTATTATTACATGGTGTTAGTCATTCATCGTCGTCACTCGATGTAATATTAGTATCGACATCAACATCGTCTCCCTCAAAAACGGCGTATGCCTCATCTTCTTCATCCACTTCTTCATCATCTTCAACAACAGTAACAAGCTCGGCCGTAGCAGTTTCGTGTCGATGATTAAGACGGTCGATATTTGACAATTCTATTGTCAACAGAATCGATGCTGAAGTGGTCGGGTCAACTTCAGGAATGTCCCATATCCCTCGATGATTGCATTCCTGAACGATTTCCCATTCGCGACCCTTAATGTGATCTTGGATGTAAAACACTTGCTTCGCTTGAGTCGCGAGTATAAACGGCTCTTCTGTAAACCACTCTTTGGCGGGTATACGAACTCGTTGCTCTGGTGGTCTTATCAATGTGCACTATACGTCCTGCATTGTACTTGTCACCTTTTGATAGGCATCACCAACACCATAAATTAAGGATAAAGACGAAAAGTACTCTGTGCACTTGGGTGTTGTCAATAGTGCCCACAAGAAGAGTAGTAGTGTCTATTTATGTACATTCAATGTAATATAATCTCACGAAGACTCTTGCTTGTAATTTCTTATTTATTAATAAAAGTTGAAACGTTCATTCATTCTTCCTTGTTTGTTTGAAGCTTTATGATAAAACCTTAGTCTTTAGTCCATAAACAAACTTAACAACTTACGAAGAGACAAATGTAGATTTGCTTGAATAAACTCTTAGTAATTTACTCAAAACGATATATTCGCAATCTAAGGGTCAAAGGACTATTGACCTCGGTATGATTTTTAGGAGAATCTATGATGTCTAGTTATGGGGCATTGAGAGTAGGAGACTCTATAGTTTTTCTAGGTATCTTCTGAAGGTACTGAATTGACTAGTGCACTTCTAGAGACAAAATAAGAATAAACCATTTAACCTCTTATGTCTCGAAGTCACTACGTATGAATTGCATCGTGCTTACCTTAATCCTGAAATGAGACATGCCATTTCACAGCTTACGTATTCTCATTTGAGAAAGTCAGAGTTCGGACTCACTATGTGATTCTGAACAGGACCTATTGGTGAAGTACTAAGTTGTGAAGATGTCGTGAAGTTCTCATAGATATGGAATTCATGTACAAGATTGCTGAAATGCAATGTATATCACTTCATGCTTTTGTTCCTTGGAATGTGAATAAATGAACTGGCCAGTGTCCAAATTGAGTCTTGACTCTTTTGGATGAAACAATGTGACTTGTTAGCTCCTCGTCAATACATTGTTTCTAACTTATTCACAAGCGACAAATGAGTTGAGGAAATAACAGCTAGAAGGGTAAAATGATAATTTTGTAAATCCCGACTAGTTGATGATATTCATGAAGGGTAAACATAGATAGTATTCAGTGGATCCACTCATTACAATTAGGTTGAATTCTTGAGTAGAGAATAAATTCATTTGAACCGAGAGATTTTCAGTGTCAACTCTTTAGTGGAGTCAGTTGACATTAAGCTAAACTTGGAAAAGGTTTGTGAACTCTTGAGTCCAAGTATTTAGCTCAAGTTTCGTTCATTTGGATCCATGAGGTCACTGTCACAAATCATATCGAGTAGGAATAATTAAACTAGAAGCTAAGTCAAAACAAGAACGAGACAAGTTTTACGAAAATTGTCAAAAGGTTATTTTTGTCTTTTTGGACATAGAATTAAATGAATGTCAATAAATTTTTTGACAATGTCATATGATGTCATATTGATACTCAGCCATGATGAGTTCATTGGGCCTTGTGGATTAATTTCATTTCATATAATTTACTTGAAAATTCTTAATGGGCTTTTCTTATGTTGTCATGAACAAGTAAAGAAAAATCTAGAAAGCCTTTCTAGAAGCCTTTTTGGCCGTCCAACCCAAGGGAAAGGGAGACAAAATTCGTGCAACCCATAGTGTGAAAGATAGTTTATTTTGTGCATTAATGTATGAAGATACTTGGCAAAAGAAAAAGAGGAAACAAATTTCCTCTATATGAAAATGCCCTGATGTACACAAATCAGTTTTAACATCGTTGATTGTCTAATACTTCACGTTGACGCAAGTCTTATATGGACAGTTTCCTTTTTCATATCCCACTTGCTGACGTACAAGTTGAATAGACTTAGCTACGAAATATTTGAACTCCGAACTCAAAAAAATATTCTCAAAATTCAATCACACTATGGATTGACATTTTGCTAAATAAAATCATGTACGATAATTTTTTTATGGCTCGCTTGCTTGATTTCACCGAGGACAAAAAACGCACGATGAGAGAGAAGGAGGTGTTAGAGAGTAGATGACTGAGAGAGAGAGAGAGAGAGAGAGAGAGAGAGAGAGAGAGAGAGAGCGAGGAGACAAAAAAAGGAGGTATAACACAGACGAGAAGGGTGGAGCATAGTGGAGATGCACCGGGAATCATGGAGCTCGGCCAAGATTGTAGAGAGAGATAAACGTGTTATGAGATGATAGTGATAAAATAAAAATACAAAAAATTGGCTACGCAAGCCACATAATCTATAGCAATTTAAATTTGGCCAATGTTTCGTAAATAATCTATAAATAGCCAAGTTGCTTACGTGGTAGCATATTAATGACGGATTTTTTTACAGCTTTGCCCTTGAAATATTCGGATTTGTAACTGTAATGTAGGCAGTTTTTTTTTTTTTAAATTTGAATCAAATATTTTAAACCAAATTGGTAAGTATTAACTGAAATTTCAAATTGGAAGTTTCAGCGTTGACTTTATCTAATTAGTTTCTATTTTCGTGGCAATTCATTATGGATAAAATCTGTAAATATAATCTTCATTTATTGATATTATTTTATCTTTCATATATTCATAATTTTAGAACGTCCAAAATATTTCCAGAACTTTTTTCAGATTATTTACAATGAATATACTGTAAATATGCTTTGTATTTACAATGAATATACTGTAAATATGTTTTGTATTTACACGAATATACTGTTTGTATTTACACACATATACACCATCCGAACAAAAACGAATCATCCTATTCTGTACAACCAAATAACCATTGAAACTCATCTTCCTCATCACGCAAATCACCGACCCATCTTTCTTGGACGTCGGAGCCTTCTCACAGGCCTTTTGCAATCCCGGCCATGTTAACATATTAATATATTTATGTATTTTAAATTTCTTCCTTGTACATTTACAATACTCATTTACAATAAACACAGTAAAAAAAAAAACATTTGCCGCCTTGAAAAGGAAAAAAAAGTGTGGATCAATCGATCGATGGCGGCGTGCGAGCAAGTGTCGGGCTTTCCTTCTTCCCGATGCCGACACCTTCCCCAATGGGTCGAACGGTCCACCCGGGTGAAGCTCGCGCGCTCCTCCCACGGTGATCTCACCGTCGGAGACCTCAACGCCCTCCTCGACCGCCTCGCCGCCAAGTTTCATCCTGACGCTGTGACGCGACGCCGCGACTTCCGATTCGTGACGAGCCGCGGTGGTGGTGGGGGAGTCGGTGAATTTTTTGGGTTGTTTTTTTAATAGGTTTTGGGTTCGGTCGAGAGTTTTTTGGGTTGTTTTTTTTTTTCCTTCAATTATTAAATGCTTGCATGTTGTGTGTGAAAATTGGTATTCGGTTTAAATGACATTCATTGATTTATGCGATTAGTTAAGGCCGAATATATGATTCTGATTTTCTAATTAATCGTGTCCAACAAATGGGCGGGAATTTTAAAGGGAAAATGAGTATTTTTCAATACTGTTAATAAATCCAATTGGCTATTAACAATAAATTAACATAATGTGGGCTAAAAATCAATTCCTTATATCCGGGTGGTCATATACCTTAATAACTCATAAAAATAAGACTGGCTATTTTAAAACTTAGGATAGATGCGATTTGTCGCATTAATTTTTTTAAAAAAAAAAGATATAGACACGACTTGAAATAAATGAGGCAAACATACTGTTTACTTGATTTTGAAATTTTCAAATAGACGCTATAAAGCGACTTGAAATTTTCATAAAATAGACATGACTTTTGCGTAAGTTCTCGAGTAAAATTAATAAAAAAAATGGAAAAAAAACTAGTTGCGTATGGAATTCCAGAAACTTTGTGCCATTAACCATACCGTGGCCTCTCGTTTTTTTTTTTTTTTTTTCCTAGGAAATGGCATCTCACACCTCTACAAAATAAATACTATATGAAACGCCATTAACCATACCGTGGCCTCTCGTTTTCTTTTTCTTTTTGTGCTTTGCTACAAATAAAGGATGGTATAATGCATTCTTCATGCCACATGCGCCAACTTTTATTCGTAATTGTACTTGTATATACTATATAGTACCCAATTTCCAGACATTCCACACAAATGGTTTTCCTCAGGCAGCCAAAAAAAATGTATGTTAAAGTTACGTTGCAACTTCCCAGCATATAAAAAAAATTACGGAGTCGGGAGCCAAGAGCACTAAAACAAGAGAAATTTGTGGGTGTAGGGCCACTCTAAAAACAAATGGATATCAGCCCAATGGTGAAATGAAAGCAGACCATTTCGACATCAACAATAATTACACCAAAATAATATGGGCTTTCAACCGCTTCGAATAAAATAAAATAAATCTTGGAAGTCTCCGTTGCTCTGTTTCTCACAGGCAGTGAGCGATGGATATGGCGGCGAAACCGAGCTCCGACGGCGAAGATCTCCGGCCAAAAGTCCTCGTGCTAAACGACTCGCTCACCTTGAAACTCTTCCCGACCATCATCTCTGACAAATTCCGTCTCCTCACCTCCACCGATCCAGACGCCAGATCCGCCACAGCCTTGCTCGGAAACAACGCCACCACCGTCGACGCAGATCTGTTCCGGCGCTTCCCGGCGCTACGGATCTTCGCAACCTCCGCAACCGGAGTCGAACGCGTTGACCTCGCGGAGTGTCGCCGGAGAGGCGTGGCAGTGGTCAACGCTGGAGATTCGTTCGCCCCGGACGTGGCTGACCACGCGGTTGGGTTACTGATCGACGTGGCAAGAAGAGTCTCGGCGTCGGACAGGTACGTCAGAGCAGGCCTGTGGAGATCCAAAGGAAATTTTGAAGCACTCGGTTTCCAGGTAAAATGGAATTATATTCTCCTTAGTTAGCACTTCAAATTGGGATTCCAAACTCAAAAGTGAGATTTCAGTTGCGAGGCAAGCGAGTCGGGATCGTGGGATTGGGCAACATCGGATCAGCCGTGGCGAGGAGACTCGAGGCGTTCGGGTGCGAGATCTCCTACAATTCGAGGAAACCTAAGCCCTGTTTTCCGTCGTACCGGTTCTTCTCCAGCGCCAGAGAGCTGGCCGCGAACTCCGACGCGCTGCTTCTGTGCTGCAGCCTGACGGAGGAGACGCGCCACGTGGCGGACGGAGAGCTGTTGGCGGCGCTGGGGAAGCGTGGGGTGATCGTGAACATCGGCCGCGGCGGCCTGGTGGACGAGAAGGAGCTCGTCAGGCGTCTGGTCGCCGGCGAGCTCGGCGGCGCCGGTCTGGACGTGTTCGAGGACGAGCCCAATGTCCCGAAGGAGCTCTTTGGGCTGAACAACGTTGTTCTGTCGCCGCATACCGCCGTTTTTACGCCCGAGTCCTTTCGCGCCACCGCTGAGTTGTTGGTTTCCAATCTGGAGGCCTTTTTCGCCGACAAGCCCTTGCTCACCCCTGTCTGATTATTACCAATAAATCTCCTCGATAATAAATCAAATAAATGCTCAGTGCATGCAAATCATATGATTTGGCATGACATGACTAATGAATTAAAAAGAGAGACTTTCATCACTTCTGCTGCATTGAAATAAATTTAGAATCTCTTATCATTGATAATGTTGTTCGAGGAGGAAAATCTTTCAACCAAACAAATTTAGAATCTCTTATCATTCATAATGTCTAGGAAAGATGGAAAGAGCAAGAGTGGTCAATTCATGACGAGTCATATTGACCTTTTCGTAGATGGAAGATAATTTTACTCCCGAAAAGACAAATAATAAACTAAATACATGAGACAAAATAGTTACAAACTCGTTAACGAAATTAGAGTGTTTCTCTCAAGTTTGGACTATCGTTTTGCGGTCTATCGTTTTTTTAAGAAATTCGGCGGAACTAATGAAGAAGACGGAATGCAGAAGATTTGAGTTCATAGAAAAACCTAAATTACAGGTGCGACTTTGTCGCACCTGAAGGATCTTTCCGATGCGATTAGTCGCACCCGATAACTTATCGGGTGCAAATAGTCGCATCAGATGATATCTAAAAAAAATTAAATCAGAATGCCACATCATAACTGAATGAAAAAATGAGGGGGAGAATTGGCACACTTAAAATTTTAAACAACCAGGTGCAAAGTTGCACCTGGAAGTTTTTTAACTATCTGGTGCGAAAAGTTGAACCTGATACTCAAAGAAAAAACAATTTAACCAAAATTTTTTGGACTTCTGGTGCAACTAGTCGCACCCGAAAGTCATTTAGATGCGACTTTTAGGTGCGACTAGTCGCATCTGATAGTCATGTGCATCAGAAAACTTTGTAGTGATGTCTCATCTCGTCCCGTACTTTTGTAGGATAACTCGTACATTTCTTGACATTTTTATTCGGATCGTTCCCACTTAAGTGAAACTTCATCCGCATTTTTATTCGGATTTGTTGCAGCTGGTGTACAATGCTTATGAACTTCTTCGTCGCTCATATTTCGATATACATGCATATTGAATTCAAAATTTCAATCAATATCAAACAATTTCATTTCAATTACTTTCAGTTCCAATATTTTAATTTCAATATTTCAATAAATTTCATTTCAATCATCCAGTTCGTTTACAAACACCTTCGTCGGAAAAACATAATTGAAAAACTCACACGATCACAATCCCTAGATTTCTACCATTCATTTCAATTTCATTCAATTTCATTTCAATCATTAATTTCAATCAATTTCCTTTCAATCAATTTTATTTAGATTACGAACACCTTCGTCGGAAAAACGAACTTGAAAAACTGACACAATAACAATTCCAAGAATTCTATATATTTTTTAATCATAAACTTACTTGAACAACAAAAAAACAGAAAAAATATCGCCGGAAAAAGTGGTGGTTCGCCATAAAATGTGGTGGCTCACTGGAAATCTCGGTAGTTCGCCGGAAGTCTAAAAAAAATTATATATCATAGATCATCGCAATACAAACAACTTTAATGAACGACATTATATTAACAAAAATCAAATTATAGACCAAAAATCAGGTACTACATAATTTGGGTTTCAAAAAGATAAATCGGCTAGAAGTTCGCCGAAAATCTCCAATCGCTGCCGATATTTTGTGGATATCAGTCAGAGCTTGTCCGAAAGTCGTCGACAGAGGCGAAAGTCGTCGAAACTTGCCGAAACAGGGTCGTCTTCTGTTGTCAATGGTTCCCACAAGAAGACTTGTAATCTTTATATTGTACATTTGATGTAATAAAGTCTCATGAACACTCTTGCTTGTAATTGCTTATTCATTAATAAACAGTTGAAACGTTCATTCATTCATCCTTCTGTTTGAAGCTTTATGATAAAACATTAGTCTTTAGTCCATAAACAAACTAAACAACATACAAAGAGACCAATGTAGATTTGCATGAACAAACTCTTCGTAGTTTGCTTAAAACGATATATTCGCAATCGAATGGTCAAAGGACTATTGACCTCAGTATAATTGTTAGGAGAATCTATGATGTCTGGTTATGGGGCATTGAGACTTGGAGACTCTATAGTTCTTCTAGGTATCTTCCGAAGGTACTGAATTGACCAGTGCACTTCTAGAGACAAAATAAAAAAAAACCATTTAACCTCTTATGTCTCGAAGTCACTACGTATGAATTGCATCGTGCTTACCTTAATCCTGAAATGAGACATGCCATTTCACAGCTTACGTATTCTCATTTGAGAAAGTCAGAGTTCGGACTCACTATGTGATTCCGAACAAGGCCTATTGGTGAAATACTAAGTTGTGAGAATGTCATGAGTAACTTTGTGAAGTTCTCATAGATATGGAATTCACGTACAAGATTGCTGAAATGCAATGTATATCACCTCATGCTTTGTTCCTTGGAGTGTGAATAAATGAACTAGCCAGTGTCCAAATTGAATCTTGACTCTTTTGGATGAAACAATGTGACTTGTTAGCTCCTCGTCAATACATTGTTTCTAACTTATTCACAAGCGACAAAGGAGTTGAGGAAATAACAGCTAGAAGGGTAAAATGGTAATTTTGTAAATCCCGACTAGCTGATGATATTCATGAAGGGTAAACATAAATAATATTCAGTGGATCCGCTCATCATAATTTGTTTGAATTCTTGAGTAGAAAATAAATTCATTTGAACCGAGAGATTTTCAGTGTCAACTCTTTAGTGGAGTCAGTTGACATTAAGCTAAACTTAGAAAAGGTTTGTGAACTTTTGAGTCCAAGTATTTAGCTCAACCTTTGTTCATTTGGATCCATGAGGTCACTGTCACAAATCACATCGAGTAGGAATAGTTAAACTGGAAGCTAAGTCAAAACAAAAACGAGACAAGTTTTTTGAAAATTGTCAACATGGTATTTTTGTCTTTTGAGACATAGGATGAAATGAATGTCAATAAATTTTTTGACAAGGTCATTTGATGACTCAATATCACTCGGCCATGACTTGATCATTGGGCCTTGTGGATTAATTTCATTTCATAAGAATTTTATTGAAAATTCTTAATGGGACTTTTTCATGTTGTCATGAACAAATGGAAAAGCTTCTAGAAGCCCTTTCTAGAAGGCCATAGGCGCCCAACATACCCAAAGAAAGAGAGAATATTTTGTGCATAAATGTATCAAGATACTTGCCAAAAGAAAAAGAGGAAAAAAATTTCCTAAAAGAGGAAAGAGGGTAATCGGCCAAGTAGAGTCAAGGCAAGGCAATGAAAAAAAAATGAAACAAATCCAAGCCTTCTAGAAGGCAGCCTTGGCCGAGTGAATCAAAGGGGAAATGGGCAATATTTGCTCATGAATATGTGATATTCTATAGAAGAGGAAACTACCTTATTGAAGGTGATACCTCTCCTATAAATAGGAGCCCTATTCTTCACATTTCATTCATCCAAAGTTTTAGAGATTGAGAGCTTCTCTCTCAAGACTTGGCCGCCCCTCTCCTCTCTCTCTCTCTCTATTCAATTTCGTTTTTATTGTTTTGGCACCTAGGTCCTCATTTGACCTAGTGTTTAGCTCTGCGACTTCAAGACTCGTTCTTAAGCCGTAGTGTTTAAATGTGCCCACACACTAATTCCTTTTCTCTCGAGTGATTTAGTGATAGAAACTTTCTTGGTTGCTCGACTTGCCGAGGAAACGAAGAGAGACGTGCTGCGAGGGAGACGAACGTTGCAACCTTTTTCCAAAAGCTTCTCAACGTTCAAGCGTCTAAAAAGGTTAGTAAACTTCTATGCTCATATTAGTTTTTATTTACATGTGCTTGCTCTTTGTCTAGGTTAGTAAAAACTGTTTTACTTGAAATAGAAAATTTTTAAAATTCCGCCGCTTACCGAAGCGTTAAACTTTTTCTTAAACCCTAGATCAATTCCAACAAATGGTATCAGAGCTATGGTCAAAGATATGCATGTACATGTATTTAAAAATATGAGCTTGAAAATCGTTTTCGAAAGTTTACTAATTTTGTGAAAAGTTAGAATTGTTTTCTTAGATTTTTTTTAATTTATTGCATTTGCCTTTAAATTAAAAATCATGTTGATTTTCTATGAGTTTTAGATGATATTAAAACACATTAGAATCAGTTCTAAAAGTTTTTAATTTTTTATATTAAAAAACATGTTTTTAAGTTTGAGATTTTTTCGAGTAAAATTTTGTGACTAGTTTTCTTGTCTTACTAGTTTCTTATTTTTACTTGAATCGTTTTATGCTTATTGTTATTTCTTTTATACCATGTTATTACCTTGCTAATAAAACACAAATAAAAGATTTAACAACCTCCTAAAACGTTCCGTTACACTCGATTCTTTTTCGCACCTAAAAAGACCGAACTTTAATTATTTCTTTTCCTTCGAGCTGGACTAAAACCCGCAGTAAAAGTGGCAGAACTCTCATCTCAGGAATCTAAATTTAATGATTCTTGAATCAAATTAAAGCTCTGTCTGTCCTCTTTCCAATGCCAATGGTTTTAGGTCAAAAGGACATCGGAGTCGCCAGTTATGGCGATTTTACTCCAAGGTGCGCGGCTGTTCCGAAAGTCCAGTTTTTTAGAAATCCGGATTTTCAGCCCAACTACCATGAGTTATAGAACTCTAATGAGAAAAATTTCTTGAACAAAAATGTTTTTTTTATAAGATTATAAACATAATGTGAAAGATTAAATTTTTTTTTATTTTTGACAATTTAATTGAAATTGAATTTTACAAAACTAGTTTGAAATTTTGAAAAACCGTGTTCGTTTTCAAACTTGAAAATATTTTGTCATCCAAATCAAATAAGTTTTCAAAATGTTTTCAAAACTATATCTATATAACATATGTTCAAAATCTATATGCTCTTGAAAATTTGAGTGGGAGGTCTCCTTGTAGACAAGCCGAAAAATAAAAAGATGTGTAATCTCAAACTTTCAAGTGTTCAAGTGAGTTGAAGTTCACACTTCCCTCATGCACTTTCCCGAAATAGAAAATAGGAAAAGATCCAAGTATGTCCCTTGTGCCTTTATGCACTAACACTGCTCTGAACATGAATATCTAGGATTCTTTTCTAGTTGTCCGCTCTATCGCTCTATAACTAATAAAACCGTTTCCGAACTTATAAGAGTCGATGTACCAACTCCAAAAACTAAGTGGGAGGGTTATATTTGTTGTTTGTGACCCACGATCCCCAACACTAATGAAAAGTGCAATTGTCGCTAGACTAAGAGTCACCCTCGTGGCCCTCTCTTAAATGAGAGTACTCAAGGGCGCTTTGCACTAATCATTGCTCAATGAGCTAAGTCCGAAAGTGAGACAATGAGACAAGACCTCCCCTCGGCGGATTGTTTTTTAAAGTCAATCTTTTGGACTAAGTGGTTGGTTACACACTTAGACTCAATCCCTAGTAATCCTCCCTCGAGGCTTTGCGAAAGGATGTGAGTGATCAAACCAATTTAAAAGGTGGCTGGTCAAAATTGGTGTATTGACATCTTGACTAAGCATTAATGATGTGTCATTTACTTATAAATGGAGATTTTTTGCGGCCTTCCCTCGCGGGAGTAAATTATCGTTTGGTTTATAACACCTTTGGACTTTATCAAGTCTTAATGAAACTTAAACCGTAAACCAAAGACTAATCATAAACTTGTTTCAACTTTTATAGGCAAAATGTCTCTCAACCCTCTCTCAACCATTCTTTCCTCAAACAAACTCGAAGGCGACAATTATGTCGACTGGAAATGTAACCTCCACATAGTCCTTACTCTCGACAAGCACAAATGGGTTCTCACCACCCCCTGTCCTCAAGCGAATGAAGATTCGACCCAAGAGGAAAAAGACGCCTTGGCGGCCTGGCTCCGATCCGATGAGATTGCGAGGTGCTATAATTTAGCATCTATGAACAATGTGTTGCAACAACAACATCGTGATATCGAGACTGCCGCCGACATGCTCTACAATCTCCACGAGATGTTTGGAGGGCAAGGACGTCAAGCTAGGCAACAAGCGGTCCGACAGTTTATGAACTGTCGTATGAAGGCTGGAACTCCCGTTAGAGACCATATGATGCTGATCATTAGTTATCTAAACGAAATGGAGATTCTTGGATCCGAAATTGATGGGGAGACTAAAATAGACATGATCTTGGAAACTCTCCCCGAATCTTTCGATACCTTCAAGCTGAACTACTCCATGAACAAGCTAGAGTACACTGTTACCGAGCTTATGAAGGAGCTTCACACCGCTGAGGGACTCACTAAGAAAAAGAGGGCTCTAGGAGAGGTACATGCTACTGCCTCCACCTCTGGATCTAAGAAGAGACCTCGCAAGGCCGAGAAGAAGAACCAACCTAAGGTTCAAAGGAAGAAGAAGGCGCCAAAGGCTCCAAAGGTGGACAAGTCTAACGACAAGTGCCACCACTGCAATGAGCCTGGTCACTGGCGAAGGAATTGTCCTGCCTACCTCAAGACCAAGGAAAAAGGTATTGTACTTATAACCGAAGCTTTTTTAGTAGCTGATAATGTATCATCGTGGATTATTGACTCCGCTGCACCTAACCATATTTGCTGCTCCTTAACTGGTTTTAGGAAAAGCAAACGCTTAGAGGATGACGACTTCTGCTTCAAGTGGGGTGATGGGAGCGTGGTGTCTGCGAAGGTTGTGGGATCCGTGATGCTATCTTTTGAAGATCGCACTTTAAATTTGAATAATGTTTATTATGTTCCTTTCTTTTGGAAAAACCTAATATCTGTTGCTCAACTCTTAGAGCAAGATTATTATTTAAAGTTTGTGAAGAATGGAATTCGTATTTCTTTTTCAAATTCTTTTGTCACTGATGCATGTATGAAGAATGATCTTTTTTATATTTATCCCACTCAACCTTTTATTTTAGACACCGAAATAGATAATGATCTAATTAGGGAGCCAAAGAGGATCAAACTTTCTGAATCCTCCGATCTAACAAAATCAACATACCTATGGCACTTAAGACTAGGTCAAATCAGTCTAGATAGGATTAAGAGACTTGTGAGGGACGGTCCACTCCAAGCCTCTGCAATAGGCTCACTACCTACTTGAGAATCCTGCATAGAAGGAAAAATGACTAAGCGACCTTTCTCTGATAAGGGTCGAAGAGCCACTGAGCTGCTGGAACTAGTACATTCTGATGTATGTGGTCCGCTCAGCCAACATGCACGTGGAGGATACGAATACTTCGTTACCTTCACTGATGATTACTCGCGATATGGTTTTGTCTATTTGCTCAAACACAAATCCGAGACTTTTAACGTATTTAAGGTCTTTAGGGCTTTAGTGGAAAAGCAAATTGGCAAAGTGATCAAAACCCTTCGATCTGATCGAGGTGGTGAGTATATGTCTGGAGAGTTCGATGACTTTTCTAAAAGAAGAAGGTATCGCTTCTCAGCTTACCGCACCTGGCACACCTCAACAAAACGGAGTGTCAGAGAGAAGAAACCGAACTCTTATGGAGATGGTTAGATCAATGATGAGTTACTCATCACTCCCTCTTTCCTTTTGGGGATATGCCCTCCAAACCGCCGCTTATATTCTGAACCAAGTTCCGTCCAAAATGGTTCCTGGTACTTCTTATGAACGATGGACTGGTCGTAAAGTAAATCTGGGTCACATCCGAATTTGGGGTTGCCCTGCACATGTGCTAAGGCAAAAGACTAGCAAGTTGGCTAGTAGGTCAGAATTGTGCTTGTTTGTGGGATATCCAAAGGAAACCAAAGGTTTTACTTTCTATAGTCCCGAGGACGATAATACTTTCGTTAGCACGAATGCTCGTTTCCTTGAGGAGGACTTTATGAAAGATGTAAAACCTAGAAGCAAAATTGTGCTTGAAGAAAAGTTGGGTGAGGAAGCTTCTACCTTATCTGTAAGAACTGTTCTTACCACAACTGAAACACAACCTAACTCATCAGAACCTCGTCAAGTAGTACTTCGACGTAGTGGGAGGGCTTCTCAAAAGCCTAACAGGTACATGTCTTATGGAGACTCTCTCGTAGCCGTCTCTGACATGGATGATCCTGTTTCCTATAGCCAAGCGATGGCTTGTTCTAAATCAAACCTTTGGCTTGACGCCATGAAAGTTGAGATGCACTCGATGTATGTCAACAAAGTCTGGAAACTTGTAGATCTTCTTGAAGGGATTAAACCCGTATGGTGTAAGTGGATATACAAGAAGAAAAGGGGTCCGGATGGGAACGTCGAGACGTTCAAAGCACAACTTGTGGCGAAGGGTCATACCCAACAAGAAGGGATTGACTATGAACAAACCTTCTTGCCAGTCGCGATGCTTAAATCCATCCACATACTCCTATCCATAGATGCGGCTCTCGACTATGAGATCTGGCAAATGGATGTCAAGACAGCCTTCCTGAATGGCAATCTTGACGAGCGCATTTACATGGCTCAGCCAGACGGTTTCGTGGAAGAAGGTCAAGAGACCAAGGTTTGTGAGTTGCTCATATCCATTTATGGACTAAAGCAAGCATCTAGGTCATGGAATATTAGATTCGATGAAACTGTGAAAAGCTTCGGCTTTGAACAGTCAATAGATGAGCCTTGTGTTTACAAGTTAATACACGAAGGCAAAGTTGTGTTTTTGGTACTGTATGTCGATGATATATTACTCATAGGTAATGACTTGGGTAAATTATCTGAGGTTAAGGTCTGGCTTGCAAAGCAATTCGATGTGAAGGATCTAGGAGAAGCCGCGTATAATCTGGGGATCCAAATCTTTCGAGATAGGAAAAACCGGACACTGTCGCTCTCTCAAGCATCTTATATTGATAAGGTGATGGATCGCTTTTCGATGCAAGACTCCAAGAAGGGCCAAATACCCTTTAGGCATGGAGTTTCACTCTCTAAGGACCAGTCTCCCAAGACCGTACAAGAGATTGAAGAAATGAGGAAGATTCCTTACGCCTCTACCGTAGGAAGCCTCATGTATGCTATGCTTTGCACTAGACCTGACATCTGTTTCGCCGTTGGCGTAGTTAGCCGTTTCCAATCCAACCGTGGACCCGAGCACTGGATTGCTGTTAAGCATGTTCTCAAGTATCTTCGAAGAACTAGGAACTTGATGCTTACATATTCAGGTACTGACCTGACTATGACGTGATATACCGACTCCGATTTTCAAGCGGATAAGGATTCCAGGAAATCTACTTCAGGATCTGTGTTCATCCTTAATGGTGGAGCTGTTGTGTGGAGAAGTATTAAGCAATCTTGCATTGCTGACTCCACAATGGAAACAGAATATGTGGCTGCTTATGAAGCATCCAAAGAGGCTGTATGGCTTAGAAAATTCCTTAAGTATTTGGAAATTGTTCCAAACGTCGACGAGCCCATGACCCTTTATTGTGATAATAGTGGGGCTGTCGCTAACTCAAAGGAACCTCGAAGCCATAAGCGCTCTAAGCATATTGAGAGGAAATACCATTTGATTCGAGAGATCGTGCAGCGCGGAGACGTGGAAGTGAAGAAGATCTCAACGGTGGACAACCTAGCAGATCCATTCACAAAGGCCCTAGCGAACAAGGTCTTCGACCAACATCCAGAGGGATTAGGCATGAAGGACTACACACATCTTCTTTGAGTCAAGTGGGAGTTTGTTGTCAATGGTGTCCACAAGAAGAGTTGTAATCTTTATATTGTAAATTTGATGTAATCAAGTCTCATGAAGACTCTTGCTTGTAATTGCTTATTGATTAATAAAAAGTTGAAACGTTCATTCATTCCTCCTTGTCTGTTTGAAGCTTTATGATAAAACATTAGTCTTTAGTCCATAAACAAACTCTTCGTAGTTTGCTTAAAACGATATATTCGCAATCTAAGGGTCAAAGGACTATTGACCTCAGTATGATTGTTAGGAGAATCTATGATGTGTGGTTATGGGGCATTGAGAGTTAGAGACTCTATAGTTCTTCTAGGTATCTTCCGAAGTTACTGAATTGACCAATGCACTTCTAGAGACAAAATAAGAACAAACCATTTAACCTCTTATGTCTCGAAGTCACTATGTATGGATTGCATCGCGCTTACCTTAATCCTGAAATGAGACATGTCATTTCACAGCTTACGTATTCTCATTTGAGAAAGTCAGAGTTCGGACTCACTGTGTGATGCATCGGAGGGTTCAGAGATAGGAGATTGATTTTAAAAAAACCAAAATAAAAGGTAACGTAACCGGATAGTCGAACTTGATCGTTGATTCGCTCACGAATAACCGATCGAAGAACCTTCCTTCGCCTATTGATTCGCTCGTGAATGCTAGACTCGGGGCATCCAATCACCGTTGGTTCGCGCACGAACACCGGTTTTCGGGCATCAACTCGGAGCTCGCTCACGACGCTCGGATTTGGGAGAAACACTCAAGTTTCAAATTTTCATTTCATCAAAAAATCTATCCATTACAAAATAGGTGCTCATGATTTATAAATGCATCAAGAGACTTTTCATAATCCAAAACTGAATATTAATGCATAAATTAAATCTACTTAATACAATAATAAAAACTATAATTAAATTAATCGAGAAGAAAACAAAACGTCATTTTGAAAGCCTAAACGTTAGAATTCGGCTTAAATCCCGAGACCCCACTATGTGGGTCTTGTTTACTAGGTCGATTCCACTCAGAAAACACTACTCTTTTGTCCGTTTCGGTGATCTCAACATTCTTGAAACTGTAGCCCAGTTTGCCCTGCATCATTCTCCCCGTGTTTGACAGAATTCGTCCTTGAATTCGATGCATTCTTAAGTGGTGCGAATGAAGAATGACAATCTTGATGAACTCCAAAATACTCAATTCAACCTCAAATAAATAAGACACGTCAACAAAAATTGTATCACCTCCATCGGATTGATTGATAATTGGAGAAAGAGATATCTTCGTGTCTTCCTCGTCTTTGTCAAAGATTAGCTCTTCGAAGATCGGATCGTCAAATATTGGCTCTTTGATGTTATATTTTTGGAAAATCGATTCGTCGTTGAATTCCTCGTCATGGAGTTCCTCGTCGTATATTGGATCACCCAATGGCTCAAAAAAATGTTCTTCATCTTCAACGTCGTCATTGAACACGTATGACATGGGGTAGTCTTCAACGAACCCAGAAAAAAGTTGCATGATTCACGGTCATCTTCGGCTCTGATACCAACTGATGCAGCGGAGGGTTCAGAGATAGGAGATTGATTTTAAAAAAACCAAAATAAAAGGTAACGTAACCGGATAGTCGAACTTGATCGTTGATTCGCTCACGAATAACCGAACGAAGAACCTTCCTTCGTCTATAGATTCGCTCGTGAATGCTAGACTCAGGGCATCCAATCACTGTTGGTTCGAGCACGAACACCGGTTTTCGGGCATCAACTCGGAGCTTGCTCACGACGCTCGGATTTGGGAGAAACACTCAAGTTTCAAATTTTCATTTCATCAAAAAATATATCCATTACAAAATAGGTGCTCATGATTTATAAATGCATCAAGAGACTTTTCATAATCCAAAACTGAATATTAATGCATAAATTAAATCTACTTAATACAATAATAAAAGCTATAATTAAATTAATCGAGAAGAAAACAAAACGTCATTTTGAAAGCCTAAACATTAGAATTCGGCTTAAATCCCGAGACCCCAATACGTGGGTCTTGTTTACTAGGTCGATTCAACTCAGAAAACACTAATCTTTTGTCCGTTTCGATGATCTCAACATTCTTGAAACTGTAGCCCCGTTTGCCCTGCATCACTATGTGATTCCGAACAAGGCCTATTGGTGAAATACTAAGTTGTGAGAATGTCATGAGTAACTTTGTGAAGTTCTCATAGATATGGAATTCATGTACAAGATTGCTGAAATGCAATGTATATCACCTCATGCTTTGTTCCTTGGAGTGTGAATAAGTGAACTTGCCAGTGTCCAAATTGAGTCTTGACTCTTTTGGATGAAACAATGTGACTTGTTAACTCTTCGTCAATACATTGTTTCTAACTTATTCATAAGCGACAAAGGAGTTGAGGAAATAACAGCTACAGGGGAAAAATGGTAATTTTGTAAATCCCGACTAGCTGATGATATTCATGAAGGGTAAACATAGATAATATTCAGTGGATCCGCTCATCATAATTTGTTTGAATTCTTGAGTAGAAAATAAATTCATTTGAACCGAGAGATTTTCAGTGTCAATTCTTTAGTGGAGTCAGTTGACATTAAGCTAAACTTGGAAAAGGTTTGTGAACTTTTGAGTCCAAGTATTTAGCTCAAGCTTTGTTCATTTGGATCCATGAGGTCTCTGTCACAAATCACATCGACTAGGAATCGTTAAACTGGAAGCTAAGTCAAAACAAAAACGAGACAAGTTTTTCGAAAATTGTCAAAGGGGTATTTTTGTCTTTTGAGACATAGGATGAAATGAATATCAATAATTTTTTTGACAAGGTCATTTGATGACTCAATAATGGGCCTTTTTCATGTTGTCATGAACAAATGGAAAAGCTTCTAGAAGCCCTTTCTAGAAGGCCATAGGCGCCCAACATACCCAAAGAAAGAGAGAATATTTTGTGCATAAATGTATCAAGATACTTGCCAAAAGAAAAAGAGGAAACAAATTTCCTCAAAGAGGAAAGAGGGTAATCGGCCAAGTAGAGTCAAGGCAAGGTAATGAACAAAAAAGGAAACAAATCCAAGCCTTCTGGAAGGCAGCCTTGGCCGAGTGAATCAAAGGGGAAATGGGCAATATTTGAAGGTGAGACCTCTCCTATAAATAGGAGCCCCATTCTTCACATTTCATTCATCCAAAGTTTTAGAGATTGAGAGCTTTTATCTCTAAACTTGGCCGTCCCTCTCCTCTCTCTCTCTATTCAATTTTGTTTTTATTGTTTTGGCTCCTAGGTCCTCATTTGACCTAGTGTTTAGCTCTGCGACTTCAAGACTCGTTCTTAAGCCGTAGTGTTTAAAAGTGCCCACACACTAATTCCTTTTCTCTCGAGTGATTTAGTGATAGAAACTTTCGTGGTTGCTCGAGTTGCCGAGGAAGGAAGAGAGACGTGCTGCGAGGGGAGACGAACGTTGCAACCTTTTTCCAAAAGCTTCTCAACGTTCAAGCGTCTAAAAAGGTTAGTAAACTTCTATGCTCATATTAATTTTTATTTACATGTGCTTGCTCTTTGTCTAGGTTAGTAAAAACTGTTTTACTTGAAAAAGAAAATTTTTAAAATTCCGCCGCTTACCGAAGCGTTAAACTTTTTCTTAAACCCTAGATCAATTCGAACAAATGGTATCAGAGCTATGGTCAAAGATATGCATGTACATGTATTTAAAAATATGATCTTGAAAATCGTTTTCGAAAGTTTACTAATTTTGTGACAAGTTAGAATTGTTTTCTTAGATTTTTTTTTTAATTTATTGCTCTTGCCTTTAAATTAAAAATCATGTTGATTTTCTATGAGTTTGGGATGATATTAAAACACATTAGAATCAGTTCTAAAAGTTTTTAATTTTTTATATTAAAAAACGTGTTTTTAAGTTTGAGATTTTTTCGAGTAAAATTTTGTGACTAGTTTTCTTGTCTTACTAGTTTCTTATTTTTACTTGAATCATTTTACAAGTAGTTTTCGTTGAAATTTCAACGACATCAAGACGAAAATCGACTTATAGATACGCCATTTGCTTCCCGAAAACGACATCGTCGTCGATTGTCGGAGAAAATTGCCGACATGTGAAACCTTGGTTTGTAGTATGCCTTGAAGCATAGTTTAATGGAAGAAGATTTTTTTTTTTTTTTTTATTTTATTTTTTTTTTATTTTTGCAAATTTGCAATGTATAAGGACATAGCTCACTAATTCCCAGGATGCCAATTATAAATTGCAAGTTTGTTGTTTGCGTAATTTTCTTTCCGTATAATCCAACAGATGTGGGTAGTACTTCAGATAGGCTCGCCAACTGAAAGATTTTATTTTATTTGGGACTATAAAGAAAAGAAAATTATTGTTAGTAGTGGTAACTGATTTATAAAAAAAACTATTATTAGAATAAGTCTTGCCATAAATAATATTATTAGCTAAGTACCCTATCGTAATATAAAAAACCATACAACGTTTCAGAGATGATTTTCCTTCAAGAAAGTAAGTATTGTTGGAAAATGTTGGTATTTAATACCAAGTTAATAGCTAATTTGTTGCAACAATTTGAGTGAGATCCACTCATCGGATTTGAATAATTCAAAGTGCTACGTATTCCTTGTAACGAGGGGTATAAGATTGAATATTTTTTTACCAAAATCGGACCTAGAATGAATGAGAAATTGATGCTCAAAGTAGGCTTAAAAGAAACACATTCATGTTATGTTGTGGAAGTGGAATTGCAAGAGTCCCACATTGTTTTGGGATGCATGCTGTGGATAAATACTATTCTCTATCCTTTAGTGGATAAACAAGTGTGAGAGAGGAGAGTGTGAGTGGGTTAACTTAACCCCTCACGCACACACACGCGCGCGCGCGCGCCGCCGCTGAGTCGAGCCGGGCCGGGTTTCGGGTTTCGGATTTCGGGAATGTCTCCGTCTCGGGCTTGGGCTTGGGCTTGTTTCTTATCTTTTTATTGCGAATTTCATTTCGTATTGGGCTTGGGCCTGCGCGCCACATGCATGCACGTGGATACCACTTTGCATCAGGAAACAAAACGTTTGTCCGTTGAGCTTCTTCCTTCAGGCTTGTAACATCTCTTTTATTCTGAAGTAAAGAGCTACAGCTTATCTTTCACGAGATTCAAGCCGAATGAATGACCATTAGCGAGTTGTTCCAAGTCACCTCCGTCATTGAAAAGCTACCGTCAGGATGTAAAGACTTCAAGAACTACCTCAAGCACAAGCGAAAGGAGATGAGTCTTGAAGACCTAGTGGTTCGCCTCCGAATCGAGGAAGACAACCGTGGCTCCGACAAGAGATTCAAGATCACTTCTGAGAGAGCCAACGTGGTCGAGCATGGTGAAAGCTCGAAGGGAAAAAAGGCCACCAACAAGTTTGGACCTAAGGGGACTTCTTTCAAGAAGAAGAGCTAATACAAATTTGTTGGCAGGTGCTTCAATTGTGACAAGGAAGGTCACCGCGCCGCGGATTGTCGAAAGCCAAAGAAGAACAAGAAGGAGATCAATGTTGTGAAAGTCGAAGGTGACGACAAGTTCCTCGTCGCCATGGTCATCGAGGTGAATATGGTGGGAAGTAACCCTAAGTCTTGGTGCCTAGATTCTGGTGCTACCCGCTACGTTTGTCACGAGAAGAGTGCGTTTTGTTCACTCGACGAGACTCCAACTGGGGAGAAATTATACATGGGAAACTCTTCCACCTACGACATCTTGGGAGTTGGACATGTGATCCTCAAGCTAACTTCGGGGAAAGAGATGAAGCTGACAAATGTTATCTATGCGCCCGACTTGAGGAAGAATTTAATCTCTGGTTTTTTGCTTGTAATCATGGTTTTATGCTTGTGTTTGAGGGACAAAGGATTGTTGTTAGTAAGAATGGAATGTATGTTGGCAAGGGCTATGCTCAAAACAACATGTGGAAAATGAATATAATCGCCATTCATGGCAAAGACAAAGTTAATGAGAATGCATCTACTTCCACTTACATGTTTGAGTCACCTAATTTATGGCATGCTAGACTTGGTCATGTGAATTTTGATAGTTTGCGTAAATTAATTAATTTGGATTGTATACCCAAATTTAATATTGACTCAAAACGCAAATGTGAAATATGTGTTGAAGCAAAACTAACGAGAACATCCTTTCATAGTGTTGAAAGACAAAACGAATCACTTGAATTAATCCATACCGATTTATGTGATTTAAAATTCATGCCAACGAGAGGTGGAAACAAATACTTTGTGACTTTCATTGACGATAGTACAAAATATTGTTATGTATACTTGCTTAAAAGTAAAGATGAAGCAATTGAGAAGTTTGCCATGTACAAACTAGAAGTTGAGAATCAACTCAATAAGAAAATAAAAGTGGTACGAAGTGACCGAGGAGGTGAATATGTTGAACCATTTGGTGCCTTCTATGCACAACATGGAATTGTTCATGAGGTAACTCCTCCTTATTCTCCTCAATCAAATGGCGTGGCCGAACGAAAGAACTGCACTCTCAAAAAGATAATGAATGCAATGTTGCTTACTTCAGGGTTACCACAAGAAATGTGGGGGGAAGCCATCTTGTCAGCTAATTACCTATTGAATAAGATACCTCGTAAGAAGATGGATAAGTCTCCATCTGAATTATTTAAAGGAAGGAGACCTTCCTATAAATACTTGCAAGTGTGGGGGTGCCTAGCAAAAGTAATGACACCCATTCCAAAGAAAATGAAGATAGGACCCAAAACAGTTGATTGTATCTTCATTAGGTACGCTCACCATAGTAATGCGTACAGATTCATGGTGTGTGATTCTAAGAATCCCAAAATACACAAATAATAGATCTTTTGTTATATACATATATATAAACACATACACACACAACACCCACAAACACATATATATACACCATATACATGAAATTATTAATTTCTAATCATTATTAATATATCTTTTGTTTTATTAAACACCGATTTGTTAAATTTGAGGACTTCTTATTCATTGGGGTCCTTATTTTGCTTCTTTTTTATCTAGCTATATATATATATATATATATATATATATATATATATATATATATATATATATATATATAAACACATACACACACAACACCCACAAACACATATATATACACCATATACATGAAATTATTAATTTCTAATCATTATTAATATATCTTTTGTTTTATTAAACACCATTATTCATATATTTGTTTAGAAAAATTCTTTAAAATAAACCATTCTTTATTATGTTTTTTTTTTCTTCTTCTTCCTGAGGACGGTCTTGTGTTTCGTGACACCGTCGCGAAGAGCCTAATTCTTTGCCAGCTCGGCTGCTATTAGCCCCTCCCCTCGTGCTTCGACAACTCTTTTTCCGACACCTCGAGCGGCTTTGGACCCGCCCTTATTGGCTTTTTTTTCCCCTCTCTAATTCTCTCTCTCTCTCTCTCTCTTTCTTCTCTCTCTCTCTATCTCTCCCTCTCTTTCTCTCTTCTTTTAATCTTGTACGAAGTTTTCGTATTCAAATCCATTATTTTTTTTCCTTGGGTTTGATTGTCGATTTTTCAATGATTGCATAAAGAATTCCCGACAATCTCAAGATAAACCCGGAGGCGAAACTCAATGGCTTCGATGGCGATGAAGTCGAGGATTCAGGGCGTGGCAGACCGGACGGCAACAAAGGTGATGATGTTGTCAATGGTGCCCACAACAAGAGTTGTAGTCTTTACTTATGTACATTTGATGTAATAAAGTCTCACGAAGACTCTTCCTTGTAATTGCTTATTTATTAATAAAAGTTGAAACGTTCATTCATTCTTCCTTGTCTGAAGCTTTATGATAAAACCTTAGTCTTTAGTCCATAAACAAACCTAACAACACATGAAGAGACAAATGTAGATTTTCATTAACAAACTCTTCATGGTTTGCTTAAAACAATACATTCGCAATATAAGGATTAAAGGACTATTGATCTCAGTACGATTGTTAGGAGAATCTATGATGTCTGGTTATGGGACAATGTGTTGTCAATGGTGCCCACAAGAAGAGTTGTAATCTTTATATTGTACATTTGATGTAATAAAGTCTCATGAAGACTCTTGCTTGTAATTGCTTATTCATTAATAAAAAGTTGAAACATTCATTCATTCTTCCGTGTCTGTTTGAAGCTTTATGAACAAACTAAACAACTTACGAAGAGACAAATGTAGATTTACATGAACAAACTCTTCGTAGTTTGCTTAAAACGATATATGCGCAATCTAAGGGTCAAAGGACTATTGACCTCAGTATGATTGTTAGAAGAATCTATGATGTCTGGTTATGAGGCATTGAGAGTTGGAGACTCTATAGTTCTTCTAGGTATCTTCCGAAGGTACTGAATTGACCAGTGCACTTCTAGAGACAAGGTAAGAACAAACCATTTAACCTCTTATGTCTCGAAGTCACTATGTATGAATTGCATCGTGCTTACCTTAATCCTGAAATGAGACATGCCATTTCACAGCTTAGTATTCTCATTTGAGAAAGTCAGAGTTCGGACTCACTATGTGATTCCGAACTGGGCCTATTGGTGAAGTACTAAGTTGTGAGAATGTCATGAGTAACTTTGTGAAGTTCTCATAGATATGGAATTCATGTACAAGATTGCTGAAATGCAATGTATGTCACATCATGCTTTGTTCCTTGGAGTGTGAGTAAATGAACTGGCCAGTGTCCAAATTGAGTCCTGACTCTTTTGGATGAAACAATGTGACTTGTTAGCTCCTCGTCAATACATTGTTTCTAACTTATTCACAAGCGACAAAGGAGTTGAGGAAATAACAGCTAGAAGGGTAAAATGGTAATTTAGTAAATCCCGACTAGCTGATGACATTCATGAAGGGTAGCATAGATAATATTCAGTGGATCCGCTCATTATAATTAGGTGAATTCTTGAGTAGAAAATAAATTCATTTGAACCGAGAGATTTTCAGTGTCAGCTCTTTAGTGGAGTCAGTTGGCATTAAGCTAAACTTGGAAAAGGTTTGTGAACTTTTGAGTCCAAGTGTTTAGCTCAAGCTTTGTTCATTTGGGTCCATGAGGTCACTGTCACGAATCACATCGATAGGAATAGTTAAACTGGAAGCTAAGTCAAAACAAGAACGAAAATAGTTAAAAGGGTATTTTTGTCTTTTGAGACAAAGGATGAAATGAATGTCAATAAATTTTTTGACAAGTTCATTTGATGACTTAATGTCACTCGGCCATGACTTGATCATTGGGCCTCGTGAATTAATTTCATTTCATAAGAGTTTTATTGAAAATTCTTAATGGGCCTTTTTCATGTTCTCATGAATAAATGAAGAAGCTTCTAGAAGCTCCTTCTAGAGACATGTTGGGCGCCTACCCTATAGAGAAATAGGAGAGTTTATTTTGTGCATAAATGTATTTAGATACTTGCCAAAAGAAAAAGAGGAAACAAATTTGCATATGCATGCATTAGGAATTTCGGCCAAGAGAGAGTCAAAGGCATGGAACAAAATAGGAAACAAATCCAAGGCTTATTGAAGCCTAGTTTGGCCGTGTGACTCAATAAAGGAAATAGGGAAATTAGCTCATGAATATGTGATATTCTATAGAAGAGGAAACTACCTTATAGAAGGTGAGACCTCTCCTATAAATAGGAGCCTCATTTCCTCACATTTCATTCATCCAAGTTTAAGAGATTTGAGAGACTCTCTCTCTAGAACTTGTGGCCGAAATCCTCTCTCTCTCTCTCTAGTTTATTTTCGATTTTTTGCTTTGGCACCTAGGTCCTCACTTGACCTAGAGTTTAGCTCTGCGACTTCGAGACTCGTTCTTAAGTCGTGGTGTTTAAAAGTGCCCACTCACTGATTCCTTTTATTTCGAGTGATTTAGTGATAGAAACTATCGTGGTTGCTCGAGGTGCCGAGGAAAGAAAGAGAGACGAGCTGCGAAGAGACAAGCATTGCAAACTTTCCAAAAGCTTCTACAAAGTTCAAGCTTCAAGAAAGGTTAGTAAACTTCTATACTCATATTAGTTTTTAATTACATGTACTTGCTCTTTGTCTAGGTTAGTAAAAACTGTTTTTACTTTTAAAGAATTTTTTTAAAATTCCGCCGCTTCCCGAAGCGTTTAATCTTTTTCTTAAACCCTAGATCAATTCCAACAAATGGTATCAGAGCTATGGTCAAAGATTAGCATGTACATGTATTTAAAATTATGAGCTTGAAAATCGTTTTCGAAAGTTTGCTAATTTTGTGACAAGATAGAATTGTTATCTTAGATTTTTTTTTTTAATTTATTGCTCATGCCTTTAAATTAAAAATCATGTTGATTTTCTATGAGTTTGGGATGTTTTTAAAACACATTAGAATCAGTTCTAAAAGTTTTTAATTTTTTTATATTGAAAAACATGTTTTAAAGGTTTGAGAAATTTCGAGTAAAATTTTGTGACTAGTTTTCTTGCTTTACTAGTTTCTTGTTTTTACTTGAATCGTTTTATGCGTGTTGTTTTTCCTTTTATATCATGTTATTACCTTGCTAATAAAACACAAATAAAAGATTTAAACAACTTCATAAAACGTTCCGTTACACTCGTTTCATTTTCACACCTAAAAAGGACCAAGCTTTAATTATTTCTTTTTCTTCGAGCTGGAGTAAACCCGCATTAAAAGTGGCATAACTATCTGCTCAGAAATCTAAATTTAATTATTCTTGAATCAAATTAAAGCTCTGTCTGTCCTCTGTCCAATGCCACCGGTTTCGGCTCAAAAGGACATCGGAGCCGCCAGATATGGCGATTTTACTCCGAGGTGCGCGGCTGTTCCGAAACTCCAGTTTTTTAGAATTCCGGGTTTTCAAACCCCACTACCATGAGTTATAGAACTCTAATGAGAAAATTTTCTTGAGCAAAAATGTTTTTCATATGATTATAAACATGATGTGTAAGATTAAAATGTTTTGATTTTTGAAAGTTTAATTGAAATTGAATTTTTACAAAACTAGTTTGAATTTTGAAAAACCGTTTTCACTTTCAAACTTGAAAATATTTTGTCATCCAAATCAAATAAGTTTTCAAACTGTTTTCAAAACTATATCTATATCACATATGTTCAAAATCTATATGCTCTTGAAAAATTTGAGTGGGAGGTCTCCTTGTAGACAAGCCGAAAAATAAAAAGATGTGTAATCTCAAACTTTCAAGTGTTCGAGTGAGTTAAAGTTCACACTTCCCTCACGCACTTTCCCGAAATAGAAAATAGGAAAAGATCGAGTATGTACCTTGTGCCTTTATGCACTAAT
The DNA here is from genome assembly GCF_054948205.1 of Urtica dioica subsp. dioica. Classification (NCBI taxonomy): domain Eukaryota; kingdom Viridiplantae; phylum Streptophyta; class Magnoliopsida; order Rosales; family Urticaceae; genus Urtica; species Urtica dioica. The sequence goes on along the minus strand of NC_142759.1, from coordinate 49,230,635 downwards.
ACTGCTCTGAACATGTCGATCTAGGATTCTCTTCTAGTTGTCCGCTCTGTCGCTCTCTAACTAGGAAATCTGTTTCCGAACTTATAAGAGTCGATGAACCAACTCCAAAAACTAAGTGGGAGGGTTATACTTGTTGTTTGTAACCCATGATCCCCAACACTAATGAAAAGTGCAAGTGTTGCCGGACTAAGAGTCACCCTCGTGGCCCTCTCTTAAATGAGAGTACTCAAGGGCGCTTTGCTCTGATCATTGCTCAATGAGCTACGTCCGAGAGTGAGACGATGATGACAAGGCCTCCCCTTGGGGGATTGTTTTTCAAAGTTGACCTTTTGGACTAAGTGGTTGGTTGCACACTTAGACTCAATCCCTAGTAATCCTCCCTCGAGGCCCTGCGAAAGGATGTGAGTGATCAAACCAATTTACAAGGTGGCTAGTCAAAGTTGATGTATTGACATCTTGGCTAAGCATTAATGATGTGTCATTTACTTATAAAGGGAGATTTTTTGCGGCCTTCTCTTGAGGGAGTAAATTATCGTTTGGTTTATAACACCTTTGGATTTTATAAAAGTCTTAATAAAACTTAAATCCTAAACCAAAGACTAATCATAAACTTGTTTCAACTTATATAGGCAATATGTCTCTCAACCATCTCTCAATTTTTCTTTCCTCGATCAAACTCGAAAATGAAAACTACGTAGATTCGAAACGTAACCTCGACATAATACCTACCGTTAACAAGCACAAATGGGTACTCACCACCCCGTGTCCTCCTCTGACGAATGATGATTCAACTCAAGAGGACAATGACGCCTTAGCGGCCTGGCTTCGATCCGATGAGATTGTGAGGTGCTATATCTTGGCATCTATGAACAATATGCTGAAAGAGCAACATCGTGACATCGAGACTGCCGCTGACATGCTCTACAATCTCCTTGAGATGTTTGGAGGGCAAAGGCGTCAAACAAGGCTACAAGCAGTCCGACAGTTTATGAACTGTCACTGTCATATGCAGGCTAGGACTCCTGTTGGAGACTTCATGATACTGATCATTAGTTTTCTGAATAAAATGGAAATCCTAGGATCTGAGATTGATGGGAAGAATATCATAGATATGATCTTAGAAACTCTCCCCGCATCTCTTGATACCTCCAAGATGAACTACTCCATAAACAAGCTAGAGTACACTGTTACCAAGCTTATGAAGGAACTTCACACTGCTGTAGGTCTCACTAAGAGAAAGAGGAATCAAGGAGAGGCACATGCTACTGAGCAAAAGGCCTCCGCCTCTGGAACTAAGAAGAGACCTCACAAAGCCGATAAAAAGAACTGTCCTGCCTATCTCAAAGCAAAGGAACATAGTATTGTACTAGTTACCGAAGCATGCTTAGTAGCTGATAATGTATCAACGTGGATTCTTCACTCCGCTGCTACTAACCATATTTGTTGTTCCTTGAATGGTTTCAAGAAAACCAAAAGCTTAGAGGAAGGTGAGTTCTGTTTCAAATGGGGTGATGGGAGCCTGGTGTCCGTGAAGGCTGTGGGATCCGTGACGCTGTCTTTTGAAGACCGCACTTTAAACTTGAATAATGTTTATTTTGTTCCTACCTTTGGGAAGAACTTAATATCCGTTGCTCGTCTTCGTGAGCAAGATTATTGTTTAAAGTTCATAAAGAATGGAATTCGTATTTCGTTTCCTGATAATTCTTTTGTCACTGATGCATGTATGAAGAATGCTCTTTTCTACATCTATCCCACTAAACCTTCTCTTTTAGACACCGAAATAGATAATGATCTAATTAGGGAGCCAAAGAGGATCAAACTTTCTGAATCCTCCGATCTAACAAAATCAACATACCTCTGGCACTTAAGACTTGGTCATATCAGTCTAGATAGGATTAAGAGACTTGTGAGGGATGGTCCACTCCAAGCCTCTGCAATAGGTTCACTACCTACTTGTGAATCCTGCATAGAAGGAAAAATGACTAAGCGACCTTTCTCCGATAAAGGTCGAAGAGCCACTGAGTTGCTAGAACTAATACATTCTGATGTATGTGGTCCGCTCAACCAACAGGCACGTGGAGGATACGAATACTTCGTTACCTTCACTGATGATTACTCAAGATATGGGTTTGTCTATTTGCTGAAACACAAATCCGAGACCTTTAACGTATTTAAGGTCTTTAGGGCTTTAGTGGAAAAGCAAACTGGCAAAGTGATCAAAACCCTTCGATCGATCGAGGTGGTGAGTATGCATCTGGAGAGTTCGATGACTTTCTTAAAGAAGAAGGTATCGCTTCTCAGCCTACCGCACCTGGCACACCTCAACAAAACGGAGTGTCAGAGAGAAGAAACCGAACTCTTATGGAGATGGTTAGATCAATGATGAGTTACTCATCACTCCCTCTTTCCTTTTGGGGATATGCCCTTGAAACAGCCGCCTATATTCTGAACCAAGTTCCGTCCAAAACGGTTCTTGGTACTCCTTATGAACGATGGACTGGCCGTAAAGTGAATCTTGGCCACATCCGAATTTGGGGTTGCCCTGCACACGTGTTGAGGCAAAAGACTAGCAAGTTGGCTAGTAGGTCAGAATTGTGCCTGTTTGTGGGATATCCAAAGGAAACCAAAGGTTTTACTTTCTATAGTCCCGAGGACGATAAGACTTTCGTTAGCACGAATGCTCGTTTCCTTGAGGAGGACTTTATGAAAGATGCAAAACCTAGAAGCAAAATTGTGCTTGAAGAAAAGTTGGGTGAGGAAGCTTCTACCTCATCTGTAAGAACTGTTCTTACCCCAACTGAAACACAACCTAACTCATCAGAATCTCGTCAAGTAGTACTTAGACGTAGTGGGAGGGCTACTTAAAAGCCTGACAGGTACATGTCTTATGGAGACTCTCTTGTAGCCGTCTCTGACATGGATGATCCTGTTTCCTATAGCCTAGCGATGGCTTGTTCTGAATCAAACCTTTGGCTTGACGCCATGAAAGTTGAAATGCACTCGATGTATGTCAACAATGTCTGGAAACTTGTAGACCTTCCTGAAGGGATTAAACCCGTAGGGTGTAAGTGGATATACAAGAAGAAAAGGGGTCCTGATGGGAACGTCGAGACGTTCAAAGCACGACTTGTGGCGAAGGGTTATACCCAACAAGAAGGGATTGACTATGAAGAAACCTTCTCGCCAGTCGCGATGCTTAAATCCATCTGCATACTCCTATCCATAGCTGCAGCTCTCGACTATGAGATCTGGCAAATGGATGTCAAGACAGCCTTTCTGAATGGCAATCTTGACGAGCGCATTTACATGGCTCAACCAGACGGTTTCGTGGAAGAAGGTCAAGATACCAAGGTTTGTGAGTTGCTTAAGTCCATTTATGGATTAAAGCAAGCATCTAGGTCATGGAATATTAGATTCGATGAAACTGTAAAGAGCTTTGGCTTTGAACAGTCAATAGATGAGCCTTGTGTTTACAAGTTAATACACGAAGGCAAAGTTGTGTTTCTGGTACTATATGTCGATGATATACTACTCATTGGTAATGACGTGGGTAAGTTATCTGAGGTTAAGGTCTGGCTGGCAAAGCAATTCGATATGAAGGATCTAGGAGAAGCCGCGTATATTCTGGGGATCCAAATCTTTCGAGATAGGAAAAACCGGACCCTGTCGCTCTCTCAAGCATCTTATATTGATAAGGTAATGGATCGCTTCTCGATGCAAGACTCCAAGAAGGGCCAAACACCCTTTAGGCATGGAGTTTCACTCTCTAAGGACCAGTCTCCCAAGACTGCACAAGAGATTGAAGACATGAGGAAAATTCCTTACGCCTCTGCCGTAGGAAGCCTCATGTATGCTATGCTTTGCACTAGACCTGATATATGTTTCGCCGTTGGCGTAGTTAGCCGTTTCCAATCCAACCCTGGACCCGAGCACTGGATTGCTGTTAAGCATGTTCTTAAGTATTTTCGAAGAACTAGGAACTTGATGCTTACATACTCAGGTACTGACCTGACTATGACGGGATATACCGACTCCGATTTTCAAGCGGATCAGGATTCCAGGAAATCCACTTCGGGATCTGTGTTCATCCTTAATGGTGGAGCTGTTGTGTGGAGAAGTATTAAGCAATCTTGCATTGCTGACTCCACAATGGAAGCAGAATATGTGGCTGCTTGTGAAGCATCCAAAGAGGCTGTATGGCTTAGAAAATTCCTTAAGTATTTGGAAGTTGTTCCAAACGTCGACGAGCCCATGACCCTTTATTGTGATAATAGTGGGGCTGTCGCTAACTCAAAGGAACCTAGAAGCCATAAGCGCTCTAAGCATATTGAGAGGAAATACCATTTGATTCGAGAGATCGTGCAACGCGGAGACGTGGAAGTGAAGAAGATCTCAACGGTGGACAACCTCGCAGATCCATTCACCAAGGCCCTAGCGAACAAGGTCTTCGACCAACATCGTGAGGGATTAGGCATGAAAGACTACACACATCTTCTTTGAGTCAAGTGGGAGTTTGTTGTCAATGGTGCCCACAAGAAGAGTTGTAATCTTTATTTTGTACATTTGATGTAATAAAGTCTCATGAAGACTCTTGCTTGTAATTGCCTATTCATTTAATAATAAAGTTGAAACGTTCATTCATTCTTTCTTTGTTTGAAGCTTTATGATAAAACCTTAGTCTTTTAGTCCATAAACAAACTTAACAACTTACGAAGAGACAAATGTAAATTTGCATGAACAAACTCTTCGTAGTTTGCTTAAAACGATATATTCGCAATCTAAGGGTCAAAGGACTATTGACCTCGGTATGATTGTTAGGAGAATCTATGATGTCTGGTTATGGGGCATTGAGAGTTGGAGACTCTATAGTTCTTCTAGGTATCTTCCGAAGGTACTGAATTGACCAGTGCACTTCTAGAGACAAGATAAGAACAAACCATTTAACCTCTTATGTCTCGAAGTCACTATGTATGAATTGCATCATGCTTACCTTAATCTTGAAATGAGACATGCCATTTCACAGGTTAGTATTCTCATTTGAGAAAGTCAGAGTTCGGACTCACTATGTGATTCCGAACAGGGCCTATTGGTGAAGTACTAAGTTGTGAGAATGTCATGAGTAACTTTGTGAAGTTCTCATAGATATGGAATTCATGTACAAGATTGCTGAAATGCAATGTATGTCACATCATGCTTTGTTCCTTGGAGTGTGAATAAATGAACTGGCCAGTGTCCAAATTGAGTCCTGACTCTTTTGGATGAAACAATGTGACTTGTTAGCTCCTCGTCAATACATTGTTTCTAACTTATTCACAAGCGACAAAGGAGTTGAGGAAATAACAGCTAGAAGGGTAAAATGGTAATTTAGTAAATCCCGACTAGCTGATGACATTCATGAAGGGTAGCATAGATAATATTCAGTGGATCCGCTCATTATAATTAGGTGAATTCTTGAGTAGAAAATAAATTCATTTGAACCGAGAGATTTTCAGTGTCAGCTCTTTAGTGGAGTCAGTTGGCATTAAGCTAAACTTGGAAAAGGTTTGTGACTTTTGAGTCCAAGTGTTTAGCTCAAGCTTTGTTCATTTGGGTCCATGAGGTCACTGTCACGAATCACATCGATAGGAATAGTTAAACTGGAAGCTAAGTCAAAACAAGAACGAAAATAGTTAAAAGGGTATTTTTGTCTTTTGAGACAAAGGATGAAATGAATGTCAATAAATTTTTTGACAAGTTCATTTGATGACTTAATGTCACTCGGCCATGACTTGATCATTGGGCCTCGTGAATTAATTTCATTTCATAAGAGTTTTATTGAAAATTCTTAATGGGCCTTTTTCATGTTCTCATGAATAAATGAAGAAGCTTCTAGAAGCTCCTTCTAGAGACATGTTGGGCGCCTACCCTATAGAGAAATAGGAGAGTTTATTTTGTGCATAAATGTATTTAGATACTTGCCAAAAGAAAAAGAGGAAACAAATTTGCATATGCATGCATTAGGAATTTCGGCCAAGAGAGAGTCAAAGGCATGGAACAAAATAGGAAACAAATTCAAGGCTTATTGAAGCCTAGTTTGGCCGTGTGACTCAATAAAGGAAATAGGGAAATTAGCTCATGAATATGTGATATTCTATAGAAGAGGAAACTACCTTATAGAAGGTGAGACCTCTCCTATAAATAGGAGCCTCATTTCCTCACATTTCATTCATCCAAGTTTAAGAGATTTGAGAGACTCTCTCTCTAGAACTTGTGGCCGAAATCCTCTCTCTCTCTCTCTAGTTTATTTTCGATTTTTTGCTTTGGCACCTAGGTCCTCACTTGACCTAGAGTTTAGCTCTGCGACTTCGAGACTCGTTCTTAAGTCGTGGTGTTTAAAAGTGCCCACTCACTGATTCCTTTTATTTCGAGTGATTTAGTGATAGAAACTATCGTGGTTGCTCGAGGTGCCGAGGAAAGAAAGAGAGACGAGCTGCGAAGAGACAAGCATTGCAAACTTTCCAAAAGCTTCTACAAAGTTCAAGCTTCAAGAAAGGTTAGTAAACTTCTATACTCATATTAGTTTTTAATTACATGTACTTGCTCTTTGTCTAGGTTAGTAAAAACTGTTTTTACTTGTAAATAATTTTTTTAAAATTCCGCCGTTTCCCGAAGCGTTTAATCTTTTTCTTAAATCCTAGATCAATTCCAACACTCGAAGCGTTAAATCTTTTCTTAACCCTAGATCAATTAACATATGTAACACAAAAAACTAAGCTCGTTGGTTTATCACATAGTCAATCAATTGTTCCACATATTTTGGGGTTTTTTTGGGATTGAAATTACAACGATGTTTGTCTCGAGAGAAAAAATATCATTTTTTCTCTCTGTACAAATCAGCAGAATCCATGAAAAGAAGTATTAAAACAAAATTGCAGTCTAACGTGAAGGAGAAAAAGAAGAGTTTTTAAAATATCAGAAGTCACTTGTTAAAGACACCATAATTCAGGACAAAAATGTCATTAATCCAAACTAACTTAAAAACATAGTCAATATTATTGTACATACCATTCGCAGCAAACGTGTAGGCCTCGATCAATTATTTTGAAGAGTAAAATTCCACATCTATCCCATTTGTAGATGTTATTATTTCTGAATACCTCAATTTTTAAGTATTCTATAAATAGTTCATTTTTTAATTTTCATATCAGTTTTTATTTTAAGTAAAATTGTAAACAACTAAAAAATATTAAATGTTACAAAAGTTTTATACAAATAAGTCAAATGAAACTATAAACAAGGTATAAACTCAACACATGGGAAATACGCGGAATAAAATGAGAACAACAATATTATGTCAAAAAAATTAAAATGATAGCTCGAGTTATTTTTTGAATAAATTTGGGAAAATCATTAAAATAACAGCTTTAGAATACAATATTTCAAAAATAGCGATTATTTTAAAATCTTTCAAAAATAGCATTTTTCAAACAGTAAACAATTATTTTCGTTATAAATGAAATTGTTAATAATAAATAAAGTTAATTAGAGCCTAAAACATTAAATAAATCAGAAAATGTTATTATCACATTAATATTTTAAAGTATGCTATTCTTGTCATAAAAGGCAATATACAGCTACCTGAAGCAATTACCGTAATAATTTTGACAAGTTAAAAATTTGATAGAACTGATACATAAGGCTCAATACAATGATATAGTGCGGCCCATGCTGTAATTTGTTCAATAATTATATGGTTCAGGGAATTTCGTATATATCCGTTTGTCTATGTTGATTTGAAAAATGCTGATCATAAAAACTATCCAATACCAATTTTTTATTGAAATTTTAAACAACCCTTATACGAAATAAAATGATAAAAAAACCTAAATAAAATTATCAATAGTAAAATATAAGTCGAAAAAAGGGTACACATTAGAAAAACTACAGATAATCAGTATCTATAGATTAAACACAGTCAAAATTAAGTTAAAGGCAAAAATCGGGTTGAAATCAAGTTGAAGACAAAATTCAAGTTGATTCCAAGAGTTCTTGTTTGTAAGTTTGTTTTAAGTATTTTGTTTGTGACTTTGATATAAAGATTTTGTCAAGGAGTTTGGCTTGACAACTTAATTTGAGAGTCTATTTTGAGAGCTTTGGTCTCAGAGTTGACACGAGAGACGACTCTTGGATTTGGTCTCCAGTTGTTATGAGAATTTGAGAGACTGACTCTTAGACTTGGTCTTGAGTCATTACGGAGAGACGACTCATAGACTTGTGTTTGGCTCGAGGACTTGAGAGTTGACTCGAGGACTTCGGTCAAAGAGTTGACTTGAGGGTTTGAGTCGAGGTTTGGCTTAAATACTTTACTTGCAGACTTGATATTTGTGTACGAACTCGCGTTATCGTTTTTGCTATCGGGGCATCGTCTTTTCCTTGTAAAAACGACGACATAACAACTACTTTCTTAATTTGTAGATAATTTTATTATAATTTTAATGTAGGGATTTAAATAAGTTATATGTTTAACTCCCTATTCTGTTATTCTAGATTGAGCTTAGATATTGAGGCTATACTATAGAGGACAACTAGTTCCAAGTTCTCGTTAAATTGATCAAAATTGTAATTCTAATTTTTGTGCTTAATTCTAAGTTCGGATATCGCAATAAACAATTATAAAACTCCAACGCACAATTGTGATTTAGATATGACATAGTTAGTCGAGATGAGTACGGGAGAGTTCAGCATGAACTGAATATATTTTTCAATTCCAGTTTAATTGACAATATTATAATTCTAACAAAATTGAGCGCAACTTTAAACTGGGTTCTTAATCAACCATAATTCAATTCTTTTTTCTAATTTGAAATAAAGTGAGCTAGAGTTAACTCGGTGAAATAAAATGAGACAATATCTATTGAGTCAATATTGTATGTCTTAAATTAATTTTCACAATGAAAAAAATCAAATTCAAATAGAGCTGTTAAAAAGCTCCTACATAACTCAAAGTTGTAAAAAAAAAAAAAAAAAAAAAAAAAAAAAAAAAAAAAAAAGCGTCAAAATCCGCAAATCATGAAAAAGTAATGAAAATAAACTCCAATATATTTTCAAATTTAATTATTCTAATATCTCGTTTTTTTTTCCATAATAGATCCAATATTTTACAGTATTTTCTTTCTTGTTTAAATATTATTTTTATTTTATATACATATATTATATATAATTTAAGGTAACATTTAAATTTTGTGTGTTGTTTACAAATTTATTAAAATAAAAGTATAATTATAATAATTTAAAAATAAGTCTAATTATAATAATTTAAAAATAAATTAATTTCAAAAGTTATCGTCCAAAACGAAGCAACTGTCTTAAAAATGTACATACCCTGCACGTCTAATATTTGTGCACATGAGCGAAGCTGGAGTGAACTGAACAAAAGCAAGAATACAAACAATATGCTTTTAGGGTATCGATTGGACTAGTCATTTAGTTTGAAAAAGAATGACACAAATAAATATTCGATTAATCAAATAATATGTGAAAAATCTAACGTATAGCTCTCAACTTCCATTTGTTATCGACCTGGCCGACAAGCTTCGGACAAGAGCAATCTCGTCCAAAGTGGAACGATTAGTATATAACAATGTATTAACCAATCACATTCAAGTAAAAGAATCTATAAAACGAACTTCAAACAGGCCTACTTGTAGCTCTTTAGACTTTTATTATATTAATGCGAGGAATTTGATTACAACACTAGACGATTTATCATGTCATGCAGGAATAATAACGAAGCGAATCAGATTATCTACATGACCCGTTGTTAAAGCTAATTAATAATCAATGGACTTGATTAGAAATTTCAAGGAAAAACAAAAAATTCATAGTCTCGAGTTTTCGCTGTATATTATTATAAAATGTAAACATTATCTAAAACACTCAAATTAAACTTTTGCCAATGTTTTGTTCATCGTTATATCGCATTATTTGTCAAATGACTCTAGTCCTTTTTTATTAGGACTTTGCTGTCAAAGAAGTTCATCAATTTGATCGACTTTCTTGCTTCCTTGACGTAGAGTTTGCAGCTTACATAAACTTTGTCATTGATGTTTCGGTATGAATCGTTGTTGCATCACTCTCTTAGGCTCGACCCAACTGTCAGTGAGAGCTTCTTGTTTGTACTTCCTTCTCAAACATAGTTTATCCCAGCTTACCATAGCATATTATGTAAACTCAATGGCAACGCGTTTAACCTTCTTTCTTCGAGAGTATTAATGGAAGTAAGACTCATTCAATCTTGCACTCCTAATCTAAGTGCTCATTCAGATGGTTATTCCCTCGTAACTTAAGAATCTTTATCTTGGTTGAAATTTTGTTTAGACAGAGACAAGATGTCGCACACAATGTAAAATCAATGTGTTCGACAACACGTTCCAATGCAAGCGATGAATATTAAAATAACAGTGCATAAAAGTAAATGACACAAGGAGTGGTAACCCAATTCGGTGCAACGTCACCTACTCTGGGGGGCTCTCAGTCAAGTAGAAAAGAATTCACTAAATCAATAAGTAGTCAATAGTGCAACAATAGACTTATAAGAACAACACCGGTATTAATGCCATTTTCCTATTACTACCAGTGAATACCAAAGCAGGGCTCCCACTATATTTGAGACCCTCTCAATTTCATTCTTCAAACACGCTCTCGATGTTTGGTCACCTTCAATGTCAATGCACGTGAAGACTTCAATCACGCAATCACAAACCCAATACCTCTCAAACACTCAGATTTCTGGAAAAGTGTTTAGAGATTTACACTACACGAATCAAACAATTAGCTTCTCAATCCGCCGATCTTGAACGTCGAAGAACCCTAAAAGTTTGACGTGTTCGTTAAAACTACTAAGTGTGTAGCATGTGGCTTTTATAGTAGTCATACAAGACAGGAAGTGAATCTAGAATTTCCTTACCTATACACATGTGAAGAACCAACGAGTAAAGAATACCACGAATCATTCTGGCACAACAAGAAACTTACCAGAACTACAGTATGCGCACAGAAAGCAACATGTTTTAACATATCCAGAAGCATGTTGACCGACATCTTTTCAAATAACTAGTAGTAAAAAACATAAGCCAACACAAACGTAGCAACAAATTCCCCATTTGGCTAGTTTTTTAGGCAAGCACTTCCAGAGTAGTACTCATAAGATAAAAGCTCCATCAAAAATAAATTGACATACCAACAAGAGAGAAATAATCAACAAGTCAAAATAAATGAAAAATTATCTACCTCTCCTCCTGATTGCTTAAAAAGCATATCGAAGGCAACGAAAGACCAACTCAAGGGGAGGAAAATATATGAAAAACACATAGAGTACTGAAGAAAACAGTAGAATAAGTACATAGCAACGAAGTCTGAATCACACATACCAGAAAAGAAACGAGGGTGATCACACAAAACAGCCAAAAGAGTGTATCAACTAGACCATAACCAGCCAAAACAGCTATCTATATAACGATCCATAAAGTACATACCAAGAACATTATTGAAGTAGTGCCAGCAGAACCACATCATCGGACTCACCAATAACAGTATCATATTCATCTTCATCTGCATCTTCTTCTTCTTCAACTTCCTCTTTTGGAAAAGGAGGAGCAAGCTGTAAAGTAGAGGCATATCAGGATAAGGTAGAGAGGTCATCACCTAGATCAATCCCTCAAAAACAGCGTCCCGGTGACATGAAGTGTCATTAATCTCCTTGAGACTAGAGACCTCTTGGATGAGAGCCATGAGAATGTCACTCTCCACAATCTCGAAAAGAGAAGCCGCCTTCAAAGTGTCAGCAGAGGTTACAGATGTCGCATAGAATGGCCTGACAATATCACGAGCATGTGTTTCTTCGAACAGCTTGTGACTGAAAGTCAGTTCACTAGGAGCCTTCCCAACAACAGCATCAGAACGCATGATATCCTTCTTAAATGAGAGAAAAGGACTCTAGTAATCAAGGAAGGAAAACCTATAGTTAGCTTCACAGCGAAGGACTTAGCATGCCTGACCAAGTGCTCAACACAATCTCTCCAAAATCAAAAGATGAGTGTGTACCTATTTGGAACAAGAGATTGGTCAGATATCAAGAGTGACACAAGATCCATGAGAACAGAGTGTCCAATCACTTGTGGTAGTGACCTCATGGATCCAAATGAACAAATTTTGAGCTAGCATGCTTGGACTCAAAAGTTCACAAACATTTTCATAGTTCTAGCTTAATGTCAACTGACTCCACTAAAGAGTTGACACTGAAATCTCTCGGTTCAAATGAATATATTTTCTACTAAAGAATTATACTTAATTGTAATGAGTGGATCCATTGAATATTATCTATGTTTACTCTTCATAAATATCATCAACTAGATGTGATTTATAAAATTACCATTTTACCCTTCTAGTTGTTATTTCCTCAACTCATTTGTCACTTGTGAATAAGTTAGAAAAATATGTTTACGAGGAGCTAACAAGTCACATTGATTCATCCGAAAGAGTCATGACTCAATTTGGACACTGGCCAGTTCATTTATTCACATTCCAAGGAACAAAGCATGAGGTGATATACATTGCATTTCAACAATATTGTACATGAATTCCATATCTATGAGATCTTCACAAACTTGTTCATGACATCTTCATAACTTAGTATTTCACCAATAAGTCTTGTCTATATCACATAATGAATCTAGAACTCTGATTTTCTCAAATGAGAATACGTAAGAATGATGCAATTCATACATAGTGACCTCGAGACAGAAGAGGTTAAATAGTTTGTTCTTATTCTATTTCTAGAAGTGCACTGGTCAATTCAATACCTTCAGAAGATACCTAGGATGAACTATAGAGTCTCCAACTCTCTATGCCTCATAACCAGACATCATAGATTCTCCTAACAATCATACTGAGATCAATAGCCCCTTGATCTTTAGATTATGAATATACTGTTTTAACCAAACCATGAAGAGTTTGTTCATGCAAATCTATATTTGACTCTTCATTTGTTGTTAGGTTTGCTTAAGGAGTAAAGACTATAGTTTATCATAAACCTTCAAACAGACAAGGAAGAATGAATGAACGTTTCAACTTTTATTAATTATTCAGCAGTTACAAGCAAGAGTCTTCGTGAGACGTTATTACATCAAATGTACATAAGTAATCATTATTACTCTTCTTAGGGCACTATTGACACACTTTCATGCTCCTGAAGAATACAGAATGGTCAGATTTGCTCTTTCGAAGTCCGAATTCTTCAAGGGCCCGACTAAACCTTCCAAACCAAGCACGAGGACTTTGTTTCAGCCCATATAACGCTTATCGAAGACTACAAACACGACCATACTCCTCTTGAGCAACATAACTAGGAGGTTGCTTCATATACACTTCTTCTTGCAATTCTCCGTGAATGCATTCTTAATGTCAAGTTGGTGCAGATGCCACTCATGGGTTGCCGCCAAGGAGATGAAGAGTCAGACAAATGTTAACTTGGCAACCAGGGAGAAGGTATCGAAGTTATTATGATCTTCATAATAAAATCTTTCATTGAGTGAAAGATATTGTTGATGGTATTGAGGTGACGAGGATCCTTGCAAGGATACTCCCACTAATTTTATTAACCCTGTTCATAAGAAAAATAGACTTTTTTTTATATAGGTTCATTTAATTTTTCCTTAGTCTTACACTAACATTTGAAATAATGGCAAAATCATCTATACTTTTTTTCAAAAAACTATTTATTAAATATTTAAAATTTTAGATAGAATCACCATCTTCAAACAAGATTCTTGTGAAATTTTTCCTATTCTAAGAAGAACTTGTACTGTGACTTTTGATTTTTTTTCTAAATGAAATGAAAGATAAGATCCTCCAAGTCTCTTTTTATTTTATTTCTTTTGTCTAAATGATCATTTTTTTATCCTTCCACTCAAATTATTATTATATATATATATATATATATATATATATATATATATATAAAAAGCAAAACCCACTTTTTACTATTCATGCTACAGTAACTCCTATTTTTTAAAAAAATTTCCAAAAATACCTATTTAAGTTTTAAAATTACATAAGTAACCACATAACAAAATTCCAAAAACAACTTTAAAAAATGAAAATTCCAGATACAACTCTAAAAAGCGAAAATTCCAAAAATAACTCTAAAAATGTTCCCTAAACTAACTTTAAAACGATAACAATTATTAACCGATTAATAGTTTTACAACTCAAATTACTTATGATCAGTACAATCATTGAAAACTAATGAACATATAAGTAATGATGTTGATTAATCATAATTTTTGCGTTGCTAAAAAAATTCGTGTTCATAATTACAACTTACTATTTCTAATTTTTTTATATCTGAGTTATTATTTAATTAAAATGGTTTAAATATATAACAAAAAGTGGTAAAAGAAATGTTAACTTTTACGTATGATAAGTGATAACCAACAATTGCACATTATTATCTAAATTAAAATTTATCAAAGTCTCCTGGGCAACGCCGGAGCCTATTTCTTGTTACTTAATGGCCACAATCAGTAGCAATTTTAATAATTTATTTCCTTAACTAGTAAAAATGTCCAAAACTATATAGTTATTACTACACTCCATTGCTTAACTCTAAAACTAAAGTACGTGCATGAAATTGGGCTAACTTCACCTTTCCCCACACAAAAAAAAAAAAAAAAAAAAAAAAAAGAAAAAAAAAAAGACTCTCTTTATATATAAATATAAAAGATAAAAGACTAATAATCACTTAAGTCCAACTCATCCATATTCCTTGAAAATTGAAACAAAGTAACTACAAATAAAATAAAATAAAAATGAATCATAAGCATCATGTTTTGGAACAAACTCTAAACATAGCATTGATCACCCCCAAATATAATCTTTTTTCTTAAATATATATATATATATATATATATATATATATGTATACAATTTAACTGCCTCTCTCCCCAGGTTTTTATCTTCCTTTCTTCAGCCTTCAGAGAACCAAGCAGACAAATGCGTATAATATATGTTTAGAAAATTCATTGAACCATTTATTTTATTTTTTAATTTATTGGGAAAATTGGAGTATATTCTTTGTTTTTGTGTTTAAATTTCAGTCAAGTTTTTTTGTGACATCCAGTGAGTGAAAGCACTGAGAGTGTTCATGTCTGCTCGGTAATGTTTCTGTGTGAATTCAAGCAGAGAAGACCACGTAAAATCTGGATATATTCTCGGACTTTTAGGGCTGACCAAACTCTCTGGTGGGACCACCGATTTGTCCATCTCTGGAGAAAGAAAAAAGGCTAAAGACTTTCTCACACTCTTGCTGTTCACCACTGCTCTATGCAAACAACTCTTGTAAACCCCATTGGATAGAGCCTGAAAGAATTCATCAAATCAAATTAAAAGTTAGATTTCTTTAGAAGAAAAATAGCCGCTAAACTACTATATGCAACTGACATTTAATTTTGTCCTTAAACTATAGCATTTTACTCCTTCTCTTTTATGAAATTCAACATACTAGTGTACGTCTTAAAGATCATTTTAGTCTAACGAGTAGTTCAGTGACCAAAGCATCGCACGCATATTGTATTAGTACAATAACAATTTACGCTAAAAAAAATATAAAAAAAAAGCTCATTTGGACAGAATGGATGACAACTTTGATCCAAAACAGACGGATCCATTCTGACCGGATTTAGCAATAAATTAAAGCGCCATAATTTTGAAAGAAAACTCAGTGGTTCTTTTTCGGTAGTTGGATCTCCAAAATCAGATGATCTAACATTCCAGATTAAAAACTAAAAAAAAAAAAAAAAATAGGATGGATATGGATCCATTCCACCCCAAAACAGACGGATTTAATTCGTTCCGGCTTTTAGTTTAATGGACGGAGAATTATGATACGTGTATTCCAAATGCGCGCCCAGCATTGCTAATAAAAACTGTAGAGTTGTTTAGGTTACTTAGTGGACAAGTCAGCGTGAATTTACCATGAAAGTGTCACCGATATTGACAACAAAGGCGTTGGGGTTTGGGCGGACATTGTGCCATTGTTGGTCGATGAAGACTTGAAGACCACCGACTTGGTCCTGTTGGAGAATGGTGAGCGAGGTGGGGTCGCAGTGTGGGCCGGTCCCAAGAGTTAGGTCGGGCTTTTGACAGATGGGGTAATAGTTGAGCCTCATTATGGAATCGTTGCCTCGGAAAAAGTCTGCGAAGAATTCTCGTCCTACGCCGAGGCTCAGCCCTAAGAGCTCCATGATTCCCAGCGAGAGATTGTTCATGGCTTCACAGTACTCCTGGTAAACGTTTCTGCTCAAGAAGTCAAACCAAAATGAAAGTGATAATTGTATTTCCTTTTCCTTTTTTGTAACTGGTTTGAATTCCAAATGCTCACCCGAAATGTGAGAAGTGTTGGCCCATTGTGTGGACAAAGTAATCGTGGACGATGGCGGGGTGGGCGGAGTAAGGGAAAGAGAGGGTCTCTTTCCAGGGAAGCTTGGAGGAGAAGCGGCCGGTGAAGCTGCTGGCATAGCCGCAGTGATCCCCGGGCCGCCTCTGGGCTTGCAGCTTCTGCGGCAGCCCCAGGCGGAAGAAGGAGTCCATGCAGTGGTGGGCCCGCGCGAGGATCCCCTCGTCCACGCCGTGGTTCACCACCAGGAAGAACCCGTGCTTCCTGCACGCCTCGTCCACCGCCCGCGTGGCCGCCGCCACAGCCTCCCTCTCTCCGCTCAGGAATGCGGCCATGTCGATCGGAGGAATCTCCAGCTCCGGCGGGTTCAGGCTCGGCTTCTCGTGCTCCGGCCACACGAACGCTTCCGGTATGTCGTCTTGCTGCTCCAACACCCGAGCGTCAAATACAACTTCCGTTTCCCCCTTATCATCACTCGCCATTGTCTTGCTTTGCATGTAATTCAGATATTTCCTTATTATCTGCTAATATTATAATATATTGTTGCAGGGATCACTTTGTTTGAGAGAGAGAGAGAAGGATGGAGAGAGTGTTTAGTGAGGATTGGATTTTGATGGGAATGAGTTTTAATAAATAAGAGATCTTGAGAGAGAGAGAGATAAAGTTTTTATTTTGTTATATTGGGAAGGTCGTTATTATACAAATTGATATGGGAATCATATTGTTTTGCACGGTTGCGTCAATTCCTCAAATGAACAACATCGTCTGTTTTTGGTCTTGCTCTTTTTCATTTTTGTCTCCAAGTACAGTTTTTTTTTTTTTTTTTAAGAACCCCAATTAATTTATGTATGTATGTGTGTGGTTCTTAATAACGTAAAAATTATGTATCAAGGAGAGAAAAAAGGGCAAAAAGAAAGCGAAAGAAATTAGTTTGATATTGGTCTAGCAAGAGTGTTATCATTATGATCAAATTTTTATATTCTTTTAACAATAAAAAAAAAAAAAAACAAAAAAAAAGTTTAGAAAGGTGTTACTCATCAGATGCTCATTCCCAGTTCCCACCAACCAGAATCTTCACAAATATGTTTTTAAATAATAATAATAATAATAAAGCATACTGTTTCTATTTCTTGGGGACATCTGATTATCCATATTCACAAAATCTAGCTAGCTTATAGCTAGATCTGGGTAAACAAAATTAACAATTCACATTAGAAAGACTCGTCTCTTTTTTTTTTTTTTTTAATCCATTAAATCGATTGCCTTTTTGATTGGGAAGCATATGACTGGTTATTGTGGCATAGAAAGCTTACAGCTTATCCCATGATTACATATATAGTCTAGTCGCCGATTACAGTTTTGGGTTATCCATAAGGTTGTTCTAAATTTAATTACTAAATCCATAAAATTTTTAAAAAAATAATTAAATTTGGGTATAAATCAATATTAGATTGTAATGCTTATTAGTATTATATTATTACCTTTTTTTTTTTTTGTAATGAAAGAATAATAACATACGCTTATTTGAATTTGGGGCTAAAGGAAAAAAAGAATATTGTTACTGTTCTAGTTGTTTCTTCCAATAACTTTTGCAACGTGACATTATGTTCCCTATCTTGACCTGTCTAAAAACTTCATGCTAGTTTTTTTTTTCTAATGAAATGTAATGCACATAAATATAAATGTAGCATATGAAGAAGAGGATGTGTGTGAGAATTTTAGACGGCAGTGTTCAAGGTTGAGTAATAAAGTGTGGAAAAAAATATTAAGAAAAATATATTTGAAATCACTAAGGAAAGAAAGATATGAGGATTACAGGTGAAATGAGTAATGGGATGTTCTTTTATAATCTTTATTAATAGTGACTAGTCCTTATAACCCAATATAGGTCGAGTGGTGGTGGGATTATATTCTAATTTCTACAGGGCCTGTACATGTACTAGCTTATATAGGAATGATTTAGGAGATTAAGCTGTCGTGTAAAATAAAAATTTGAAAGAATATATATATATATATATATATATATATATATATATATATATATATATATATATATATATATATATATATCCCCCATCAGATGTCTTTAAGCCTCGTAAAAAAAAATTATTTACTTTTAGCATCTTCGGATGCCAATGAACTTTGTCATTTTTGGTGGTTGACCTTGAACAGCCTAATGGAATGACTAATGTATGGATGAGAAAATTGCACGCTTTACCTCCATGATTAAATATGCTAATATACTCTGTTACTCACATAATTCGAGCGGACTGATAAGGTTACTCGAAGTTCTGAGAATAGAGATATCCAGCACCGAGTTCGAGCCAAATAGGTCCGAGAACTCTTGAAGATTAAGCAACGACATGTCGAGAACGAACCCTATCAGGCAGAACTTCGAAGAGAAGAACAGATGGTAGGTCAAAGACTGGTAAAAAAAAATTAAAAATAAAAATAAAAAAAATGTTTAAAACCAAAGCAAAACGCACACATTAACGATTATGGCCGAGCATACAAGGAATAATAACCGAAGGAATAATAACCGTCCACTACAAGAGTAACGATAACAGTTACTAAGAAACCGTTTAGATCGTGAGATTGATCACCCCACGATCCGCGACGCCACACCCGCAGACATGGCACATTGGAGAACCCAAGATACCTATAAGTAATAGGACGAGCAGACATAACGGGCAGATTCACAACATGCAAGCTCTAGACATAATCTTCACCTATCGTTCAACACCTTCATTTACTTTCTTTCTTCTACGAGATTAGTCTGTAGTTAGAAAAAGTGTTGCCTAAACACTTGGAATCCTCGGGACTGTGTTCTCGGTATCTTGTGTCTTTCGTGAGATATTGTTGGACTAATTTTTCAGGTCAACCTACTCTAAATCGAATATTTGGGAGATCTTATGCTTATATTAATCACAATTAGAATATAGCATTAGTTGGATCCCAAAAAGAAAAAAGAAAAAAAAAAGATTAATCAGAAACCAAAGACAATCATTCAAGAGGCTTCAAAACTTAAAGTTAGCATAGTATTCGACCAAACTCATCTCAAACTTTGCCACAACGAAAGAAAAAGTGACACCATATAAAATGTAACTGACTAACTAAATTTCAGTAAGCAAGGCGTAAGCAAGTGAGTAGTCACGTTAATGACAAGGCTCGCATTTGGGATCTCATGCTATATACTTGATAAGCACGGAATAGTGGAGTTTTGGCATGATACCAAAGCATGTGCTAGAAAGAAAAAATCAGAGGTTGATACGAAAACATTGTATTGTAAGATAAACTTATTATTATGGGGTTTGAAAAATGATTACAATTTAGACATGTTATATCATCAAGACAAGACTGATGGCCCTTAAAAAAAAAAACCCTTTAAGAACCCATTAATCAGAGTGGGTTTCTGACATCTTCTCCAACATAGCTTTGTGGAGGAAACAAATCATACTTTAGAACTCTTTTCCAAAAAGCCAATTGATTTTGTTGCCAAGAGAAAATGAATACATTGAGAAAACGCTGTCATATATCTTGTCAATGAGGATTGGTTTTTTTAAGTGATCGATTTTATTGTAAGGAACGAAAACAAAGTGTTGATTTTTCTTTCTGTCTAGCAATCACTTTACACTCCCAAGGTCATGAAACTGAAACTAGGTACATGCTTACACTTCACTAGCTTTCCACTACTTTCCAAGCCCTAAGCTTCACGGCAATCAGAAAGCTTGTTGATCAAAATCGACCGGTGCAAAATTTCTATATTAAGCTTGTTTAGTAAGCAATCCAAAATAAACACGCATTCTTTCTAAAGCATTTTCAAGACAAAGGTTCTCGGCACAATGTATATGACCTATGTTAAATATTTGAACCATCACAAATTTGTAATCCAGCCCTAACATGTTCTCTTTCCTTTTCAGTTTCCATGTAAGAAAAGCCATATTAATGTTTTAACGTAAGGAATTTCATCCAGTTTCAACAAGTGATAATTAGCTATCAATTAAGTAATAATAAAATCTCTAATTCTGTACCAACATTTTATATTAATTTAAGCATTAAGGATAAGAGACCAACCAAATAGGTAATTTGATTTTTCCTGTATACCAATATAAAATATATTGCTTACGGCTATAATACTGGAAAAGGCAATATAATTTTATTCCCAATATCAGATTCTGCAAACTGGAAAGCAGGTTTGGATTGTTCACTTTCAAGATAGCACATACTTACATTATGGAAATGACAATCACTTGTCCAAAGAATCCAGACGACATTCACTCAATTGCTATTACTATTCATATTTTAGCTCCAAAACAAGGTACTGTGTTTGAGTTTCTACAGAGTTAACAAAAGAAGGCAGACTTTTTTTTTTTTGGTTGCCTTCTTCTAATGGGTAAAAGCATGGGTAGCAAATTTAATTAATAACAAAGAAGAATAAACAATGTGGAGTAAATGAACTTAAACCCGGCCCTTCTCTCCAAGACCATCATTACAAAGAGAGAATTTTACGGAGGTTTACTCGTTAAGCTTGCAATTTCTGAGATAGGGATGATCGTACTTGATGTACTTGGTCCAGTACGGCCGGTACTTTGTCATTGCCAACTCCAACCACGGCTTCATATTCCCGTTATAATGTACCACAGCCGCGTTCTCAAGCTCGGACCGATCAACGCTCGGATTGTAGCCCAAACCCAGTACATGCCATGACTTTGAAAGTGGGTGTGTCAGCCCGTAAAATGTAATAAGCCCCGGCGGCAGTGTCCCAAGCTTCCATAACGTTCGGTCTTCGTTCTGCAAATGAAACGGATGATAATAATAATTTTGAAAAAAGGATGGGAGTAAATACAGCGATGAGACAAAAGAAAAAGGATATTGAAAGAGAACTCACCATATTCTGCCACCTGTGATATATTCCGGTGATATCCTTCTTTTTCCACTCCTTGAGATCGAATACGTTCATCCCGTAGGCCCATCCACAAGCATTAGGATCAAAGTTTCTCGCGATGTGAGGGTTTGTGAAGTTTAAGTACTTGTCGAATCTGTGGAAGCTCTCGCCACAGGTTTCCACAGCACCATTTACTTTACCGTGAAGGTTAACGGACCACAAGCCAGTCAGGTCTTTCTGAACAACAATGTCGTCATCAAGAAAAAGGATCTTATCCAGCTTGGGATAAACCTGCGGGAGATAGAACCTTAAGTGGTTGAGCATAGAGAGATACTTTGGATTTCTGTACTTGAGATTAGAAGCTCCGGATGCGAGTGTGGTTGGATGGGCAGCCTTGAAATAATACTCTTTCATTGCCGAAGATTCGAGTTGGCGAAGAACTGGGCAATACGATGAGTTCAACCACTTGAACTCGTCAACATTCTCTACATTTATGGTCGCTTTTCCAGGAGGATTCAGCAGAAACCACATATTCATGGCACCAAAATTCAGCTTATCCGTCACAAGATGAAATACATGTTTCGACGGATCCTATACCATTCAATGAAGCGACAAGTGTAAGTCAAACAAATATAAAAACTATGGGATATTACACAAAAGTTTAATATAAGAACATGGCGGCAGAGTATTACGATAACTCATATCACCTTGGCATTCGTGATGGTTGAGTTGACCACAACTGACGCAGCTAACACATTGTCCGAGAAAAGGGCGTAGTGGTAAAGATCTGGATTTTCCAGATTCTCACTTCTCGGGAACTTTCTCTTCTCATTGGGTAGAAGATAGTAATCTATGGTTAAGCGCATAGACAAACAATGTATTCCGTTCGGTAGGGTCTTGGCAGCCAACTGACTCAGAAAAGTGCTCTGCTTTTTCAAGCTCCTTACTTGCTCATCTGCAGATTGAAGCATTGCTCTCAGCTTTCCTGTCACCAACTTGCAATCATACAGATGCTCTCTTGCTTTTGACAGAATTTGGCCCATTGCCCTTAATCTCTCGGGAGCACTAACACAAATTTAGCCATCAAGTAAGTAAAATATGGGATGAAGCGTAAGACAATAATGTATTGTTGCTCAGTTACCTCTGATGTAGATCAGAATCATTCGTAGCATCTCCCAAGGCACGCTGGGTCTCTTTTAGCCGATTCTGAAGATCTTGATACAAGTCGAGGTTGTTCTTCATCTTGGCAATACTTAGATATACCCTAGCCATTATCAGCTGGTCCCGC
The DNA here is from genome assembly GCF_054948205.1 of Urtica dioica subsp. dioica. Taxonomy (NCBI): domain Eukaryota; kingdom Viridiplantae; phylum Streptophyta; class Magnoliopsida; order Rosales; family Urticaceae; genus Urtica; species Urtica dioica. The sequence continues at coordinate 49,208,030 of NC_142759.1, read as the reverse complement.
ATCAAGCGTACGGTGGAATCAGAGTTGTCATTCTCGTTCTCTTTCCTCCAGATACTGTACTTGCCCAGAACTGCAGTGTCAACAGATCTTGAGCGCTCAATGGCTGCGTTCTCAAGTTTGACAGTTGCCTCGTCATCTTGCTGTACCAATTCATATGCACGCTTTTCACGCCTCTTCTCCCTCAAACGCTGCAGATATCAAGAGTGGTTCAAAGCTCGATATAGGAAATGAGACATAAAGCAGGCTAAGAGAATCAAGTGGTAAATCAAAACTACAGAATAAATATAATATGTATTACCCTCCTCAACAATAGTTCTGATGATTCGGTAAATTGACTGTGATTGCCTGCAGAAGAGGGAGAATACGATCAGAAATACGGCAACAAGCTACGTATTCTTGAGAAGAAAAAAGATGCCACTACCTGAAGGATCTTCCTTTTTTACTTTAGGGACTTCTTGTCTAACATCATGAGCCGTTTGATTTATCTATGAGAGCAAGCGAAAATCACAAATGTATCAGTAGCTGCGCAAGCAACAGATTAGCATTTTCAAGCGATCCAACATGTAAAATTTGGAAACAAAAAGTTGAGCAAGAACGTCCTAACCTCAGATTTAGAAACAAGTGTAGTATCAACCCCAATAACTTTCCATGAAGCTGACAAATTGTTTTTTCTAAAAGAATCAAGGCTGTAAGGTCCCATGTCATTTGTGCTAGCCACTATTACATCAATGACCTGCATTACATCCAATTAACTGGCTTCTAAGAATGAAAAATTGGCCGATAAGAAACTGCTTAAATGATAAGCTTACACAGTTGCACTTGCCTCTTTTGAGAAAAGGGATTTCACATGTTCTATTGCCAGCCTTTCTCTCCAAGATCCAACCTGCGTACATGAAAAGGTTAAAAACCGGAAGAAAAAATAAAAACGCAACGCATACAAAAGGAAGGCCCAATTATGAACATACTTGTTTTCCATTCACTGAAGCATCACCCTGGTCTGCATATATAGATATCAGGTTTACAAATTGATGAGTCAGAGGCAAGAATAGAGATATATGAGCAGTTAAAGGAACAAGGGAAAAAAGGCAATACAACGCCTAAAAGAAGTCCAAATCCTACACGCTATTAACGTTGACACTAGAGCTAAAACCCCTAGGTTCTCTCATCAGTGACCAGACCACTTAGACCTTTGACGTTAAAAATTGGAATTGTAACTAGTCGTCAATGGGTACACACAAAGGTGAGTTGTGCCATCGGCGCTCAAAAGACCCGTCTTCGAGGTGAGATTAAATCTAAACTGGAAAGCTAAATTGACATAACTTGGTGAGTCAAGATTTGAAACAGGCCAATACTGTACAATTCAAAATCTCTTTCTCACATCGCTCATAGTGATGCAAGCAAAGAAACCACTTTCGAATCACCAACAATCAAAAGAATGAAAACGCCAAGGCAAGCACATGAATTGAGATCCAAATAATTTACCGAAAACACTCACTAAAAAGAAAATCCAAACAAGAAAATCAAGAAGAGGGCGAGAACTGACGAGAGGAGGTGTGGAGTCCCCGGCCGACGAAGAATAGGAACGGCGCGAGCATCAGCGAGAAGAGAGCGACAATGGCAATGGGGAATCGAGATCCGCCGCGGCCTCTGTGGACTCCGGCGCCGGCGAGCAACCCTCGCTTCGAAGCCATTGCGGATCCGGAAGCGAAACACAAGTCTCGAGAAAAAAAAAAACTGAAATTGACCGGTCGGAGAAAAGGTGAGATGTCGGTGTTTGAAGGAATCGTGGCGAAACGCTAGTCGCAATCGAAATCCATGAACAATGCAGAGATCGAATGAGAAATATCGAGTTGATCAGCTTGGCTTTGAATTCGTGTCTCACAGTGTTTGTGAGTGAGTGTTAGAAGGGATTTCAACGCTCTCCCTCGACAATGCCCAATATCTGACAGCAAGAAAAGAGATAAATTATTTCACTTTTTGTTCCGACTAATTTCGTTTTTCATTTAATTGTAGTAAGATTAGAAAAATAAGACTCGGATAATCTGAATCTAAATTAATCCCTTTCAAGAAAAAGTTATGTTTAGTATAAACGCCACGAAATTGACTTTGACGACGTCGTTTTCATTGGGTAATTAGCGTTCTCTCTTTTTCTCCCTTTGTCCACAAGTTATCCTCCTCTTTATGTTTTATAATTTGTCACTCTTTTCTTAATTGCGCGTTGAGAGAGATTTGTGGCACAATTATGGCCTACTTAAATCCTAAGACCTAACAAGAAATAGAGGGATTGCCTCAAAAGATAATAAAAAAAATAGAGAGATAATAGCAAGTATAAGGTGTTTATCAATTTCAACATTCCTACTTTAGCCATGTAACAAGTCTTGTTCTTTCTTTCTTTTTTTCCTAATCACGCGCAAGTGACACGTAGAATTAGTATTCTTAACAAACCCATTATGCTATTTTATAATTAGAGTAAAAATTATTAGTGCGTGAAGAGTGATATACAAACGTCCCCAGATTCGAGAGGAGCTCAGTCAACTAGCGTTCAAACATGAAGGGAGTCGTCCAGTTCGGTATCTTTTCGTGGGCTTTCTTTCTGGGCTTAGAAGTGGTGTGGACATATATATGCTATTCACGGTGATTATATATGTGTAGTAAGATAAAATTGCGTTACGATGAATTTTAAATATGTTAAAGTTGGTCACGGAATCCACGAGATTAATTGTGTGAAAAATAAAGACAATTTGCAAACACTAATTCAACAAATATCCAAAAACTAATAAAATTAATTTTAAAAAATAAATGGAAAAACAAATAGATAAAAAATACAAAACCGGGTAAACTTTAACCGGTATTAACATAAAAAGAAGTGATTGGAAAAGAAAGCGTCCAAGTCCAAGTCCACGGATGCCGAATTACTTAAGCGAAATCTTCACATATACGACGACTAAACAAGACAAGTTTTACATCACAAGGCTTGACTTCGGCGAACAAGAATCTGAGTGCCATAAACTATCACTGTACTACAAAAAGAAACAAACAATTTTGAAGAGAGGAGAGAGAAAGCTATGAAAGACTTGCTTTCAGTGTTGGTGTGTCCTGAATGAGAGATGGACCCTACTTTTTATAGGCAATTCCATGAACAGCTTTGAACAAAACTGTTAGCACACTAATGCTCCATGAAGGCACCTTAATGACATTCAAATCAAAACGTATGGGCATTAACATCTTCGTTACAAACCCATTAAGCCTGCACATGAGCTATTAAGGCTCGTTTACAAAATTGTTGCACTACATACACAGTTACAACGCTAAATAAATAAATATTTTAATTTTATTTAAATAAATAATAAAATCTAGAAGGAAAAAATTAGGGGAAGGTCCAAACCCAACCCGATCCGACCGGACGACGGTGGCTGCGCGTGTGTGTGGTGGACTTGGGCTTCCCTAAGCTCTTGTTCCTCTACAAAACTGGGTCACCCATGGAATCCAAATCCTTTAGATCAAATTTGGTATATAAGCTCATACAAAGTCCACGTATCTCTTCTATGTGAGACTCTTGTAAGAGAACTCTCAACCACAACACTTTCATATTTCCATATCGATTTTTCATTCAATATAACATTGATTTTGGGAAATAAATGTTCGATCTTATACACGTCGCAAACAAGGAATAAGAATACGCTGGAATTAACCAATTCCGGTGACTGTACCCCACTCAAATCTTAGCCGCAAATCATTCATACACATAGTATTAAATGCTCTTTAATACTAATATTCCAACCATCGTCCACATGAATGAAATTTGGTAACGACAATAAAAATACATGACACGACACGACTCGATGTCATGATAGATACGGTCAATGCTAGTTTAGGATAGGTACGCAGAGCCTTTGGACCTTCTCTTGGAAAAAAAGATATGTTATCTTTACTGACTACTCAGTAAACACGACGCCTTTGAATTGTTAGTCATTTTGTATAAACGATAAACATATCCCCCACTGATATCTTCCTGATACAGGTTTAGTCTCATGGTTATGTTCATTTCGGCCCTGAACATTCGCTTGGTTCTGTAAGAATTTCTAGAGAATTAAGCTCAATTAATCCTCTTTCGAAGTGGCTCTACTTCTCTCTTACATACGAGATTCTTTTACCTAAGAGTGATCCCGCATTACTCATTCAGAATCTCAAATTTCTTATTCCCTAGAATAATTAAAAGCTCACAAGTTAACCTCGGATGAGTGTCACTGTTATATCATCGGAATAAGACCAGAGTTCTTCGTCCACAGTGACCTCACTTCGCCTTCGACAATTAGGTTGTCCCTTTGAACCAAGATCTTGGGATCTCCAGCCAACAGGGATTGGTTTCCTTTGCCTTGGCTTTATTTTTCATGGGTTTAGCCCCATTTCTAGATATCTTCTCTACTTGATCCCTATTTAACCATTTGGTTAGCCGATCCGCAATATTCTCGTTGTACCTAACTGTTGGAATCGATCTAGGGTTTAAGAAAAAGTTTAACGCTTCGTTAAGCGGCGGAATTTTAAAAATTTTCTTTTTAAGTAAAACTAGTTTTTACTAACCTAGACAAGAGCATGTACATGTAAATAAAAACTAATATGAGCTATTAAAGTTACTAACCTTTCTTGAAGCTTGAACCTTGTAGAAGCTTTTGGAAAGTTGCAACGCTCGTCTCCCCTCGCAGCACGTCTCTCTTTCTTTCCTCGGCACCTCGAGCAACCACGAAAGTTTCTATCACTAAATCACTCGAAAAGAAGGAATCAGTGAGTGGGCACTTTTAAACACTACGACTTGAGAACGAGTCTCGAAGTCGCAGAGCTAAACACTAAGTCGAGTGAGGACCTAGGTGCCAAGACAAGAAATAATCGAAAATAAACTAGAGAGAGAGAGAGAGGATTTTCGGCCAAGTTCTAGAGAGAGAGTCTCTCAAATCTCTTAAACTTGGATGAATTGAAAATGAGAAGAATGAGGCTCCTATTTATAGGAGAGGTCTCACCTTCAATAAGGTAGTTTCCTCTTCTATAAAATGAGCCAATTTCCTCTTTCTTTTCCTTGAGAAGTTCGGCCAAAATAGACTTCATTAAGTCTTGGAATAGTTTCCTATTTTGTTCCATGCCTTGCCTTGTCTCTCTCTTGGCCGAATTCCATATAGCATCCTCATGCAAATTTGTTTCCTCTTTTTCTTTTGGCAAGTATCTTGATACATTTATGCACAAAATATTCTCTCTTGGTTGGGTATGTTGGGCGCCTATGTCCTTCTAGAATGGGCTTCTAGAAGCTTTTCCATTTGTTCATGACAACATGAAAAAGGCCCAATAAGAATTTTCAATAAAATTCTTATGAAATGAAATTAATTCACAAGGCCCAATGATCAAGTCATGGCCGAGTGAAACATGTCATAAAATGACCTTGTCAAAAATTTATTGACATTCATTTCATCGTTTGTCTCAAAAGACAAAAATACCCTTTTCACTATTTTCGTTCTTGTTTTGACTTAGCTTCCAGTTTAACTATTCCTATCGATGTGATTCGTGACAGTGACCTCATGGACCCAAATGAACAAAGCTTTAGCTAAACACTTGGACTCAAAAGTTCACAAACCTTTTCCAAGTTTAGCTTAATGCCAACTGACTCCACTAAAGAGCTGACACTGAAAATCTCTCGGTTCAAATGAATTTATTTTCTACTCAAGAATTCGACCTAATTATGATGAGCGGATCCACTGAATATTATCTATGTTTACCCTTCATGAATGTCATCAGCTAGTCGGGATTTACTAAATTACCATTTTACCCTTCTTGCTGTTATTTCCTCAACTCCTTTGTCGCTTGTGAATAAGTTAGAAACAATGTATTGACGAGGAGCTAACAAGTCACATTGTTTCATCCAAAAGAGTCAGGACTCAATTTGGACACTGGCCAGTTCATTTATTCACACTCCAAGGAACAAAGCATGAGGTGACATACATTGCATTTCAGCAATCTTGTACATGAATTCCATATCTATGAGAACTTCACAAAGTTACTCATGACAGACTCACAACTTAGTACTTCACCAATAGGCCTTGTTCGGAATCACATAGTGAGTCCGAACTTTGACTTTCTCAAATGAGAATACTAAGGTGTGAAATGGCATGTCTCATTTCAGGATTAAGGTAAGCATGATGCAATTCATACATAGTGACTTCGAGACATAAGAGGTTAAATGGTTTGTTCTTATATTGTCTCTAGAAGTGCACTGGTCAATTCAGTACCTTCGGAAGATACCTAGAAGAACTATAGAGTCTCCAACTCTCAATGCCTCATAACCAGACATCATAGATTCTTCTAACAATCATACTGAGGTCAATAGTCCTTTGACCCTAAGATTGCGAATATATCGTTTTAAGCAAACTACGAAGAGTTTGTTCATGCAAATCTACATATGTCTCTTCGTAAGTTGTTAAGTTTGTTTATGGACTAAAAGACTATGGTTTTATCATAAAGCTTCAGACAAGGAAGATTGAATGAACGTTTCAACTTTATTAATGAATGAATAGGCAATTACAAGCAAGAGTCTTCATTACATCAAATGTTCAAAATAAAGACTACAACTCTTCTTGTGGGCACCATTGACAACACTAACATCGTCAATACTAATGACTTCAGAAGAGGGAAGTTGTCTAATGGTATTATGTTGTCGACGTATATGCCTAGACTCACCATTGTACATCACATTATGTGCTCTACCAATAGCAGATTGGTTATTACAATATCCACATATTGCAGGCACGAGTTTTGTCCAATCAGGAATATCCTCCACGAAGTTCCTTAGCCATTTGGCTTCTTCGCCACATGTATCAAATGCAACAAACTCATATTCCATCGTGGATCTCGTTATTACAGTTTTTTAGAGGATTCCCAAGACACGGCTGCATCTCCTAGAGTGAATACATATCCACTAGTGGCTTTTGAATTGAATATCAAATATCCAGCTTGAATCAATGAAACCTTCGATGAATTCAAGATATCTCGTATAATGTAGACCATAATCACGAGTCAATCTTAGAGACCTTAGTAATCTCATGATTGCTTTCCAGTGTTCAGCACTTGGATTACTCATATATCGAGCTAGTCTACTCATAGTGTAGGCTAAATTAGGTCTTGTACAACTCATCAAGTACATGAGACTTCCTATCACTCTTGCATATCTCATTTGATAGATGCTTTCTCTTTTATTCGTAGACAAATGTTGATTGATGTTTATAAGAGTTCTAGAAACTCCAGAATCGTCTTTTCCAAACTTCTCTAGAATTTTATCAATATAATGTAATTGACTAGGAAAATTCCATTGGGCGTGTTGTCGGCCCGTCTCGGGCCGACGAGGAAAAAGACATCGCTTCGACCCGTGCGACCGGCGCGAGGCCTTTGACGACGGAGCCTTGCCTCAACCTTGGCCGGCCCAAACCAATGGCCGGCCCAAGTTCCAGCCGGCCAATGGCCGGCCATATGCTCAGCCGGCCCATGGCCGGCCCAAGGGTCTCACTCGGCCATTGGCCGAGGCAAAGCTTCAGCCGGCCAATGGCCGGCCCAGTTCACTCGGCCATTGGCCGAGGCAAAGTCTCACTCGGCCATTGGCCGAGGCAAAGCTTCAGCCGGCCAATGGCCGGCCCAGTTCACTCGGCCATTGGCCGAGGCAAAGCTTCACTCGGCCATTGGCCGAGGCAAAGCTTCAGTCGGCCAATGGCCGGCCCAGTTCACTCGGCCATTGGCCGAGGCAAAGCTTCAGTCGGCCAATGGCCGACCCAACATGCCTACTCGGCCATTGGCCGGCCCAACCCTTCAGCCGGCCAATGGCCGGCCCAACCTTGCTCTAGAGCCGGCCTTGCTCCAGAGTCGGCGTTCCTCCAGAGCCGGCCTTCCTCCAGAGCCGGCCTTGCTCCAGAGCCGGCCTTGCCTAGAGCCGGCCTTCCTCCAGCGCCGGCCTTGCTCCAGAGCCGGCCTTGCTTAGAGCCGGCCTTCCTCCAGCGCCGGCCTTGCTCTAGAGCCGGCCTTGCCTAGAGCCGGCCTTCCTCCAGTGCCGGCCTTCCTCCAGCGCCGGCCTTGCTCCAGAGCCGGCCTTGCCTAGAGTCGGCCTTCCTCAAGTGCCGGCCTTGCCTAGAGCCGGCCTTCCTCCAGCGCCGGCCTTGCTCCAGAGCCGGCCTTGCCTAGAGCCGGCCTTCCTCCAGCGCCGGCCTTGCTCCAGAGCCGGCCTTGCCTAGAGCCGGCCTTCCTCCAGTGCCGGCCTTGCCCAGAGCCGGCCTCCCAGCTCCAAGGCCGAGTCAGAGCCGGCCATGGCCGAGTCAGAGCCGGCCATGGCCTCCACGGCCGAGTCAGAGGCGGCCTTCGGCCAAGGGGATGCCCAAAATGCCCCTTGGTCGCCTATAAATACCAAGGCACCCCCCTTGGTCCAGGTAATCCATTCTTGAGCACTGAAACGCTGCCGAACTCGTACCTCGCTCGTTTCTCTCAAGCTTTGCCTCTAAACACCCCTAAAACCTCTATACTCCACCTCAATCCCACTAATGTTGAGCGTCGGAGAGGTAAACAGGGGCACCCCCCCTGTTTCCCCTTTGTAGTTCACGTATTCTCTACTCCTTTTCAGGTACTCTGACGAACTCAAGGGACATCCACAGCTAAGGGACGACTTGGGATACCAAGTCCGACACGCTCGAGTCAAGACGAGACCACTTGGTCCGGCCTTGGGTCTAACCGTCTTTGGCTCCTAAATAGTTGTCCGAAAAACAGCGACAACAGGGCGTTCATGTAATCTTGATCCCCAAAATTACATCAACAAGTCTCAAATCTTTCATATCAAACTTTGAGTTCGATATATCATTTGTGGACTGGATCATGCAATCATTGCTTTCCACAACGAACATATCATCTACATATAAACATAAAATCCAATAACCATGTTCAGTATTTTAAATGTATACACATTTATCACACTCGTTGATTTTAAATTCATTTGATATCATGACAATGTCGAATTTCTCATGCCATTACTTTGGAGATTGTTTAAGGTCATAAACCAATTTGACTAACTTACATACTTTTCTTTCTTGCTCGTGCACACAACCCTCGGGTTGATCCATATAGATATCTTCCTGAAGATCTCTATTCAGGAAAGCAGTTTTTACATCCATTTGATGAATTTCTAGATCGCACAACGCGACAATTGAAATTATCAATCTGATAGATGTTATTCTTATCACGTGAGAATAGATTTCAAAGTCGTAAGACCATGCTGTTGCCTAAACTTTGTGAAATTCTGTTTAGAATGAAAGGCAAGATTGCTGCGATATTTTTATAACTAACACGCAAGCGGACGTATCGAACAAGTAATAGTGTTACGTAAGTAACGGATATCGATCCCATAGAGACTAGTTACTATAGCGATATTCTAAAACTTGATGCTAATTAATTCCAAGTAAGATTAAGAAGATGGTTGTAACAAACCTATGCAATTGACGGATTATTATCCTCTCGGCATCTAATCCTATTAAAACAATCACACGCAATGAAACAAGAGTTCAAACGATTACATAAATTGCCTAGATTTTCTAACCTAGGATCAACTATGATGACATGAACAAAAGCACGATTATTTACTCTCTCTCGAGTAGCTAAACAATCCTAGATAACAGTTCTAATGGTGATCAAGCACTAGAAAGCATAAGGAACAATTCACATCAAGCAATCCATAATAATGCAGCAAACAATAATTATCTCACCCAAACGAGCCCCCAACCATTATCAATCCCGGCTACATCACAACCCCATAAGAAACTTAGCCTCTAATGGTGTTTATAATCAACGCTAAACATAACAGAATAATTAAAAGCACTAAAATAAAGATTGAAACCAAAACAGAATTCATATTAAATAAAATTGATGTTCAACAATAATTTAGAGCAATAAAATAAATAAAAGAAGAGAAGAAAGAAGAACGAATGAATTCGGAGAAGGAGAACTCGTCGGGTTGTCAATTCCGTTGAAGAACGCCTTTTTCCTCTTTCAAAAGCTCTCAAGAACAACCAAACAATAAAATAGAAACTAAAACAAAAGGAAAGATATGTTTTTCAGAGCTTAGAGTCTAATATATAGGTCAAGGGGTGATTTTCGGAGCATATTGGGCCTTTGGAATGGTTTAATTCGCCCAAAAACATCAAAAACGGAAAGTAAGTCTGTCAAAACCCGAAGGAGGGCGCGGCGCGCGGTCTGAAATCCAGGTTATGCGCGGAGCGCGCATAAGACTCTGTGTATTTTCATGATTTGCGCTCCCGTATGCGCGGCGCGCTATCGTCTATGCGCGGCGCGCGGTCTCGAATCCTGTCATCGCGCGGCGCGCGATGGAGGGTGCGCGGCGCGCGTGGTCACCAATTTTCTTACTTGTGCTTTTTTACTCTATTTCGACCGTTTTGTCTCCAAATCCCGTCCTCTTTCCACGAAATTGATTGTAGACGCTCTATTACTCCTCTGAACCTGAAACTACTCAAAAACCTACTAAAAACCATTAAAATACTTGAGGACTTGTCGGATTTTGGTTCGGGAAATAGGAGTTTTACGCGTGATTAACGCACCTATCAAATCCCCCCAAACTTAAACCGTTGCTTGTCCTCAAGCAACACAAAAGACTAGACAGTAAAATAAACACACCAAAGAAGTTACACTAAAAACGAATGGTGATCACAATGTTTAGCAACAATGTCAAGTGTTAGTTACATGCCTCAACCTACAAAAATTTCCGAATCCAAGTCAATCATCATATGAAACCAAGAAAAAATTAGATTGACTAAATGACCTTTTGTAACACGTTCCCGATCAAAATCTCCCGTGTGTGAAATATGTCCCGAAAGAGTGAGAGGTCAACTCAATATGTTCGTTCACGTCTTCTAATGTCAAATGCTCAAATAATAATGAGATGAATGTGAATCGAACACCATAATGCTTTTCGCCGCTCACTCTCCACTAATGCAAGACACTTACCAAGGAAATCAATAGGGCTTTGTCGACTTGTAATGTTAGGCTAGGGTCAACGGTACGATATGGTCAAAATGTGGCTAAAACGTCAACCTAGCGACTCAATCTCATCAACTCACCAACTTTCACATGATCTTTCTTACTCACCCATTCCCACGTTCATGGTATAACATTTCACCTTTCGGGAACGTTTTCTTTCTAAGTCTTTGCTTCCCAATGTTTTCCCCCCAAACTTTGACTATGCAACGTCTAGTCTCTAAAACTAATGTCACAGAATACCACGCCAAAAACTAATACAAATAAATAATAAAACGCATAAATTAAACACTTTTTTTTTTCTTTTCCTCCTTTTTTTTTCTTTTCTTTTTTCTTTTCTTTTTTTTTTCTTTATTGTTTTTTTTTATTTATTGTTTTTTTATACAAAACAATAAAAATAAACACGAACAATCACCGGCGTGGTGTCTAATGAACTATAAAACACGTAGAGACTAGTCGAAAAACATGTCACAAAATCGAAAGAATTCACTCAAGAGTCGCTAAGTTAACGGGGTTCTTTGTGGGATTTCAACAAATATGGGCTTGGCTTTTTCTGACGAAGTATCGAGAAAGGATTAATCGTTCGGCTTTTTCTGAAAGGGTGCTCAAGGAAGTATTACGGGTTGGCCTTTTGGCTCTGATCGGTCCAAATGAAGGCCTATATCATTTTTTCTAGGTTCGTGTCATGTCATTTCGCCTCGATGAGGGCTAGAGCGGTTCTTAGTGTTCGTGAGCTAAAAGACATTTAAAGATGTGATCGAACCTCTAAGGACTACTCAAACCCCGGGACGACGTGAGTGCCTAAGTGGGAAAAATCAACCGAAATTGCGTTACTCAAACCACTAGTCAATCACGATGAAGCACAAAAAGTTTTAAAATTGACTCAAACTCGGATTTCTTCGAAAATACATGGTATCATTGGCAAATAACGAGAGAAAACACTTTAATACTATCACTTATAAGCAATCACCAAACAAAATTAAGAAAATAAAAATTAAATAAAAACAACCTAATCTAACAGAAATCCCCCACAAAGCAGTTCATCCCCCCCAAACTTAATCTCTACATTGTCCTCAATGTAGATCCATAAAAACACGGGAGACAGAGAACTTACCTCGCGGGGGTGGTAGAACTCCCCTAATCGTCGCCGCCGCGCTCGGGCGGCGGTGGATCTTCTTTCACGCGCTCTTTCTTCATCCATACCTCTTTGAATGGTTTCGGCCAACGTCCTCGACATGGCTTGAATGGAGACTTCGGCTTTGCATCCATGCTCGCACCTTTTGTTGATTCTTCTTTAGGAGCCCGTGGCGGAGGTGTGGGTGGTGGAGTGGCGACTTCGTATGTCTCGATGACGTAGATCTCTTCTTTTTCCTTCTTGCGCTTTCGGGTTTTGCAGGTCCCGAACGTCTCCTCCTCGTTCTTCATGCGCATCATCAGCTCGCCTCTTTGCACGTCTATGCGAACACCGCAAGTGGCTAAGAACGCCCTTCCAAAGAGAATGGGGATATCGCGATCCTCGTCCATGTCGATGATGTAGAAATCGGCCGGAAAAGTGAATTTTCCGACCTTAACGAGGAGATCTTCCACGAAGCCGCGCGGATGCCTTACGGTCCGATCTGCCAGTTGGAGAGTGGTGCGCGTGGGCTTTAGTTCACCCACCCCGAGTTTGGTGAAGACGGCCGACGGCATGAGGTTGATGCCCGAACCTAGATCACACAAGGCGTTCTCGATAAAGACGTCTCCAATAGTGCATGGCAGTGTGAACTTGCCCTGGTCTTCTAACTTTGGCGGGAGCTCTTGCTTTAGAAGGGCGCTACACTCGGCGGAAAGCGCCACCGTGAGCCGTTGCGAGAATGGTAGTGGCGTCTCATAGATGCGGACCGACGAGGGCGGCGTAGGAGCTTTGGTGACCGGAGCAGCCTCTTCTTCTTCTTTCTTCGGGCTCTCGGTGGCTGCAACGTGTTGATGAGAAATGGCATTGCAATGCTCCCTTGGATTCACTTCGGAGGTGCTTGGAAGTGTGCCTTGGGGTCGTGTGTGGATGGCGGTTGCGAGTTGCCCCACCTGCGTCTCGAGATTTCGGATCTGAGCCGATTGGTTCGAGAGTGCCGTCTTCGTTTCGTTCATGAAATCGGTGGTGGTATTCACTAAGGCAGTCGTCGACGTGGCTAGATTAGCTACGAGCTCCTCCAGATTGGTCTCGTTCTTGTAGGCTCGAAATGGTGGGGCTTGATACGGCGGTGGTCGGGGTTGATTCTGATGCGGTCGAGGCTGAGCTTGCGGTGCGGGTTGCATCGGCATGTTATTTTGAGGACCGCGCCATCCTCTATTCTGATAGTTGCTCATCGGGCCTTGATTGTAGGGCAGCCGATTGTTGATGAAGCTTGCTTGTTGGCCCTTGTTCCCTTGCGCGCACTCATCACTAGAATGAGGGCCGGCACACCAGAAGCACGGCTCGGGAGTAGGGGCTTGGATAGCATGAACTGTAGCTTTCTGCTCATGGAGCGTTTTGGTGAGGTCGGCGACCTGTGCTGCGAGAGCTTTTATCAATTCCATCTCGGGCGTAACGGGCTCGCGCTTCTGAATTCTTCGCTCGGACGGGAATTAGTCGTTGTTGTACGCGAGCTCCTCAAGGATGGTGTTGTCGGTCGTTTTCGGAAAACCCGAGACACCGAGAAGGCACGTCGCTCAAAGGGCCGATGGTCAGGCCGGAGGTCCTGAAGAGCAGCAAGCCTCCAAACTCTCGTCCAAACTCTTGACTCCTTGAGTCGAGCTTAGCCCCTCGAGTTGAGACTTGAGTCGGTTCCTCGGATCGAGCCTCGCTCTTCGAGTTGAGCCTTGAGTCGGTCTCCTCGGGTCGAGCTTCGCTCCTTTAGTTGAGCCTCGAGTCGGTCTCCTCGGGTCGAGCTTCGCTCCTTGAGTTGAGCCTCGAGTCGGTCTCCTTGAGTCGAGCTTCGCTCCTTGAGTTGAGCTTCGAGTCGGCCTCCTCGAGTCGAGCATCACTCCTCGAGTCGAGCATCAACTCGAGTCCTATCCGTCAAACAAACATTGGTGTCATAACCCAAAATACCATGCCCGGCCAAGGCCGCGCCGCGCGTTGAGCGACGCAGATCGAGCGCCGCGGATCCTGCGCCGCGCGCCGCGCGATGAGCGCCGCGGGTTGTGCGCCTCCTCTTGGAAAGGGGCGCGTTCCTAGTCCCACATGGACGCCAAAGGACCCCATTAGGGTCCCCAAACGCCTATATAAACCCCCTCCCATTGAGGGGAAAGCCATCCAATAAAATCCCTTCATCTCTTATTGACACGCTCGATTTCCTACTCTTCTCTGCTTCTCTGGATGCCATATTTGGCCTGAAGCAGTCTCTCTTCTCTCTCCCCCGTTCTCAGAGGTTCCGAAGCACTCACGGGGACTTCCCGGACGTCGCTCCCTCTGACCGAACATTCTCCGGTGCTCAAGCACGCCCCTAGTTCTCGACTAGAGTTCCCCTCGCGCGTCTAACACGCTAGACGCGTACGCGATCTCCGAGGTTCTGAGACGCTGCCGAGGACTCCTCGCGCCCCGTCTCCTTCGTCGAGCACGCCTCTCCACCAAGGTTCTACGCCTCATACAGCGTCCTACACGCTTGAACTACGTTCTGACCTGATCCCACGCACGGGTACGTAGGCAGCCGACAACCAAGGCACAGTCACTCCTCCTCCTCACCCCCTACCTCTCCCGAGAGGCGGGTTGATCGGAGAAACCCTAGCTTGAGACTACCGAGTTCACACTCTTGGCCCGGGTGCGATCACTTGGTCCGGCCTTGGATCGAACCGCCCGAGGTTTTAAATAGTTGTTCATTTTCGTGCGACAACATTTTGGCGCTAGAAGGAGGGGACTTCCCGACCTGTTCAGCTCGAAATCCCTTATGTTCATCTTCTTCTTTTCTTTTGCGAACTCAGCTTTCTCGAACTTGAGAAACGATGAGCAGCCAACCACCCATACGTTCTGAGGGCGTGAACAACCCCGAAAACGTCACTGGGACCAAGAAATACTTCTTGCGCTCCCGAGCGCATGGTGACGAAGAGTCGCTCCACGAAGAGAGCTCGACCCGCTCACCATCTCCATCTCCTGATAGCAGGGACAACCGCATCATGGAGTTAGAGGAGAGTATCCGCCGACTGAAGGCGAGGAACGCAAGGTACCACAGCCGACTGGCTGCGAAGCAACCTATGCGTGACACGGTAATCCCCAACGGGGATCATGAGAACCTCAACGAGGAAAGCCGCGACCGCGACCGCGACCCTGATTACGAGGGTAATGGTGAGTCGGAGGATATCGAGACTTCTCTCACGAAGGACGGGGGACTCCCCGCCGTGTTTGAAGCCGGTCCGTCGAATCCCTTACCCCGAACAGGCGATGCGTCGGCAGCTTCTCAAGAGGGGAATTCCCGACGTTCGGCCCTCGACCGACTAGGTCAAAGGGAGAATGTTATGGAGAGTCAGGGCACGCGGAGAGCGCGCCGTCGCAGACGAAGCCTGCGCCTCCGTACGACCAGCCCTGATCTTAGGGACCACCTCACCGCCCAACGCATTGAGCGTGGCGATGACCTAAGAGAGCGACTGAGCTCTCGGCCAAACATCCCTGTAGCAGCCCCAACTAACGGGAACCGCCGCACGGGTCAACGGTCAAATGAAAGACGACAGGTGACTCCTCCCGAACAGGGAGTTACTCCGACTACCGGTCTCGATGTGATCACTATGATCCATAATCTTCGAAATGAAGTACGAGATCTCCGAGAACACGGAATAGGCGGAAGTGCCTATGGGGTCGTCGAGGAGAATTCATCGCCTTTCACGGCTCAGATATTGGCCGAGGTGTGTACGGGAAATTTCAAACTCCCGAACCTCTCTCCCTATGATGGGAAAGCGGATCCCGCTCACCATATCCAGCACTATGAAACCTGGATGACAATGCAGGGTGTCACTCCCGGCGCTATGTGCCAAGCTTTTAGTCTTACCCTCGCCGGACCCGGCTTTGAGTGGTTCAAGAACTTAAGGCCGGGAAGCATCCGCTCGTTCAAAGACCTGAAGGACATGTTCCTAGCACGGTTCGCTACGTCTATGGTCCAAAAGAAGACCAAGATGTACCTGTGGTCAATCAGGCAAGAGGATGGCGAGTCTCTTAGACGATACCTCGCCCGATTCACTGAAGAATCGAATAAGGTCGACCGCTTTGACGACAAAGACGCAATCACTGCCATCATTGAAGGCTTGCGCACAAGTGACTTCCTTAAGTCCATCGTCGGCCATGTCCCTTCTACCATGGCCGAGTTAATGACTCGAGCCAAGACCTTCATGGGAGTCGAAGATTACCTCGATGGTCGCAAGGGCAATGATCAAAGCCCTCACCACCGAGACGAGCCTAGCAACGAGCAAGGCAGCTCCCGTAAAAGGCGAAACAGAGGAGGTCAGACTTTTAATAGCCGACCTCCGATGCCCCAGAAGCCGCAACTTGCAGAAGACTTTAAGAGCTACTCGTCGTTCACACCGTTGAACACGACGCCGGATCAAATCCTGGCTTTGGCGCGTGACAAGTTCACTCCCCCGGCTCCAATGAGCAAAGACCCCGCGACTCGCGACCGGTCTAGATATTGCGAGTTCCATCAGGAATACGGTCACCTGACCTCCGAGTGCCACAGTCTCAAAAGGCAGATCGAGGCATTGATTCAACGGGGTGCGCTGAAAGAGCTCGTGTTACGCATGATTAGCGCTGCTGGCCCCACCACAAACAGACCACAGTCTGGCAAGGGAGGAGGAACAGCCGCTTCTACCAACCGGACCATAGCTACTGTCGACGCCAATCCGCAACTCCACGTTGTGACCACCATACTGGACGGTCCACAAGATGGAGACTCAGCCCGACAGCGGAAGAAATTCCTGAGGGCCGCGTCCCAAGGAGACGCTGCTATGCACGTCAACCTCACCTACGAGGAACCTCCGTCCGCACCTCACGAGACGATGTACTTCACCAACGTAGAGGCCAAGCGAGTTGTGCATCCGCACAATGACGCGATTGTGCTCAAAGCCCAAGTGGCTAATAACTTGGTGAAAAGGGTTCTCATCGACAACGGCAGTGCTACCGACATAATTTTCAAGTCCACCTTAGAGCGCATGAAGCTCGGGGGGCTACGCCCAACTCCGACCCAAACGCCTCTATTCGGGTTCACTAGGGAGAGAGTCATGACCGAAGGCATCATCGATTTGCCGGTCACCTTCGGAACTCCCGGAGGCATTGAAGTCGTTCACATGGTCTCATTCCTAGTGGTCGATCAAAAGTCGCCCTACAATGTAATCATTGGGCGACCCATGCTGAACCGACTAAGGGCCATTACTTCAACATACCACCTATTGGTGAAGTTCCCCACCGAGGATGGAATCGGCACCATGGCTGGAGATCAATCCCAAGCCAGAATATGCTACATCCAAGGAATCGATGGAAAAACCGCTAGAAAGACGGTTAACGCGATCTCCCGAATCAGAGATGGCGTCGAGTCGACCAAGGTCCTCCGCGAAATCCACGAAGACCTCTGCATGACACTCAAGTGCAAGGCGCCGACGTCTTCATCCCAAACAGGGAGGGACCCCACAAAGTCTGCCAAGTCATACATGACGAGACACACCACATCAAATACACGGACGAGACACCGATCCGTCGCCTGTGGAATGCGGAACACTTGAGACAGTACTACCAATAGCCAGCGCTTCCCCCCATTTTATTTCTTTGCTTTCCAACATTCAATACGGCCTACGAGCCAACGTTTTAGGATTTCAAATTTTTGCAATATTAATAAAGTTCGAGGTTTTTCTTTCAAAATCCACTTTTTCAAAGATTTTCGATCATCAAGATACGATTGTAAACCCAAAAACTCGGGGGGCTAGTGACATCGGCAGCGGTAAGTACGCTCAAGAAAGTGCGCTCCACCCAAAGAAAGAACGCTCCACCAAAACAAAACACCCGAACATAAACGGGAACGAGCGTTCAACTAAGACGCCTCCGTAGCGCGCCATAAGACATCCCAGAGATGCAGACTGAAGACGCCTCCGCGGCGCGCTGTAAGACATCCCTGCGATGCAGGCTAAGACGCCTCCGCGGCGCGCCGTAAGACATCCTCGCGATGCAGGCTAAGACGCCTCCGTGGCGCGCCGTAAGACATCCTCGCGATGCAGGCTAAGATGCCTCCACGGCGCGCCGTAAGACATCCCCGCGATGCAGGCTAAGACGCCTCCGCGGCGCGCCGTAAGACATCCCCGCGATGCAGGCTAAGACGCCTCCGCGGCGCGCCGTAAGACATCCCCGAGATGCAGGCTAAAGCCGTCCCTCGCGACGCACTAAAGACGCCTACATGGCGCACCAAAGCCGTCCCTCGCGACGCACCTAAGACGCCTACATGGCGCACCAAAGCCGTCCCTCACGACGCACCTAAGACGCCTACATGGCGCACCAAAGCCGTCCCGCGAGATGCACCTAAGACGCCTACATGGCGCACCTAAGACGCCTACATGGCGCAACCTAAGACGCCTACATGGCGCACGTAAGACGCCTACATGGCGCAACCTAAGACGCCTACATGGCGCACGTAAGACGCCTACATGGCGCAACCTAAGACGCCTACATGGCGCAACTAAGACGCCTACATGGCGCAACTCAAGAAGCCTACATGGCACATCTAGGCCATCCCTCGCAATGTGCCTAAGGCGCCTAAACGACGCACAAAACCGCCTCTCACGACGCGCTGTGAGTCGCCACAAAGCGTTGCATGTGATGACTAATCGCAATGCACTCGAAGTCACCACAAGGCGCACCTAAACCGTCGTACAAGGCGTAGGTCTTGCCATCTTCGCCACCGCCAACTGGGTACGATCACGCTCGCCTTGGGGGACTCCTCATTCCATGCGAGTTAATTGAAGCTGCTCGCAAAGACTCGCGAACCCCACCTCTGAGAAGAACCTCGCTCGGCCTGAGCTAGCTGAGACTTCACTCGAGCAAGCTCCTCCTGGAAGAGTCCCATGCGACAAATGAGGTCGTGTAGAACCTCCTCGAGTCGAGTCATTCTCCTCGAGTCGAATCTCGCTCCTTGAAACGAGTCAGTCTCCTCGAGTCGAGACGCGCTCCTCGAGTCGAGTCATTCTCCTCGAGTCAAGCTCCGCTCCTCGAGTCGAGGCACGCTCTCCTTGAGTCGAGCACTGCTCCTCGAGTCAAGTCATTCTCCTCGAGTCGAACCTTGCCCCTCGAGTCGAGTCATTCTCCTCAAGTCGAGCATCGCTCCTCAAAGTCGAGTCGCGCTCCTTGAGTCGAGTCCCGCTCCTCGAGTCTAGTCATTTTCCTCGAGTCGAGCATCGCTCCTTAAAGTCGAGTCGCTCTCCTTGAGTTGGGCCTTGCTCCTCGAGTCAAGACATCCTCCTCAAGTCGAGTCACACCCTCCTTGAGTCGAGCCATGCTCCTCGAGTCGAGTCACTCTCCTCGAGTCATCCCCCTCGAGTCGAGCATCACCCCTCTCATCAAGTCATTCTCCCCGAATTGAGTCTTGCTCCTCGAATCGAGTCATACTCCTCGAGTCAAGCATCGCTCCTCGAGTAGAGTCATATTCCTTAATGTCCAGCCAGTCTCCTTGAGTCGAGTCTAGCCCCTCGAGTTGAGACTTGAGTCGGCTCCCCGAGTCGAGCCTAGCCCCTCGAGTTGAGACTTGAGTCGACTCCCCGAGTTGAGCTTCGCTCCTTGAGTTGAGACTTGATTCAGTCTCCTCGAGTCGAGCCTTGAGTCAGTCTCCTCGAGTCGAGCTTTGCTCCTCGAATCAAGCCTTGAGTCAGTCTCCTCGAGTCGAGTCCCGCTCCTCAAGCAAGCACCTGTAACAACCTGAAGAACAGGTTAGCCAAAGCAGAGACATGCACTCACGTCTGGGGAATAAGGGCCGATCTCCCGAACGCAGACGGAGAAGCGTCGCCAGGGCTGGGATGGCGGATGCCCCGTGAGACCGACTTATGCTTGGTGCGCGGTCAAACTTTGAGTGTTGACCCCCGAGCAGTCGAAGCCCTCCGGTGCGGCAGAGCCTTCCGCCAGGTACCACTCCGTCTTCTCGGAGCATCGGCCCACGGCATCAGCCTCCATCTCTGGGACCTCGGAACGAGCACGCCTTTGCGAAATGCAAAAGTGCAGTCGCCTTCCAAGCTGGCCGAGATGGGCGCCATGATCTTCCCCTAATTGGTCACGATTACACGATCGTCGCCCTGCTATTCACCATCGAGTCCCATCGATTCCGCTTGAAAATATCCTTAAAGAAAACGTGACTTCACCAAAAGACCGACTGACCGCGACACGCTGGTACGCCTCTGCACAAATGCACGCCCTACTTGCGCGTGCATATCCCCTTTGCTCCGGGGCTAGAGCGACGAACGCAAGCGCGTTCGCCTCGCCCACGTTGAGCTACGCCTAGTATCCGCTTGGATCCTCCTCCACGTGTCGATCACACACTCGTGTCGAGAAAGACGGAAAAACGAGAAAGCACTTACAATTGTGAGAGTATTCTTTATAATCACAAAGGCTTCGCAACAGTGAAGCTCTGGGAAGTCTATTTTCCTCAAACACCCAACTAGAAGGACAAAAAGTTCATCGCTGGGAACCTCCCAAGCGACGAACTTGGGGGGCTAATGTTGTCGGTCGTTTTCGGAAAACCCGAGACATCGAGAAGACACGTCGCTCAAAGGGCCGATGGTCAGGCCGGAGGTCCTGGAGAGCAGCAAGCCTCCAAACCCTCATCCAAACTCTTGACTCCTTGAGTCGGGCTTAGCCCCTCGAGTTGAGACTTGAGTCGGTTCCTCGGATCGAGCCTCGCTCTTCGAGTTGAGCCTTGAGTCGGTCTCCTCGGGTCGAGCTTCGCTCCTTGAGTTGAGCCTCGAGTCGGTCTCCTCGGGTCGAGCTTCGCTCCTTGGGTTGAGCCTCGAGTCGGTCTCCTCGAGTCGAGCTTCGCTCCTTGAGTTGAGCCTCGAGTCGGTCTCCTCGAGTCGAGCATCAGTCCTCGAGTCGAGCATCAACTCGAGTCCTATCCGTCAAACAAACATTGGTGTCATAACCCAAAATACCATGCCCACAATAGCTCAACGGGCCCGGAAGCGAGACGATCGCGAAAAGCCCGCAAAAAAGAAGCCCAGCGCGCGCCGCGCCGGCAGGGCCGCGCGCCGCGCGCCGCGCGTCTCGGGTCACGCGCCACGCCCGGCCAAGGCCGCGCCGCGCGTTGAGCGACGCAGATCGAGCGCCGCGGATCCTGCGCCGCGCACCGCGCGATGAGCGCCGCGGGTTCTGCGCCTCCTCTTGGAAAGGGGCGCGTTCCTAGTCCCACATGGACGCCAAAGGACCCCCTTAGGGTCCCCAAACGCCTATATAAACCCCCTCTCATTGAGGGGAAAGCCATCCAATAAAATCCCTTCATCTCTTATCGACACGCTCGATTCCTACTCTTCTCTGCTTCTCTGGATGCCATATTTGGCCTGAAGCAGTCTCTCTTCTCTCTCCCCCGTTCTCAGAGGTTCCGAAGCACTCACGGGGACTTCCCGGACGTCGCTCCCTCTGACCGAACGTTCTCCGGTGCTCAAGCACGCCCCTAGGGTTCTCGACTAGAGTTCCCCTCGCGCGTCTAACACGCCAGACGCGTACGCGATCTCCGAGGTTCTGAGACGCTGCCGAGGACTCCTCGCGCCCCGTCTCCTTCGTCGAGCACGCCTCTCCACCAAGGTTCTACGCCTCATACAGCGTCCTACATGCTTGAACTACGTTCTGACCTGATCCCACGCACGGGTACGTAGGCAGCCGACAACCAAGGCACGGTCACTCCTCCTCCTCACCCCCTACCTCTCCCGAGAGGCGGGTTGATCGGAGAAACCCTAGCTCGAGACTATCGAGTTCACACTCTTGGCTCGGGTGCGATCACTTGGTCCGGCCTTGGATCGAACCGCCCGAGGTTTTAAATAGTTGTTCATTTTTGTGCGACAACAGATGGCATGAGCTTCTTCCTCAGTCTTTTGGAAGAAGGATCCTCCCGCGGCGGTGTTGACGAGGGTGCGCGATGAAGGAGAAAGGCCGCCGTAGAAGATTTGCACCATCATCCACCCTTGGATGCCGTGATTGGGGCACTTTCGCTCAAGCTCTTTGAAGCGCCCCTAAGCTTCAAATAACGACTCACCATCTAACTGGGAGAACGAATGGATTTCATTACGCCTCTTATGCATCTTCTCGAATGGGAAGAACTTCGAGATGAACTTTACGCGCAAGTCTGCCCACGAAGTGATGGAGCCAGGAGGGAGCGAGTTGAGCCAAGTTTTGGCTCGATCCCGCAGTGAGAATGGGAAGAGGCGGAGGCGGATCGCTTGGTCTGAGATGTTGTGGAGCTTGAACGTGTTGCTAATCTCTGCGAAGTTGGTGAGATGGTCTTGCGGGTCTTCGGCCGGTGATCCCGAAAATTGGGATTGTTGCACCATATGGATCACGCCGGTCTTGATTTCGAAATTCTGATTACCCGCAAGAACCGGAAGAACAATGGCCGATTGTGTGTCATCGGTCGGCGGTACCCCGTATTGGAATAGGGTCTTGGGCTCCTCGGCGTTGTTCCTATTTTCTTCCATTGCTCGTTCCTTTGATTCTTTTCGATTTTTCCTGCAAAATTTTTCGATCTCAGGGTTGATTGGAACGAGAGCTGTTGACCCGTCTTTTCGCATACACCTTCAAAAGCAAGAAAGTGACACAAAAAGTTAGAAAACAAAAATTAAGAAATTAAATAGCCAGAGCAAGTAAATTCAATCGCTATTGTAGACTACTCCCCAGCAACGGCGCCAAAAACTTGTTGCGATATTTTTATAACTAGCACGCAAGCGGACGTATCGAACAAGTAATAGTGTTACGTAAGTAACGGATATCGATCCCACAGAGACTAGTTACTATAGCGATTTTCTAAAACTTGATGCTAATTAATTCCAAGTAAGATTAAGAAGATGGTTGTAACAAAAACAATAATAAAACTAAAGCAGAGAGTTAAATACGAGTTTTGCAAGAAGAGAAGGTAGGGGTCACGATTTCACCGGAGCTAACTAGGTCGGGAGTTTCGGGCTCGAACAACAAAATCTACTCCTATGGATGCTAATCTCACTCTATCAAAATTATTCACTAGCCTCTCTCGAGTGTTCTAGCAAACCTATGCAATTGACGGATTATTATCCTCTCGGCATCTAATCCTATTAAAACAATCACACGCAATGAAACAAGAGTTCAAACGATTACATAAATTGCCTAGATTTTCTAACCTAGGATCAACTATGATGACATGAACAAAAGCACGATTATTTACTCTCTCTCTCGAGTAGCTAAACAATCCTAGATAACAGTTCTAATGGTGATCAAGCACTATAAAGCATAAGGAACAATTCACATCAAGCAATCCATAATAATGCAGCAAACAATAATTATCTCACCCTAACGAGCCCCCAACCATTATCAATCCCGGCTACATCGCAACCCCATAAGAAACTTAACCTCTAATGGTGTTCATAATCAACGCTAAACATAACAGAATAATTAAAAGCACTAAAATAAAGATTGAAACTAAAACAGAATTCATATTAAATAAAATTGATGTTCAACAATAATTTAGAGCAATAAAATAAATAAAAGAAGAGAAGAAAGAAGAACGAATGAATTCGGAGAAGGAGAACTCGTCGGGTTATCAATTCCGTTGAAGAACGCCTTTTTCCTCTTTCAAAAGCTCTCAAGAACAACCAAACAATAAAATAGAAACTAAAACAAAAGGAAAGATATGTTTTTCAGAGCTTAGAGTCTAATATATAGGTCAAGGGGTGATTTTCGGAGCATATTGGGCCTTTGGAATGGTTTAATTCGCCCAAAAACATAAAAAACGGAAAGTAAGTCCGTCAAAACCCGAAGGAGGGCGCGGCGCGCGGTCGTCCTTGCGCGGCGCGCGGTCTGAAATCCAGGTTATGCGCGGAGCGCGCATAAGACTCTGTGTATTTTCATGATTTGCGCTACCGTATGCGTGGCGCGCTATCGTCTATGCGCGGCGCGCGGTCTCGAATCCTGTCATCGCGCGGCGCGCGATGGAGAGTGCGCGGCGCGCGTGGTCGCCAATTTTCTTACTTGTGCTTTTTGACTCTATTTCGACCGTTTTTTCTCCAAATCCCGTCCTCTTTCCACGAAATTGATTGTAGACGCTCTATTACTCCTCTGAACCTGAAACTACTCAAAAACCTACTAAAAACCATTAAAATACTTGAGGACTTGTCGGTTTTTGGTTCGGGAAATAGGAGTTTTACGCGTGATTAACGCACCTATCAAAGATGTCGAACACAATGTAGCAGCAATATGTCCAACAGCTTGCTTTAAGACAGATAATGGATAATCAATAAAATAGTGCGTAAAAGTAAAGACACACAATATGGTTACCCAGTTCAGTGCAATGTCACCTACGTCTGGGGGCACACGGCCAGTGGAAAGGATTTCACTATAAAGTAGTCAATAGTACAAACAAGGACTTATATGAACAGTACAAATATTAATGTCCTAAGTCTATTACTACTAGTGATTACCTAAACAAGGACTCCCCCTGATTATGAGACCTCACTCGATTCCACTCTTCAAACACTCTCTGATGCTTGGTAGCCTTTAATGTCAATTTCCGTGAAACCTTCAATCACGAATACACAAGAACCCACAATCTCTCAAACACTTAGATCCAAAGGTGTGTTTAGAGGTATACACCGCTGAAGATCAATACAACCAGTTTCCCAATCCGCCAGTCGAGCACGTCTAGGAACCCTGATTATGATCAAAAGTGTCAAGAATTGCTAATGGGGTAGCACTATGCTTTTATAGCAGTCATACAAGTTCTGGAAGTCAATCTATGGATTCCTTACCCATAAACGTGTGAAGATCATCAAGGAAAGTCTTCAGCGATAAGATTTGGCAAAACAGGAAACTTGGCAGAATTACAGTCTGCGCACAAAGGAAAAATATGTCTCTACAAATCCTGAAGCATGTTGTCCGACATCTTTTCTTAACAACTTGCAGTAAAAAATATAAGCCAACACATAACGTAACAACAATCTCCCCCTTTGGATATTTTTTAGGCAAGCATTTCCAGAGCAGTTCTCAGCCAGATAAAGTCTCAAAAGTCAAAATACACCAAGACAAGGGAAGGCAAATATCGGAAAAAACACATGAGAACTGAAGTAAACAACAGAAATATTATCAAGCAACATAGTCTGAACACGGTCTTACATACATATCGGTGAAGACGAAGGGGTTAAACACACACAGAGGTCAAGGAGTGTTTCACAAAAGAAATAAAACCATAATTCAGAAGTTACAGAACAACATAACAAGCGATTAAAAGGTTGGAGTCTCGATAAGAATCATCATCACCATTGTCCTCAGAAACCTCAAAGTCATTGTCATCATCATCCTCGTCTTCTTCATCATTACCATCATCTACAGGACTCCCGGCCTGGCTTGGCTGAGAAGAAGAAGCACCATCTGTGCCAAGAGAATGAGTCATTACCTTGATAAGCCTTTCTGCGAGAGGAAGTCTTGATGATCTCTTTGAGGGCAGCAACTTCTTCATAACGCCCCTTAAGCATGTCACTCTATACTTCTTCATAAAAGGGAGCCACCTTCAGAGAACTACCAGAGGCAACAGATGTCGCGACAGAAGGCATGACAAGATCTCTGGCATTTTTTCCCTCAAATAACTTGTGACTGAAGGAAATCTGACTCGGAGGTTTTCCAGCAATATCATCAGTCCTAAGTAAATCTCTCTTTTGAGCCAGCATCATTCTAGATATAAGAAAGGGAAAGCCAATCTAGAGCTTCACAATGTAGGACTTGGCATGCTTTACCAAGTGACTAAAACCGAATTCCCCAAAGTCAAAGGCAGCACACGTACCTATTTGGTAAATGGGGCAGGCCTGGTCAGCCTTGATGCTTGAGCCATGAGAGGAGGGAGCCCAGTTAGCAACCCAATCTTATACAGAATAGAATATTTTTTCGAGAGATCAGAAGAGGGGAGACATCCCTTCGTAGGCCACGTCTTCTTCTCGTCATTGGAAAGCTCTTTGGCAATAACATCCATGGAAGGAGGGCAATCTGCATTGATAATTTTTCCTCGTCCCAAGAAATCATTGATCGCAGAGGAGGAGACATCAAAGCAGTGGCCACGAACAAAGACTTTGCAAAACTCTGGGTGGCGGGGCTGATCAATGGAAGCAGATAGGTTCACAATGAACTCTTTCACCAGCTTGGGATAGTACGGACCGATCACAGAAACAGTCTTAAAGACCTGGTCATCGTGCAAGAGCTCCATGATAACATCAATTTTCAGAGATTCCTTAGACAGCTCCTTCTCATGGAACACAGTTTTGTGAAAGACGTACCTTCATTTTCTGACACGATCTTTCTCATGGAAAGAGACATTATCAACATGAGCAAAGGGAACATCTTTTGGGAGTTTTTGATCCCCAACAGATTTCCTGGAATCAAGGGACAGGCTTTCTAGACGAGCACGTTCTTCCTCTTCTTCCTCCATGTCTCTCAGAATGCCAGAGACATCTTCCTCAACAGGTTTCGCTCTCAACTTCTTATTATTCAAACCCAATTTCCACATATTTCTTCTTCTTCTTCTTCTTCTTCTTCTTCTTCTTCTTCTTCTTCTTCTTCTTCTCACGGGATTTGGTTTTCACTTGTTCCTCTTCTTCCATAGAAGAAGGCTGGACCCCACCGCTTCCGGGAGAGGGACATGAAATAAAGGATTCTGTTGTGTATTTTATTTTTGAAAACACACAGTCCGATCGGTGGGTGTTTTTGTATTTTCTAATTCTCTTTATACCTTTATGTTTACTTAATTATTTTGAAGTTCCATCATCTTGAGTAACATCTTTTTCACCACTAGGATTGTTTACAGCCACATTGTGAGATAATCCAAGAATTCAACTAATCACATCAGCATGACGAGGATCCGTAGAAACAAGAAGAGATCCTATATTATCTGAATCCCTTTCAATAATATCCTCATTCAAGTTTCTAGGCTTTGGAATAACACTACTCAATTGCACATTCCCAAATTTATTTTCCTTTTCAACATCAACAGGAGGAGGGATAGAACCAGAAGTACATTTGATGCTCACATGCAGAGCCTTTATCGGAGAGACAGACTCTCGTGACTTGGAAGGAACGTCTTCCTTGTTGGTGACATCAACACGATCTTTTCTCTCCGAGGAATCACTGGTCGAGACGGACCCAGTGACGTCTTGAATAGTCAAAAAAAATTTCCTTGGCACAAACTTCACTTACTTCTTTTTAGCGAGAATGTTCTCTCTGGTGGGGAGAGTATTTTTGGGTTGAGCACCTCTGGCCTCACCATCAACGCTCTTCCCTGAAGACATTCCCTTGACCCGCACCCCATGTTGGGTGACCTGAACATCCGATCCTTCTTTAGCGACAACTTTCTTCTTAGCCATGGCAGAGGTTCGTTTTCCGTTCCTCGTTCCTACCATCCTGACGTGTATACCAAAATAACTACCACAAAAAGTATCGCTGAGGGAGATGGTTACACGAATCAGAGAAACCGCAAGAGAGAAGGGGCGATGAAATAGTGAATTTGAAGCTCAATTTTTTTTTTAAAAGAATAACTTTCCAGCCTTTCTCGAAAAAAAACCGTCAATTGCATGTTTAGGGAGCTGACAACACATAAAACAACGATGCATCATAAGTTGGGCCATAGACCACCTTAAGTCCAATACTACTGAACACAAAGGCATTATAGCCATGTAACCATATCGAATGGGCCAACTAGACACACGGGCCCATGAACAAGAACGAACATAATACCAAGAACAATAAAGCAGATAAACATCGCCGAAATAGAGAGAAGTCTTTAAAGCATAAGACTGGCTAGGACCCAGTAATAGTTATTGGTCAATGACACATAGACCAAGAGATGACCGAATATTCTCAAAACGATTTGCATCCAGAGCCTTAGTGGAGATATCAGCAAGTTGTTTTTCTGTGTGAATGTACTCGAGTCTGATCTTCTTATCTTCCACAAGGTCTTGAATAAAGTGGTGTCTGATTTCTATGTGCTTAGTCTTACTGTGTTGAACTGGGTTCCTAGAGATATTGATACCACTGATGTTGCCGCAGAATAATGTATGACGTCTTGCCCGATACCATACTCAGCAAGCATTTGTTTCATCCATAACAATTGAGTGCAGCTACTCCCTACTGCAATATATTCTGACTCTGTAGTGGATAAAGAAACACAGTTATGCTTTTTGCTGAACCAAGAGATAAGATTGTTTCCAAGATAAGAAGCAACCACCTGAAGTGCTTCTTCTATCAACAGCACTTTCTACCCAATCAGCATCACAGTATCCCACAAGAGTAGAGGTGGTATCGAAAGAGTACAATAAGCCAAAATCAGTAGTTCCCGAGATGTACCTTACAATATGTTTAGCCTAAGAAAGATGGCTAGTTTTGGGATTGGCTTGATATCGAGCACACACCCCAACAGAGTAAGCAATATCTGGACGGCTGGTAGTAAGGTATATGAGGCTTCCAATTTTCTATATAGGCTTTGATCAACAGATTCACCAAGATCATCTTTAGTAAGTTTCACATGACTGTTTAGAATGAAAGGCAAGATGTCGAACATAATATAGCAGCAATATGTCTGACATCTTGTTTTAACACAGATAATGGATAATCAATAATACAGTATGTAAAAGTAAAGACATACAATATGGTTACCCAGTTCGGTGCAACCTCACCTACGTCTGGGGGCACACGGCCAGTGGAAATGATTTCACTATAAAGTAGTCAATAGTACAAACAATGACTTATATGAACAATACAAATATCAATGCTCTAAGTCTATTACTAGTGAATTACCTAAACAGGGACTCCCCCTGATTATGAGACCCCTCTCAATTTCACTCTTCAAACACTCTCCGATGCTTGGTAGCCTTCAATGTCAATTTCCGTAAAACCTTCAATCACCAATGCACAAGAACACATAATCTCTCAAACACTCAGATCCAAAGGTGTGTTTAGAGGTATACACCGCTGAAGATCAATACAACTAGTTTCCTAATCCGCCAGTCGAGCACGTCTAGGAACCCTGATTATTTGATTAAAAGCATCAAGAACTATTAAGGGGGTAGCACTCGACTTTTACAACAGTCATATAAGTTCTGGAAGTTAATCTAGGGTTTCCTTACCCATTAACGCGTGAAGATCATAAAGGAAAGTCTTCAGCGATAAGATCTGACAAAACAGGAAACTTGGCAGAATTACAATCTGCGCACAAAGAAAAAAGATGTCTCTACAAATCCTGAAGCATGTTTTCCGACATCTTTCCTTAACAACTTGCAGTAAAAAATAAGCCAACACTTAACATAACAACACTTTGATTACAAGTCTTGCCTTGTACTTATCAATAGTGCCATCCACTTTCATCTTCCTTGTGAAGATCCACTTCGAGCCAAGTGTTTTACTTCCAAGAGGATGATTAACCAACTCCCAAATATGGTTTTGCATGATAGAGTCTATTTCACTTCTTATTATTTATTTCTATAATTGACCCTCAACGGAGTTCACAGCCTCCTTGTATGTTAGAGGTGGAGCCTCTAGAATATAAGTTTGAAATCAGAATCAAATGTCTTTTCTACACTTGCTCGCTTGCTTCGTCTAAGTCCTTCAGATTTTATCTCTTCTTCGGACTCTTCGTCATTTTCTTGAGTTATTTCCTTAATATGCTCAAGAAATTGATTTGAAGAACTCAGTTCATCTTCCTTAGACTTATAGGGAAATAAATGTTTGAAGAACGAAGTATTTTTAGATTCCATAATTGAATCTTTGTGTATATCGGATTTTTTCGAATCATACACAAGAAATCGATACACATTACTATGATGTGCATATTTAATGAAAATACAATCAATAGTTTTTGGTCATATCTTCATTTGCTTTGGAGCAGGTGCCATTACCTTGGTCAAGCACCTCCACATTCGCAAGTATTTATAGGAAGGTCTATTTCCATTTTTTGGGGTATCTTGTTCAAAAATTACCTTGCAGACAAGATTGTTTCTCCTTACATGTCTTGGGGTAACCCAGAACTTAACAACATTGCATTCATCTTCTTTGAGAGTCCGATTCTTATGTTCGACAATCCCGTTCGATTGAGGAGAATAAGGTGGAGTGACTTTGAAAATAATTCCATGTTGTGCACAAAAGGCACCAAATGGTTCAACATATTCACCTATTCGATCAATTTGCACCATTATAATGTTCTTATTAAGTTGATTCTCAACTTCCAATTTGTACATGCCAGATTTCTCAATTGTCTCATCTTTGCTCCTAAGCAAATATACGTAACAATATTTTGTACAATCGTCAATGAAAGTCACAAAATATTTATTAACACCTCTCTTGGCATGAAACTTAAATCACATACATCAATATGGATTAAATCTAGGGATTACTTCTTCTTTCAAAACTATGAAATGATGTTCTTGTTAATTTTGCTTCAACACAAAATTTACACTTGTGTTTTGAGTCACTATTAAACTTTAGAATATAATCCAAGTTAATTAATTTTCTCAACGTGTCATAATTCACATAACCTAGTCTACAATGCCATAAACTAGAAGACTCAATCAAATAAGTAGATTAATTATTCTCATTCATTTCTTTGGCCTTGATGGCATTTACATTCATCTTAAACATGTCATTCTTTGACATAGCCCTGGTCCACATACATTCCATTTTTGGACTGTACAATCTTTTGAAATTCAAAAACCATGGTTACACGGCAAGGTCGTATAAATGAGATTCAGCCTAATATCAGGCACATAGAGAACATTCTGAGCATCATCTCCTTTATAGAACTAAGCTTCAGGATGACGTAGCTCTTCCCTTTGATTTCAGAGGTGGCAGAGTTTCCCATGAATAGTGTGGGAGTAGCTATCGCCCCTCTTAGCAAACTGGACTAGTTAGGACCAAAGCTAGTTTGGCCCAAGCCAGCTCGGCCCAATGAGTGAATACTCATCGCGAGTTTGGCCCAAATCTCTCCTCGGAAAGGAAACAACAAGGCCCAGTTCGGAGGCCGAGGCCCATAAGCTCTTCGTCTTTGAAAGATAAGACCGCCAAAATAACGTATACATGCCACTTCTTCGAGGAATCGATCAAGTCGCCTGAAGAAGAGGACGAGTCCTGAGATCGGCGAGAAGAGGGTTGTTCCAGCCCGTACACGTGGAGCAAGATGAGAGACCGATGATCAGCGAGCTAGCTATAAAGGCCACTCATTTTCCAATTTAAGGACATGTTGTTTTTCCTCATAAAAAAGGGTTCATATAATTTTGTGTTTGTATCTTCTGCATTCAAATCATCTGCCTCGCGTTCATTTATGTATTTACTCGTCTTGTTCATGCTTATAATTCAATAAAGAAACCTTTCTTTCGCTCATTTTTTAACATTTATATATTTACATCTCGGCATCTTTGAATCTCGATCCCTTCTTCATAATCGGATTCTGGGACCCTTCCCTCTCGAAATAAATATACGAATCCCCAGCTTGCAATAATCTTCGTATAGATTGTTGGAACGAGAAATCGGTTCAACAATTTGGGGCCGTCTGTGGGAAGCACTATCAGAAACCTAACGCCGAAGAACACATATCTAACCAATCTGAAAAGATGTCCTCTAACAGTGAGCATGAAATCCCAGTTTCTTGAGCCGATCCAGAAATGTGGGCTCTTCTGCGGAAACTTTTCGAAACCACCGCCGAATTCCAGAGGTCAACCCGATCTCAGCTCGAAAGCTTGACAGCTGGGTAATCTTCGCTTCAGGAGCAGCTCGATGTTGAACGAGCTACCCTGCTGAGTTCGGTTGGCCTGATCACCATAAACGGGCGTAGGTACGCCCCGCCCGAAAGGCGTCTGAGCTTCTCCGGAATTCAGATGTCACCTAACACAGCCGGCCCCAGCAACGCGGCTGGAATTGGTCAATCTGATGGACATGTCAAGGCCAATGATTGGTGAGCTTGACTGACTCAAGACGACCTACCGCCCCCTCCTCCAGGAGGCCCTCCTCTTGGATATGTTCCTCGAATCGTCAACCTCCCTCATTAGGTAGAGATTCAAGAGGAGCCAAGTTATTATGGACCCGCAGCTCGACTAAGAGAAGACAACCCCCAGGGAGGACAAGTCCAAGCTGGAGGAGTACAGTTGGCCATGGAAATCCCATGAGGCGATCACCCCGCGTTCAATGCCTTCCCCCAGATGGTGGAGGCGAAGTTCCGGGCTGTGGACTCCCGAATACACTACGCCACGAGCTCGGCCCCCGAGATCGACCGACTGGTGGCAGACACTGGACGAACTCCTTTCGCTCAGAACATAACCCAGGTTAGAGTCGAGGACGCCGGGAAGGTCAGGCTTCCCAAATACTCAGGTACCTCTAACCCAAAAACTTATGTAACACCCTTTCGCATCGCGATGGGTCGGGCGTGTCAAAGAGACGACGAGAGAGAAGCTGGATATTGTCTGATATCAATGGTGCCCACAAGAAGAGTTGTAGTCTCTATTTATGTACATTTGATGTAATATAGTCTTACGAAGACTCTTCCTTGTAACTACTGAATAATCAATAAAAGTTGAAACGTTCATTCATTCTTCCTTATCTGTTTGAAGCTTTATGATAATCTATAGTCTTTAGTCCTTAAACAAACCTAACAACACATGAAAAGACAAATGTAGATTTGCATGAACAAACTCTTCATGGTTTTCTTAAAACAATATATTCACAATCTAATGATCAAAGGACTATTAATCTCAATAAGATTGTTAGGAGAATCTATGATGTCTGGTTATGGGACATTGAGAGTTGGAGACTCTATAGTTCTTCTAGGTATTTTCTGAAGGTACTGAATTGACCAGTGCACTACTAGAGATAGAATAAGAACAAACCATTTAACCTATTATGTCTTGAAATCACTACTTATGAATTGCATCATGCTTACCTCAATCCTGAAATGAGACATGTCATTCCATAGCTTACGTATTCTCATTTGAGAAAGTCGGAGTTTGGATTCACTATGTGATTCTGAACAGGACCTATTGGTGAAGTACTAAGTTATAAAGATGTCATGAGTAACTTTGTGAAGATCTCATAGATATGGAATTTATGTACAAGATTGCTGAAATGCAATGTATATCACTTCATGTTTTGTTCTTTGGAATGTGAATAAATGAACTGGCCAGTGTCCAAATTGAGACATGACTCTTTTGGATGAATCAATGTGACTTGTTAGCTCCTCGTCAATACATTGTTTCTAACTTATTCACAAGCAACAAAGGAGTTGAGGAAATAACAGCTAGAAGGGTAAAATGGTAATTTTGTAAATCACGACTAGCTGATGATATTCATGAAGGGAAAACATAGATAATATTCAGTGTATCCACTCATCACAATTAAGCTGAATTCTTTAGTAGAATATAAATTCATTTGAACCGAGCGATTGTTAGTGTCAACTCTTTAGTGGAGTCAGCTGACATTAAGCTAATCTTGGAAAAGGTTTGTGAACTTTTGAGTCCAAGTATTTTAGCTCAAGCTTTGTTCATTTGGATCCATGAGGTCACTGTCACAAATCATATCGAGTAGGATTAGTTAAACTAGAAGCTAAGTAAAAAAAATGAGACAATTTTTACGAAAATTGTCTAAAGGGTATTTTTGTCTTTTTTGACATAGGATGAAATGAATGTCAATAAATTTTTTGACATTGTCATATGATGACACATTAACACTCGGCCATGATAAGATTTTGGGCCTTGAGGATTAATTTCATTTCATTGAATTTCACTTGAAAATTCTTAATGGGCTTTTCTTATGTTTTCATTAACAAATGAAGAAAAATCTAGAAACCCCTTCTAGAAGGTGTACACGCCCAAACCCAAGAGAAAGAGAAATTATTTTGTGCATTGATGTATGAAGATACTTGCCAAAAGAAAAAAGAGGAAACAAATTTCCTCTATGAGGAAACTAAGGTGGGCGGCCAAAGGCAAGGGAGAAGCAATCAAAAGGGGAAACAAATTTGCTTCTAGAAGGCTAGTCTTGCAGGTCCAAGTGAGAAAGAGGAAACAAGGGATTTGCTCATGAATATGTGATATTCAATAGAGAAAAGGAAACTACGTTTTGAAGGTAATCCTTCTCCTATAAATAGAGCCATCATTCCTCTCATTTTTTCAGCCCACATAAGTTAGAGATTGAGAGCTTCTCTCTCTAGACATTGTGGCCGCCCAACATCCTCTCTCTCTCTCTCTCTCTCTAGTTCTTTTTGTTTTTGTTTTCACACCTAGGTCCACATTTGACCTTGTGTTTTATCTCTTTAACTCTTAGACTTGTTCTTGAGTCGTCGGGTTTTAAAGTGCCCACACACTAATTCCTTTCTTTCTCGAGTGATTATTGTGATAGAAACTTTCGTGGGTGCTCGAGTTTCCCGAAGAACGAAGAAAGACGAGCTGCGTGGGGTGATGAACGTTTCAACCTTCCTAAGGCTTCTCAACGTTCAAGATTCACAAAGGTTAGTAAACGAATAATGCTCTTTAATAGTTTTAATTTAAATATAAACATGTACTTGCTCTTTGTCTAGGTTAGTAAAATCGTTTTACTTGTTTAAAATAAAATTTTTAAAACTCCGCCGCTTGCTCGAAGCGTTAAATCTTTTCTTAACCCTAGGTCAATCTCAACACTGTCAGTTCTTCACCGAGACCCTATCAGCAAACGCCTTGGATTGGTTTTCCAGTCTCGAGGAAGGATCAATAAGCTCTTTTCAGCAGCTGCCAGCTGCCTTCATAAAACGCTACTCGATGTTAGTGGAAGATGAGGCAACCATGACAGACCTATGGAACACTCAACAAACTCGAGACGAACCTCTCAAAAATTTAATGACAAGGTTTAAGACCGTCATGTCAAAAATCCTCTCCGTCGAAGGAGAGTTGGCCCTGAATGCTATCAAAAATGGACTCTGGCATGAGTCTAGATTCCGGGAAGAAATGACCGTGAACAGGCCACCCGCCATTGAGGACGCAATTCATCGCGCCTCAAACTATGCAAAGGCTGAAGAGGAGAGGATCCTCTTAGCCAAGTAACACAATCCGAGGAAGGCCCTTTCCATGACGCTCGTCCCAGTCATGGTTAGGACACCTGGCGTAAGATCGTACCAAAACAACGAATGGAAGAAGCCCCCGAGCGCTCCTGAACATACCTATAACGTAAACAACGAGGGGACTTAAAAGGAAGGTGCCTCAAAGTGGCCTCGTGAAAAGAAGAAGTACTGCGACTCCCATAAGAGCTACGGACACGACATCTTAGATTGTGTCGTAGCCCGGAAAGTTCTCATCGAAAAATATAAAAACGGAGAGCTAAAGAATATCGATCAGGGTCCACACCCCAGAAAAAGGAATTTAATAACTCTAGACCCCGAGGAAATCCCTCCCCGAAGAGGGGAAGGGCAAGGGAGGAGGATAACAACGCGTCCCAAGCAAAACCCCGAATCGACTATATTATGGGAGGTTTCATGTTTTGTAGAGATAGCGTACATTCTATTAAAGCGCACCAGCGCCAACTTAAAGGTACACCAAGGTCTTCAGGACCTCAGGAGAAAGCAGATACCACGATCTCGTTTAACGAGGATGACACTAAAAGGCTATACGGGCCCCACGACGACGCTTTGATCATTGAGCTCGAAGTGGGCAACTGCGTAGTAGCCAGGATCTTGGTCGATGGCGGAAGCTCTGTGGACGTCATATTCAAAGCCACTTTCGATAGGATGAATATCAAAGAGGCTGAAATCGGACACAAACCCAACAAACTATCCGAGTTCAATTGCGAAACGACCCCTTCTTTAGGAGTCATTAAACTTCTCATACGGACCGGAGACGTGAACAGGATGGTCGAATTTACCATACTCGACTGCCCCTCCCCGTTCAACATCATCCTCGGGAGACGTTGGATACAGGGGAAAGGGCGGTACCTTCAACCTACCACCTATGCGTACGTTTCCCGACCCCCAAGGGGGTACAAGAAATCAGGGGAAACCAAGAGGCGTCCTGAATTTTCTATATTTGTAACCATAAGAGGATCGCCGAAAAACTCTAATCGGAAGAGAGCGATTCCGAAGGTCCCTCCGATGACAAAGCCAGCAAGAGTCGATAGCAATTAATGATAATCGGAACCAGAGCCACCGATCCATCCCCAAAGGAAAAACTGCAGGATAAGGATGAACCAAGCGTAGAATTGATAACACAGGTTCAAATCAACGGAACTGATCCCGAACGATGCGTGGGCATAGGTGCCGAACTAAAAGAAAGCATACGCCGAGAACTGATTGCTTTCCTGAAGAAAAACAAGAAAACCTTCGCATGGACAACCGAGGACATGCCAGGTATAGATATCGAAATCACATCAAATCAACTCAACGTAGATCCAAGTCATAAACCCGTGAAACAGAAACGAAGGAAGCTCGGCCCCGAAAGAGCCAAAGTAGTCAATGAAGAAGTGGAACGGTTATTGAAAGCTGGGTTGATACGAGAAGTTAAATATCCCGATTGGCTGGCCAATACCATCCTAGTAAAAAAAAGAACGGTAAGTGGCGTGTATGCCTTGACTACACCGATCTTAATAAAGCTTGTCCAAAAGATAGCTTCCCGCTTCCCCACATTGAACGCTTAGTCGAAGCCACGGCTGGTCACAAGATCTTATCATTCATGGACGCATTTTCAGGATATAACCAAATCTTCATGCACCCGAATGATCAAGAAAAAACCGCATTCAGGACCGATAAAGGCATTTACTGTTATAAGATAATGCCGTTCGGGCTCAAGAACGCAGGAGCCACATACCAACGATTTGTGAATGAGATGTTCGCCGAAAAGATAGGAGAGACAATGGAAGTATATATCGACGATATGTTGGTAAAATCCCTACGAGAATCGGATCACGTCCCACATTTGGAAGAATGTTTTGAAATTGTGAACAAGTACCAAATGAAGTTAAACCCATCCAAGTGTACCTTCGGGGTATCCTCCAGGAAATTCCTTGGGTACATGGTAACTCAAAGAGGATTAGAGGCAAATCTAGATCAAATAAAAGCACTCCGAGAACTTCCCTCTCCTAGGAATAAAGGAGAAATTCAGAGGCTAACGGGTCGCGTCGCGGCCCTCAGCCGATTTATATCTCGATCAACCGATAAATGTTTACCTTTTTACAAGCTGTAAAAAGGAAACAAGTAATTTGAGTGGACCAAAAAGTGTGAAGACGCTTTTAAACAACTAAAGAAATACCTAGCCGAGCCTCCGGTCTTGGCCAAACCCGAAGAAGGAGAGCCTCTCTACTTGTACCTCGCCGTATCACCTGCCGCGGTGAGCAGAGTACTCGTCAGAGAGGAGCGCGGAGCCCAAAAACCAGTTTTCTACAGTACTAGATCACTCTTTGATGCCAAAACGCGATATCCAGCGATGGAAAAACTGTCTCTAGCCATCGTCACGGCACCCCAAAAACTCCGCCCGTACTTTCAATCCCACTCGATAGTGGTGATGACAACTCAACCCCTACGTGTGTTTTTCCACAACCCTAACAAGTCAGGAAGGTTAATCAAATGGGTTGTCGAGTTAAGCGAGTACGACATAGAATATCGTATTAGAACTTGTGCGAAATCACAAGTTCTAGCCAATTTTCTCATCGAACTCCCCGCGAAGGAAAGTGAAACCACGACAGACGTCGGAATATGGACCCTAAAAGTCGATGGTTCATCAACAAAACAAGGGGCTAGAGTCGGGATACATTTGGTATCGCCGCACGGGGAAGTGATCGAGCAATCCTTCCATCTGGACTTCACTGCCTCAAACAACGAAGCCGAGTAGGAGGCACTGATAACAGGATTACGTCTAGCAAAGGCTGTAGGAACAAAAATCCATATCTACTTTTTGTGATTTGCAACTCGTTGCGAACCAATTTAGCGGGGAATTCGAAACAAGAGACGAATGTATGGATGCATACATACAAATAGTAAAAGACATTACGGACTAATTTGATAAATTCGAATTAACTCACATCCCTAGAGGGGAGAACACTACCGCCGACACCCTAGTCATGCTAGCCTCAACCTCAGACCCCACGTTGAGCCGCATCATACCGGTCGAAGTATAATGGTAATAATAGAAGAGGGTGACTGGAGAGTGGATATAATCAAGTATATCTTTGAAGGTCACACCCCCAACAAACAAATAATTGTGCTGAAAACTCGTCAGTCGAAGCGCAAGATTCTCCCTAATCGACGGAGTACTCTTTAAGAGAAGCATTTTCGGAATTTACTTGAGGTGTGTAGGAAAGGACGAATCTAAACGAATCCTTTCCGAAATACACGATGGAGAATGCGAAAACCATGCGGCCGGATGAGCTTTAGCCGTTAAAATCAAGAATCAAGGGCATTTTTTGGCCAACCATGGTCGCCGACTGTGAACAACATTCACGAAAATACGACCGATGCCAAAAACACGCCCCGAATATCAAACAACCAGGGGAAGAACTATCCTCAATCTCCGCCCCATACCCATTCATGAAATGGTCTATGGACATCGTTGGCCCTCTACCCAATGCACCAGGAGGACTCAAGTTCCTCCTAATCACAACAGATTATTTTTCCAAGTGGGTTGAAGCCGAAGCATTTGTCTCGGTAAGGGATATCGACGTGAAAAAACTTCATTTGGAAAAACATAATTTGTCGACACAGAACGCCTCAAGAGATAATCACCGATAATGGATCCCAATTCATATCAAAAGAGTTCTGACGCTTCTGCACGGCCGAAGGAATCACATTACGTTTCTCGACGCTGCGATACGCGCAAGGAAACAAACACGCAGAAGCTACTAACAAGACAATCGTTAGTAATCTGAAAAAGAAACTCACAGCCAAAAATGGACGATGGGCCGACGAACTCCTCGGAGAACTGTGGGCCTACCATTCAAGCCCACGAAGGTCCACCGGAGAGACCCCATACTCTTTGGTCTACAGGGTCGAAGCAATACTGCCCATCGAACACGAGATAAGAACAATTCGCACCATATACGCAAATGATAACGAAGAAACCAACAACAAGATGCTTCGCGACTCTCTCGACTTGATAGACGAGATGAGGGACCAAGCATTGATACGTATGGATCTATACCGACGATCCATCGCCCGATACTACAACAAAGGCGTTAACTTCCGGGAACTTCCGGGAATTTGACGTCGGAGATCTCGTATTAAGGAAAGTGTACCAGAACAGGGCCGAAGAGAATGCCGGAAAATTAAGAGCAACCTGGGAAGAACTGTACCGAGTCACAGAATTCCCACGTATAGGCGTCTACAAGCTCGAAACACTCGACGGCATCCCAATATTAACGTATTGGAATTTCGTAAATTTTAAAAAAAATATTACTATTAGAGTAGTACCATAATAATCGAACTACGTAACAGCTTGATCCCAAACATGGGTACGTAGGTAGCCTTGTGGCAAGGTTCAGCCCCCGCCTCGTACAAATGAGATAAACTTGAAACAAACAGGTTCGACTTAATTTGCCAAGCACGGTAAATTCGACTTACACGCGCGAAAGAAAAATGCCGATGTGTACGATAAACCATTTTTAGTCACTCACAAACGAAGAAGGGCTTAGAGTTTCGGTTCGAAAAACATATCATGTATAGGGCATCGTCTAAAAGCATGCCATATACATAATCCCGATACGAATAGGGGTTCGACTTATGATTGTCGATATACATCATACGAATAAGCTGTGAAGAATAAACGCCTTAGTCAATAGGTGTGTTCGTTCAAACACACAAACTTTAAGACATCGACAAAGGATAATTATGTACTATCTGTCGTGGCTGTTATCTGAATGAAAACGCAAACAAATATGAAATAAACACCCATGAGATTTAATAAAAGAAATTAAAAGTCGTGAAATATGTTCGAATCAAATAAAAAGGAAAATGACGATAATAGTAAAAGGAAAAGAGTTCGACAAACTTGCCCAAACATCGGGCCCAAAAAGAATATGCCCACGCAGGGGCCCAAAAAAGAATTGAAATTATTTAACTTGACTTGGAAGAGGTCGAGGCGGGTCTAGGCCGACTTGTCCTTGGCAGGCTTAGCTTCCTTCGAGCTCTCCCCGGTTTCGTCGATCGACGCGAGTACGGCATCCGAACTGTCCAGCATCGAGCCGAACTGATCCACAACATCGGCAATCTCCAATATCACCACGTCGGGAGGTGAGCGATCTTCATACGGGGTGAACTCAAGATCTTCAGCCCTGGCAAGGGAAGGCAAGGGCATGCCATCTAGTTCGGCTTGGAACTTCGCCAGTTCGCCCTTGGCCTCTTCCAGCTCGGCATCAGCGTCGGTGATCTCGTTGTTGACGACCTCCTGGAAGATTGAGGACGCGGCCTTGGCCTGATCGATGTTACGCATAATTGTCGTCCTCTTCATCCCCGTCGTGACGAACTGGCGGTAGGTCGTCAGTGCCCCCTTGTACTTCACCCCAGCAGCCTTCCTGCTAGAGCGGACACCATCTTCCTTGGCAAATCGATAGGCTCGATACAGAGACCAATTTCTCGCTTCTCTTTCGCCAGATCAGCCCTCACCCATTCCAGCTCGGATCCAAGGTTGCGACGAGAAGCCTCGGCCAGATCAAGCTCTTTCTTCAGCTCGATCCCTGTCCTCTCAGAATCCTGGAGACGATCCTCTAGGTCCTTCTGGTGACGGACATGTTCGCCTACTTCGGCGATGAGTAGATCCATCTGGCCAAGGGATCCCTGGCACTTTGCGAGCTCATCCTTGAAAGCCTTCAGCTTGGTTTGCAAATACTGGTTCACAAGGGAGAGGCGGTCGTACATCACCTCGTACCCGAGGAAGTCCTTGTTCATCTCGGCCATGAAATGCCAGAAGAACAAACAATTAAACCCGAGTGATGAATAAAAAATAGACAAGTAAGACTTACCCGAGACCCCACCGCGCTGACGGAGTGGTAGTAACTCGCCCCGTGCATCCTCGAGACCACTGGAATGTTGGAATTGATCTAGGGTTTAAGAAAAAGATTAAACGCTTCGGGAAGCGGCGGAATTTTAAAAAATTTCTTTTCAAGTAAAAACAGTTTTTACTAACCTAGACAAAGAGCAAGTACATGTAATTAAAAACCAATATGAGCTAAGAGTTTACTAACCTTTCTTGAAGCTTGAACTTTGAAGAAGCTTTTGGAAAGTTCGCAACGCTCGTCTCCCCTCGCAGCACGTCTCTCTTTCTTTCCTCGGCACCTCGAGCAACCACGAAAGTTTCTATCACTAAATCACTCGAAATAAAGGAATCAGTGAGTGGACACTTTTAAACACTAGGACTTAAGAACAAGTCTTGAAGTCGCAGAGCTAAACACTAGGTCGAGTGAGGACCTAGATGCCAAGACAAGAAAAAATCGAAAATAAACTAGAGAGAGAGAGAGAGAGGATTTTCGGCCACAATGTCTAGAGAGAGAGTCTCTCAATCTCTAACTTGTGTGGAATGAATGGAATGAGAAGAATGAGGCTCCTATTTATAGGAGAGGTCTTACCTTCAATAAGGTAGTTTCCTCTTCTATAGAATATCACATATTCATGAGCAAAATAACCCTTATTTCTTATTCCATTTGGGCGCCCAAGGCAGCCTTCTAGAAGGCTAGGATTTGTTTCCTTTTTTGTTCCTTGGCTTGCCTATTACTCTCTTGGCCGAAATACCTTGTGCATCCTTATGCAAATTTGTTTCCTCTTTTTCTTTTGGCAAGTATCTAAATACATTTATGCACAAAATAATTTCCCTTTCTCTTTGGGTAGTGGGCGCCTATTATGTCTAGAAAAAGGCTTCTAGAATTTTCTTCACTTGTTCATGACAACATAAGAAAAGGCCCATTTAGAATTTTCAATAAAATTCTTATGAAATGAAATTAATTCACAAGGCCCAATGATCAAGTCATGGCCGAGTGACATTAAGTCATCAAATGAACTTGTCAAAAAATTTATTGACATTCATTTCATCCTTTGTCTCAAAAGACAAAAATACCCTTTTAACTATTTTCGTTCTTGTTTTGACTTAGCTTCCAGTTTAACTATTCCTATCGATGTGATTCGTGACAATGACCTCATGGACCCAAATGAACAAAGCTTGAGCTAAACACTTGGACTCAAAAGTTCACAAACCTTTTCCAAGTTTAGCTTAATGCCAACTGACTCCACTAAAGAGCTGACACTGAAAATCTCTCGGTTCAAATGAATTTATTTTCTACTCAAGAATTCGACCTAATTATGATGAGCGGATCCACTGAATATTATCTATGTTTACCCTTCATGAATGTCATCAGCTAGTCGGGATTTACTAAATTACCATTTTACCCTTCTAGCTGTTATTTCCTCAACTCCTTTGTCGCTTGTGAATAAGTTAGAAACAATGTATTGACGAGGAGCTAACAAGTCACATTGTTTCATCCAAAAGAGTCAGGACTCAATTTGGACACTGGCCAGTTCATTTATTCACACTCCAAGGAACAAAGCATGAGGTGACATACATTGCATTTCAGCAATCTTGTACATGGATTCCATATCTATGAGAACTTCACAAAGTTACTCATGACAGACTCACAACTTAGTACTTCACCAATAGGCCTTGTTCGGAATCACATAGTGAGTCCGAACTTTGACTTTCTCAAATGAGAATACTAAGGTGTGAAATGGCATGTCTCATTTCAGGATTAAGGTAAGCATGATGCAATTCATACATAGTGACTTCGAGACATAAGAGGTTAAATGGTTTGTTCTTATATTGTCTCTAGAAGTGCACTGGTCAATTCAGTACCTTCGGAAGATACCTAGAAGAACTATAGAGTCCCCAACTCTC
This sequence comes from Urtica dioica subsp. dioica, assembly GCF_054948205.1. Lineage (NCBI taxonomy): Eukaryota > Viridiplantae > Streptophyta > Magnoliopsida > Rosales > Urticaceae > Urtica > Urtica dioica. The sequence continues at coordinate 49,164,929 of NC_142759.1, read as the reverse complement.
AATGCCTCATAACCAGACATCATAGATTCTTCTAACAATCATACTGAGGTCAATAGTCCTTTGACCCTAAGATTGCGAATATATCGTTTTAAGCAAACTACGAAGAGTTTGTTCATGCAAATCTACATTTGTCTCTTCGTAAGTTGTTAAGTTTGTTTATGGACTAAAAGACTAAGGTTTTATCATAAAGCTTCAAACAAAGAAAGAATGAATGAACGTTTCAACTTTATTAATGAATAGATAGGCAATTACAAGCAAGAGTCTTCATGAGACTTTATTACATCAAATGTACAAAATAAAGACTACAACTCTTCTTGTGGGCACCATTGACAACATGGAAGCCGGTACTCGGGGAAGTTGAACTGGCGCAAGAGGCATGCCGCCGCCGGGTCTTCGCAGACCGGCTTGTTGATGTTCCTGTTGAACGTCAGCTTGTAGGATCCCGGTAGGGATCCATGCGATGGGCCGGACTGCGAGGTCGGTTAGCGGGACTGCTGGCCAGATCCCTTCACGACATTTCCTCGGTCGTCAGTTCGACCCCTCTTCAGGTCCCTCGGCTGCTGAAGGTGTCGTCGACCCCCTTCCTCTTGGTCTGAGAGGTCGAGACCGCTAGGGTCTTAGCTGGTATAGTCGAAGTCTTAGTAACTTCGGCACCAGAGGTCTTGACGACCTCGGCTGTAGAGGGCTCAACGACCTCGGCTTCATTATCGAGCTCGACAAGCAACGCAGTGGGAAGAAGCGTGACCGTGAGCTCCTGAAACCCAGAAGTAGGCTTCGGCGCCACCACGCCGGCGGAGTTAGCCTTCTCGGCCGACCCCGACTTCCTCTTAGCTCGCCAGTCGATGTTCTCGTTGTTCATGTCGGAAAGGGAGGAGAGATTATCTGAAGAGTCGTTTGTAAAAAGGCATTGGTAAGAAAACGGGCATAAAAATGCAGCTTGACAAATCAAACTAACCTGAAGAAGGGGCAGGCCAAAGACCGGCTTGAATGAATCGAGCTTTGGAAAAAGACTTTCAAGAAACCTCGTCGGCGCGCAACTTCTGGACTTTAAGATTGAAGGCGCCTCCGATGGGTAAAGCACGATCTTCTCTGTAAATTGGCAAAGCGAGACTTCAGTTCGGAATTTAATCATAGATCACTGGCAAAAACCCTCCCCAATATATCAATACCACATTTTGTCTTCCATTTGACAGTCAGGCAGTTCTTCACCACCTCGACGGTCTTGTCACTGATCTCGAAATAGAAATATTTCAAGCCCTAGTTCTTATCCTTTCCAGGGAGGTCGGTAACAACTCCCTGGTGAGGGCGGTTTGCCAAATAGAAGCACATCAGATGATGCTTCGAGTTGCGCTTCGCGACCAGCAAGCAGCCGAGGTCATTAATGTCCAAGAAGACTCCAACCTCCCTGGACAGCAGCAATAGCGCCATTATTTGGCACACGAAGTTCGGACACATCTGGAGGAACTAAAGGTCCAGATGGTCGTAGAATTCGATAAGGATTCTGGGAACGGGAAAGCGCAGCCAGCACTCTTCGAAAAACACCTGGTATGCACAGGCGTACCCATGTATAACTCGATCGGCGGATTGGCCTCCCACCTTCACCTTCAACCCATCAGGCAAGTTGTAACGCTCCCCCATATCGGCAAGGTCACACTTCATCAAAGTTGACGGCGACGACAACTTGCTGTTGGGATCCTCGTGATTTTTCTCAGGAGTTGACATTTTTACAAAGAAAAAAAAACAGGATAGTGGAAGCCTTAGGACGAGGATTGACTAGGCTTGAGAGACCTACTAAATTCACTATTACAACAAAGAAGGTGAAAAATCAAGTTTTTGACTCAAGGAAAAATGGCAAAACCAAAAAATCTAGGAGAAAAGAAGAAAGGAGAAGGAAAGGGAGAAAACACGAGTTTACCTTAGGAGCGGCGAGTGAGAAGTTTTAATGAGAAATCTAAAGGTCAGAGGTCTTTATGTATGCATCAAATCAACGGTTGAGATTCCCAAAATAACCGCAATAATTAGGGAAACGTTTGGGTTCCCGAAGCACGGGCGTGGTGACGTATCCTGGATTCTCGCCCCGAGGTAACCAAAAGGGGAAAATATTCGAATACCTCGTCAGATCCTGACCAGAAAGAGAGATATCTCGGTTCGACTAAAAAAATATTTTATATTATACTATCCTAAATATAAAAGATACTGAGGAACTGATTGTGGGAGTAGCTATCTTCCCTCTTAGCGAACTGGACCAGTTAGGACTAAAGCTAGTTCGACCCAAGCCAGCTCGGCCCAATGAGTGAATACTCATCGCAAGTTATCTCTCCTCGGAAAGGAAACAACAAGGCCCAGTTTGGAGCCCGAGGCCCATAAGCTGTTCGTCTTTTAAAGATAAGACCGCCAAAATAACGTATACCTGCCACTTCTTCGAGGAATCGGTCAAGTCGCCTGAAGAAGAGGACGAGTCCCGAGATCGGTGAGACGAGGACTGTTCCAGCCCATACACATGGAGCAAGATGAAATCATTTTCCAATTTAAGGACATGTTATTTTTCCTCATAAAAAAAGGGTTCATATAATTTCGTGTTTTTATCTTCTGCATTCAAATCATCTGTCTCGCGTTCATTTATGTATTTACTCGTCTTGTTCATGCTTATAATTCAATAAAGAAACCTTCCTTTCGCTCATTTTTTTAACATTTATATATTTACATCTCGGCATCTTTGAATCTCGATCTCTTCTTCATAATCGGATTCTGGGACCCTTCCATCTCGAAATAAATATATGAATCCTCAGCTTGCAATAATTTTCGTATAGATTGTTGGAACGAGAAATCGGTTCAACAAACAGCTTCTCCCCATCTTCAAGCAGATCGAGGGCACATAAGGCATTCTTATCAGAGCATATGTGGGGGGTTTTCATTGGGGTTTGAGTCCACCAAGTTCACCTCGGAGACCACAGCTACGAGGAGGTCATCTTCCATGACATTGGCTTCCTTTTTCTTCTTGTGCGGCTTCTTACAAAACGCAGCACGGTGACCTTCTTTGTCACAATTGAAGCATTTACAATAAATTTTGGTTGATACTTCTTTTTCTTGAACGTCTCTCCATTTAGCCCAAGCTTGTAGGCGAGTTTCTTTTCCTTTGAGCTCTTTCAACACCGTTGGCCTTCTTCGAAGTGGTCTTGAACCTCTTGTTGGAGCCACGGTTGTCCTCTTTGATTCGGAGACGAACAATCAAGTCTTCAAAACTCATCTCATTTCGCCTATGCTTGAGATAGTTCTTGAAGTCTTTCCACCCCGCATGCAGCTTCTTGATGACCAAGGCAACTTGGAATGACTCGCTAATAGTCATCCCTTCTACGTGAATATCGTGGATGATAAGTTGCAGCTCTTGCATTTGACTCACCACGGTCTTCGAATCCACCATTTGAAACTTGAGGAAGTGACCCACAATATACTTCTTTGAGCCCGCATCTTCGATTTTGTATTTTCGATCCAATGAATCTCAAAGCTCTTTGGAGGAGCGTTTGGAGCTATAAACATTATATAGCGAGTCGTTGAGACTACTCATCACATAATTTCGACACAAGTAGTTGGAATCTTTCCACGCGCTAAATGTCATTAGCACTTGTGGATTGGTTTCCTTCTCGCAAGAAGTTGGTGGATCTTCGGTCAAGAACCGCGCAAGACCGGACGGCGCATCGGTGCGCGTGAGTGGTGGACTCGGGCTTCCCTACACCCTTGCTCCTCTACAAAACTGGGTCACCATTGGGAACCCAAACCCTTTTGATCAAATTTGATATATAAGCTCGTACAAAGTCCACATATCTCTTTCGTATGAGACTCTTGTAAGACCACTCTTAACCACAACACTTTCATATTTTATTCACAATTATTGGTATTTTTTTAACTCGTTTTGAACATCAATTTCTCATTTAATATAATATTGATTTTGGCAAATAAATATTCAATCTTATACCCGTCACAACGAGGAATAAAAATACGTTGAAATTATCCAGTTCTAATGAGTGGACTCCACTCAAATTTTAATCACAAGTCAACCATACACATAGTATTAAATGCTCTTAATACTAATATTCCAATAGTTCCAACCAAAGAAATAAGGGTGTCATACTTGATGATATTTACCTCATGATATCTTTTCATCCTCATATTCCTACCTCATCATATTCCTATTTCTGCACTAGTACGGTCAAGCTTATTCCTTCTGACTACCTAAAAACGAAAATAAATAAATAAAACTTGGAACCTAAGATTTAATCCACAAATGAATTCCTAACCACTTTGTGTGTGTGTATATATATATATATATATATATATATATATATATATATATATATATATATATAATGTTATCGTTGCTCTTAATGCTAAAAACTTTTCTAGTTGTAGTATATATCATGTGCAACGCTTCTACGAGCAAAGACAGATATTACACCCAATAATAATAATGATAATAATAAAATTATTTGACTGCACACTATTCTTTGTTTCTTCGTTCTTCGCTCTCCATTGAGATCCCATTGCAATTTGCAACAATAAAACTTAATAGGGAAACAAATGGAAGAGTTTAATTAGAAAATTGGACCCCTTTTTTTTCTTTTTTCTAACTGTGATAGGGACTTAATGGCCGGTGTGATAGTGAAAGTTAATGGTTGGGTAGAAAATTATAAAATTATAAAGTCCAAACACGGAAATCAAGACTTTCTACATATGGAAAGACTCAACCCCACTAATTATTTTGTTTAGACCCTATGAGTTAATAGGTATTCACTTTTATTGGCAAATAATATACTGGACCCCACTTGGATTAACAATTTATGTCACCGTTATTTTATGATTTTATTTTTATCAGCCCGTGTTAACATCACCATAAGATCACAACTTGCTTTACACATGTATTTATATTGGTTAAGTTAAGTGTTTATCTAATTAACAATTAGTGAAGTTAAATGATCGGAGAGGTTTTTAATGAGGCCTAATTTTTTTTAAAGAGTTTTTTTTTAATGGATGATATTGGTTAGTTTGAGGCGTAATCTTTATATTCGATCACATTCATATTCATATTCATGTTGGTCTTCCGATTTAATAAAAGCGGTTTCATTATTAAAATATGTTTATTTTTGTCTTTTTTATTTTTTAACAGAAGCAAAGAAACTTCATCAAAAAAGACCAGTAACAACATGACAAGAAAAATTACATCAAGAGTTCACCAGACCATCTACGGATGATAGAGATAAAAAAATTAAAAATAATGTATTCATGCCGTTGCTCGACAATTATGCAGAACTTAAGAAAAAATCGCTTCCTTAAAAATATCTGCAAAGTTTTTGTGATATCTTAAGGACCGTGTCAAGGTCATTATTAAGAATGGCAACGGGTACGAGTATTAGCGGGTTCACTTATTCCGTTACCCATATTCGTTTCAAAAAATACATGTTAATCCGTTTTTTCTAGCGGAGTGAGTAACGGGTATATATACTCACCGGATAACAGGTGTCAAAAGTGTGCACCCGTTACCGGTTACCCGTTAACCCGTTACACCAATTTTTTTTCCTAAAAATGTCGATCTAATTTAAATAGTTACATAATCTATTGAGAATGAATAAAATGAACATAATATACAATCAGAAATATGTATAATTATAGGGTGTATTAGGAAAAGAGTCAACTTAAACGTTTGACATTGCTAAATAGCCAACGTTTCGTAAATTTTAGGTAAATAGTCACTGTCTTTTATTTACAAACGTAGTTTTACATAGTGTGAAACGAATTTTCAGGTCTGAACAATTCATAACGTGAGACAGAAAGAGACAAGAGTTAGCAAAATATGACAACCGGGCTTGAAACATTTCGTTGGCAAGATGCTGGAGATTCAAAACATAAAGGACCGCAAGTCACGACATGATATGAGAATATGAGATAGTGATTTCTCAACTTCGTGACATCGATCGCAACGACAGTCGGTGATGATTCCTTTCAGACCATTTTTTTCTTGGTCGGGAGAGACTCGTAACAAGCATGTCAAGCAAAAATTTTAAATTTGTGGGGGATTTTCAGGCTCCATAATACTTTCCATTAAGAAGTAAGGTTGGATTTTTAGAGTGAACCATTCTCTCTACAAAAAGCCACCATACACTAATTTGTTCAAAGATTTCCCTGCGAGGTCAAAATGACATATAAGCCCGTTCGGGTTTTGGAAAAAAGACTTACTCGGATAGTATTAATACGCTCCACATCAAGGTCCAAGAGGTACTCTTTGAGCAGCTCGGTATCCCACTTATTGGAAATTGTCATGCTAAATGCGGACGATTAAATACATATACTTCTAATAATATTTAACAACATTCGGACAATAATTTAGGTTCTAATAATTATTTTATCGATGGCTTAAGAACGATTTTTATTATGAGTCTTTGACCTTAAAGTCTCTGAATATTAAACGTTAAATGTTTCGTCATATTTTGCGGTTTTTCATTTCCATGAAAAGCAACATTTAAATTCATTTCCTTTGAAGAACAAAAACTCTCATTAAACCCACGCATATTTGTGATATCCGGTGGGCAAGGAAAACCCAAGAGAAAAAATCGATGGAGCTAAAATCATATCAAGTATGTCGACTTCCGGCGATCGGTCATTTCCTTCTCCCTTTTACACTGCGTCGTAGGTTTTGTGAAAAAAAAAAAAAAAAAAAAAAAAAAAAAAAAATCCAATCTAAGTTTGTTGAAAATAAAGTGGGTAGGGTTTATTTTAAACTCCAGATTTCTAAATTATAACTTAAGTTAGGTTTTTTTTTTAATTTCATTCATTAATGATGTTTTTTCTTTGTTACGATTTACACTATGTATTTTAAGATTTTTTTTAATTTCATTCATTGATGATGCATGATTGAAATTAAAACTAATATGAAACATCTTTATTTGATGCTTGATTTCTAGTACTTTGACTTTATTAAAAACTAGCTCTTTTTTGGTAGAATACGTAACATTTATTCCGTGCGTTTTTTTTATGGATATTTGTTAATTTTTTGTGATAAAGCATAATTTTTGTTGACAAATCTTTTTCCTTTTTTCACATATTTTGCGTAAACGCAGAGACTTGAAAGAGCATAAAAACGACATTTAAGTATTTTGTCTAGAGATAAAATATTATATTTTTCGATAAGAACGTCAATTTAAATATAAAATTTGAATTTCATAAAATATCTGTAAAAAAAAACGTGATGTCACCCAAACATCGACGGTAAATGACACCAAATGACTAAATGCTATATGTTCTCAGTGATAATCGCTGAAAATAAATTTTTTGAGATGTTTTTATTCTACGAAGTTCTCATCACATGATGACCTTTTTGGACGGCGTTTCAATCCTACTCAGTCTCCATACTCATAATGAAATTTTTTTTTTTCTATGGAAATATATTCAAACGAGAAGTAACTTCATATCTATATATACATATATCCAAACTCCTCCTTATACCCTTTGGGTTATATGAGTGTCTCCTTAGTCTTCTATTTCAATTGAAGCATCAAATTACAAGGGACTTTATTTTCTTCCTGTAAAGTAAATGAGAGGCTTTCTTTATAACATTTAGTGGGATGTTTAATTAATAAATACGATGGAGTTGAGAATCTGACAAGTTATTTATTGAGTAGAGAAGTGACAAAATACTTGTGCTAATGGTTAAAGAAGAAAAAAAAAACAAAAAAAAGGTCCTACTTGGGTACCTTTCTTTGCAGAGAGGAGGACCGAAATTGATCTTTTACAATAATTACGACCCAGTCTTTAGTTTTCAAGTAATAATTGTTGGTTGGCTATGCCTTTCAAAACTTATGACTACGACTATTTATTGATTTCATTTTAAATATAATAAATTATGAAAAAAATAGTGGCAAAATCATAAACTCTTCCACCGGACACACAGCTGAAGAAAGTATCATGCCATCTAAAAAATTCATGATGTTTCACTTAAAAAAAATGACCACACTGATTTATGTTTGAAACAATTAGGATCACAAAATTTCAGAACAATTTTAATATACGATTGAAATAACTTGGATTTCGAAATGACTTACGATCGACGATTTGGCATAGCTTGACCGTATGCAGACGATCGATGCCCATGCACCATCGGCCACTTCGGCTTCGCCAACTAGGGATTCTCCGATGCACCAAGAAAAGCCTCTCGTGCGCTAAAAATATCTCCGGTGGTGGTGCTCTGACCTCATCTCCGATGATAACGAGATTCTCGATCACTGAAATCTTCACAACCAGAACCGGGCCGCTCTTTCCCCTCGAGCTTCTTCACCATCACGGCCATTTGTGGGTTCTCAATCATAGGGATTTGGTGAACTTGCTTTGCTTTCATTTTGTGTGTTATCTATATTTTTCATCTTCTTGTGTGTGGATGTGTGTGTTTGTGTATATTCATTTATCTCCGGCGAGAGTTATTTTAAGCAGGAGGAAATGACGACAAAGGCTCGAACGATTGAACGGAAGTCCGATGCCTTTCTCATGGCCAAGCATAAGTGAATGATTTATTATGTTTAATTAATTTAAGAAAAAAACTATTAAAGCGGTTTTAAATGACAACTTCCACGTGGTAATTCGGTCAAAGAAAATGATAAAGGGAGTAATCAAAGTTAAGTGATTTTTTATGTCGAAAAAAAGAATCAACACTGAACTGAGTCCAGCGAAAGAGTTTAGTGATTTTTGCCTATATTTTCCCTAAATTGTACAATAAGAAGAGGAAAATAATGAGAGGAAGAAATATCAAAATCTTGTTGACCGTATGTATCATGCCTCTTGGTTAATTTGAAAATCAATCATAATCAGAGGGTCACATAATTGAAAAAAAAAATAAAAACTTTCTAATCACTACACATATTTCTTCTGATTATACAACTAAGCCATTACTCTCTCTCTCTCTCTCTCTCTCTCTCTCTCATTTTCATCTTTTTAACTAATAAATTATTTTCTTTATCAATATGATTCTATCTATATAAATTATAAATAGGGTTAATGAATGCAAAAATATCCAATTTATAGGTTATGTATATTTATACACCACATTTTTTCGCGAATATAAACACATACATTTGAGTGCCACGATTAGTACTAAAACCGTTAAATGACATGTAGATGCGAGTCTCTCTTTTTTTTTTTTTTTTTTTTTTTAGAATGGGTATATAAGTGTATGATCCCAAAAACATTGAGTATTTATACTGCAATTTATCTAGACGTAATTATGATAAGAGAAATTGCTCTATTTGCCACTCTTTTGATAACTTTTTCCCACATTCCACTAAAACCTTAATTTGTCCCAAAATGCCACCATGACAAGAGTAAAAAGTCAAGTTTGCCCTTCGTTCTAAAAATGAGGTACATTTTGATGCCAAGCAAAGCTGATTTTTTGTTATTATTTTTTATGATTGTAGACATTCATACCTATAATTGTAGACAATTACTAAAATTGTAGTCAATTGATGTTAATAAGGCAAGCGGATCGGAACTCGGTGATGCACAACTCACGGAGTTTCAAATGAGCCAGGCTGAGTACATATGGTACTTGGATACTTTTTGTAGTGAAACTGAATCGGGTCCGATCATGTGTCTCGAAAGTGTTATGAAAGAAATCATCGGAGACGACTGGGAGACTCAGTTGAAGAAAAAAGGAGATTTTATGGAAGTCGTGCCCAAGGGGACACAACTGTTTATACTGAAAACACAGAGAGAGGAACTTCTCTATTATAGGAGGATGAGGATCAACAATAAATGACTCTGACGATGAATTTCTCACATCATTGGTCTAAACTTCGTAATATTTATATTTTTGTATGGGTTTTTGTATGACTTGAATGCTTGAAACTGCTTAATATGTCTATTTACACTATGTTTTATATATGTGTAATGATGTGAATTGCATGCCTAAGTGAAGAACTAAATTTAAATTCATCTCGCCGGTAATTTGAAGACTGCTTTTAAGGGGATTTCGAAGGATGTGAAGTGGAAATTTTACGGTGCCGCAAAGGCATACACGATGAGTGAATGGGAAAGTTACATACCATAATCATTAAAGTACCATAATTTTTACAAAAAACTAAGATTAAGTCTATCTATTTTCTTTACAAATTGGCAGACTTCTTTACTCACCCATTTTCTCGTCCAGTACATAGGTCTCAGTCTCTCTCTCTCTCCTCATTCGTCTATCTCTTCTCTCTCTCTCTTCCAGTCCATCTCTTCTCTGTCTCTCTCTCTCCCCCATCTCGTCCAAGCTCTCTCGTCCAGATCTTCTCTCTCTCTCTCTCCCCCACTCTCCCCCATCTCGTCCAAACTGAGAAAACTCGTGAACACGGCTCAAAAAATTCGTCGGAGGAACTCGTCGATGTCAACATTGTTGATATCTATTCAGAGACAAATACAAGACCGATTCCCATGTTCAGAGACATAGATATGTCAACAATCCGAGTATCAATACCAACCACTACCACGGCTGTTGGGAGTTGATCCAATCCCTGCTGAATCGGGACCCGATTGTTTTTCATTTACTTCCAATATCAATTGAAAATTCTCCATGTCATCTTCTCGTCTTCTCCACAAATATAAGAAACCTTTGAGCGTGTCATCGTTGGTTATCTCAACAGGCTGCACTGCACCAGCCATCGAGTATGCAACACCAACAGTATGAGTGGATGGTGATTTACGCAAGTTCGTGTAAATGATTTGCATCAAACTAGCGAAGTTGACGTTGTACGGCACCACGATTCCGAAAGATCCTTTCTCGTGATACCGACCAGGTTCAACCCAAGTACCACTGTGCTTGAATAATAAATAAATATCATCCATCACTGCGTACAAAAAAGTAAACAGAGTTATTATTTGGAGATTGACTTTAGATGTCAACAATGTTGACATCTGATGTCAACATTGTTGACATATATGTCAACAAATAATGAACGTCATCTTTCAAAAATCACAAAAAATACCCATAACAAACCCATGCTTTTAAACAACAAAAACTTCATTATTTCAAGACGAAAAGCTTTTTTATAACCGGAAAATGAAAAAAAAACGAACCTAGGGTTTTATTTCGTGGATTGCAACTTCTCTTTTTTTGGGTTGACATTCGGAATGCTCCTCCGACGATAACTGAGCTCCTCCGACGAATTTTTTGAGCTGTGTTCACGAGTTTTCTCAGTTTGGACGAGATGGGGGAGAGTGGGGGAGAGAGAGAGAGAGAGAGAGAAGATCTGGACGAGAGAGCTTGGACGAGATGGGGGAGAGAGAGAGACAGAGAAGAGATGGACTGGAAGAGAGAGAGAGAAGAGATAGACGAATGAGGAGAGAGAGAGACTGAGACCTATGTACTGGACGAGAAAATGGGTGAGTAAAGAAGTCTGCCAATTTGTAAAGAAAATAGATAGTGAAGGGCAAACTTGACTTTTTACTCTTGTCATGGTGGCATTTTGGGACAAATTAAGGTTTTAGTGGAATGTGGGAAAAAGTTATCAAAAGAGTGGCAAATAGAGCAATTTCTCTTATGATAATTGAGTTTTTGAACTCGAAACTCCATGTAATTAAAGGAATTTAGTATGTGTGTGTTTCGTTAATTATTATTGTTAGACTTTTATCTATATACTAGTTGAATATACGCGCTTGCGCGCATTGGAAAGAGAGAGAGAGAGAGTGAGAGAGAGAGAGAGAGTGGAAAAAGCGTGGAGAGAGGGAGAAAAAGGAAAAAAAAAAGATTTGTAAACAACTAGCCTAGTTATATAGGGGACTATTAAATTATAGCCCAACTATCCATTTATTTAGGGAAATAGCCCATATTTCTCATACTTTCAAAATTGCTCTTGGTTTCAGAAAATTTGTTCTTATTTGTTTGTTAATTCCAAATTTTTTCCAGTTATTCATCATCGGATTTTAATCATGGAATCGTTCGCCAAATCGTAGACATGTATTTTTCTTTTTCGAATGGTAAATATTATTTACTATCGAATGGTCGGACTGTAAATATTATTTACCATTAAAATTTTCCCGCGATTTACAACCAGGATATTCGACGACTCATTTGGAATAGATGTTTAGGATCGTCGATTTCATAGATGTTCTTCTATTGTTCTTATATTATCTGTTTGTCTATGTTAGTCACTTAATCCTTCTTAGTTTATGTTTGTCTAGTGTAGGTGTTTATGTTCTTTGGTTTCATAAAACTCCGTTCTTATTTGTTTGTTAATTCCAAATTTTTCCAGTTGTTCATCATTGGATTTGAATCATGGAATTGTTCGCCAAATTGGAGACAAGTATTTTTCTTTTTCTAATGGTAAATAATATTTACTATCGAATGGCCGGACTATTAATATTATTTACCGTTAAAGTTTCAGAGTTTCGGTTATGCTGTTCTATGGGTTAATCGAATTGGAAATAGTATTTACCATATTTTATAGTTAATCTAACAAAGAATTGATCAGAGATACGAGCCAGAGTTTCGATTATGGTGTTCTATGGGTTAATCGAATTGGAAATAATATTTACTTACCATTTTTTTCAAGTATGAGAACAGAGACGTCTTTGTCGGCTTCGGAAGTGGCAAAATCAGAAAATTGGTTGCGGAAAAGGAGGTCGGAGGCAATATCGGAGGATTGAAGTATTCGAAATTGACGGAGAGTTCGGAGGCAATATCGGAGGATTAAAAGATTCAGAGGCGAAAATTTTGGTGTGCATTTGATGAGGGGTAAGATAGGAATATAATATTGTTTGGTAGTGGATTGACCTAGTTATCTAATTTAAGTGATAGTTGAGCTAAAATTTTAAAGAATGTAGCTAATTTGGGCTAGATACCTAGCCGTCCCAAAAAAAAACTAAAAGCCGACATGTGGCGACCTCTGGATGAAAGTGAGAGAAAGGTTCTCACTACAACAAATACGACAATTACCGACGATTTTTTTCGTCGGTAATAACCCCATAATCGTCGCTAAATCTATTTAGCGACGATTTTAGCGACGATTATTATCGTCGCTAAATGTCCGTGCCTAAATATATTTAGCGACGATTGATTCGTCGCTAAATATTTACCGACGATATTAGCGACGATAATGTCGTCCCTAAATGTCGTGACGAGAAGTTTTTTTTTACATTTTGAAACAGGTAATTAGCGACGACTTTGTCGTCGCTAATTCACGCGCGAAAATTTCCCGATTACTTCTGTGTAATAATATTTAGCGACGACTTTGTCGTCGCTAATTATAATTTTTTTTTTCGTCATTAATTATTTATTTTTTATGGTTTTTTGTTTATGAAATTCTAAAATGAAATTCTAAAATGAAAAATCAAATAAAAACTAAATTATATTATCCAAATCAAGAAATATATAAAATCCGTTTACGTACGTTTTCGGTTATCGAGAAATATGTAAATAATAATCTACTATACACAAAATATCTAATAAAACACTAGTAGCGACGTTTGCTCTGTCGTCCCGCCGCTCGTTTTCCCCCTCCTCGACGTGAAACGCTCTTTTGCTGGCGCTGAAGTTCTGCAGGCTGCGGCGTCGGAGTAGACTGACTTGGTCCGCCGGGCGTCGTCTGCTGGCTGACGTCAGGAGTCCTCTGCTGGCCGCTCGTCGGAGTGTGGACGCCGGCCGTCGGAATGTGCTCTTTATTATCTATGTTATAGAAATTTGGATAAATTGCTCTAAAAAATGTGGATAAATTGCCAAATATAAATACAAATAGAGGAAATAAAGCCCATTCAGTTTCTTAGGGCTATGCATGCATTTAGCGTTGAAATCATTAAGAATTTGGTTTTATAACGTTAAAATTTGTAATGGTAAAATATTGAGATATCAACGGTTTTCTATAATGTTAATATGGTATTTTGTTCTCCATATACATTCTTAATATAATTGAATTTACAGTATTCAAAATCCACAAAAAAAAAAAATTGGTCTTCTATTTATATCTTTATAATATAATTTATTTTGCAATAATCGAAGTTATAAAAAAGTGATTAAAAGTTCAAGAGAAAAAAAGTACAGAGAGATATCGAAAAAAATAAAGTTCTATTTGAAGATATGCATCTTGAGCGAACAATTTCCCGGTTTATCTTTCTTTTAATTATTATTTTTATTAATTTTTGTTTGCCATTTGTTTTAAAATTTTACTTTATAAAAATTGTTCGTCCAAATTTATTTTCTTGATTTTTTTTCAACATATTAATATTTAGTAAAAAAGTTATAATTAGTCGAAAAAAATACCCATCTGGGAATATGAAAAATAAAAAAAGATAAAAAAAAAACACAAAACAAAAACTAAAAAATTATGTTAAAACACTAAAAAAGAGCAATTAAAGAACTTATTTACCTAATGATAATTTTTTTTTACTAAATTGATATTATTCTGAAGAAAAAAAAAAATGAAAGCCACCACATGTACTAATTTGATATTATTTTGGAAAAAAAAAAATTCTGAATGTGCTCAGAATATTCTGAAAAAATATATATTAAATCCGTCACGTGTCGCCGCCTAGCGAAGACACGTGACGGCCTCAGGATGAAAGTGAAAGAGAATGTGCTCTTTATTATCTATGTTATAGATTAAGGTTGGTAATTGATAAACTAAAAATCATTTATCTCGTAGAACTATGCATGCAATTTCGGATTCATTGAAAGCGATATAAATCTAAGCATGAACGATTTATACTCGACAAAAAGATTGCTATGATGCATAATAATGCAATGGTAATAATCTTGAAATTTAAAGAAATATCCAAACTCATGAGGAGAAAACAACATTATCCACAATTGTACTACTTTATCCTTTAACATAATCATAGCGTACATCTTATAAATATGTAGTTGAAACTGTGGCGACTCAATTTTTCGGACCGTTTTACTTTACTTCCTTTTTAATTTAGAAAAAGTTTAGAAAATTTTGGAGATTTGTTTTTAAACATAAAAGAGAAAACCAAGTTTTAAGATTTTAAAGAGATCAAAAACATAAAAGAAATATGAAGATTATATTTCAAAAATCTCATGAGAAGTAATTAACCAAAACTGAAAATATGAAGCACCAATTCATAACCAATATAGAAGCAAAATATTAAAACATGGCCGAGAATATAAAATTCAATGAACTAGAATATCTTTTTGAAACTTCATAACTTTGAAATACTAGAATTTAAAAACTTACAGTTTATTTCTTAATGATTTAGCGGAAAACTTGTTTCGTGAATGACAACCAAGTTACAACTTTCTCACTATCGACGCCGCTAGTCCACCATGCTCAAATATTTGTAGATTATTTACCTACAACAGTGATGTATATTTTCATAAAAGTGAGCTAACACTCGACGAGAATAATAAAACTCACAAAATGATGAGTAATGCAATTCATGAACCGGTTATTAGTATTATAGTTTTACCGGTGTCCTAGTATTTTCTATCATATTTTATTTTGGGCTCCCCTAGAGTAATCGTATCGATTTTTAGTGCGCACTTTGGAGACGAAGATATGGGGTTGCAAGGTCTCATACTTTGCTCCTTCTTTTAAACTTACAACATATGAGAAATTTTTCCATTTGGGCTCGTAAGTCAGATCAAGAAATTTCTCACCTGGAGTTGAAAATTATGTTTTTTTTATCGTGAACGGCTTAAACGCTCAAGTCGATTAGAAACCTAATCGGAAGGATTTCTAATTACGACTTTACATCATGCTCGCTAAAATGACTATTCAGGATAGTAGGCCTTACGAAAAAATAAATTAATTCAGGAATTTCTAAATTACGATTTTCTAAAAGTATTATATGATAAAAAAAAACCATCGTATTATTTTTAAATACATAAGTTTTATAAGTAAAAATATAAGACAAGTACGATGATCCGAAAAACTGGATCGTCATAGAAACTAAGCCATCTAACTTTTGGAGCATTTTTTTTTATTCATTTGGACGATTAATTGCCAAAAGATTTGATTATGTCAACAGAGTAAAGCTATAAATTCTGAGAAATTCGCTCAATTTCAAACCAAGAATCTAAATTTTTTTTATTTATTGTTACTCGAAAAATTGTGACATAAATGCACAAAGTTATTGAGTTTGTACACTTATATACCCATTTTCTTAAATTCTAGCCTCTATTTATCCTTTAACTACATTGATGCTAACACTGACACTCAAATGTGACATTGAGTATTTATCTTGGCAAAAAAAAAAAAGTGGTAAATAACTATATAAAACTTAAAGTGTTGAGTATTTATGCCGCTATCAACCCACACCTAAGTGAAGACGAGAGTGAAGTACCATCAAGAACTATATAATAGCCATTTTCACCTTCTCACGAAGCCGTTCACGTAAGTCGTACGTACGTGAACGTTACCGCTCATCCAAAATATCCATATTTATATATCGGTGGCCTAATTGTCATTTGTTTCAACAATTATTTTGATTTATAAATTATTGTTAATCCATATATTATTGTTATCACTTCTCCATCATATATTTATTTATTATTTATATATTAAAATAATATTTTTTGCATATTAAATTAATATTATTTTATTTAGTACAATTTGTATGTTTTATATTTGTAAATTATAATAAGTACATATCTTCCTAATCCTGATGACTGATTATTTTTCTACAACTAGTTGTAAATTTATTAAAAGTATTTTTTTTCTCGTTGCCATTGTTATTATAAATAATGATATATAATTCATGAAATGATCGGTGTTGATATTTGGAAAACATTTGAGTGGGTCCACTCAACATTATTGAATAATTTCAACGTACTCTTATTCCTTACGGAAAGAGATATAATATTGATTATTAGTTTGCTAGAATCAGAGCTATAATAAATGAAAAATTGACGCTCAAAGTCTGTTTAAAGAAACACATTAATCGTGTAAATGAAGTGAAATGCAAGACGACCACATGGAGTGAGAATGAACAAAAGAGTGAGCTTATATAGCTAATTTGTTCCAAAGGGTTTGGGTTATCAATGGTGACTGTGACGACCTGTCTTTTCGGACCGTCTAACTTATCTTAATTCTTTTACTTAGAAAAAAATGTGGATAAATTTTTTTTTAAAACATCATTTCAAAATATCATAAAGTCTAGACTTTAAAATAAAAAATCTTAAAAAAACACAACGTTTAAAGTCTTAAAAAATTATTTCATGAAAATAAGAGAAATGTTTAATTTGTAATTCAGAACCAAAGTAGATGATCGAAAAATACTTAACGGAACTAAAACCATGAAATTCAACTTCAGTTTGGAAAAGCTAATTAAACTTTAAAAAAATATCTTAACCATAAATCTCAAACGAGTGTTTAAAAATTTGCGTAGCGGAAGTCTTAAAAAAACGAGCGGAACCGCAACCCAACCCCTTAGCCATCGAATGCCGCTGATCCACGTACCATTCTCACTTGTCAGAAGCTTGATTCGCTGGAAGAGTAGTTGATGCATAGTTCTTCTCATTCCACCATTGTATCTTGGGAGGTAAATTGTTCTTCGTTTTCCAACACCCGTGGAAGAGCAATATTACTTTAAGGAAAATGCCGAATAGTCCTCGCCGTTCTTCCTCTCTTCTCTGTTTTCGTACCTATTGTTGTTAATTGTTTGTTTATTTAATTTATGCTTTTATCTCTTACGAAAATAATTCAGAAAATAAAATTATTTTATTTTATTTTTTATTTTTCAGTAAGCTAGTTTATTGTTCTCGCAAAAATAAATATTATTCGCACATATCACTTCTAACAAGAAATTGAATTTATATCATATTTGAACATAATGATAGATTCAATTCGATTAATATAAACATAAGTAAATTGAATATGTGTAAAAAACGAAGATGTTTTTTTATTCAATTTTTGGGAAGGATAAAAACTAGAATATTAGGAGATGTAATATTTCAAACAACACATCCAATTTAATTGAATATTAGGAAAGGTTATGTCATTAATGATAATCATGGGTTTCTTTCTCTCTTATCCCGGTTTGGGTTTTATCTAAGGCGTTGCCAATTGCCAATCTATACCACCTATATACTTATTCTTCTGAAAGTTTCTATATTAATACACTTCTCTTAGGGCAACCTTAGGTAGATAAGTGTGATCGTTTATGGGAACCTCTTAGCTCTTTCCCCTTTAAAATCAAATCCTGCAAATGTATACAATTCATGAATAATAATATTTTACCACTGAGAAACCTGCGAATTCTCATTAATTTCATGCAGGTGGAAAGAACCCTTGAGAACAGGGTTAGTTGATATTGTTGTCAATTCCACAACTACAGTCACTCAGACCATGATTTATAAAACTAACATAAGCTAATAAGTAAATTTTCAAAAAATAATATAGATCCGAAATCATAGAATATATTTCTTTCTTTCTCCGATGTCAAGTTTAAGTCCCACATTACCCCGGTGTTGCTAATAATCAAGGCCTCAATAGCATCGGTTTGCCAATTTTTTCATTCACACATTAATTCACCATTTAAGCACAAGTTTAAAATAGATCTTTTAAAATTTATTAATGAAGATTTTTTTTTTTTTTTTTAAAAAGATTGAACCAACGATCACACAAGAGTAGACCTTTCAAGACTGAGGTCATGACACTCAAACTAGATCCTTAAATGAGGTGCATCGATGTGTATTAATCGGTTTGAATTCATTTGCCAATTTTTTAGCAAGTTAAAACATACATCAGTTACAACATTGGAATGCAAACCCACCTTGTAAGCGATTTTTCATTTGGCTTACTCTTGGTAGTAAAAGTCATTAAACTTTGATTTTTTTTTTTTTTTTGCATATGTGACGTTTTTGTCCAATTTTTGGAGAAATTTTACACGTGGAACATAGATAATAATTTTATTTGAAAAAACAAATAAAAGATAAATAGCCTATATATGTCATTTTATACAATTGTATGTGCTCCAATTAGTTTGTGGAAGAATACTGATATCAATGAAACTCGCAAATACGAAGGAAAAAAAAAAAGAAAGATATAACAAAAAATTAGGTAAATAACCACCTAAAACATTTAGAATTGAAAGGTGTCTATTTCCCTAAGATTAACATATGTAAATATATGAAAATGACTATTTACTTGAAATTTACGAAACGTTGGTTATTTAGCAAATTTCAAACTGTAAATATGACTATTTACCTAATGGACCCAAGATATAAACTACACATTTCATCTTAATACATTATCGCAATATCGTCGGACGCTTTAGATTTGTAAAAAAAAAAAAATTGGCGTAAGTGGGAAATAGATTCCGGTGTCAACCTTGAGACTATTAAAGCAAAATAAGAATTTAAAATTACCAATATATGTCGAGCTCAGAAAGGCAGTAACTAGTGAAAATAAGCTTTTAAATGACTCCCAATTGTATCACATTTGTACAAAAGAATTACTATACACTTCAACAATAATTTTTAACATTCAAACTCCAAAGAGGCACTTGTACTCGATACTTGCCACTAGGCGGTGATCCGGGTCAGGGTTTTATTAGAAGAACATGTACATATAATTACACTAAGATAAATTGGGTCTTTAGCTTCGAGAAGCATTTAGATGCGACTAGTCGCATCAAAATGATCAATGGGTGCGACTAATCGCATCCTTAAGAGGTACTGAGCATCACCAAATATTAATCCTTTTAAGTTATTTCACTTTTGTCGCATCCAAATGTCTGATTTAGTATTGGATGCGACATTTTCGCATCCAAAAGTCGAATTAATGAGCGGGATTTAATTCTCCCATTTATTTTGCTCGTGAAGTGACGTGGCATTCTGACAAAGCATTAGATGCGCTATTTCACGGATGGATGCGACAAAGTCGCATCTAAACACTAGGTCAAATGTATTTAAAATTCATCTTCTTTTCACCTCTTTCATTCGAAAACAAACCTAATATTAAAAAAAAAACTCCGAAATCACCACAACCACCTCTCTTCTTGTCGGAAATCACCACCACCACCACCGCCCTATTCTCATCTGAAAACATCTCCACCGCCTCTCTCCCTCCGCACCCTTATCCTCTGCCTCACTCTCTCTCTCTCTCTCTCTCTCTCTCTCTCTATGCATCTTTCGCTCGAACCGCCCATTGGACCCAGGGCGGTGACAAAGTTGCGCCTCTACCACCACTCTTCTTTCGAAATCACCACCACCACCACCACAACTCTACTCGAAAAATACCACCACCAATCTTCTCAGAAAACACCACCACCACCACTCCATCGCGCTCTCTAACACAAAAGTCGAATGTTCTGCGGCTCTGCGGCAAAGTCTGGGTATTTCTGGTCTAGATTCTTCCACGTCATTCCATCAGCAGGATGTCGTACAACGCCTTCTTCTCTGACCCGCTCTCTATTGTGCCATTGCATTTCAAGCGACGTGTGTCGATATGTGTATTTAATAATACAATGAATATATTATTTGTTTCGTAATGCAAATTTGAAATTGAGCAGGTATTTCAGACCTATTTTTTGCGAACAACAAGATCTTGAAAAAATAAAATACGCTAATGGGTGTCTCTCAGGCCGATTGGGAAAAAGACGATCACTAGGTTTGAGATAGAAGAGTTCAAGGTCACATTTTCATATAATTTGTTAACTTCTTTGAACCTGAATTAACTCAATAAGTTTTACGAAACATGTATGCTCGCAATAAGGAAAATTAGAAGCATATATAAGGAGACATTCGGTCGACAAGGATCGATATCTTTCGGTGCTCATCATCATGTGAACGTAAGTTTTAATTACTTCAATAATTTTTAATATAAATATTTACTAAGTATTAACACGTTACGTATATTTTGATTAATACTTGCAGATTAGGCCAGATGAGAGCTTGGGGTCCGTACTTGAAGCGTGGGCGCACCTCCACCAACACACAAATAGGTAGTGGACGACGGCAGCCGCGAAACTCACATATGTAAATTGTAATTTTGCATTGATTTATATTAATAACTTATTCTTGCTTCTATGATGATTTTAATTGCTTTCTTTCACATGTGAAGAGCAAGTGCCCGCTCGAGTAGCACTTGGTCTCTACCCAAGGGCCTATTTGTCCGGATCCCTCACCTCTCGAGCTCCCTCTGGTGTTACCCAAAAATTGCTCTCACTAAGTGAGATATCCTTAGAGAAGGTCTCCACCTCGCCCAACTAGTCTTATCTTTTTATTCCTTTCTCCGCTCATCCTTGGATCCTCGTGTTTGCATCTAAGCTTTAACAATACTTCAGTTGTCCTAAGATTGAAGAAACTTGAATTACAAGCTAAAATACTATCACATTCCACTAGGACAAAATATGTCATCTGGTGCGACGATTGTCGCACCGAATACTTAATTTGTCGCACCTAAAAGTTTATTAGGTGCGACATCCGGTGCGACAAAGTCGCACCGGATAACCCGTCGCAAAAGGCATTAGGTGCGACATGTTGCACCTAATAAGTACACCTTTAGGTGTGACACTTTTAGGTGCGACATGTCGCACCAAATACAGAAGCCGTTTTCCTGCCAAATTTAATAAAATTGGCGGGTGAATTCATATCGGGTGCGACATTGTCGCACCCAATGCCGTTCCCGCCACTATATTCGGTGCGACAATGTCGCACCGAATATGTTTTTTAATTAAAAAAATTACAGAATTAAATAAAAATTAATTGACAAAATTCATTTAGAATTAAATAAAAATTAATTTAGAATTAAATAAAAATTAATTAACAAAATTCTAAATTAATTAGAAATAATATTCTGAAAATAGAATTCTGAATTAAAAATACAAATTCATTCTAAAAAAGCGAAAAAATAAATTCCTAATTTTTTTTCCTATAAAACTTATCGATAGTAGAATTCCCTCTACCGAATAAGTTGGCAGAACTTTGGGAACCGCTTCCGCGTCCTCGTCCACCACTGCCTGACGCGCTGCCGCTCGCTCAACCGCTTCCGTAAGGACGGTCTCGCAAGAAATCCATAGAACCAGGCGTAGAACCCGGCGTGGAACCCGGCGTCTGCTGATCACTCCCACCTGGTTGCGATGCAGGCGGAGGTTGGAGAGTCGTGGGAGGCTGGTTGTGCAGCTGGCTGAGGAAGGCGATCTGTTACCGCATCTCCTGCAGCTCGGCTTGTTGGGCATCCATCTGAGCTCGCATCTCGGCAACCAGTGGATCAGTCTGAGATGACGAACTTGACGAGCCTCTATCTAGCGTTTGGGCAACACCCAGCGATGACCTTGGGATCGAAGGCCCTAAACCGACTTCCCAGTCTCTCTGCGTACTCCCAAAACATCGCGCATCGCGTACATCTCCGCATCTTCTTGGGAGATCACGGCGTTTTGCTCCGCCGCTTGCCGCAAAATATCTATCGTTTGGGCGGTGATTTGATCCTTAAAAAAAAACCACAAAAACTTATCAGATAAGAAGAAATAAAGTAATTAAATATAGTAAATAAAAAAATTAACTTACGTATTGCGACTTCGCGAAGTCCGTCGTCCACGATCCCTTAGCGTCATGGTGTTTTTCTAACCATATCGCTAAAGCCGAGCCTATACTCCCATCTTCCCTTCGCTGTAATTTTTCAACATTAAAATATGAATCACATATATATTGCATATTAATTTTAAGAGACTTACGTTCCTCGAGCGATGACCAAAAAAACTAAGCGAGCCTTGTCCCGCCTTCGTCTTCTTCATCTTCGAATTTTCCCGATTGCGTAGAGATTTCCCCTGCAAGACATAAATTCGTTAAGTTTAATTTTAAGAAATTCGAATAACCATCGGAAGTTCAACTCATACCTTATGCTCCGGCGAGTCAAACGTCTCTATTGCTTTCAACCAGGCTTCCTTGTTGTAGCCTTCGGGAGTTTCATTTTTAGCGAGATCCTTACTCCCGCAAAATGTCTTGAAGAAGAGCTGCGACAACCTCGACTTCTGGCCACGGCGCATCCTCTTCGCATCGCGAATGATAGCCATATCAATCTCGTTGCGAATAGAATCTGCAGGCAGAAGCTCGCCACTCTCGGGATGCTCATAAACGAAGTTATACTCGTTATTAATCGAGTTCATAAGAGCCGCCACACTCTGCGCAGGCACATGATTCCAGTCTGGGAGGTCGACTAGAATGGTACTCTTGATCAGGCTTCCTAATTGGTTTTGGAACGTCCCGATCAACAGATTTTGCTCCCTGACGTCTTGGTAGAACGCCTGCGCAGTTTGATCATAGCGAACTGTATTCGCTCCAGGGGTCCCAACACGAGCTCTCGCAGAAACGACGCCAGTCGTTGGTCCCTGCTTCTTCCTCGGCATCTGCGGGGGGTCACGCTCTCCTCCTGATGGGTCCTGACCTGAAGTAGACATCCTCCTTTTTGGTCGTTGTCTAAAACTATCGGCTTCATCATCCCGAAAGGCACACAATTTTCAAACCGGAAAACATTAAGTTCCCGCACTTGAACTTCATCGACAGCTTTAGAATTCATTTTCTAAGAGTGAATTATTAGGAAATTGAGAGGTAAAATTGAGAGTGAATCATTAATATTTGAAATTTAGAGTGAATTGTTATGAATTTGAGAGTGAATCGTTAATAGTTTTAGAGTGAATTGTTATGAATTTCGACAAATTAGTTAATTCGTTAAAATATATTGTCGAAATAGTTAATTTTTCTAAAAAAATACGTTTTATTCTACCAGAAATTCGGCAGAGTTTCTCATATAATATTGACTAACCAAAATCTGTAATTTAATTAATTAATTAATCAAATTTTCAACAAATTACAATCAAATTAAACAACCAATTCAACTCAACATATATCCAGTAAACTAATTAGCCGTCGAAAAATAGTAAATTAACTTAACTAATTAAATCACATAAACATTTAAATTTCAATTCAAATAATTACGATAATATAAAACTACACTACATTAAACATTTCAATTCAACTTTACTAACGAAATTACTAACTAACAATCACATAAACATTTCAATTTCAATTCAAATAATTACGATAATCTAAAACTAAACTAAATTAAACATTTCAGTTCAACTTTACTAACGAAATTACTAAGTAACAATCACATAAACATTTCAATTCAAATAATTACGATAATCTAAAACTAAACTAAATTAAACATTTCAATTCAACTTTACTAACGAAATTACTAAGTAACAATCACATAAACATTTCAATTTCAATTTCAATTCAAATAATTACGATAATATAAAACTAAACTAAATTAAACATTTCAATTCAATTTCACATAAACGTAACGAACCTAACCAATCCAAAATCTCTAACCAATCCAAAATCTCACTAATCCAAAATTTATAACCTAACTAATCACGTTCCAAAAAAAATCAACGAGAGAAACTCATACCTCCACGGTCGCGGGGTGGGCTTGTTGTCAAGGATGGAGTGGGCTCGTCAAGGGCTCAGCTGAGGCGCGCAGCTCGGGGCGGGAAACTGGTCCGGTCGACGGGGCGGGCAAGGCTGGTCCGGGCGGCAAGGCGGACAAGGCAGGTCACGGCCGGCGGGGCTGGAAGAGAGAGAGACAGAGTGAGATTGAGAGACGGTGAGACAGAGAGAGAGAGAGAGAGGGGGACGCACCTGAGAGCATTTGGTCGGTGCGGCGCGGGTTAAGGGAGAGCGGGTGGCCAAGCGGGCGAGGCTGGAAGAGAGAGAGAGAGACAGAGTGAGATTGAGAGAGGGGGGGGGGGGGACGTACCTGAGAACGTTTGGTCGGACGGCTGGGCTGGGCGCCGCGGGTTAAGGGAGAGCGGGGAGTGGAGGGGGACGGCGGAGAGCGGCGACGGCGACTTCGCGGCGGCGGTGAGAGAGAGGGTAGTGGAGAGGGAGGAGACTCGGGCGGCGAGAGAGAGAAGACTGAGAGTGATAATGAGATTTGACCGAGTGAAAGAGAAGAGGAAGGCTCAGTTGAGTTATAACCCCTTTTCATATTGGGTGCGACATTGTCGCACCTAATAATCATATTGGGTGCGACATGTCGCATCCAATGTCGCACCCAATATGATTTCCCAGATCCAAAAATATTCGAAGGGAATTTGTTGACAACTTTAATTTTTAAAAACATTGGGTGCGACATTTGTCGCACCTAAAGGTATTAGGTGCGACAAATGTCGCACCTAATAGTATTCGGTGCGACATTTTTATATCAGGTGCGACATTGTCGCACCTAATACCACTAAACATTAGCAAAATTTTTAGTCATCTGGATGAATATCCGGTGCGACATGTCGCACCTAATATTTGTTTAAGTGCGACTATTAGGTGCAACATGTCGCACCTAATACCCATCCGCACCCAATATGTTAATTTGTAGTAGTGTTCCTCGCTTTTCTTAATCTAATTTAAGAGACAAGCTAAAGGCTCCCACCTCACATTTCATGCAAATAATGCTGAACATCATGGTGTATGCACTAGAGGAAAAAGCCGCGCTCCACCAATCCATCTTCTTTGTTCGTTTTGGTTAAGGGTGAAAAAAAAAGGGAGTCAGTAGAACCATTGTTTCCGTTGTTATGTCAATGACTCTATTAGAGATCGCATTTTGGTTTTATCATTCCTTAATCACGTTCAACACGAGTTTAACATAGAAATGAAGTTAATTACAATATCTGTATATAATGTTGTGGCATTTAAAATTTTGTTCATTCATCGCCACATGTTCTCCTGTGTGTTGATCGGGAAAACTACCTAATACGCTCACATTTTGTCATTGTAATTGGTCACTTATTAGATTGATATGCATTAGGACATAACATACTTTATAAAATTTAGTTTTATTCTTACCTTATTATGATTATAGTTTATTTATTTTTACCACTAGCCCTAAAAAAATATCAAGTAGATACTTACAATTTTTTTTATTCTATAACGTTAACATTTATTGTGGGCCGTCAACAAAAATAATAATAAAAAAAACCAGCCGAGGGACTACTTATTGTCGAACCAATTTTTAATTTAGAGAGGAAACTATCAAAATATGTTATAATTTTTTTTAAAATACGTGATAAACTAAACTATCACGTAGTTACACTTTGCATTACTTAATTAATATTGGGCAAAAAATGAAGAATATTTAGTCACTCGTACATGCTTATTCTTTCGAGAAAGTTAAAAGTGAAATTTTGCATACATCGTATTATATACCGGATTATGTATAGAACCGAGATCGCACCGACATAAACAAATTGAGCGATGTGATTGATACCAGATTGTCTAATAGGTAAAGAGACATGACATGCTATACGCTGAAATAACCCACGTACAAACTATGCTCGATTCTTTTGTAATACTAATCGATATAAGTTTGAAATATTAATCACTTTTATCAATTGAAATATTTACTAATAACTTAGTAATTAAAGAAAAAGTTTCAAATATTATAAATACACCCCCGCCTCGATCAATGAGTGGTGCAGGAAATATGTGAGTTCGATACATATCTTATTGCTTTCCCTAAACGAATAAATATAAATTTTATATTATAATCCTTACACTAGTTATTATATTGCCATGCCAATCACGAATATATCGTTGTAATTGTAATCTAACCAATATTTCGTCCAAATTTTCACTCTAGCCGAAAATGATAATGTGTCTTAATTATGTAAGATGTTAATTACTATAATATCATCTATCTATTAGAATTTGCTTACAAAACTTGTAGCCCACGTTTGATCAACCAAAATTTTCGAAGTTAATACACGTATATATATTTAGATTTTTAAAAAAAATTCTATATTTGGCAAAGTTGGTTATTGAGCGTATATTTTTTTCTAGTTTTTTTTTTTGTTAATCTCCGATGCTTTGTTAATTTTTGTTAATTATGGTAAATTTACATATGTGTAGGTAGAACCGATCAATGTCCACCAGTTTGAAGTTGTCGATGGTGTTATCAATTGATATTTCTTTCCTTTCCTTTAATACGCATTTAATACGGTGTTATTCACAAGCCGATCAAATTTTCAATACGAATTTTCGAAGTTAATACACGTGTATATATTTAGAATTTTTTAAAAAATTCTATATTTGGCAAAGTTGGTTATTGAGCGTATATTTCTTTCTAATTTTTTTGTTTATCTCCGCTGCTTTGTTAATTTCTGTTAATTATGGTAAATTTGCATATGTTCAGGTAGAGCCGATCAATGCCCACCAGGTTGAAGTTGTCGATGGTGTTATCAATTGATATTTCTTTCATTTCCTTTAATACGCATTTAATACGATGTTATTCACAAGCCGATCAAATTTGCAATATGCATTTATTTAGTTGACTTCTACAATCAATTAATATTTCTTTCCTTTCTTATTACATTAACGATGGATTAATTTCTGTTAATTTTCGTTTATTTTACGCACGATAAACTTCGGCTAACTGAAACGTTGGCTAGTATTTGGTTTCTATGATTTATGTTACATTAGGGTATTTTCGATATTTTCTAACCGTTTATTTCTGTAAATGGCTAGATTGTAAAATTTAACAAACGTTGGCTACATCCTTAAAATCATGTTTGAAATTGACTACGTTGCTAGATTACCAAAAAAAAAAAAAAAAATTATCAAAACCTTCAAATGCTATAGGAATGGCGAATTGACTTATATACGAAGGACTGATTTTTCAATAAGAAATAGAAAATTGGCACTTCGGAAATACGCTCCGCTAGGGTTTTTTTATTTTTTTATTTTTTATGTCAACGCTCCGCTAGGTTTTAGTTGTCATCCAAGCTTTAGCGTGAGCACCGCAAATTTGGTAATAAAATTGTCTTATTTGGTAAATCTGGTTAAAAGCAATTATTAATATATATATATATATATATATATATATAAGAACTTCAGTAAAAAAAAATATATATGTATATATAAATGCGTACGTAATAATTTTTAAAAATTCATTTTATTGTCATGCAAATTCGTACGGATATCATGGCAAAATTTATTCTCACAAATTTGGTCTAGTTAAGGATAATTATATTATATGATTGGAAATATCTTCTTATAACGATCAAGTTTATAGTTTATAAAAATAATTTTGCATGTATATATAGTAAAAAGCAACAGAAAAAAATGCGAAACTAGCTAGCTAATAGTTTGAAATATCATGTAACAATTTTCAAAGCATAGTTTTTCTTCTATGTTCCGTCATTTCACCCATAAAGAAAAGTTGCATTATATAATGTGATCCCAATTCCATGCTGTAGTCATTCAACTGAGAAACTACTCTAAATTATTATTTTCCTAAAATAGCAAAGCGAATTGACAGCATGTAAATAGTACGTCCTTTGCAAGTTTTCACCACCACCATAGTTTGCGTTGACAAATAGGCCCCAAAGGCTAAATTATTCTCATCTGAGGCACTCACATATAGTTGAGATTTATTAATATCATAATTCAATTCTACATTTAATTCATGATGCCTTTGGTGAGACCACTCACTCAATTCCCATACTTTCATAATGCTATTACTCTGTCTTTTACTACAACTTTATAACATGCCTATATTGAAATGAATAGTAATTACAATTTTATTTTTGTATCATGCTTTATTCATCAAAATATATCTGATTTGACACATCAGTTATAGTATAAGAAATATGGGGATAATTTTTATGCCATGTGGTATTATTGATGAGTCAGAATATGTGATAAAGTACTAGGCATGCACTAGCAGTTAGTTTTTTTTTTTTTTTTTTTTTTTTAATGAATAAAAAAATGCCAGGGAAAACATAGTATATACTCGGAATTGTGTCAAAGTACTCGAGATATATACATTTACCCTTAAAGTGAAAATCTTTCGAGTAACTACATATAAAGTTAGTTCAATATTTAGCAGAAACTTCCATTTTTTCTATGCCTAGCTTAATTTCAGTGTAGTGCCACATTATTCTTCGCAAATGATCAAACATATATATTTACTCATCACACACACTATGCAATGAAACAGATAATTTTATGTTTACTCCAAATTTCCCAATCTCATCTTATATGTCTTTGTCCGTACCTCCGAGACTAGCTTCTTCTTCTTTTTTTTTTCTTTTTTTTTTTTGTCAGATTTCCCTAGGTTTTATTTCGGTATTTGCTTGATTTGTTAATTATTAAGGTTATATCCAAACAAAATTTGACAAGTAAATTTATGGAGCTTTTAATTTAAAAAAAATAATACTCAAAGCTTGAGTTTGCTTTGTCCTTGCGAATGTTTAATAATTTTGATGCCTAAAATGATTATGAAGTTTGAGGTTTAGAAAAGTACTTTTTAGTGCATATTATCCAAAATATTTATAGAAATAATTTATCTTTTTTTGGTCAATTAGTTTTCAAATAATGAATATCGTACTAATTAATAATGATCAGCTCATGATGATCGTATGGTACACACAAATTGGGGGAGTCCACTATTTAAAATTTATTTTTATTATTGAAATATTATTTCTTAATCAAACCTAATTTTAAAAAAATATGGATATTGATTGGTCTATTCATAATAATACATATATATATACATATATAATTGAAATTTTACAAGCAACTGTTTCATTCATTATGATTAAAATTTCAAGTCCACATTCTTTAAAAATGAAAAAAAGAGGACGAGTGAATAACTTAATAACGTATATTAAAATAATCCTGGAAAGGCAAGTAATAATTCATAAAAGAATAATTTGGAATTGTACTTTAGGACATAAAAATTAAATAAACTCATGTCCATATATATATCTAAGATATTGCACTAGCATATGAAGTGAATAAATATAAAAGATATATAAGAGCGAATTGGACTACTTACTTAGCAAGCTCTTTCTTGATAATAAGAATGAAATTAAAACACGGAATTACAAGGGATAGAAAAGAGAGAGGGAAAAAGAAAAAAAAAAGAAGTAAATCGACACACATATCATGCATCATATAATTCAGTAAAAAATCAAATTAAAAAAAAAAGAGAAAATAAAATAAGAACTACACATAAGATGATATTGATTGAAAGAGCGTGTTTTTTACTGTTGATGCGGGGAAGTGAATGTGAGAGTATGAGTTAGTGATAATCTTTTCTTAATTTCTTACCCTTTTACGCCTAAAGAAGACCATGCACTTGATTTGTCAGTATGAGAGAAGCTCTTTGCCAAAAAAATAAAAATGGAAAAGGAAAACGAGTAACCCTGAAAAGAATTTACTGGGTCTTTCCATTTTGCTGTTTAGAAAAAAAAATGATAAAGAATATATTCTCAGTCATATGTTTGTTGTGTGAGTGTGTACATTAGTCTCTCTCTCTCTCTCTCAGTCAATTTCTTTCTCTATCTCTCTCTGCTCGTATTATCATAATTATTTCTATATAAACAAACACAAACCCTTGTCTAGCTAACTCCCAGTTCTCTCTCAGACCATTTTCAGTTTTCACCAAAAAGCTCCTATATTTGTGAAAACCCAGATAAAGAGAAAGACCTCAGAGAGTAAAAAACAGAAGAAGAAGAAGAAGAAGAAGCAAAAACACATTCACATATATACCTATATTTTCATCTTAAATAGGCTGTACACCGATCTGCTCTTTTTGTTTAGACTAGAAGAGAAAGAAAATAATATATATATATATATATTTGGACAATTAATTTAGTAGTAATAATGGGAAGAGGAAGAGTTGAGCTGAAGAGGATAGAGAACAAGATCAACAGACAAGTGACTTTCTCAAAGAGGAGAAATGGTTTGCTCAAGAAAGCCTATGAACTCTCTGTCCTCTGTGATGCCGAGATTGCCCTCATCATTTTCTCCAGCCGAGGAAAGCTTTACGAGTTTGGAAGCTCTGGGTAATCAATACTTCACCTTTCTTAATTCCTTTTTTCTTTTCCAACTTAATTAGGTCATTTTGTTCAATATTGTCTTTTAGGGTTTTTGGAGTCTTCTTTTCTTTGATCTGATTATTTTATTCCTTACGCGTGTGTTTCTTTACCCTGTTGAGAAACAAAGTACTTCTATTTCTCCAGTGAAACCCAAGATCTAATATCCATACTTTTTTTTTTATAAATATTTTGTTTGTTATCACTTACTGTTTGATCACTCTTACACCAAGATCTACATCGAACTTTATTTCACTCTTTTCCTTCTGAGATAAAATCACATCTCTTCCTATATCTCTCTGATCAGATTATTTTCTTCATAACTCCTCTCTCTGAGATAAATTAGTTGTTTTTCCGTCTCTGTCGTTTCTCAGGGTGCTCTTTCAATCATAATTCTCTTTCGATTTTTCAAAGACTCTTTCACTCCCAATCATTTCATGGACTTAATTTTTGAATCAGAAAAAACACAGCTTTTCTTTTCTAGGTTTTTGCGTGTTCTCTGCGGCACAGATCGATTAGTCTTTTCCAACCACAGATCGACACGTTTGATTTTTCTAAATCTCTCTTTCTCTCTCTGAGGCTTTCGTTTGATGGAACAGTACGTGGAGTTTTGTTCTTTCTTTCTCTAATGACCCATTCATTTATTTTTCATACAAAATAAATT
This sequence comes from Urtica dioica subsp. dioica, assembly GCF_054948205.1. Classification (NCBI taxonomy): domain Eukaryota; kingdom Viridiplantae; phylum Streptophyta; class Magnoliopsida; order Rosales; family Urticaceae; genus Urtica; species Urtica dioica. Next base: position 49,133,422 of record NC_142759.1, on the reverse strand, counting down.
GAAAATTTAACAAAAGAGCAAAACAAATCACTCATTCTTATGTCAGTTAATACGAGGAAACTCCTTCTCTCTCGGACCTCTATGTAAGAATCTCCATGATTAATTTATCTTACACTTTCTCTCTCTACAAATTAACTTAAGTTTGTCCTCATTCAATTTTTTGCTCATATATATATTATGCATATAACATAACCAAATTTCTGCCAAAAAACATGATTCGGTTGTTTCCAGCTCATATATACATTATATCAAACCCAATATGGCTAATTATTATACATATATAAATATACATAGGATGTGTTAGTGATGTATTTATTTTGATCAAATGTGTTTTATATTCTATAACACAATGGATGTTAAATAATATTTATTTTTTTACTCATGGTTGTTTAATTTATGTTTATATATATTTTCCACAAATGGAATTTGTATGATAAAAACAAAATCACACATTTTCTTTCGGGAGTTTAAGGTATGTGTAACGCTATACAGGAAAGTACATTACTCACAGATTATACAAATTTTAAATATACAAGATTTTCAGCGGTAGTCCTTTTTAGTCAAAAGTTCAAAAGAATAGTCATGATGTTTTCAGATACTCTGCATATATTGCCCAGTTCATGATTTGCAGCTTTCATATTCTTCGTTTTCTATATTTGTGAATACTGATAAAAATGTATTATTTTCGAATCATGTACTTATATAACAAATGTGTCTTTGTAAGCATTGCCTTATTTGTATTTTTTTATGCCCAAAACCTGATCAAGCGCCCTTGTTTGAAATAATCTCGTTTAGTCTTAAACCCAGTTAATAAATAATATAATTTACATATATAAAAAGAGTCTTTAAATATCTAATATCCAATATTTTTATGGAGGTAGATCAGACCCAGAATTAGATAGCGAAGAGTAATAATCTCACTATATAATTAGTTTCTAGATAACACAATTGTATGAAGCAAGTTAACTATGATCTAATATTTTACAATTAATAATATAATATATTAAACAGACCTATTGCCAAAACCCTTGAGCGCTATCAACGCTGTTCCTTCACTCCTCAAGACAACACAGTTATGGAACGTGAAGCTCAGGTTTGGATTTTCCCATTTCTCTTCCATAGGTGTGAAATATACATATATGTATATATACATATATATATATATATATATTTATTAGTTCACAAACATGATAACCAAGAACATTTTCATTTTCTGATTTGTTTATATGTGTGTAATATATTTGCAGGTAATCATTTCTATTCAATGTATTTGTCTATAAATTTATTTATTTTATATATGCGTGTATTGCAGAGTTGGTACCAGGAAGTGATAAAATTAAAGGCTAATTATGAATCTCTTCAGCGCACACAGAGGTTATATGATCGATGATTTGCTTATTTATTCCATTATTAACTATTATTATATCATAGCTTTGGAAAATAATTAATTAACGGGATGTGAAATTTCGAAGGCACTTGCTTGGTGAAGATCTTGGACCACTGAGTGTTAAAGAGTTGCAGAATCTTGAAAAACAGCTTGAAGGAGCTCTTGCACAAGCTAGGCAAAGGAAGGTACAAATTTGTTTATATATAAATATATATGATCAACTGTTGGAATAATAATAGTGCTGACTTATTGTTTTACATCTTTCTTCGTCATTATAATGCAGATGCAAATTCTGGTTGAGCAAGTGGAAGATCTGAGGAAAAAGGTTTATTTTTTTACGTTAATTTCATAATTTGTTTTTTTTCCCTAGTCAAATATTCTTTACTAGTCACTAAACTAAGTTTTTTCATCTGTATTATGCCTGAATATATTGTAATCACCTGTTGATAAATGATTACATTACTATATATGCCATATATTTATATTTATTTGCTGCTAAGTGGTGATATTAATTATAATCACATTATTATAATCTGGCAGGAGCGTCAGCTTGGAGATCTAAACAAGCAGCTCAAGGTTAAGGTTCAGTACCGAAAATTGTTGTTTATATATGTATAATAGCAATCATATATATATATATATATATATATATATATATATATATAATATGATCGTATCTTGATATGTGCATATATTGTATGTATATATCCAATATATTTTGGCAGCTTGAAGCAGAAGGACAAAACCTAAAAGCCATGCACAGTCTGTGGAGCACAAATGGAAGCAACGTCAACACTTTTGCTATGCCTTCCTCTTCTCAAAGCAATATCTCCATGGATTTACCGCCGCCTGAACCAACCCTGCAAATTGGGTAAATTATCATTATTATTGATCAACATTGTATAATTAGGTTTGAAGTATAAATACATTTTTCAGGTACCATCAATATGTATCAGGTGAGCAGGGAACATCAAATAATATAGCAAAGAGCATGGCTGGATCTGAGACTAACTTCTTCAACGGATGGGTGCTCTGATCAGCTCAACACTAGCTACTACTATTTTAATTAAGACCTACAAACTTATAACTATATATATGTTTGTTATAAAAACTGATTATATATATTATGGCAAAATTAATGATGACCATGTTTGTTTATATATAATATATGTTTGCTACGTTAGTAGTTATTGCAATATATATATTGCTACAAATTTATTATCATGTATTTATTGCAAGACACGATTGTTTCCGTATGTTTTTATATATATTATTTTGGATGATACAATTTTTTTTCTTCTTCTTGAATGTGCGGATATCATGAAGTATAAGTTTGATGTACGTACAATAGGTACTTCATACTTGTTTTTTGGAATCCCATCATGCTTTTTAAAGAAAATTATTTCTTCGTAAGAGGCATTAGTCTGTCGCATGTCTTTATTCAATATATATATATATATATATATATATATATATATAATGGCCTTTAATTAAATTTACAACTTGTGATGACGCAGATTTTAAGCCAGTTTTTGTTTTTTGTTTTGGGTATATGATATGGTTGTTGCTTCTATTACCCATCAGTAGAATTTACACATTTTTTTAGAATAGAAATCGGTTGTAACTTGCCTTTTTATTAGTAACAAGCCAAAACCATGAAACTGTGTCAAATTTATATCAATACCTATCTAGACAACTCTTTAAACTATTCACAAATCTGAAATACAAAATGACTTTGAAGTAATACATTGTAAGATTTGGCTATACGTAACGGTCTAGAAATATCACCAACAGCGATCTCATTTGAGAGGCGGAGTTTAAAGGCCACAAAATTAATTAAAAAGTAATTAAAGCTTAAATGTCTTTGATTTTATACTAAATAACAATAACATAAAAATTAGATTTTTAATATATATATACAAACTTTATCTAAACAAGTAGTGCGAATCTCTTTTTCTTTTGCTTGGCTAAGAAATAATAATATATATAAATTAAATAATCAATAGTATAATTTTTAACAATTATTTTTAATAAACATTAAAACAACATTATTTTCATAAATTTGAAGAAAAAAGTATATCAAAATTTTTATGATTGAACACGCGTTCAACTTATCCATTTTTTTATCCAAGTACATAATAAATAGACAAATATGCAATTAAATGATCTAGCAAGAAAATACTTATAAAAATTGAACTTTTATAAATCTTTTTCGATGCAAAAAAATTTATTAGATCTATGAATTCAAGCTCAAATAGCATATTTTTTTTTTAATAGACAATATAGCTAAATCATTCTACCGTTTTTGCAACATATATAGTTGATCTCATATAAAATTTTATTAATTTCAACTTTGAAGAACTTCTTTATGTGGAAGTCACGGTTACTTGAGTAATTGGTATAGTATCCTATAAGCAATGGACGAATTAAAAAATGAATCCATATTTCTAATATAATCAAGCGTTCAATGAGATTTACTAATCTTTCACTAATATTTCTCTTATCACTTTTAATTCACAAAAAAAAAAAAAAAATCAAACCCATCAATATCTAAAACCCCATTACATGCTAACACATCCCTGAAACTCAATGAAAACTGTTTCAAAGCACATCCATCCAATGATTCTAGCTTTTTAAAATGGAAAAGAAATCCAAAAATATTTTCATATGTTCCAAATTGCTTAAATCTAATGGTAAACGAAGATTTATGGCCTTAATCAAAAGATGCGATCAATATAGCCAAAACCACACCGGTAACCGAAGTCAATTCACGAGGTTTTTTTTAAAGCTCCTCGTGAGATCAATTCCTGCCAATATCCATGCCAGGATATTTTCACCACTATAAACACTTTGACCCAATTGTTTTTTTCCCCTATAAATCACACATTTTTTTTCTCGAAATATGGGATTGTTTTCATCTCTAAAAAGCTTCGAACAATACAAATAAACAAATACGAATAAATTAATTAGGTGGTATCTAGATTGGTCTAGTGCTGATCGCGCACCTCTTCAAAAGTAAAAATCATGGGTTCGATTTTCACGAGCAACGCCCTATAAAGGAATAATTAATAAGAAAGAATTATAAGAAATAATTAATGAGACTTCTTGTCTTTAGTCTTTATCTCTTTATCCTAGTTGCGTGTCTTGATGAAATCTGATTATGAAAGTCTGTTACTCGGTGCTGTGATGCTAACCGTTAAAGACTGGATATGGAGTCTGTATGTTAAAAAAAAAGGGAAAGGAATAGGTCAAACACGAATAAATATTAGACGAGTTTGTATGTTAAATAGGATGATTGTTGCTTAAATAGGTTGTAACTTGAGAAGATTATGTGGCAAATGAAGCTAATATGATATTCGTTTACCATTAAAGTTGCTCTTAGTGGCTGCAATGTTTTTTTTCTTCCAAAATCAATCAAAAGTCAATACTATAATCTAGACAAAACTATAAGTAAAATTTGGAGAGAGACATGTTAATCATATTACCAAGAATCTTAGGCTCCGTTTGGAACTCGGAAAATAAGAGAGAAAGTGAAAATTATAGAGAAAATGAAAATGTGAGAGAAAAAAATAGAAAAAGTCAAAATTATAATTATGTTTGGAAGTTAAGGAAAATATGAGAGAAAAATGACGGGAAAGTAACGATGAAACCAGGGACGGAGCTAACTCTGGTCAAGAGTGGGCCCCCCTCAAATTTTTTTATTTACATTTTTAAAAAGTTTTACATTTTTTACCCTAAAAAATTTACACTTTTGACCCATTTTTAAAAAAAATTTCATTTTTACCATGAATTTTTTAATCAGCCCCCCTTAAATTTTTTTATTTACATTTTTTACCTATTTTTAAAAAGTTTTATATTTTTACCCTAAAAAATTTACACTTTAAACCCATTTTTTTAAAAAAATTCATTTTTACCATGAATTTTTTTAATTAGCCCCCCTCGAATATTTTTATTTACATTTTTTGCCCAGTTTAAAAAAGTTTTACATTTTTACCCTAAAATTTACACTTTTGACTCATTTAAAAAAAAAAAAATCATTTTACCATGATTTTTTTTAATTAGCCCCTCTAAATATTTTTTTTTCAAATAAGTCCCCCTATTTAGCTTTTCTGGCTCGGTCCCTGGACGACACACACAAATGTGATCCCCTCATAGACAAATTTGAAGAGATTCTCATTTTCCATTTGATTTTTGAAGGAAAATGAAATCCTCATTTTAGTTATACACTTTCCATAGCATTTTTCATCATATTTTTTTTCCACCCTATTTTCCTCAATCCAAACAACCCAAGTAAAATAGGAGAGATTTCCATTTTCCTTTCCCTCCTATTTTCCGAGTTCCAAACGGAGCCTTAAAGATTACTTTGTTTGGTTTGAGTTAATCTTAAAAAATATTCTCAAGAATGTGATTACCTAGGTAATGAGATTACCTTAAGGGTGTGTTTGGTTGAAAGTAATGTAGTGTAATCACATTCTTGAGAATGTGATTAAACTAATCAGATTCATAGGAATGTAAGATTATAGTGTTTGATTCTAACATTAATATTTTAAAAAGATTCATGGAAATGTGACATTGTTGTATTTGGTTTTGACAAACTAAAATAATGTTGATAAAAGGTATAAATAATAAACCTCTTATAAATAGATAAACATAAAAATAATATAATCATTAGACTTAATAAAAAAAAATTCTGAAACAATAAAAAAATAAAACAATATTAGAAATATAAACCTTATCTAATTTTATTGTCCGATATTTTTTTCAATTTCATCATGATAATTTCTATATGTACTTATCAGCTAACGTATAAAATAAATCTATTTTTTTTACTAATTAGATTTATGGGGTTGAATTTTTTCCCTTCTCATACAATAAGTGTGAGACAAAATAATAAGAAATGAAAATTTATACCACGAAAACAAAACGACAATCAACACACAAATATATCATACATAATTATTTATAAAAATATTTTAAAATAAACTTAATTAATAACAATTTATTTATTAAAGACCCATAGTACTAATACAAAATAATATTATATATATAATTTAACTAACAATAATATATTACGTAGTTGATATCTAGGTACATGATATTTGTAAATAATATCACGTAAAATGTATATAATTGCGTATATAATACGCTCACCGTCAACACAGTTGAACTGAAGACCGAGAGCGGTCAAGAACCGTCGAACAAGCGATGATCCACCTCGAAAATACGTGAAGTTTCTTGAATTACTAAGTCATCCAAGAAACTGGGGGTTAATGTTATGTGGGATTTTCCCGATCCAAAAAACATTAAAGCCCAACCAAGAAATAAAGAAGCATGGCAAGCCCGGCCCAAGAGGCGAGTCGAGAGGTCCAGATTTAGAATGAGCCAGGCTCGCCTCCAACCCTGCAAGGTGACACCCTTCCCCGTTTAAGCAACGACGGTCTACCTCAGTCCAGCCCCAGAGACCAGGGTCGACCTTCACCCTCAGAGCGACGAAGGTCGACCCCTACCCTCATGGCGACGAGGGTCGACCTCTACCTTCGTCCAGCCTCGGAGACCAGGGTCGACCTCTACCCCGACCAGCCTCGGAGACCAGGATCTGCCTCCACCCTCAAAGCGAAGGGCCGACCTACACCCTCATAGCGACGAGGGTCGACCTCTACCTCCATCCGACCTCGGAGACCAAGGTCGACCTCTACCCCGATCCAGCCTCGGAGACCAGGGTCGACCTCAACCCTCATAGCGACGAGGTCGATCCCTACCCTTATGGCGATGAGGGTCGACCTCTACCCCGACCAGCCTCGGAGACCAGGGTCGACCTCCACCCTCATGGAGACGAGGGTCGACCTCTACTTTCGTCCAGCCTCGGAGACCAGGGTCGACCTCCACCCTCATAGCGACGCGGGTCGACCCTTATCCTCATGGCGATGAGGGTCGACCTCTACTTCCGTCCAGCCTCAGAGACCAAGGTCGACCTCTACCCCCGTCCAACCTCGGAGACCAGGGTCGACCTCCACCCTCATGGTGACAGGAGGTCGACCTCTACCCCATATCTGAAGGAAGAACGCGAGTAAATGACGATTTTACCCCGACCCATCACATCTCTATAAATACCTCCAACTTTCTCATTTGCAGGTAAGTTCTCTGACAACTTACAAAACCTCTGCTTCTCTCTCATCTGAGACTCTCTCTCTCTAGAACCTTGAAGCAAGACACTTGGACTAATGTTCAGCGTCGAAGTGCCCGCCGGTGGAAATCCCTACGGGGTTCTTTAGCTCACGTTTCTTTCTTTTTCAGGTGAAGAGTCGTCGGAAACCCATTTCCGGCACGGCGGAGGCGACAAGTGCCGAGACAACTTCCCCGTTTGACCACTGCGCGGTCATAGGGTCTGGCCCTAGACCGAATCGCGGACCGGTTTTCGTGTTGATCCATTTTCAGGCATTAACATTTTGGCGCTAGAAGGAGGGCGATCGAGAAACAACCACGAGATCCCACCGGCAAATTCACTTCCCACGATTTTGATATATCGACCACCTTAGGTATCCGAAGAACGTGGCTAGAAACTCACTGCACGAGATGGCTAACCGCATAACCGCCTCCGTAAACACGGCGTTCCACTCCGCAGGGAGCATAGCGCACAACACCCGGGCTCAAGTCCAAACCCGCCAAAATCAGATTCCAATCGCCCCACAGGCGAGCGTGACCTCCGACCCCGTCCACGACGAGAGGGACGCGCGGATGAGGCACCTTGAAGACAATATTTTCAGGCTGACCGGCACGCTGGCCAGGATTGAGGGGTACGAGCCCGCGATGGAAGAGATCTTTGGGGGAGAGGAGCAGCTAGAAACCCCTCCCCCCCCCCCCCCCGAACGCGAAGGGCGTGACCTGTTGGAAAGACGCCCCCGACCTAAGCCCCCGAGGTATACCACGAACGCGCCCAGCGCGCACCGCGCCACCCTGACGTACTGGTAAGGCGCCATCACGAAAACCCGCTTCCACAAGACTCTCGCGCACACTCTATTGCATACACCGACGCGTCCCGGCGATCGGCCTTCGCCAGCCTCGGAGGTAGGGAAGAAGTGGCTGACAGCGACGATTCGCGCAGGTTCCACCAACCCCGCTGCGTCAATACGCCAAGGCAGGCAGGCAGAAACAAAGATCTCAGGCAACACCTGAACCGCCAATGGGAGATTCCGCGACCCCAACCTCCCCCGAGGGAGGCAAAATCCGCTAACAACACGGGAGCGCCCCCGGAGATCCCGCTCCCTAAGTTTCTTCAACAATCTCTGCAAGATTACGCAAGAAACTAGGGGATTAATGGTCAACGGGGACCCGAGCCATCAAAGACGCCCAGCCCGACAACAAGGAAGGCGGCGAGGCATCCACGAGGCACTCATGCAAAACAGGGACCCGAGACATCAAAGATGTCTGGCCCGACAGCAAGGAAGGCGGCGAGGCGCCCACGAGGTAATCACGTGAACAGGGACTGGAGGCGTCAAAGACGCCCAGCCCGACAGCAAGGAAGGCGGCGAGGCGCCCACGAGGCACTCACGTAAACAGGGACCCGAGGCGTCAAAGACGCATGACCCGACAACAAGGAAGGCGGCAAGGCGCCCACGAGGCACTCACGCAAAACTGGGACCCGAGGCGTCAAAGACGCCCAGCCCGACAACAAGGAAGGCGGCGAGGCGCCCACGAGACACTCACGCAAAATAGGGACCCGAGACATCAAAGATGTCCAGCTCGACAGTAAGAAATGGGGCGAGGCGCCCACGAGGCACTCACGCAAAACAGGGACCCGATGCGTCAAGGACGCCCAGTCCGACAACAAGGAAGGTGGCGAGGCGCCCACGAGGCACTCACGCAAAACAGGGACTCGAGACATCAAAGATGTCCGGCCCGACAGCAAGAAAGGCAGCAAGGCACCCACGAGGCACTTACGCGAACAGGGACCCGAGGCGTCAAAGACACCCAGCCCGAAAACAAGGAAGACGGCGAGGAGCCCACAAGCCAGTCACACAAAACAGGGACTCGAGACATCAAAGATGTCTGGCCCGGCAGCAAGGAAGATGGCGAGGCGCCCACGAGGCACTCACGCAGAACAGGGACTCGAAAAATCAAAGATGCTCAGCCCAACAGGAAGGGTCACGTCTAAAAAACCACGGATTGAAATCTCGCGCGAGATGGGGGTATCTCGCGCGAGTTCTCGTTTCTCGCCTAGGTGCGAGAGCGAGATGTTAATAACTCGCAAAATTGTCCGTTTCTCGCGATATCTCGCAATATATCTCGCATTTTGAAATTAAAACGAAGTTACCTCATTTTCTCGTTCAAACGAAGTTAAAAAAATGAAAAAAAATCACCCAAAGCAAGATTTGCAAAAGCAGCAAAACCATCGTTAAGAAAAAGCTCTGCAAATCTCTCATTTTCCATCGCGAGATCTGTTGAAATCTCTCGTCTTCCCGCGCCGGACCTTCGTTTTCCGTCACGTAGCTGTCCAACTCCAACTTCGCCCAAGCATGGTAACTGTAGATCTGGGTTTTGAATTTTTTTTTTATGCAATCTGGTGAACTTCCGTGTGTGACTTGCTCAAAAATCAAAGCTGGAAACTTTCTTTTTGGTAGCTTAGGGGAAGAGAAGAAGTTTGCACTTAATTTGCAGATCTGTAAAAAAAATGAAAAAAATGAAATGAGGAAGAAGATGGCAACGTTATTCCGATTCATAAAAGCAAGTTTGGTTGCATTTTGTAATGATTTTTTTTTGAAGCAAGTGATATCATTTTTTAATTACTTTTTTTAACAATTTTTGGGAAGTGGAAAGGAATGGAAAACATGGGCTTGGTCTTGGTCTTTAATATTGAATATATCATTATCACATACCTTGCATTAATTAGGCAAGATTCATGCACGGAACCAAATCAATAACATTGACTTTTCAACAAATAATAATAATAATAATAATAATAATAATAATATTAATAACCCATTAAATATGCAATCTTTAAAATGTTTTTTTTTTTAATTCGAATTTAAATCTTTATGTTGTTGATTTAGAATTTAGATGTAATTAATAATTAATTTGATCTAAATGTAATTAATTTTTTTTATTATTTATTGCTTGTTTGATCTAATTCTTAGTTAGTTGTTATTGTCACGTTGTTCATTATTGTTAATGTTGATATATTTTGTTAATTCAGATTTAATAGTTGAAGAATGAGTTCGGATCCGGCCCGGAAATATTGTACGCCCATTGAGGGAAAGACGAACGGTTTCGTATGCAACTTTTGTGGCCATGAGATGAAAGGCGGAGGTGTTACTAGGGTGAAGAATCACCTTGTCGCTACAGATAATCGAAGAAGTACGACGGTGTGTGATAAGTGTCCTCCAGAAGTAAGGGAGGAGATGAGAGAGTGTCTTTTCGCCGTATCCGATTAAGAAGTCCAAAAGTAGTTTTGGAGCATATCTTCGGTCTAAAACCACCAAAGGACTTCGTAGATACGAGTCAGATGAAGAGAACGATGGCGAGGAGGTCTTAGTCCGATCAACTATGAAGAGGGTGAGACAGCAAGAAGCAGCTGAGCAATGTAGGGCAGAACGAGAGGGACCCGGTGGATCTTCAGCGGAACCTCGTTTGCAACGATCATCATCTCTAGCTCCATCCTTATACAAATCCCCCAGTTCTCGGCAACAAAGGGTTGATGTGATGTCCATACCAGGATACGCGATGAAACTCGGACGGAACATTTGCAAGTTCTTTGTTCACGAGCACATTCCGGCATCTAAGGCGGACTCACATCATTTTCGAAACATGATCCAGTATGCTCAGGAGTTTGGTAAGTGAATTAAAAGTTGTTATATTTAATTTCGTATTTATCATATTTAGTTTATTTATTAAGTATTTTGTTTTGTAGGTCCTAACGTTCCGTTGCCGTCTCCGTATGATATTCACGACAAGTATCTTGATGCCGAGGTTACTGATATGCAAAAATATGTCGATGACCAAAGGCCGAACTAGGAGAAGTTTGGATGTACGATCTTGTCTGATGGTTGGACTGGCCCCACCAAGCTAAGCATCATAAATATAATGGTGTATTGTGTTGGAACGACGGTGTTCTTAAAGTCGATTGACGCGTCCAACAACATCAAGAGTGGAGATTACATTTATGGCATCCTCAAAGATGCCATGAATGAAGTTGGGAAGCACAATGTTATACAAATCGTGACAGATAGTGGATCTAACTACAAAAAAGGCTGGGCAAAAGTTGATGAAGAGGTACAACTTGTATTTGAAATTTGTTATTTTAATTTCAAATTTATCATATTGATTAAGTACTAAGTTTTATAGGTTCAATGTGTATTGGACTCCATGCGCCGCTCATTGCATGGACTTGATGTTTGAAGATATCGGGAAGAGAGGGAACGTTGAAGCCGTCGTTAAGGCAGCTAGAATGATATCAAAGTTCATCTACAATCATGGTCAACTATTATCCAATCTAAGAGACATTTTCCCAGGTGAAATTGTGCGTCCTGGGACAACAAGGTTCGCTACGAACTATTTGGCTCTTAGAAGTCTTCGCGAAAAAAGAGTTGCGCTGAAACAAATGTTTACGAGTCAATGGTGGGACGATCACAAGCTAGCTGGTATGCAGACAGGTAGATCTGTTTCGGAGAATGTTTTGTCCCAACGATTTTGGCACGGAGTTGACGACGTGTGTGGTATCTTTGAGCCGATGTACAAGTGTCTACGATTGGTCGACACCGAAGTTCATCCAACCATGGGATTATTATACTACGTATTCCATGAGATGAAAAAAAGATTGGAGGGACTTCACGGGAAAAAATGGATTGTTGATATTGTCGAGAACAGGTGGACCAGCCAACTTTGTCATCCATTACATGAAGCAGGTAACCGTTACGTTTAACATTTTTAATGAGGTTAACTATTTTAGACGTTATAGTTATTAACAATTATCTGTTCTTTTTAATGTAGCTTACTACCTTAATCCAAAGTTACAGTACAACAGAGAGGTTCATATGGATAGTACACACATGGCATCGGTGACAAAAGTCTTTGACGTTTTGCACCCACACGATGATTCATCTAGGCTAGGACACGAGGAATTTATATTCTTGGTATTTATGCACACGTCTTTGATATTAATTTATAATGATTTATATTTTCAAATACACAGTTGTTAGCATTTCGAGACACTAAAGGAGACTTTTGTCAAAAAAAGTGCGATATCAGCGAGGGGTACTCTAGCAGCAGGTAATAATTTCACGTAATGATTTAAGATGGTTTATAGTTTGACTTTTAAGATTGATAATGTGTATGTATTTTAGCAAATTGGTGGGAGCTTTATGGAAATGCTACTCCGACATTGCAAAAATTAGCTATGCGAATCCTTTCCCAAACTGCGTCTTCATCAGCATGCGAAAGGAATTGGAGCACATTTGCATTAGTGCACACAAAGCAACGGAACCGCCTAGCATACAAGAGGTTGGAGAAACTTGTATTTTGTAGTTATAACATGAAGCTGAACATGAGAGACATGAAGTACAAGTTCGATAATTCAGTGGCGCCTTTAGATCCTTTGGACATCATCGAACGGGCTTTTGAAAGGTCGGGAGCCCAAAATGAAGGAGATGATGAGATGCTTCACTGGATTGATCCTGTTCACCTAGATGACGAAAATCAGAACCCAGATATGCACATTGCTGAAGAGGCTGCAAATCTTGGAGTTGATGTCAACCAAGTGTTGAACGAAAACGTCCGCCCCCCCTCCCTCCCATCGACAGACTCAAGACGTTTCAAGTTCTTCGGATGATACTGGTCATGCCTCGGATGATAACGCAGGTAAGATTGCTCTCATAATTTAATAAAACAAGTTTTTATTTTCTAATTCCGTTTTTATTATAATCATAGGAGGTGGTGGTGGTGGTGGTGAAGAACGTGGCGGGCAATACAACAGCGGTGGTGGATACGATCCTCAATTCGGCAGCGGTGGTGGATATAGCGTACCACAAACGGACGATGAATACGACTGCATGAATCCAGCCTTTTTTGAGTCAGGATGTGGAGGCAATACGTACGGAGGTTTGTCTGATGCAATGTCATTCTCTTCTACTAGCAAAGATGTTGATCAATTGTCACAGTTTTTCGGTGGGTTCTCGATTACACCGGAGGACTCAGAATCCTCGCATCCAATTGAGCCGCATGACGGGTCTTACAGTTATCCTGAGTATCCGATGATAGTCCCCGTGCCTGTCCCCGTCATCCCTGTCTCTCCCCCCATTTTAAGGGATTTTTACCAACCACATGAGCCCCAACCTCGTATTCGTTACCGACCAGGTTTCCCAAAATACTCCATTTATGTTGCATTAGATCAGTATAATTACGATCGTCACGTGGAGACTTATATGACTACATATGCTCACATGATGACTTGGTACGAGTATTGCCTGATGCAAGACCAACAACCTCATACATTTCAGGGCGCCCGACACTCTACCTACGAGTAGCAACAATGACTGTGAACTCTACTTTTTTTGTGTGAGAAATCTCTATTATGTGTATAATTATTTGTTTTCTTTATTTAGTGTGACTTTGCTTGAGAACTCTATATTACATGTGTATTGATTTGTACTCTACATAGAATTTCATGTCTGGAATTTTGAAAACTTTATTTTAAAAATTTATATAGATTGTGTATCCTAAACTTATACAAAATCATAATTAAAAAGTTGTTCTAATACCCCGCGGAATACCCTTTTTTTGCGGTATATCCCGCGAAATGCGGTATACCACACGGTACGAGATACCCCGAACGTTCATCAAATACCACGAGATACCACGGTACGAGACGAGATACCCCCCCAAAAAAAAGTGCGGTACGGCCGCGAGATGCGAGATTTTAATCCTTGTAAAAAACACATTTACAAAAAGAAATTTTCGAATAGGAAGACCGGGAGACTAGGTTGGAACGCCAAACGGACGACCAGAAAAGATGTTACAGCAAGCAATATATTCAACACGGTACAATGACATCCAAAAATAATGGATAAAGACAACTCTCATTCCACCGTCTGAACACCACGAAAAAGATTTGGAGTAAATATCCAACTAGGTGCACAATCGACTACACCGTCCCCAAAAGTCATCATCTAACTAAGCGCAAAACAAACCGTGCTATACCAAAAGAAAAGTTTCTTCAAACGAGAGAACTAAAGAACTGATAATACAAATAAAAAGAAAATAGATAGCTAAATAACAGGAATACCAGAGAGACGTCAATCCTCATCATCGGAATCACCATCACGGCCATCCCAAATCCACACGCGCCTTGCCCTCGGAAGTGCCACGCCACGGCATACTGATAACAGGAAGGACACAGCTACGCAGGGTAAAGATCAAGGGTGGTGAGAAGACACTGTAAGACGGGTTGGAAGGGAAGGGCCATCCCATTCTTCAATCTGTCGAGGTGAACAGCAGCGAAGCCCTCTGGCGGGAGGCTTGGGACCTCCATCTCTAGGGGCACGCGAAGCTCTACGTCGAACAGGGCGTCAAACTCATCCCGAAACCTCTAAATCTTGCCGAAGGTAACGGAACTCGGCGCGTCAAGACCAGAAAAACCGCGTGGTTTCACCAAGTTTGGAACGATGCGGGGGCAGGCTTTCTACGGGCAGCCTCGATCTCCCCTGTGACTTCTTCTTTTTGAGGTGTCAAGACCAGAAAAACCGCGTGGTTTCACCAAGTTTGGAACGATGCGGGGGCAGGCTTTCTACGGGCAGCCTCGATCTCCCCTGTGACTTCTTCTTTTTGAGGTGAAGGGTGGCCCCGTCTACAGGCACCCCCGATCTCTGCCTTCGCCTCCCGCGTGACTCTAGATATTTCTTCTCCCTTCTCTTCTCAGAGGAAGGGCGGTAGTCGGGATCGACACGGGGGGCCGACGTTATGGCCGGAGCGCGTAAGGAATCCACTCGCGGCTTGGAAACGGGTCGATCCCACCCCCTACTTGCTAGAACCAACCTAACGGGGAAACACGGGCAGCCTCGCCGTGCTCCGACCTGCGAGAAACACTAATCTTTATCCACACAGAATCCCGAGTCGAAGGACTTACCCCCGGAATCCGCAACTGCGCTCGCCGAGACCGCGGCACCGACCCAGGTGCCACCACTTGAGGAACTCGACATAGGAAAGAGAGATGGACCCTGTTGCATGCCCGCCCTCGTCGCCAGAACCTCGCTCCGACCTTGCAAGATGGACACCTCCCCAAGGAACGGATCTACGAATTTGGCGGGACCTCCGAAGAATCCGAGCACGCCGCAACCCCTTGTGACAAACTCCTGAGTGGGGAGGCGCTATACCCGAGAGATGGCGACCCCCGACGCACAGATCTGCGAAAGGCGACCATGACGGACCGGGGAGACCCATGCGTCCACGGCCGAGGTGGAAGAGATCCGACGACGGCCGGATCGCGCAAGGAAGATGGGGATAACGCCGGGCTTGGAGCACGTGAAGTTGCTAATGAAGCCCAAGCAACGTGCGCGCCTTAGTCGGCTTACGTCCCGACGCCCAAGGGTGAGGTCCTCTCTCCACGCGCATGAGGGTCTGAGCTCGAAGGCACATCGTCCCACATGAACAAAGTTTGAACACCCCTCAGGCGAGGAAGTGGGAGCTCGGGAAGGTGTGCCGCCAAGCTCAACGCCGAGCCCAAACTCAAGCTCCTCACCGGAGCATGCTCGGCGCAAGGAAGAGGAGATGTCCAGCCACGTGCGACCAGCAAATCTATAGACGGAGAACCACAACCACATGAGGAGGGGACCCAAGCGCTCTTCTGTAAATCTCGTCTGTGCACCCACCGCCCGCGCCGAGCTGGAAAAGCCCGCACCTGTGCCGAGCTGGAGAAACCTGTGTGCCAGTGCCGAGCTGGAGAGGCCTACGCGCCGACACTGGCCCGGAGACGGAGCAAGAAGCCCGTGCATGCGCCGAGTTGGAGAAACCCGCGCGCCCGCGCCAAGCTGGAGAGGCCTACGTGCTGACGCCGGCCCGGAGACGGAGCGAGAAGCCTGCGCCAGCGCCGAGCTAGAGAAACCTGCGTGCTCATGCCGAGCTGGAGAAGCCTGCGCGTCCGCACCGAGCTAGACATGCCTACGCGCCCGACGTCAGCCTGGAGACGGAGCGAGAAGCTCGCGCTTACGCCTAGCTAGAGAAGTCCGTGCGCTCACACCGGGCTGGAGAGGCCCGCGCGTCTGACGTCGGCCCGGAGATGGAGCGCCCCGCCGAAGCTGATGGAGGAAACACCCGGTCAAGCGCAATCTTCAAGCACCCGCCGCACGCGTCTGAGATCTCACCACGTACGACCGAGATCTGAAAGTGCTGCTCCTCGTCGAGACCCAGGTGACGACCCCCGACTCTTGGCCATGAGTAGCTCAGACGAGGAAGAAGAAATGGAATAAGAAAGCCAATTTCTCAGATATACAATTTGGTTTTGAAACCCAGAAGCTCACCGTCAACGCAGTTGAACTGAAGACCGAGAGCGGTCAAGAACCGTCGAACAAGCGATGATCCACCTCGAAAATACGTGAAGTTTCTTGAATTACTAAGTCATCCAAGAAACTGGGGGTTAATGTTATGTGGGATTTTCCCGATCCAAAAAACATTAAAGCCCAACCAAGAAATAAAGAAGCATGGCAAGCCCGGCCCAAGAGGCGAGTCGAGAGGTCCAGATTTAGAATGAGCCAGGCTCGCCTCCAACCCTGCAAGGTGACACCCTTCCCCGTTTAAGCAACGACGGTCTACCTCAGTCCAGCCTCAAAGACCAGGGTCGACCTTCACCCTCAGAGCGACGAAGGTCGACCCCTACCCTCATGGCGACGAGGGTCGACCTCTACCTTCGTCCAGCCTCGGAGACCAGGGTCGACCTATACCCCGACCAGCCTCAGAGACCAGGATCGACCTCCACCCTCATAGCGACGAGGGTCGACCCCTACCCTCATGGCGACGAGGGTCGACCTCTACCTTCGTCCAGCCTCAGAGACCAGGGTCGACCTCTACCCCTATCCAGCCTCGGACACCAGGGTCGACCTCTACCGCCATAACGACGAGGTCAATCCCTACCCCTATGGCGACGAGGGTCGACCTCTACCCCGACCAGCCTCAGAGACCAGGGTCGACCTACATCCTCATAGCGACGAGGGTCGACCCTAGGGATGGCAATTTCGTGTTCGTGTCGTAATCGTGTCGTGTTAATCGTGTTTCTTAAAAAAATCGTTAAAACCAAATCCGACCATTTATTAATCGTGTTTAAAATCTAGATCCAAATCCGACCATTTATTTTATCAAAGATCCATATCCATTTAAATTAAACCATTTAATAATCGTGTTAAATGGGTTATTTAATCGTGTTTTAATCGTTTTTAAACATTTAACCTTAATTATCCAATACACAAAAATAAAATAAAAATGTGATTAATTTTAGCCCATGCAAAAAACTTGAATTACATAATGCAGTTATCTAAATCTACTGATCTCAATCTAACAGAAGAAAATATATTACAACTTCAATTTTGAGGTAGAATGGACAATCTGCTTCACCCTGTCAAAAGAGGAGCGAGTTTTTTTTTTATAAATTCTCAATTGCAAACACAGCAAACTGACACGTGAACATTTCATAATGCACGTGGATATTAATTTCATATGCATACGACTTTTCCTTTTAGTTTTTCTAATCAACTTGGACTCATAACTACGAAAAGGGACACTCTGTAGCAGAGCATGAAGTTGTTTTACAAGTTGGATGACTGGATCTAATACTAGACATTGATATCATATTGCAACTCAATTTCTCTATTTGGCTTAATTTGATACTGGACGGCGTCAACAACGTCTGCGAAGGACGGGGTGGAAGAGACCGCGTCGCAAGTGAAGCCGTTACATTGAACAGAGATGGAGTAGTGTTGTAGTGGCTCAAATACTCAGATCAACACCCTATATTTTCCCTCAAAAATATGTAAGCACAAATTCTACAACTTACCCCAGCTCTGCTCTGTTTTGGCTTACCACTTCCATCTCCTTCAAGATCTGTTCAAGGGGAAAAAAATAAGACTAGAAAAATAGTTCGAAACACTGATCAGCTAGGCTAAGCTCATTTTGAACATTTTGAGAGCTTGCTGTGTGAAACTATATCATAAACAACACATTGTACGTTCTACTTCTACATATTCACATTATTGTTTATCTGAAGATTTTGTATCTAACTTGCATAATATTAAAATTTATAATCTACATATTCACGACGTGGGACTTCTTCTGAGAAGATGGATCGTCGAACTGAATCCCTGGCCCTTTTATGTTCCCAAATTTAACAAAAAAAAAGGATTAAGACTCTCACCACTCTTGGTGATGTCTTCGCAGAAAGTTTGCCCTTTTATGTTCCATGGCTTCGGTTCAAGCTTTGTTCTTATTGTGCAGAAAAATCGCAGAACATATGGCATGAACAAAACAGTCATTCACGACTCAAATTTCATCATCAAATTCAAATAGTCATCCATGAATCGAATACGCTAAAAAAACAAATAGAGCGTAACAATTTCAAAAAAAAAAAAAACCCAAATAACAAACCCTAACCTCTCGAAATCTTTTGATACACGAAGAGAGGCCATAGCGAGTTTGCATCACAAAATGGCATGGAAGGCGTGTTAGAGAATGGCAGAGAGAACGGCGGTTGTCGAGCACTGAGAAGGTGTCCATGATCTAGCGTTCCATGTTGCCTCCGATGAACGTCGTTCGATTGATCGTGCTTCATTTCGTGAAGACCAAGCCCGGGACGTGCCTCGTCGCGAGTTTCCTGTCCCGATGGATAGAGCCGATGAGACCCGACGCGAAGATCTTCAACCTCATGCTCGGCGGCTGAATGAGGTTCGGGCTCGGGTTCAGAGGCGAGAGGGTCGCGGAGTCGATGGCCTGGGCCGACATTGTAGCTGATGTGAACTCGGTTGTCCTCGTCGCGAGGATCCACGAGATGGTGGAGAAAGACTGAGAGAAGGAGAGAGAAAGGGTCGGTGAGAATTAGTGAGATAAAGTGCGAGAGAGGTGGAGAGGTATGAGTTAGACTCTTAGAGATAGATAGAGATCTGACTTTTAATTTTTCTTATAAAATTTGAGTTCTTCAAAGTTCAAACGAAATTTTTAGAGGTAAAATTTCCCTCCTAAAATTAGTGAAAATTTGACCCAATTTGACCAAAAAATTTGATGAGTCTATTTAAAAGTTGAAAATTACATGGACAATTTTTGTTACAAATAAATAATATTTTATTATCAAATGATTAACGTATTCAAAAATTAAAAAATAAACGTAAGTTGCCTTTTTTGTTACTAATTTTTTTAAATATAATTAATCCCTAATTACGAGATTTAAAATCATCAATAAAAGCCAATTTTTAATTTCTTTTAAATTAACTATAAAACATGAAATTGTTATTAACAATGAAACGTGGGTTATGAAAATTATTAAGCAACATTGGGCTACACACTAATTTAGTATCTTTATATATATAAATGTCAAAACTAATTTAGTAGATTGATTTATATGTGTTATTTATTTATTTATGATGATACAACTTTATATATATGATTCTTATTAATTATGAAGTCAATTGGTTATGGCTCCTTGAATTGAATTAGATTAAATTGAATATCTTTCTTTAAAATTTAATAAAATTAATTATCTTTTTAAAGTTATATAACATTTGATGCAATATGAATTGAATTGAAATCCAATAAATGTGAATATGATACGTTATTATGAGATAGTAGTTATTGTGATTGTGAATTGAAATTGTTCGATATGAATTGAATTGAATTGAAATAAAATAAAATTGAATATGATATGTTATTATGATAGTATAGTTATTGTGATTGTCAATTTTAAATTATGATTTTTCAATATGAATTGAATTGAATTGAAATTCAATAAAATTGAATATGATACATTATTATGAAACTATAGTTATTGTGATTGTGAATCGTGATTATTCGATATGAATTGAATTAAAATTGAAATAAAATAAAATTGAATTTAATATGTTATTATGAGACTATAGTATTTGTGATTGTTCGATATGAGTTGTATTTCTTATTGCTCCTGTTAAGTCAATTGATATACTATTGAGTATATGTTATCATACGTGAATTGATATTTATACGAATATACTTTATTTTATTACATCATATTTTCTAATATTAATTTTATGTTTATAGTTATAAATTTATAATTTGACATATATGATATTAATCGTGTTTAAATGGATCGTAATCGTGCTATTACTCGTAATCGTGTTAATTGGATCATATTCGTGCGGGTCGTAATCGTGTTTCGTGTCGACCATTTAATAATCGTGTTAATCGGCTTTTTATCGTGTTACCGTAATCGTGCCGTTTTGAACCATTATTTAATCGTGTTAGCGTGTTCGATCCAATTAAGAACCGACTCATTTATTGAGATCCAAATCCGCCTTAAATCGTGTCGTAACCGTTTCGTGTTTCGTGTCCGGACCAAATTGCCACCCCTAGTCGACCCCTACCCTTATGGCGACGAGGGTCGACCTCTGCTTTCGTCCAGCCTCGGAGACTAGGGTCGACCTCTACCCCCGACCAGCCTCGGAGACCAGGGTCGACATCCATCCTCATAGCGACGAGGGTCGACCCCTACCCTTATGGTGACGAGGGTCACCTCTGCCTTCGTCCAGCCTCGGAGACCAGGGTCGACCTCTACCCCCGACCAGCCTCGGAGACCAGGGTCGACCTCCACCATCATAGCGACGAGGGTCGACCCCTACCCTCATGGCGACGAGGGTCGACCTCTACTTCCGTCCAGCCTCAGAGACCAGGGTCGACCTCTACCCCCGTCCAGCCTTGTAGACCAGGGTCGACCTCCACCCTCATGGTGACAGGGGGTCGACCTCTAGCCCATATCTGAAGGAAGAACCCGAGTAAATGACGATTTTACCCCGACCCATCACATCTCTATAAATACCTCCAACTTTCACATTTGGAGGTAATTTCTCTAACAACTTACAAAACCTCTGCTTCTCTCTCATCTGAGACTCTCTCTCTCTAGAACCTTGAAGCAAGACACTTGGAATAATGTTGAGCGTCGGAGTGCCCGCCGGACGAAACCCTTCCAGAGTTTCTTAGCTCACGTTTCTCTCTTTTTCAGGTGAAGAGTAGTCGAAAACCCGTTTCCGTGATATTTGGCGGCACTTGAAAAGTGGCGGTTAGTTGAAAGACCGCCATTTATTTATAACTTTTAGTGTCAATCATATTTAGACTGCCACTAAAACACTAAGATATATAATAATGACAATCATAAATTAAGCGCTTCCAAATCTTATAAAAGAAAGCGGTCAAAATCGCCACCAAAATTCTTTATGTTGCTTATTTTTATATTGATTAATTATATTGCATTATCTAGTAATATCAAGTTGTAATCAATCACTTACGATATTATTTCAAACTGTTTATCTCCATTTGTTTTTTTTTTTTTTGGTCTTTTACCAAGATATTATGTAAACTGCTGTAAAAAATATTGTAAACTGCTGTAAACTAATTCCACATATTCAGCCGCAATTTTTTTAAAACTTCCACTGTACAACTACAACCCAAATAGCCTTCCACTTTTCCCTCCCATAGTTATTAATCTTTTCATTTCCCTCTCTTTTTCTATCATCTTTTTAAGCAATTCGAGATTACAATTCCTAATTCTACTCAACTGTTTACTAAACGCACATAAATCAAATCCTTTCTCATTCTCTCAGTCACGCAGTCATGAACGTAGGGGAAAAAAATTCAAAATTGGCTGTGTTGCATAAGGCTGAGGTTAGTGTCATCGTGTTCGATTTGCAACACCACGACCCATGTTGCGGTGATGGCCGAGCAGTTAAAAAAGGAGATAGGATTCACGGATTGGATGGAGAGTTTTGGGTCCATGCCGAACGCGACTCACAGACTACTTGCAGGTGATCGATGAAATGTTGGAGGAGTGGTTTATTAGATACAGTAGGATACCGTGAAAAATTTCTCTGCAAATAGAAATAGGCAAAAAACAAGGCTCTCTCTAGTTTCCTTGTGGAGGTTAAGGGAAGGGAGCGACACTTGTTAAACCTCTCAAGCAAAACGACATACAAACACATACAGACCAACGACAAGTAATCAGGAAGTCGTTTTGCCTGAGAGGCCACTGCTGCGTTTCTGAAACTTCTACAGCTTTCTAGAACAGCTGACGTGTTCAGGTCTGACGTGTCTGATCCTATCAGAATTCCCTCCTCGTACAACATTGGCAATGATCCATTGGTTAATATTTATCCGTATTATTCGGGTACAAATTCATAGCTGTAATTAGCTGTTATAGCAGAGGAAATTACCCTGCTCTTATTTTTCTATTTCCCTGTATAAATACATTTACAATGAATGAGAAAGGCACGGCTGATATTATTCAATTGCTATGAATAGCATTCTTTCCTTTCTTGTCATGGTATCAGAGCTATCAGCCTAAAACAACCAAAAATGGCCGAACAAATACAAAACCAAAATCCTAACCTGGTCTTAAATGAACCTCAAAATGCTCAGCCCATTATACCCATAGTTCCTCCTCAGATGATAAACCCAGGCCACCAAATTTTGACCATACGCCTCTCCGACACCAACTACCTGCTATGGCGCCAACAGGTCCTCACCGCCGTCAGAGGACATGGTCTCATCGACATTCTCCTTCCACCTGGTCCACCACCACCACAAACTATCAACGACCAGCCAAACCCCCTCTTTCTACAATGGGAACATCAAGACCAACTCTTAGCCTCTTGGCTCCTTGCCTCTATCAGCGAACCTATCCTGGTGACAACAGTCGGCCTCCACAGTGCTCATCAGATTTGGTTCACCCTCGAGCAAGCTTTTGCTGGTCAGTCAAAAGCAAAAATTCTTCAATACAAACTGCAGGTACAAACGATGAAGAAAGGGAATATGACAATGCGTGAGTACCTCTCGAAGATGAAGGCGTGCATCGATGTCCTCTTCTCAGCAGGACACAAGCTCACTGATGAGGATCAAATCCTCCATGTGCTCGCCGGCCTCGGAAGCGAATATGACCCGGTGGTGGTCTCAATCACCACCAGATCCGAGCCATTCACCCTCAACGACGTGGGATCCCTTCTTCTCAGCTTTGAAGCACGCCTCGATCGCAACCCCAACTCACCCTCGGAGTCTCTTCTTCCAAGCGTCAACCTCGCCCACTACAACAACCAACGCCGTCCCACCACTCCGCGCCCATACAGCAGCTCAAACCAAGCCCAATACAGCTCCTTCGGCGCACCAAACAGCTACCCTTCTACACGTGGCGGACGTGGAGGTCGAGGACGTGGCCGAAACAACTACAATCAACTCCTCTGCCAGATTTGTGGCAAACAGGGACACTCAGCGGCACGCTGCTTCAACCGGTTCAACAATTCCTTCAACGGCACCGAAGGCAACTCCTACACCGGGCTCACCAACAACAATCCGACCGGCCACAACCCAACCGACCTCGCTGCTGTCTTCTCAGCCTCTAACCAAGTCAATGACGACTCTTGGTACCCCGACTCCGGTGCCTCAAACAACGCCACCAACGACCTGAACAATCTCAATCTCGCCAGTGAATATCGAGGAAGTAACAAAGTGCAAATCGGAAACGGTACAGGTCTTACTATATCTAATATTGGCTGCTCATATTTCTTACCAAGTCATTCCTCACAAACAAAACGATTAGTCCTAAATAATCTACTTCACGTACCATCAATCACTAAAAATCTCATTAGTGTTTCTCAGTTTTCCTCCGATAATGCTGTGTTTTTTAATTTCACCCATCACTGTGTCTTGTTAAGGATTAGGCAACCCAGCAGGTTCTTCTTCAAGGGACGCTTGAGCACGGGCTGTATCGGTTCAACCTCGACCCCAAAGCCAACACCGCCAAATCCACCACAACTCCATGTGTCAACCTAGTCCATAGATCACCTAAGTTAGTCGAGTCCTCTTTTTTAAATCAAGGTTTCTCCGAAACCAAGTCTGTTGAGTCCTAGTGTTTTATTTCAAATCAAAGTGTTTCTAACACTAGTAAGAATGATGTAATTTTTTGGCACCGACGTTTAGGTCACCCCAACATCAAAGTTATCAATAAAATTATATCTTCTTGTCACAATTCTCAGTCAAAAACACTTACTCTTTGCACAACGTGTCAACAAGGAAAATCCCACAAGTTACCTTTTTCCCGTGCCACACCCACCACCGAACATCCCTTGGAACTCATCCATAGTGATCTTTGGGGGCCATCTCCGTTTCTATCACGAAACAATTACAAATATTATGTTAGTTTTATTGATGCTCACACAAGATACACATGGATATATTTTTTGAAAAACAAATCCGATGTCTACAACACCTTTGCCAAATTCAAATCCAAAGTCGAGCTTCAATTTAACCACAAAATAAAACGTGTACAATCCGATTGGGGTGGGGAATTTCAAGCCTTAACCGATTACTTCACTTCCCTAGGCATCGATCACCTAGTCTCATGCCCACATACACCCGAGCAAAATGGCGTAGCCGAACGTAAACACCGTCATATAGTCGAAACCGGTCTTACCCTCTTAGCCCAAGCTCACATGCCACAAAAATTTTGGGACGATGCTTTCTTTTCAGGAACCTATCTCATTAATCGACTTCCCTCAAGTGTCTTGAATTTTTTGAGTCCTTACGAAAAACTCCTAAACAGGAAACCAAACTATGATATGCTCAAAGTGTTCGGGTGTCTTTGCTTTCCAAATCTTCGACCCTACACCAAACACAAGCTTGAATTCCGATCGCAGCCTTGCACTTTCATAAGTTACACACCTCAACACAAAGGCTACAAGTGCCTAGCTAAAGATGGCTGAACCTACATATCTCGTGATGTCACTTTCGATGAGTCGATTTTTCCCTACAGCCTGTCCCAATTGCCAACACCACACCCGGAACCAGCCTCGTCTCCACCAAGCACCGATACATCCCTGCTCACGCCTCCCTTGCTGCTGCAGCCGACTCCTCAGGTATGTTCTCCAAGTTCGCAATCAAACACATCATTTGTTGGAATCGATCTAGGGTTTAAGAAAATAATTAACGCTTCGGTAAGCGGTGGAATTTTAAAAAATTTCTTTTACAAGTAAAAACGGTTTTTTACTAACCTAGACAAAGAGCAAGTACATGTAATTAAAAACTATTATGAGTATAGAAGTTTACTAACCTTTCTTGAAGCTTGAACTTTGAAGAAGCTTTTGGAAAGTTTGCAACGCTCGTCTCCCCTCGCAGCGCGTCTCTCTTTCTTTCCTCGGCACCTCGAGCAACCACGAAAGTTTCTATCACTAAATCACTCGAGAGAAAAGGAATTAGTGAGTGGGCACTTTTAAACACTACGACTTAAGAACAAGTCTTGAAGTCGCAGAGCTAAACTCTAGGTCAAATGAGGACCTAGGTGCCAAAACAAAATCGAAAATAAACTAGAGAGACGAGAGAGGAGTTCGGCCACAATGTCTAGAGAGAGAGTCTCTCAATCTCTAACTTGTGTGGAATGAATAGAATGAGAGGAATGAGGGTCCTATTTATAGGAGAAGGGTTGGCCTTGGAAAGAAGTAGTTTCCTCTTATTTTTCAAGCCTTTATGAGGAAATCTTATTTCCTATTTTTCCCTTGCTTTGCACGTCCAACATGTGCTTCAATAAGCCTTGGATTTGTTTCCTCATTTAGTTTGTCTCTCTCTTTCCCTTGTGTTGGCCGAACTTATGCTTTCCTCATAGAGGAAATTTGTTTCCTCTTTTTCTTTTGGCAAGTATCTTGATACATTTATGCACAAAATAATCTCTCTTTCTCTTGGGTATTTGGGCGCCCATTTCACATCTAGAAGGAGCTTCTAGAAGCTTCTTCATTTGTTCATGACAACCTGTGAAAGGCCCATTATGAATTTTCAATAAAATTCTTATGAAATGAAATTAATTCACAAGGCCCAATGATCAAGTCATGGCCGAGTGACATTAAGTCATCAAATGAACTTGTCAAAAAATTTATTGACATTCATTTCATCATATGTCTCAAAAGACAAAAATACCCTTTTGACAATTTTCGTTCTTGTTTTGACTTAGCTTCCAGTTTAACTATTCCTACTCGATGTGATTCGTGACAGTGACCTCATGGACCCAAATGAACAAAGCTTGAGCTAAACACTTGGACTCAAAAGTTCACAAACCTTTTCCAAGTTTAGCTTAATGCCAACTGACTCCACTAAAGAGTTGACACTGAAAATCTCTCGGTTCAAATGAATTTATTTTCTACTCAAGAATTCAACCTAATTATGAAGAGCGGATCCACTGAATATTATCTATGTTTACCCTTCATGAATGTCATCAGCTAGTCGGGATTTACTAAATTACCATTTTACCCTTCTAGCTGTTATTTCCTCAACTCCTTTGTCGCTTGTGAATAAGTTAGAAACAATGTATTGACGAGGAGCTAACAAGTCACATTGTTTCATCCAAAAGAGTCAGGACTCAATTTGGACACTGGCCAGTTCATTTATTCACACTCCAAGGAACAAAGCATGAGGTGACATGCATTGCATTTCAGCAATCTTGTACATGAATTCCATATCTATGAGAACTTCACAAAGTTCCTCATGACATTCTCACAATTTAGTATTTCACCAATAGGCCCTGTTCGGAATCACGTAGTGAGTCCGAACTCTGACTTTCTCAAATGAGAATACTAAGCTGTGAAATGGCATGTCTCATTTCAGGATCAAGGTAAGCATGATGCAATTCATACGTAGTGACTTCGAGACATAAGAGGTTAAATGGTTTGTTCTTATCTTGTCTCTAGAAGTGCACTGGTCAATTCAGTACCTTCGGAAGATACCTAGAAGAACTATAGAGTCTTCAACTCTCAATGCCTCATAACCAGACATCATAGACTCTTCTAACAATCGTACTGAGGTCAATAGTCCTTTGACCCTAAGATTGCGAATATATCGTTTTAAGCAAACTACGAAGAGTTTATTCATGCAAATCTACATTTGTCTCTTCGTAAGTTGTTAAGTTTGTTTATGGACTAAAAGACTAAGGTTTTATCATAAAGCTTCAAACAAAGAAAGAATGAATGAACGTTTCAACTTTATATTAATGAATAAGCAATTACAAGCAAGAGTCTTCGTAAGACTATATGACATCAAATGCACATAAATAGACACTACTACTCTTCTTGTGGGCACCATTGACAACATCATTCTCTTCTACAAATCCATCCCCTCCAACCACACCAATCTCTCACAGCCCATCCCCTTCCCCGACAAACACATCTCACAACTCATCTCACACACATGAGCAGCCTATCTTAGATATTACAACACCTGTGCCAGATCCGGAAGGCACCAACACTCATCATATGATCACTCGTGGCAAAGCAGGGATCCACAAACCCAAAGCCTATATTACTAATGTTGAGGAAACTTACAATTTATTTGAAGATGAACCCAGGTCGCTGCAGGAAGCCCTTGAAGCACCACACTGGAAATCCGCGATGCTAGCGGAACTCAATGCGCTCAGCCAAAATCGCACGTGGTCCCTCACACCTGCACCAATGGGCCGGAAAATAGTGGGTTGCAAGTGGATTTACAAGGTCAAACGGAACTCCGACGGAGACATTGCGAGATACAAAGCACGCCTCGTCACGAAAGGCTTCCACCAAATACCGGGGTTCGACTTCACCGACACATTCTCACCGGTGGTCAAACCGGTCACTGTCCGGGTCGTGCTCACTATCGCGTTGTCTCGAGGCTGGTCGATAAACCAACTCGACATCAACAACACCTTCCTAAATGGTTAATTGACGGAGGATGTCTACATGGATCAGCCCCCTGGCTTCGAAGTTTCTCTGCAACATCCTCGAGTTTGCAAACTTCACAAAGCCATATACGGCTTAAAACAAGCCCCGCGTGCCTGGTTCGAAAAGCTTCGGTCTACGCTGGTCAACTTTGGCTTCCAAGAGTCAAAAGCTGACACATCACTCTTCCTGCGCTTTTCACCATCTTCAACAGTTTACCTCTTAGTCTATGTTGATGACATCATTGTCACCGGGAGTGACCCCAAAGAGGTACAACGTCTCATCACGGCTCTCGATCGAGCTTTCTCCCTCAAAGATTTGGGTCCCCTACACTACTTCCTCGGCGTCGAAGTTCAATACACCGCCACTGGCATCCAGCTTGCCCAGAAAAGGTACATCACCGATCTCCTTCGACGCACCAACATGCTCACAGCCAACCCTCTTCCAACCCCAATGATCGCTGGTCTCCGTCTATCTCCTCACACCGGGGACCCAGTCGAGGACGTGACCCTCTACCGAAGTGTGGTTGGGGCATTACAATACGCAACCATAACCAGGCTGGAGATTAGCTTCAGCGTCAACAAAGTGAGTCAATATATGCATAATCCCTTACAGCCCCACTGGAAAGCCGTAAAAAGGATTCTCCGGTACCTACGAGGCATTCTTCACTTCGGTTTCATGCTCCAGCGATCACACTCTCTCGACATCACAGGATTCTCCGATGTCAAATCCCTCGACATCACAGGATTCTCCGACTCAGATTGGGCAACAGATATTGATGATCGCCGCTCCACCAGTGGGGTCTGCATCTTTCTCGGAAAAAATCTCGTCACGTGGAGCTCCAAGAAGCAACCCACCGTTTCTCGCTCATCCACAGAAGCAGAGTATGGAAGTCTTGCCACCGCCACGTCTGAAATACTCTGGCTCCGATCACTTCTTCATGAACTACGAGTTTCCTCCAGCCAATGCCCCATAATCTGGGTCGACAATCTCAGCACTGTTCTTCTCTCGGCAAACCCAATTCAAAATGCTCAGACCAAGCATATGGAGCTTGACCTCTTTTTTGTTCGCGAGAAGGTTCAAGATCGGTCTCTCCAAGTGCGACACATTCCAGCCCACAATCAAATCGCCGACATCTTCACCAAGCCAATCTCGTCGACTTTCTTCACGACTCTCAGAAGTCGATTGGGAGTCCGGCCATTGGAAAGGAGTGCTCAGATTAACGGGGGATATTAAACCTCTCAAGCAAAAAGACATACAAACACATACAGACCAACGACAAGTAATCAGAAAGTCGTTTTGCCTGAGAGGCCACTGCTGCGTTTCTGAAACTTCTACAGCTTTCTAGAACAGCTGACGTGTTCAGGTCTGACGTGTCTGATCCTATCAGAATTCCCTCCTCGTACAACGTTGGCAATGATCCATTGGTTAATATTTATCCGTACTATTCTGGTACAAATTCATAGCTGTAATTAGCTGTTATAGCAGAGGAAATTACCCTGCTCTTATTTTTCTATTTCCCTGTATAAATACATTTACAATGAATGAGAAAGGCACGGCTGATATTATTCAATTGCTATGAATAGCATTCTTTTCTTTCTTGTCAACACTATATTCTTTCTTTAAAAATCATGAGATTGGCAAAGCAAAAGAAATTATGAACGAGATGTTCTTAAATACATGCCCTCCTCTAACTAAATCATGAACGAGGCGTTCTGGTGTTTTAATATCAGTCAATAATTATTCAAAAAATTGAATTCAAATGAAAAAATGGTAACTAGTATTCAAATAATTAAATTAAAAATAGTAAATTCGTAAATATTAATTAATAAATTTAAAATTTGAGATTTAAAAAAAAATTCGCATAAATAATTAAATAATGCTTTCTTAGACGGCGGTTTTTTTATTTCACGGCGGTTCAATTTTAACCGCCATCTAAATTTTGATCGCCACTAAAACATATATATCTTTTAGTAGCACTCTCATAGATAGCACTTTTTAAGTGCCATCTTTTATATTTGATAGCATAAAAAAATGCCACCAAATTACATTTTCCTAGTAGTGCCGGCACGGCGGAGGCGACAAGTGTCGAGACAACTTCCCCGTTTGACCACCCCGCGGTCATATGTCCGGTCCTAGACCGAACTTCGGACCGGTTTTCGTGTTGATCCATTTTCAGGCATTAACACGCGTATATATATAAAAAAATAAGGGTTATATAGGTATATTGCCACACGGCTATAGGGGAATTTGATTTTAGCCAAACTTCTGTTAATTTCCTGTTAATAGCCACAATAATCTATTTACAGCATGTTAAAAGACTTGAATGACCTCAAATCCCGCCCATTTTCACCCCAAAATTAAAAAAAAATCGTGCATTAATTAGAATCCAGTCAAATCCCGCCCAAAATTTTCAACCCATTAATTAAAAAGGAAAAAAAATTAATCGGCCATATATAACTACATCACGCAAATTGAGGGATACAATTAACACGGGATATTAAACCATCTAACCAAAACCAAATCTTGACGTAGCAAAAAAAAAAACCCTCTCTAACGAAAACCCTAAGAGGAGAGGTGAGTCTCGGTTTCGGAGCGGCGATGCTCCAGCGATGAAGGACTCTCTGTCGCCTGTAAAGAAGAAGAATTGGGAAAGAAGAACCCAAATATTTTACGGAAAGAAGAATTGGGAAAGAAGAACCCAAATATTTTATTTTTTATTAATGAAGATCCTTCATTTTTTTTTCTCTCTTCTTCTTCTTCTACTTCTTCTTCTTCTTCTTTTTCATCGGAATTGCTAGTGGTTTTGAGTGTATGAGATTGATTTAAGTGATTGTGAATTTGCTTAAATTTTGGTTCTGGTGAATTCTTATCCAGGATTGTAAATACGACGTTGATTTACAGTTAATACCAATTGTTTTATCGTAAAATGCATTGTAAATTCAATGATTCACAGTATATTCGTGTAAATAAACTGAAAAAATTCTGGAAATATTTTGGACGTTCTAAAATTATGAAAACAAATAATATCAATAAATGAATAATATATTTACAGATTTTATCCATAATAAATTGCAACGAAAATAGAAACTAATTAGTTAAAGTCAACTCTGAAAATTTCCAAATACACGTTAACAATCTTTCCAAATCGGTTAGATTCAAAATTAAAAAAAAAATGCCTAATTCAATTAGCAGGTGTAATAAATAAGGGCAAATGTGTAAAATTAATTCAATTAATAAAATGGCACGTAAGCAAGATGGTTATTTGCGGAAAATTAACGAAAGGTTGGATAAAACCAAATTGCTAGTTTTTAAGATGGCTACATAGCCAATTATTTGAAAAAAATAATAAACAAGGTTCCCATTGGATTCTAATATGAATAACACTTATTTTGTAGTATTAAGATTATCCTATTTTAAGGTAATCTCATTACCTAGTTAATGACATTCATGATAATGTTTTTTTTTAACATTAACTCAGACCAAATAATATAATCTTTAAGACTTTTGGGAATGTGAGTTACATTACCCCTTACCAAACACACTCTAAAATAAGGTAATCCTAATACCACCAAATACTTTCTCCAGAGAATGAGTGTGATATTTCTACACTTAATTATGTAAATACATATATTTGGTGTTGAAAATATATATATATATATATATATATATATATATATATATATATTATATAGATATTTGCTAGAAAAATTAGGAGATAGTTTAAGTATTGTGACGCGGTGCATTTTGTTAGTGCAGATGCGACTCATTAAAAACTATAAATGTGTGTATTTTAGCTTTGATATATGTTGTGGTCGTATATATTTTTTGGTTATATCAATTTCTGAACAACTGGACGAGGATATAAAAGTAAATATATTAAAAAAAACGTTTTTCTCAAAAGCTATAATATGTAGCTTTTCCAAGTTACCTTTAATTTTCAAAAGAGCTTTTGAAACTTTTATAAAAGTTGATTTTACCAAAGAGTTCGAAACGGTTAATCCTTTGGGGAAAAAAAATATAATTGGGCTTAATAAGTTTAGCCAAACATAACCAGTTAAAACTTTAGAACCGTTCTAAACGAGATTTTTATCATTGAAAATAGACCTAACTGCAATGTTATAAAATAAAATTATCTGAATTAGTTTTTTCTAATTTTTTATTCCTGGTTTCAATTTGTCATTTTTAATAAAATTATATGAATTCGTTTTTTCTAATATTTTTATGGCCTGGTCTCAATTTGTCATAAAAATGTTGAATATGGTATCTGTTAGTTATTGATTCATGTTAAGGAAAATAAATTATAACTTTTAATTAAAATGCCATTATTTTTAGGGTTATTAAGTTATATAGCCACACGGATATAGTGAATTGAGATATAGCCCACCTTTGGTTAATTTCTTGTAAATATCCAAGTAAACTTATTAACATATTAATAAAAGTCTTATTTAACACAACCAAACATATATTTTAGGTAGTTAATAGGCTGCCACGTATGCAAATTGGCTATTTACAAATTATTTACCAAAGGTTGGCTAATTTACAATTCATATAGTTTAGGTGGCTTACGTAGCCAATTTTTTGTTATTTTTATGATGTGATGAACAACGCCGATTTATCGGTTAACGCCCGTCACTTTCTTCGGCGATGATTTTGGGCGAAAAACTTCCACCGGATCGTGACCTTTATTATAATTTTTTTTTGTTTTATCAATCTGGGTTGTGCTTGTGACCTAGGTGCAATAATATTATTGCAATGTCAATCCAGCTATGGATTGAATAAAATATTATGCGACCAATTAGGTGCCTTCAGAAAACAATGCTCTGATTTATCATCCAAACTTTGGGTCAAATTTACATGTAAGCCCTTCAATTCTCCTACAAAATGAGCTTCTATTAGCAGGTCCGGCCCAACCCAAGAGCACCAAAACCCTTGCTTTAAGCCTCACTTTTAAAAAATGTGCAAAATAAAATTTAATGAAAATTATATTATTTGAATTATGCTTTGATGTACCACCTTAAATCGATTTTTAAGGCTAATATATTCCTGTATGTATTAATAATACTCATAAAAAGGCCCTTTTAATATTACAATATGTATTTATAACACCAAATTCAAGGCTAATATAGTCCTCGTGTTAATAAAACTCATTCAAGGCTGATTCTTAACATCTTATAAGTATGATACCTCAACTTTAGTGTTTTTTTAATATATCATTAATATTTTTTCTATTCAAAATAAGTATTTTTCTAAAATTTGCTTTAGGTATCAATTTATGCTAAGCCAATCCTGTCTGTAAATGAAGGAAACACCACCAGAAGCAAGGAGAAAATGAAAGTGCAAGCTGCCGTTGAAATCTCCACAAAGAGATGCAGATTATTAACTGTAAGGGATTATACATAAATATAACTTTCTCAAAGTATGACTAATCATTTTGTGTAGTTAGCTTTTTAACTATCTTCTTCTTCTTCTCTCTCTCTCTCTCTCTCTCTCTTGGCACAAAACTCATTTAATTTAATATAAAAGGGCCCATCCTGAATGAATCCCAAACTTCTCAATTATTATTATTATTTTAATAAAACCCATTCAAGGCCGATTCTTAACATCTTATAAGTATTATACCCCAAACTTTAGTGTTTCTTTTTAAATATATCATTAATATTTTTTTTCTATTCAAAATAGGCCTTTTTTCTAAAATTTGCTTCATGCGTCAATTTATATTAAGCTCTCTCTCTCTCTCTCTCTCTCCCTCTCTCTCTTGTCTGGCTGATTTTTTTTGAGTTGCTGAATCCCCACGACGTTCACTTTTATTCTCATAGAACCGTTTAAAGATTTTTTTTTTTTTTTTTTCATTTGAAGAATCTGTGAATTCGTTTGAATATTAATATTTGAGAATTTCTTTGAAAATTTATTGATATCTTTGTTGATAAATTTTACGGATATCAATAAATCTTCTAACGAATTCCTAGAATCTTCGAAGATTTATTTGACAAAATTTCAATAAATCTTTAAACGAATTCCCAGATTTTTCAAATGAAAAATACAAAAATCTTCAAACGGTTCTATGAGAACGAAAGGGAACGCTATGAGGATTCAGCAACTCAAAAATAAAAATGAGCCAGCATGAGAGAGAGAGAGAGAGAGAGAGAGAGAGAGAGAGAGAAAGAGAGAAAGAGAAGAAGAAGAAGAAGAAGAAGAAGAAATGGGTTAAAAATGTAAATATACAAAACGGCTAGTAATACTTTTGGATTAAAATAGATTGAATAGATTTTGGTAAAAAATTATTGATTAGGTCATACTTGTGGTATAATCCCTAATTGTAAAGGCTACAATATTGTTGCGATTTTTACGCGCGCAAGTGCACGTGTCGCTCAAGTAATATAGTGAATTAAGTACGAGTGTCGATCCCACGAGGAACAAGCTTAATTAACAAACAAATCAACTAGCACTACAACAAATACCACATTTACCGACGATTTTTTTCGTCGCTAAAAACCCCGTAATCGTCGCTAAATCTCTTTAGCGACGATTTTAGCGACGATAATAATCGTCGCTAAATATGCGTGCCTAAATATATTTAGCGACGATTTTATCGTCGCTAAATATTTACCGACGATATTAGCGACGATAATGTCGTCCTTAAATGTCGTGACGAGAAGTTTTTTTCCATTTTGAAACAGGGAATTAGCGACGAAAAAGTCGTCGCTAATTCACGCGCGAAAAATTCCCGCGTGAATTAGCGACGACAAAGTCGTCGCTAATACTTCTGTGTAATAATATTTAGCAACGACTTTGTCGTCGCTAATTATTATTATTTTTATTTTTTTTTTATTTTTTTTCGTCGTTAATTATTTATTTTTTATGGTTTTTTGTTTATGAAATTCTAAAATGAAAAATCAAATAAAAACTAAATTATATTATCCAAATCAACAAATATATAAAAAAATCCGATTACGTACGTTTTCGGTTATCGAGAAATATGTACTATACACAAAATTTCTAATAAAACACTAATCGCGACGTTTGCTTTGTCGTCCCGCCGCTCGTTTTCCTCCTCCTCGACGTGAAACGCTCTTTTGCTGGCGCTGAAGTTCTGCAGGCTGCGGCGTCGGAGTAGACTGACTTGGTCCTCCGGGCGTCGTCTGCTGGCTGGCGTCGGGAGTCCTCTGCTGGCTGCCCGTCGGAGTGTGGACGTCGGGCGTCGGAGTGTGGACGCCGGCCGTCGGAACCTGTAGCCGCAGCCATCTGAAATTCAAAACAAAATACGATCCTACCGAAATTTCGGCAGAACCTCCCTTATAAACTTAACAACCCGGCATCAGCCTTTAACTTTAAAACCTGCATAGAAACATCCTAAAACTAACAATAAATCCAACCTCAGTGGTTCGATCATTTTTAAATCTATAAACAATTAATTAATTTCACATTTTTAGTCATTTCTAACAAAAATTAAATCCAATTTCAATTTCAATCCATAACCAATTAATTAATTTCACATAAACTACCTAATTTTCGTTAAACTAATTCATTAATTTAAGTTTGTTACCTTTAGAGAATCGGTTAGTAATTACCTTTAAACTAATTCGTTAAACTACCTTTAATTCATTAATTCATACATAAACTACACAAACTTAAACAATTTTAAATTTTCTAATCGTAATTAACAAAATTACATTTCCTAATTTATTAATCTCTAATCTACTATACTTATATACATAATTAATCTCTAATCCTAATTTACAATTTTAAATTATCAAACCTCCTAAATTATATCGTAATTAAATCCTAAATACTAAATTATATACTAAATTATAGATTAAATACTTATATCCTAAATAATTATATATAATTATAACTAATTTTATATATAACTAATTATGTAAATACTTATATCCTATATAATTATAACTAATTATATAAATACTTATATCTATATACTAAATTATGTAATTATATAAAATATAACTTATATATATATATAAATATTTATAACACCCAAATAAGCATAATATCACAATTTTTAAAACCTAATCTGTTAATTAACAATTTATAACTAATTAATTCATTACCATTTATAACTAATATATAAATAAAGTTATATATATATATATATAAATATTTATAACTAATTCATACAATTTCATTTTTTATAACTAATTTAATTTAAATAATTTAAATTACCTAATATAAATAACTATATACTAATTAATAACTAACTATATAATATAAATAACTATCGTTATAAAAAAAAAAAAAAAAAAAAACCTTACCGTACGTGGACGCGCGACGACGGTGGACGAGGACGAGGAAGACGAGGACGGTGGACGAGGACGAGGACGGCGTTGGTGGTGGAGCGGCGACGGCGTCGGCGGCGGAGCGGCGGCGGAGCTGCAGACAGGAGAGAGATAGTGAGGAGAGAGAGAGATGTGAGGAGAGAGAGAGAAGTGAGGAGAGAGAGACTTACCGGGGAGGCACACGGCGTCGACTGCGTCGGGGCGGCACCCGGCGGAGGAAGCGCACGGCGGAGGAGGAGAAACCAGAGAGAGATTTTAGAGATTTTAGGGTTTGGGAGCGAATGAGGGGTCTGGGTCGCGACCTGGTATTTAAAGACATTTAGCGACAATTTAATCGTCGCTAAATGTCTTTAAATTTCGTAGCTAAATCAACTTAAATTTTCAGTTCATAAACCAGGCATTTAGCGACGATTTCCTCGTCGCTAATAGATTTTTTTACACATTTAGCGACGATAAAATCGTCGCTAAATCGTTTCATTTAAATTATTTTGGGGGGATTTTTCCCTCTTTGAATTTCGTTAAATTTCGAAATTAATTCCAAACTATTAGCGATGATTTAATCGTCGCTAATTGTTTCCCGCGAACTTAGCGACGAATATACACATTTAGCGACGATAAAATCGTCGCTAATTATCTTTGCCGCCAAACTTTAGAAGTTTTGGCACCAAATAATTAGCGACGGAATTATCGTCGCTAAAAGGTTGATTAGCGACGAAAAATTAGCAACGATTTAGTCGTCGCTAATACTTCCGTCGCTAAATGTCATATTTCTAGTAGTGTAGCACGAATTGAACTAAAGATGAGATTGAAAGATGTCATAAATTATTGACAAGTTCTAACGCAAATAATTAACAAAATACTCAAAGAAAAGTTGTAAGCAGAAAGAGAGGCTAAGGACCAAGGCTTCACGGGTTTATTCAATGGTTTGGATACACGAATTTGACGCACAATCAATGATCAACTCACTACACTTTGCTAATCATACTCACAGAACAATATTGCTAAATCTTTCTTGAGCATCTAACAACCTATGTCAAAATTAGGAAAATCTTCTCTCGATCTCAATCCCTAACAAAAACATGCATTAATTTCAAGAGTATTCACACGATTCTATGGCAACCTAACTATCTCTAGCCTGGGCATGCATCATAGTAATTCAAACCAAAACACTAACAACCTAATCTTTCTCAAGCATCAAGTTGAAGTATAAAATCATGAACAAGGTAGCTAATCTCGATCAAGCATTAAAAACGGGTTTGAATTAAGCAAAGTAGTAGAGAATGAAAATTGAACTTCAATATATTTAATCATATCCATAACCGAATCCTAAACCCGCTACGCCATAGTCCTTAATGGAATTAGTTCATGGCGTAGCGAGAAAACAAAATAAAATAAAAGAATAAGAAGAAAAAGAAACCATAATTGAAAACTAAATTGAAAATTAAAATACGGGAGTTCAAGAGTAAAGGAGAAGAATAAAATTGTGAATGGCGCGAATTGATGAAGAACGGTTCTCCTCTTTTTCTCTATCTCTCCCAAACACTAAGTGAAAACAATGAAAAAGTGCCAAAAGTCCTAAACAAGAGGTTGAGAAGTGAATTTATAGGCTTAGGTCGAAATTAGGGTGTTTCCTCTAATTTTCGGAGTAGACTGGGTAACAAAACTTGATCCGACGGCCCAGATTGCTCCAGAAAACACGTTTCCTCTTTTAGATTCGTGCACCTCGCGGCGCGCGGTACAGGGGTCGCGACGCGAGGTAGTTCTTCTCGGGAGGTCGCGTTCCGCGATTGACGCTCGGGGATTTTCGACGCTAAAGTTCTTCGACCTCGCGGCGCGCGGTCTAGGGGTCGCGGCGCGAGGTTAACAATTCCTTAGCCTCGCGGAACGCGCAAACTGCTCGGAGATGGCTCGGGGTGCTTTCCAAACCTCGCGGCGCGCGCTATGGGGGTCGCGGCGCGAGGTTCTATCACGTGCTTCATTTTTGACTCGTATGTGATCTCGAATGCCTCGATTTTGTACAAATTTGCCCAAAGTATCATAGAAATCCAACTTTTGACCTGAAAACCTTCAAAACACACGAAAAACCTCAAAACTACTCAAGAACAAGCTCGGATTTAGTTGGGATAATAGGAGTTTTCTACGTACGACACGCACCTATCAAATATGCAATCAACTCGTTCAAGGTAAACCGATTCGACACCAGAGGAAATACAAGGGCGTGATGACCTCAAGGCTAGAAATGACCACATTGAAGTTATGGTGTTCGAGTCACCGGATCTAAATGCTTCTAGAAATGGATATTTCGAGGGCCAACCATAAAACTAGTTCTCTTCATTGGAGGGTGAGAGAGAAATCTCGTCAGATGCATCTCGGCATCTTTGTTACTGCTTAACTATCCGGAGTTTTAGTTATTTTTATTGATTATTTGTGCTCTTTCTCCAAACAGTCTCAATTATTATGTAGGAGTTTATCTCGTATTAAATTATGCATTCACTCTTCATCAATATCAGTACTAATACATTTTTCGTTCTTATATATATTGAGTCTCTCTCTCTCTCTCTCTCTCTCTATATATATATATATATATATATATATATTGAGTTGTTTTAAGTGAACATATCTGATTACAAGAGATTACTTGTCTCGTCCACTTTTCATATATATATACACACGTGCTAAAAAAATTAATCACGAAAATAGATGTCTTCCGTGTTTAAATTGTGTAATTAAACAGCTATTAATTTTTCATAATGTGTTCAATTTTAATTTAACTTTATCTTTATGTTTTATGATTTAAAATTTGATTTATTTATCGTTAACAATTTAATTAAAATTCAGGGTTGTTAGCCGTTTCAGTTAAAAAAATGGGTATTTAATAAACTCCGTATATACTGGGATTGTTCATAAAAAGAATTTATATTCTGTGAAGAATTAAGAGCTCACAGCTCAACAAAGATGACAAAGATACAGCTTTATATTGGATTGGGCCTTACATTCATATACCTCTTCTTGAGCCCATCCCCTATGTTCACTGAGCCGCTAAATATATATATATATAGAATGATTTTTTTGGTCCGAATTTTGCATTGCCAAAATCATATGTTGTGAAAAATAAAGTGAGAAATGGTGAATACCAATCCATAGTTGGTTAACGGTTGCATAAGATTTTATTCAAAAGACATTATTGATTTCATGTCACTCTCATCACCACAAGCTACAGCTAGAGAAGGGTAAACTAAAGATCTTATTTTGAATAATACTGATTAATTTCTAATTAAGCACTGTTGGAATCTGAATTCCGTTCAAGGATGGCGCTTGAGGCGTGTCTGGGGCGGACCAATGGAGAGTTCAGTTTCGACGTCTGAAGAGTTGGGACTCATTCCATCATCTCTTTGTGTCAGATCTCCGTACTAATATTGCACACACAATAAACTGTCAACATATATATGATTTCTTTTACTAAATATATCTGCCTCTATCTACAATATTCAATACCTTCTCACAAAGCCTTGCATTTTCAGCTGCTAGAACTCTTTCCTGAAAAAGTTTTACAACCAACCAAATACGATATGTGATAAACTCGTCAAACTTAATTAAATGTCTAAACTACTTGATTGCCTTTCAAGTAATAAACTATGATTATTACTTTTCATTGAAAAAGACGCTTCTTCTCATAAGAAATATGAACTAGAATGCAAAATATCTTTTGATCGGCTTTCATTTTTCAAATTCAAAAATCAGTATAGATGATAATTACCTTTTCCTTGAGTTGCTCAACCTCTTCTTTGAAAGCTTGTGTCTGCAAAATATACAAAAATAAATATCAACTCTAGTCTTCATCCCATATGTCTAGAAA
Organism: Urtica dioica subsp. dioica; assembly: GCF_054948205.1. Taxonomy (NCBI): domain Eukaryota; kingdom Viridiplantae; phylum Streptophyta; class Magnoliopsida; order Rosales; family Urticaceae; genus Urtica; species Urtica dioica. Next base: position 49,092,958 of record NC_142759.1, on the reverse strand, counting down.
CGTGGTGTTTCCGTGAATTATACTAAAAATTAATTCAACCACATTTACAGTATAGCACATTACATTGTTATAGTTAGCAATATCAAAACAGTAGATTTAACAACAGATCATATGTGATTTAAAGAAGACATACAAACTCTGCTGATTTTAAACTAACTACGCAAGTAAGTTTCAATTTTCTGATATGAGATGAAAGGTGGTTTTAGTTGATATTTAATCGCTAACTGTTTGTTATAGGTTTGACCTTTTGTTTTTGAACTCACTCCCTTCATAAGATTAATAGAAATAAATTGGATAACTTTATTTTTAATCTTAAAAACCAGATTTTATTGTTAATTTTATCCGCGCATATATATAAAATTGGTTTTCAAAAAATGACATCGAAAAACAAAATCACCTTTCTTGTTCGGATTTTGTTCACGCTTCGCTCCAACTGTAGTTCAACTTGTTGCAGTTCTTCGATGGATAAAGTTTCCATTCTCTCCCCCAAGAGTTTCCTAAGCGAATAATTTTGTTTTTAAAAAGAAAACAAGGTTAATTTGCAGCTAGACAAACTAAGAAATTATAAAAATGGAATAATCATAATAATAATAATAATACTAAAAATGTCAAACCTTTTAGAGATCTCAAGAAGCTCTATCTTCTTCATCATTGCAGCTACTTCTTGTTTCATTTGCTGCAATTTACAGTTCCATATTGTTATCATTGAATTTAAAAGCTCTAAAAAGACTACTTTATCGTAAATAATATTGAAGACAACAAAATATTAATAACCTGTATGCTTTGTTCTATGGATGTGTTGTTATGGTTTTCTTTAGCAGTATGTCTTCGGTAACGATCTATCGTGGCCTGCATGCTAAAATTATTTGAACATTACATCAACGAATGATATATTTTTTGAAAATCATTCATCAGATCACTTTCTTTCGAAGTAAAAACTCAAGGAAAAATAAAGCCTTGCTCGTGCAATTACTATCAAAACTGCAACTTGGAAATCTTCAATCTATAGTTATGTTTATAAAACTCTCAACATACTATTAACAGTTACTTATAATATATATGCTAGTGCAATTAATATCAAACATTTTTTTCCCTGAGCTCAGATATTGGAATAGAAAGTTTCAGATATTATTATTACCCTTATTCATGATCTACACTATGTCAGTCTTATCCGGTAGTTACAACAATATATATATATATACACACACAATTACACACAGTGACAGATCAAAGATTGAATCGAAAGCGAGCACAGTATCTTTATAAATTGAAGAGAAAAAATGAATTTAATTGTATTTTAAAATATTTAAAATTTGTGTTGAGTTTAGAACTGTTAAAAATTTAAAATTTATTATTAGAAAGATTGAAACTCATACGTTCAATTTATAAAATAATCATACTTAAATTCATGACATATATAGCAAATCTCGTATTTTTTTTTATGTACTTAATAAACAATATGAAGCTTTAAAAAAATGAACGACATGAAGGAAGTAAATATAAATTAAATTTTAAAATTGATTATAAGTTATTAGTGATAGGAATATAAAAAAGAAAATAATAAGAAGCAATTAAGAAAAACAAATAATTAAACAAAAGTAAAATATGATGAAGATTGGAATTGAACCCTGGATACATATATATTAACGACGGCGTGTTTATATTAATATACATACATATATATATATACATATACATATATATATGTATATATATAAAATCAATTTTTTCCGAGTTTATCAGTGGGTAACTTACACACACATGTTGTATATATACACATTGTACATATTATGTACACACACAAACACTCGCACATAATTCTTCATTTCTATATGACAAAATTATATCATGAAACGGATAACAGTGTCACAGATCTCTATTTTATTGATATTAAATTTTTTATAAGAAAAATCAAATCAAATCTAAATTAGTATCCTAACTTTCAAATTCCCAATTTAAAAATAATAATAGCTTTAAATTGAAATTAAATAATAAAATTCATATCTCCCAAGAGATGACTTTATTCTGTGTTCGAATTGCAACTCTAAATCTTGGATTATCTGTTTGAATAAGTGATTTTGATTACTATCAACTGTTGATTTTTACTCCTTTATCTCTTTCTGTGTTCTTAAAGATTAAGAGATTGTTGTTTATTTTTTAGTTTTTAAATGAATTACATATGTGGCGCGAATGAATAAATATAATTGGTGTTTACATTTAAATATTATAGTCAATGTCAATAAAAAATCAATAGAAATTCAATAAAATGAAGATTCATGGCTTCATGGCACTATTGTCCATTTTAAGGTATAATTTCGTTATTTTAGTTAAACATATGATACGAACTCGAAATTTTTGAAAATCAAAAGTTAAACTTACTAAAACACAAAATATATATGTTATTTTTCCCAATAAAATATTATTATCTACGTTCTATAATGCTATTAAATAATTTATTTTGTTTAAGATCCTTAGGTTACACGCCTTCGACTATTACTGCTGTATAAATTTATTTTATTTTTCTATATAACTGCGAGTAAATTTTTAGTTACCATTAATGAATTTTACACACACATATAGATATATAAATTAAAACTTAATAACTTGTTTCTAATTTCCCAATAATAATAGTAATAATAATAATAATAATAATAATAATAATAATAATAATAATAATAATACAGTACTACTCTGACTCTAAATTATTTATCTTTCGATTAAGATAAAAAACAAAATAGCATTAGACACTGATTCACAAATTAATGTAAATAATATTTTTAAATAAATTCAACAAATTATTTAAGTTGAAGAATATTTTAAATCTCTTAGGTGATAGATTTTATTAAAGCCAAATGTATTAAAAAAAAAACTGAAATTAATAGACTCAAAAATCACGAAAAAAAAAACTCATTTCGAGACCAGGATACCAGTCTCTTAATTAATATGGAAATGGTATATATCTTAGAAATGATCAAGGTAAATATCTTTAGCTACACTTTTAACATAAATTGGGACTTAATAACAGCTGCAGCAAAAAAAAAAAAAAAAAAAAAAACCCGATCTAAATTTAATACTTTTGGGTTTTGGATAAAACGTGCTTTTACCTCTTGATCTCATTATAACATATATACATCAACACTCGATTTAATGTATATATTTTGTATATATATCAACATGCAAAAAGAACCGTAGAAAACTAAGGTTGTGTTTGGTTTTTATCTCAAAAAGAGTTTTTGAGATAAAAAAATTGGAAACAAAAATTGAAAATTGAATTTGGTAAAATTTTTGGAAATTTTTTTTAAAAAATTTTGAAGTTGTTTCGTAAAAGAGTAAAAAAAACTAAAAACAAATAAAAGTATTTTTGGAAAAAATTTTCTTCTCTTCTCTCCTCCTTCAAAAACAAAAATGAAAACTGTACCAAACAGTTTTTTGAAAACAACTGCAAAATAATTTTTCAGTATAACTACAAAAATTAGAAAATAGAAAACAAAAACTTTTTGAGTGAACTACCAAACGAGCCTTTAAGATGCGACGAATATAAGAAAATCTTTACGAGTTTGATGATGATTTTGTTATGTCATCTAACATCAAAACTCAAGCCTTTTAAATTCCTTTATATTTCCTTTTTTTCGTTTGTGATATTTTCTCAATTCAACTAGACTTCCAATGACAACTTTCAGCTTTTAATATGGGGAATGTGTATATACACTTTAGTTTGTAAAAAAAGAAATAGTATTTGTACTTACAAAATTAATAAATAAAAAAGTTTTCTTTTAGGTCAATGGATGTATAAAACGTTGAGTGGTAAATGTACGAAGCAACTAGCCATTCAGTGGTTCAAAACTATAAAGGTTAAATTTGAAAGAATACAAAGATAGTAAGCTCGGGTACATATATGATATGACACACAAAGTACTTGAAATGATGATAATTATTGTTTGTATAAAAAAAGCTTACTATAGTGAGGGGCAAATTTTAACCAATGCCTTTTTGCTTATGTATTTTGCGAACTATATGATATGAGCAATAACTTCGAAGAAGTGAGTGCCAAGCTCATCAATATCTCTTATATTCGTATATTTCTAATTTTCCGGATATTCTATACATTATTATTATTATTGTTATTGTTATTGTTATTGTTATTGTTATTGTTATTATTATTATTATTATTATTATTATTATTATTATTATTATTATTATTATTATTATTATTATTATTATTATTATTTCCGGTTCAAACAATCAATACCAGTGAGATATCATTTCATCTAAGGAATTTGTTTCCATTTTTCTTCAAACTTTTCATGCATTTAAATCCTGAGATTTAGGTATCCAATCCAAGGATAGAATTCTGTATCAAAAGTATTCTTGAAAATTTCAGTAAATAGTCTGTTCTGAAATGATAAAAGATCACATTAAATGGCTTACACGTTCTGTATATTTACCACATAAAAAAGAGATTCAATTTATAATTGATTTTTCTGAATTTTCCTTTAGAAAATAATCATTGAGAAGGTTACTACTAGTATTGATAATCTGAAAAGGTACTTCGTAATAAATGCATTTTAAATTAATCGTGGTTTAGCAAGATAATTTTAACTACACTATTTTGGTTAGTAAAGAAAAAGTTAGTATAAGGTCAACTGTGGTTAATTTTTTAAAAACAAAGAATTGTCTGAAAAAATCTAACTTATGTTCTATATATACATTATTTTGTACATTAATACTTATCAATACATGCACTTTTAATTATCCTCTCAAAACCTTCTCTCATTCTCCTGTCTATCTTCTCTTTCTCTCCATCTTCTTTTGAGTTTAGATTTATTTATCTTCATAAAGTTTACTAATTATTTACTATTAATAACATCAACTATATCTGCGGAGAACTATATACATGATACAATCATACTCATAATATAACACGGTTAAAAAGAAATTATATATGATTGCTTTGCTGTAAAAGAATAGCAATGAGATTATTAACAGAGAGCTATAATTTTGAAATTAAATATACAAAATAACTTATAAAATTTCACTTTCTATCGTAAATATAAAATATAATTCTGCTATGAAATTAATCTTTTTTTTTCATATCACGCCAAAATAACCTTAAAGCAGAAGGACGGTGATGAATCTACGGAACAATAAAAAATAATAGAAATCTATATGTCCTTCCTAGTCCCTTTACCAAAATCTTTACCTTTGACAAAACAATTTTCTTAAAGAAAAAATAAACTTAAAAAGCTTTTCGGTACACATTCTACATATTATAAAAAGCCTATACTTCTTACAAAACTTGCTTGTATTATTTTCAAGAGACATTACTACATTGGATACCATTTGTATGATGTACTTCAACTACAAGATAATCACACTTATGCCATTTCCTCAAATTACTATTCACGCTTAATGGTTTCAAAAAGTTCATTACAGGTACTTAGTTATAATTAACTATACATGTATGTATATACTCAGGATCAGGAGATTTTGATTATATATATTAACTAGTATAAAGATTAATTCCAAGTTCAAAGATGGAACAGAAGTACAAATATACATATAAATATTTTCGTAATATTGATCAGTAGAAAATTGACAGCATCACAAAGGTATTCTAATTAGTGGAAAAATAAAATATATATATAGAGTAGTGATGAGAGACACAAGATCTATATATATATTTTTGTTTTGTTTTTAGAAGGAATGAATTGAGTGCAACCCTAGAGAATGGAGTAAGAAAAGTAGAACAAGGAATAACCTGGCAGAACTTGCAAACTCACTGAGCTTGCCTCGGGGAGAGAAGATGATGAGCGACACGTCAGCATCGCAAAGCACGGAGAGCTCAAAGGCCTTCTTCAGAAGCCCATTTCTCCTCTTCGAGAACGTCACTTGCCGCCTCGTCGCGTTCTCGATCCGCCGCAACTGTGTCTTTCCTCTCACCATTCGATCTACACAATCACAACAACACACACACATTTACTCCCAAAACAATATCAAAATAATCCTCAAACCCTACAAATAAACCATCCTTTCCATTATTATCACCACCTCTCCATCTTTCATTTAGATCTTCTCCTTCAAAACTTTCAGATTACTTTTGGTTTGCTAAAAGAAATTCGCAGGGTAAGTACATTTTCATCGGATAGTCACATAGATTGATAAAGCATATATATATATATATGTATACGCACTTGTGTTCGAGCAAAATCAAAATTGAAAAAAAACTCAGATCGCCTTTCAGTTTCACCCAGAAAAAAATGAAAAGTTTCCAAAAAAAAAAAAATGTGAAGCAAATATTTACCTAGCTTTCTGAGAGAATTTGGAGCACAGGAAGATGGGAATGATTTTTACTTTATAAATATTTTGTTTTGGGTGTGATAGGGTAAAATATCAAAGCTTTTTGGGGTTTTTTTTTTCTTTCTATCTGATTGACTATTATCAAAACATAACAAAACAAGTTTTTACTACACCTTATTCAGTGATAACCGTTTTTTTAGATATGCTGTAAATGGAAAGATCTACTCTGAAAATAACCCTTAAAGTTTTACCCAACAGAAAAAAAACAGAAAAAACAAAACAGATTGGAGAAGAAGAAGGTGAATGGAAGAAAAAAAGAGATGATCAGGAAGAAATTTTTATTTATTTATTTTTTTTTTTTTTTTTTTTTTATTTTTTTTGTGTGTGTGTGTGTGAGGGTTTCCTATAAATAAAAAAAAATATAAACCCAACCTTTTCTTTTTCGTCTTCTCTCGAGTGGTTATAGTATATCGCAGACACTTGTTTCCTTCCCATCCTCTTCTCTCATTGGACAATTTCCTTAAACCCCACCTTGAAAAAGGTATTAAATAAATTCCGTTTAGTCCTTGATATTATTATAGTTGCTCTACGGCAAAAAAATATAATAAATAAAAAGGCCTAAGCTTAGTAAAGAAAGAAAACCTTATTCTTTTGCTTATTTTGGTAAAACCCAGAATAACAAAAACAAGGACAGAAGCTTATATGAAAAAAAAATTATATCTATCATACCTTGGTGTATAAGTGCTTTAATACTATTTATTATGTATTGATTGTCCAACGACTTTAATAATACAATAGTTAATCCTTGTGTACTATATCATTTGAAAATAATTTAAAATTGAAAAATGAATATAAAAGTAAGCAGGAGTTTGAAGCTCTGTCCTAAATCCATTGTCAATTGAAGTATTTGGGAAAGGAAATTGTTTTTGTTAAGGAAAAAATATATTATTCCGTACAAAACGATGAAAATACCTGAATTTGTCCGTACAGTGTCGTACACTCCAGCCAATCAGAGGTTGAAAACGCAAAGGGGCATTCTATCATGATAAATTCTTGTGTTAAATTTGAGTGGCTCTCTCTCTCTCTCTCTCTCTCGTTATAAATTCCTTTTTTTTAGCCAGTGCAATTTGGTTTCTACTTTATATTTTTAGATTTATATATTTTTTCCAGTAATTTTAATTGAAATCTCCCCACTCGATAAATAAGGTGCCTTGTCTGGAACTGATGTGGTTTGGCCGTATGCAAAGTCTACGAAGCAAGTTGGGCTTTTGGGGAGGGGTTGAGATTCTGGCAGTTGGTTTGTGGGGAGGTTTTTTAATGGAGGGCGAATTAAGAATATTGGGATCACCGAAATGGACAAAAGAATAGTGTTTCACTACTACAAAATTGATTTTCTGATGCGCAAGACTATCAGATGCGACTAGTCGCATCTAAAAGTCGCATCTAAATAACTTTTAGATGCGACTAGTCGCATCTGATAGTCAATCAGAAGCCGAAAAAATTCGCTCAAATTGTCTTTTGATTTTGACAATCCGATGCGACTAGTCGCACCTGAAAATATGATGAAATTTTCAGGTGCGACTGTGTCGCATCAGATAGTTTTAAATTTTAGGCGGGCCTCAAATCCCCCTCTTTTATTTCATTAATCTGACGTGGCGAATGAAATTTTTTTTTATTATTATTATAATCAGGTGCGACTAGTCGCACCTGATGAGTTATCAGGTGCGACTAGTCGCACCTGATTATAATAATCAGGTGCGATTCTGTCGCACCTGATTATTAGGGTTTTGTTTAAAAACCCAGGTCGCGGTCCTTCTTCTCCAGCCGCTCAAACTCTCTGAACTTCAAAAAAAAAAGCCCTGCACTTAAAAAAAAAAACCCTCTCTCTCTCTCTGACCTCCGCCGCGCTCCGCCCTTTCCACCACCTCCGCCGCGTCTCTCTCTCTCTGCCTCATCTGCGACACCAGCCACGCTCCGCCGGCAGCAGCTCCTCCGTCAAGCCGAGCTTCGATCGGCGGCCAGCAGCTCCTCCGCCAAGCCGCGTGCGCCACCACTCTCCGGCTCTCTCTCTGCCTCACTCTCTCTCTCCGGCTCTCTCTCTGCCTCACTCTCTCTGCCTCACTCTCTCTCTCCGGCTCTCTCTCTGCCTCACTCTCTCCGGCTCTCTCTTTGCCTCAGTCTCACTCTCTCCGACCTCTCACTCCCCGGCTCTCTCTCTGCCTCACCTCTCACTCTCTCCGACCTCGACAGCCTCGGCGTCTCTGCCCCGAGAGCCCCGCTGCCTCGACGCGTGCTCAGCCTCGGTGTCACTGCAATCCCGGTAAGCTATCTCTCACTGCCTCTCTCTCTCTCTCTCTCTCTTATTTTCCCTTTGACTGAACTGATGCGTTGTCCCGTGCTCAGCCTCGTCAAGTTGCTGTCCCGAGCTGCCTCGCGCGTCCCTGCTGTTTCGACGAGTCCCTATCCTCGACGAGTCTCTCTCCCCGCTGCACCGAACCGTCGCTGCCTCGATCCCTCCTCCGCCGTTTCACCGAGCCGTCCCCTGTTGTCCCGAGCTGTCCAAGTAAGTCTAGCCTTTTTTAAAAAAAAAATTGTTTGTGTTGTTAGTTTAGTTAATTAGGTTAGTTGATATAAAATGTTAGTTAGTTAGTTAATTAGTATGTAAATGTTAGTTAATTAAATAGATATGTTAGTAAGTAATTATTTAGAATGTTAAGTGTTAGTATGTAAATGTAAATGTAAATGTTAGTTAATATAATTGTAGTTAATCATTGTAAATTTTAATTACATAGTTAGTAATATGTTTAGGTTCTTTAATTTAATTTTGATTAGTATGTTAATTGTAATTGTAAAGAAATTGTAATTAATTACAATGTTTTGTGACATGTTTTGATGTTTTGTGACATGTTTAATATAAAATGAAGTTTAGGTTAAAATTAAGTTAATGAATTTGTGATTAGTTTTAGTTTCTTTAACATGAAATGAAATTGTAAGTTTAAATAAGAAATTAGTATGTAAATGTTAGTTAATTAAATAGATATGTTAGTATGTAATTATTTAGAATGTTAAGTGTTAGTATGTAAATGTAAATGTTAGTTAATATAATTGTAGTTAATCATTGTAAATTTTAATTACATAGTTAGTAATATGTTTAGGTTCTTTAATTTAATTTTGATTAGTATGTTAATTGTAATTGTAAAGAAATTGTAATTAATTACAATGTTTTGTGACATGTTTTGATGTTTTGTGACATGTTTAATATAAAATGAAGTTTAGGTTAAAATTAAGTTAATGAATTTGTGATTAGTTTTAGTTTCTTTAACATGAAATGAAATTGTAAGTTTAAATAAGAAAAATAGTTTGTGACATGTTTTGATAGTTTGTGATATTTTGGATAGTTCTGGATGGTTTGTGTACGTTTTTAAATAATTTTGCAGGTTTTTTGGTTTGTCAGTATAATAGGGGAAACTCTGCCGAAATTTCGGTAGAGTTTCGAATGAATTAGTTTAAAAACTCCCAACTTATTCAATCCGAGCTCAAAATAATTAACATAGAATTCATAATCTCTCTTTCATTGTGTTCTCCGTCGTCCTTTATCAATAACTCTTCCAAACTTTCATTTCTCGCTCTCATTCAGCGAAATGTCCAATCCAAGTAGAGATTGGATCACGGAGAATAATCGGGTGACATTGCAGTACAAAACCGGTGTTAACGAGTTTATTCGCGCTGCAAGAAGATTCCCTAACGAAAATGGCAAATATCGGTGTCCTTGCAAACCTTGTAACAACGTGAGATGGCACGACATCGGGGTTGTCAGGAACCATTTGCTGAACAAGGGGTTTACCCCAGGCTACACAAAATGGTATCATCACGGCGAGCTCGAGCGTGCCGTCCTTCCTCATGAAGAAGATTCCATAGGAGGAACAGATCAGAGAGGAATAGGAGGATTGCACGGTGCTGTGGAGGATATCAGGGATCACGAGGATTTCGACGATGCTACGGAGCCGACCCAGAGCGAGGTGCGTGCAGAGGAGCAAGTGGAAGACCTCTTCGCCGAGTTGGAAGCAGAATTGTACCCTGGATGCAAAGAGTTTTCTTCTTTGTCGTTCTTGGTTTCGTTGATGCACCTCAAAGTCACGAACCATTGGACGAACAAGTCGTTTACAGAACTCTTGCAGCTCTTGAAGAAGTCTCATCCAGCTGGTAATCGAATTCCGGAGAAACATTACGAGGCAAAGGCGAAGCTGAAGCGTTTTGGCATGGGATACGAGATGATCGATGCGTGTATTAACGATTGTGTCCTATTTCGAAAAGAACTCGCGGAAGTCGACGTGTGCCCAGTATGCAACGAGAGCAGATGGAAGCCAACTGGGAAAATGATACCGCAAAAGATTTTGCGATATTTTCCCCTGAAAGATCGATTGAAGCGGTTGTACGCGTCTCGACACACGTCGCTTTTGATGCAGTGGCACGAAAGAGATCGCGTCAGGGAAGTAGGTGTTCTACGACATCCTGCGGATGGTACGACGTGGAAAAACCTGGACGAGAGATACCCAGGCTTTGCTGCAGAGCCTCGAAACGTGCGGCTTGGACTAGCTGCGGATGGATTCAATCCGTTCGGAGAAATGAGTTTATCGTACAGCATGTGGCCTGTGGTACTAACTGCGTACAACTTGCCGCCTTGGTTATGCATGAAGAAAGAGTACTTGATGCTGACGCTTTTGATCCCGGGGCCTCACTCACCAGGAAAGGACATGGACGTGTTTTTGCAGCCAATTGTCGAAGAGTTGAAAGAACTGTGGGAGACCGGATTCCGCGTTCGAGATGGCGCCAACGATGAAGTGTTTCGATTGCGTGCCGCGCTACTTTGGACGATTAACGATTTTCCAGCTCGATCCTATTTATCGGGATGGAGTGGCCAAGGGTATCTCGCTTGCCCGACGTGCAACCTTGACACGCCGTCTTTGAAAGTCAGAAACAGGATCGTCTACTACGACCATCGTCGATTCTTGCGTATGCGTCACCGATTGAGAAAAAGCACCGATCACTACAAGGATCGCCACGAGAAACGCAGTAAACCCGAGAAGTTGACTCCGCAAGACATACTCGCTCAGTTGGCTAGTGTCTCTTGCACGACAACTGGCAAACATGCTGGCTCTGTGGGCAGAAAACGAAAGCGAGCCGAGTGCGAACTAAATTGGGCCAAGAAAAGCATCTTTTACGAGTTGCCGTACTGGTCAGATTTGGAGTTGAAGCATAACATGGACTTCATGCACATAGAGAAGAACGTGTGCGAGAATCTTCTCGGAACCTTGCTCAGCTTAGAAAAGAAGAACTACGACACAGATAAGGCGAGGTTTGATTTGATGGACTTGGGCATCAAGACCGCTCTCCACTTGAAAAAACAAGGGGATTCGTGGTACAAACCGCGAGCATCTTACACCTTAACCCTTGTTCAGAGGCAGCGATTTACCGAGTTCCTCCAATCTGTCAAATTTCCAGATGGGGTTGCTGGGAATTTGAAGAAAAATGTGACTGCTGATGGAAAACTCACAGGTTTGAAGTCGCATGATTGCCACGTGATCTTGCAGAGGTTGTTGGCTGTTGGTATTCGTCCTTTTGTGCCAAAAGAAATACATCAGACGATCTCCGAGCTTTGCAACTTTTTCAAGCTGATAAGTTCGAGAACCTTGAGAGTAGAAGATCTTGAAAATGCGCAAGAGTCTATCATCGAGATCTTGTGTAAGCTTGAGATGATATTTCCACCAGCTTTTTTCACGATCATGATTCACGTGGCGATTCATCTACCAGATGAAGCGTTGTATGGCGGCCCGGTGCATATGCGGTGGATGTACCCATTTGAGAGATACCTTGGGACATTAAAACATTTTGTCAAAAATAGAGCTAGACCAGAAGGCTCTATTGCGGAAGCTTATGTTGTAGAAGAAGCTCTGACGTTCGTTGCAAGGTATCTTGAAGATAAAAAAAGTGTAGATGAAGTTCAAGTGCAAGAGCTCTCTGTTTTTCGATCCGAGATGTGTGTGCCTTATGGGATGATGAAACCGATAGTATTAGACGATGAACAGAAAGAGAACGCGGAGTGGTACATCTATACCAACTGTCCTGAAGTGGATCCATATTTGACGTAAGTTATCGTTGGGAATGTGTTTCAATTCATTCTTTTTTATATATTTCTATTGAAGTAATGTTTTTAATAACAGCGAGCATTTGGATCTCTTGAGCGAATCCGGAGTTCGCGATATTGAAGCGGAGCATAGAAAGAGGTTCAAAATTTGGTTTGAGAAGAAGGTAATAACACAATATCAATGCAATTTTTTGATAAACGCACAAGTGCTAATCAATGCTTTCTTTCGTAATCAGATTTTTGATATGAAAGCTAGTGGTTCTGATGTGTCTGACGAGCTCTATTCGCTTTCTATCGGTTCCCTTCAAGTCGCCTATCAATATCCGAGCTGCTTTGTAAATGGCGTGAAGTTCATCACTCGTCGTCGCGATAATCAACGAGTCACTCAAAATAGCGGTGTATGTGTACTTGTGGATGATTTCACTTACTATGGTCGAATGGAAGACGTCATCGTCGTGAACTATAGGCATAACTGTAGTGTTGTATTGTTCAAATGCATTTGGTACGGTGACAAGTATCATGCAAACCGACTAGTGCACACCGATAAGACTACTGGAGAAACGAGTGCTTATACTGCGAAACAGTGGTTTAAAGAGGAGCCGTACGTACTCGCGACTCAAGTGAAACAAGTTTTTTACATCGAAGATCTTATTAAAGGCGGCGACTGGGAAATCGTCCAGGAATGCAATCATCGAGGGATTTGGGACATTCCTGAAGTTGACCCCTCCAACTCAGCCTCGATCCCATTGACTATAGAGTTGTCAAACATCGAGCGTTTGAATCATCGACACGAAATCGATGAAGCTGAGTTAGTGACTGTCGTTGACGATGATGAAGAAGACGATGATGAAAATGAGAGACATGTCGTTTTTGAGGGAGAAGATGTTGATGTCGATATAGAAGATGATATTAACATTATAGGCATAGATGATGATGAATGATTAATATCTTTTTTGTATGTTTATTTACTATATAATGTAACCACGGTTTTCCTCCGCCATATGTGAGGTTTGTTAATAATAAAATCCGTGGTGCCGTCCACGTTTTTTTTAAACAGAAAACTAATATTTATTTACTAATATTGTTCACATCTTACAGGATGTCAGATGCAGGTGGAGCAGGTGGAGATGAGTCTCCGCTACACCGTTCAGGAGCAGGTGGAGATGAGTCTCCGCTAGAGACACCGGGTTCCCAAGGTCCTAAGAAAACAAGGGGACCAACAACCGGGTCTACTTCGGCAAAAGCAGCGCATGGGGTACCCGGTGCGAAAGTTGTTAGGTACGACCCAATCAACCAAACTTTCTACCAGGACGTAAGAAAAACAATAAAAAAGGTAGGAGTATTCAACAACCGCGTCGGCGCTTTGGTGAAAGTCCATATCCCGGTCACACTTCGTGATTGGAACGAAGTGACGCCCCAGATGTTGGGCAATATTCTGAGCGCACTTCATTCCGAGTACACTTTCGTGTACAAGGATGATGAGACGGATGAGCTGCTTCCGGCGGATTGCTATCGTCATCAGATTGACCAGACTATCATTCGCGATGCAAAGCGTATGAGGCGCAACCAAAAGTCTAGATTATCAGGGACTTTCTTAGGAAAATGTTGTGGGCAAATGAATGTCGCCAAGAAAGAAATCCCAAAAGGATATCAAAAAGACGATTGGGAGAAGGTGATAGAGGAGTTCGCAACTGACGATTGGAAGGTAATGTATAATTCTAAAAATTATGTTATCTTCTATGAAATCGAATTATAACGCAATTTAATATGTGCAGAAAAAGTCTACTCGCAACAGAGACAATTCCAAGAACAAGAAAACGAAGTCCACACAAGGGTCGATTTCTTTTTTGGCTCATCGACATTTGAACGTAAGTTTATTCTAATTTTGTAATTTTTTTTGCAATAAATACATTACTCATATTTTCATAAGAACTGCAGAGTAGGGAAGATGGGACTTTGGCCTCGGCGTTAAACACGTGGGAGAAAAAACATCAAGACGATCAAGGCAATTGGACGACAGCTTGGGCGCAACAAGCATTTGTAAGTTACTTGTGTTAATTACTTAATAATCAAGTTTCGATAATCTTAATAATTTTTTTAACATATGTTTGAAGGCGCGAATTATGACTCAAGTCGAGGATATGCAGCGACAAGCAGCGGAGTCAGGCCAAATGTTTGACATAGACCAGGCGGAGCAGTTTGCGATGGATACTGTTCTCGGGCAACGTCGAGATTGGTATGTCGGGATAGGTCCCTCGATCCCGAGATCCTCGTATCTCTTGGCTCAGGCTCAGGACGACAGCTCGTCCTCAGGTTCTTCATCGATGCGCGTTCCAGATCCAGTGATTAGCGAGCTACAAGCAGCGTTGGCCGCACAACAAGCTCAGATGGAGGCGTTTCAGCGACAGTTCTTTGCCTACACACAGCAGCATCCGTCTCCCATGCAGACATCCCCCGCGATGATGCACCCTGCCACGACGCCGCCATCAGCTTCAATGCCGAATGTTCAGACGCCGGCATCCGCTTCAATGCCGAATGTTCAGACGCCGCCATCCGCTTCCATGCCAAATGCTGATCAGACGCCAGGTTCGGTAGAATTTCAGCGACATCGTTCGAGCGGCAGCGCATCAGGCCGCCAAGGCGCACGAGCAAGATCTGGCGGAAGAGGAGGCCGTGCATTCCAGAATTGGCAGACTTCGAATGAAAAAGGGAAACAAAAAGAATAAATTGTAATTTTTTTAATTTATTGAATGTAAATTATCAAATTTTATGAATTTAATATTATTATTTATATACTTATTCTAATTAATATTATTCAAATTATTTATTTAATATAACAAAAAAAATTATTTAATTAATTTTTTAAATTTTAATTTTTATATATTTAAATGGCTGATTCTAATAGAATCAGCATTTTAAAAAAAATAACTACAGACAATCGGATGCGACTAGTCGCATCGGATACTTTCGCGGGAAGAGTATCGGATGCGACTAGTCGCATCGGATTGTACTAACACCCGCCAAATATTTCGCGGGGAATTACTATCAGATGCGACTAGTCGCATCTGATACTCTTCCCGCGAAAGTATCAGATGCGACTAGTCGCATCTGATACTATAATTCACGCTTTAATTTCTTATTTTGAGGGATATTTAGGTGCGACGTTTGGTGCGACTTGTCGCACCTAAAATGTCGCACCTGATAGTAATGACTTTCAGGTGCGACTAGTCGCACCTAATATCATCAGGTGCGCACTTTCAGATGCGACTTTGTCGCATCTAAAGTCGCACCTGATGATACTTTCAGGTGCGACATTTATGCTTTCAGGTGCGACTTTTGTCGCACCTGATGCTATCAATTGTACTAGTGTTTTCTGAGTGAAATCGACCTAGTAAACAAGACCCACAAAGTGGGGTCTCAGGATTTAAGTCGAATTATGATGTTTAGGCTTTCAAAATGACGTTTTGTGTTCTTCTCAATTTACTTAATTCTAGTTTTAATAATGAGTTATTAAGTTATATAGCCACACGGTTATAGTGAATTGGGATATAACCCACATTTCGTTAATTTCTTGTAAATAATCAAGTTAACTTATTAACAGATTAATAAAATACTTATTTAATCCAGCCAAACATGTAAAAAAGGTAGTTAATAGGCTGTCACGTATGCAAGTTGGCTATTTACAAAGTATTTACCAAAGGTTGACTAATTTACAATTCATATAGTTTAGGTGGCTTACGTAGCCAATTTTTTGTTTAATAATTGTGTTAAGTAGATTTAATTTGATGTTTTAATATTCAGTTTTGGATTATGAAAAGTCTCTTGTCTATAAATCTTGAGCACTTATTTTGTAATAGATAGATTTTGTTTAATGAAAAAAAAGAGAGTTCTCTAAAAAAATCCTTGTTTCTGTATTCTTTGTGAATCAACGAAATTGAGATGCCCTTAATCTGGTATTCGTAGTCTAACGAATCAACAGGTTTTGGAAGAATCATTGACCGGTATTCTTGCGCGAATCAATGGTCGTGATTATTTATCCTTTCCACCACCTCCCCCTGCATCATTTTGTGTATGTGGTGGAGGCGTGGTGTAAAGTTAGATGTTTGGAAGGCTATAAAAATGTCATTAGGGCGATTATTCGAGGTGACGAGAGGAATGAATATTGTGATTTGTTCGGGGTGCATGGGCCCCCGCATCTTTCGGAGAGACAAAAGTTTTGAGATCCTTTACTATCGTTGGTCCCTCAATCAGGTCCACCGTCGGTGGTTATTGGTGACCTTAATCTTTTTCTATACGCGAATGAAAAGGTGGGGGCCGGTGATGTCAAATAGCGGAATTGTGGGATTCTCCGTAATTTCTTGAGGAGTTCGGGTGGCATAGATCACGGTGCCCAAGGTGGGCACTTTACTTGGAGTAACGGTTGTGGAGTGGGGTAGAAAATTCATCAACGGCTTGACCGAGCGGTGGTTAGTGGTGATTGACTCCGTTGCTATGGTAATGCGGGGGTGAGAGTGTTGCCTCGTCGTCGTTTTGATCACTGTCCCATTATGCTCGATTGTTTTCTTCACGACTCTCGGGGTGGGAGACCTTTTCGCTTCTTCGAAGCTTGGGCCGATAATCCTGGGTGCGGTGAAATTGTGGAGAATGGTTGGAATCGCATGGGAATTGGTGTGGGGGAGCGTAGCCTCTCGAAGAAATGCTCGGAGGTGGGAGTCAAGTGATGGTCGTGACAGCACAAGGTATTGTAAATACAGGGGTGGTATCAGAGACGACGAGTCGCTCCGATACCACTTGTAGGGAAACGAGGGGGGGTATCGGACACAAAAGATTGTTGCGACACAACTCGTCGGTGAAACACGTAGGACATCAGACACGAATCATCGCTCTAATACCACTTGTTGGGAAAAGTAAGTAGGTATCAGACACGACAATCGTTCTGATACAACTTGTGAAGAAACATGAGCAGTATCGGATACGAACAATCGCTCCAATACCACTTGTTGGTGACAAACGTGTTGTCAATGGTGAAGAAGAGTAGTAGTGTCTATTTATGTACATTTGATGTCATATAGTATTACGAAGACTCTTGCTTGTAATTGCTTATTCTTTAATAATAAAGTTGAAACGTTCATTCATTCTTTCTTTGTTTGAAGCTTTATGATAAAACCCTAGCCTTTTAGTCCATAAACAAACTTAACAACTTACGAAGAGACAAATGTAGATTTGCATGAACAAACTCTTCGTAGTTTGCTTAAAACGATATATTCGTAATCTTAGGGTCAAAGGACTATTGACCTCAGTACGATTGTTAGAAGAATCTATGATGTCTGGTTATGAGGCATTGAGAGTTTGAGACTCTATAGTTCTTCTAGGTATCTTCCGAAGGTACTGAATTGACCAGTGCACTTCTAGAGACAAGATAAGAACAAACCATTTAACCTCTTATGTCTCGAAGTCACTATGTATGAATTGCATCATGCTTACCTTAATCCTGAAATGAGACATGCCATTTCACAGCTTAGTATTCTCATTTGAGAAAGTCAGAGTTCGGACTCACTATGTGATTCCGAACAAGGCCTATTGGTGAAGTACTAAGTTGTGAGAATGTCATGAGTAACTTTGTGAAGTTCTCATAGATATGGAATTCATGTACAAGATTGCTGAAATGCAATGTATGTCACCTCATGCTTTGTTCCTTGGAGTGTGAATAAATGAACTGGCCAGTGTCCAAATTGAGTCCTGACTCTTTTGGATGAAACAATGTAACTTGTTAGCTCCTCGTCAATACATTGTTTCTAACTTATTCACAAGCGACAAATGAGTTGAAGAAATAACAGCTAGAAGGGTAAAATGGTAATTTAGTAAATCCCGACTAGCTGATGACATTCATGAAGGGTAAACATAGATAATATTCAGTGGATCCGCTCATCATAATTAGGTCGAATTCTTGAGTAGAAAATAAATTCATTTGAACCGAGAGATTTTCAGTGTGAGCTCTTTAGTGGAGTCAGTTGGCATTAAGCTAAACTTGGAAAAGGTTTGTGAACTTTTGAGTCCAAGTGTTTAGCTCAAGCTTTGTTCATTTGGGTCCATGAGGTCACTGTCACGAATCACATCGATAGGAATAGTTAAACTGGAAGCTAAGTCAAAACAAGAACGAAAATAGTTAAAAGGGTATTTTTGTCTTTTGAGACAAAGGATGAAATGAATGTCAATAAATTTTTTGACAAGTTCATTTGATGACTTAATGTCACTCGGCCATGATTTGATCATTGGGCCTTGTGAATTAATTTCGTTTCATAAGAATTTTATTGAAAATTCTTAATGGGCATTTTTCATGTTCTCATGAATAAATGAAGAAGCTTCTAGAAGCTCCTTCTAGAGACATGTTGGGCGCCTACCCTATAGAGAAATAGGAGAGTTTATTTTGTGCATAAATGTATTTAGATACTTGCCAAAAGAAAAAGAGGAAACAAATTTGCATAAGGATGCATAAGGGAATCGGCCAAGTTGAGAAAAAGGCAAGCCATGAACAAAATAGGAAACAAATCAAGGCTTCTAGAAGCCTTGTTTGGCCGAGTTTCTCAAGTGGGAAATAAGGGTTATTTTGCTCATGAATATGTGATATTCTATAGAAGAGGAAACTACCTTATTGAAGGTGAGACCTCTCCTATAAATAGGAGCCTCATTTCCTCACATTTAATTCATCCAAGTTTAAGAGATTTGAGAGACTCTCTCTCTAGAACTTGGCCGAACTCCTCTCTCTCTCTCTTTCTAGTTTCTTTTCGATTTTTCTTGTTTTGGCACCTAGGTCCTCACTCGACCTAGTGTTTAGCTCTGCGACTTCAAGACTCGTTCTTAAGTCGTAGTGTTTAAAAGTACCCACTCACTAATTCCTTTATTTCGAGTGATTTAGTGATAGAAACTTTCGTGGTTGCTCGAGGTGCCGAGGAAAGGAAGAGAGACGTGCTGCGAGGGGAGACGAGCGTTGCAACTTTCTAAGAGCTTCTCAAAGATCAAGCTTCAAGAAAGGTTAGTAAACTTCTTAGCTCATATTAGTTTTTAATTACATGTACTTGCACTTGTCTAAGTTAGTAAAAACCATTTTTACTTGTAAAAGAAATTTTTTAAAATTCCGCCGCTTCCCGAAGCGTTAATTATTTTCTTAAACCCTAGATCGATTCCAACAAATGGTATCAGAGCTATGGTCAAAGATTAGCATGTACATGTTTTTAAAATTATGAGCTTGAAAATCGTTTTCGAAAGTTTACTAATTTTGTGACAAGTTAGAATTGTTATCTTAGATTTTTTTTAATTTATTGCTCATGCCTTTAAATTAAAAATCATGTTGATTTTCTATGAGTTTGGGATGTTTTTAAAACACATTAGAATCAGTTCTAAAAGTTTTTAATTTTTTATATTCAAAAACGTGTTTTAAAGGTTTGAGAAATTTCGAGTAAATTTTTGTGACTAGTTATATTGTCTTGCTAGTTTCTTTTATTTACTTGAATCGTTTTATGCTTGTTGTTATTTCTTTTATGCCTTGTTATTACCTTGCTAATAAAATACAAATAAAAGCTTTAACAACCTTCATAAAACGTTCCGTTACACTCGATTCCTTTTCGCACCTAAAAAGGACCAAACTTTAATTATTTCTTTTTCTTCGAGCTGGAGTAAACCCGCATTAAAAGTGTCATAACTCTCTGCTCAGAAATCGAAATTTAATGATTCTTGAATCAAATTAAAGCTCTTTCTGTCCTCTGTCCAATGCCACCGGTTTCGGCTGAAAAGGACATCGGAGCCGCCAGATATGGGGATTTTACTCCGAGTTGCGCGGCTGTGCCGAAACTCCAGTTTTTAGAAATCCGGATTTTCAAACCCCACTACCATGAGTTATAGAACTCTAATGACAAAATTTTCTTGAACAAAAATGTTTTTCATATGATTATAAACATGATGTGTAAGATTAAAATGTTTTGATTTTTGAAAGTTTAATTGAAATTGAGTTTTTACAAAACTAGTTTGAATTTTGAAAAACCGTTTTCACTTTCAAACTTGAAAATATTTTGTCATCCAAATCAAATAAATTTTCAAAATGTTTTCAAAACTATATCTATATCACATATGTTCAAAATCTATATGCTCTTGAAAATTTGAGTGGGAGGTCTACTTGTAGACAAGCCGAATAATAAAAAGATGTGTAATCTCAAACTTTCAAGTGTTCGAGTGAGTTGAAGTTCACACTTCCCTCATGCACTTTCCCGAAATAGAAAATAGGAAAAGATCGAGTATGTACCTTGTGCCTTTATGCACTAATACTACTCTGAACATGTCGATCTAGGATTCTCTTCTAGTTGTCCGCTCTGTCGCTCTCTAACTAGGAAATCTGTCTCTGAACTTATAAGAGTCGATGAACCAACTCCAAAAACTAAGTGGGAGGGTTATACTTGTTGTTTGTAACACACGATCCCCAACACTAATGAAAAGTGCAAGTGTCGCCGGACTAAGAGTCACCCTCGTGGCCCTCTCTTAAATGAGAGTACTCAAGGGCGCTTTGCTCTGATCATTGCTCAATGATCTACGTCCGAGAGTGAGACGATGATGGCAAGGCCTCCCCTTGGGGGATTGTTTTTCAAAGTTGATCTTTTGGACTAAGTGGTTGGTTGCACACTTAGGCTCAATCCCTAGTAATCCTCCCTCGAGGCCCTGCGAAAGGATGTGAGTGATCAAACCAATTTACAAGGTGGCTAGTCAAAATAGATGTATTGACATCTTGGCTTAGCATTAATGATGTGTCATTTACTTATAAAAGGAGATTTTTTGCGGCCTTCTCTTGAGGGAGTAAATTATCGTTTGGTTTATAACACCTTTGGATTTTATAAAAGTCTTAATAAAACTTAAATCCTAAACCAAAGTCTAATCATAAACTTGTTTCAACTTATATAGGCAATATGTTTCTCAACCATCTCTCTATCTTTCTTTCCTCGATCAAACTCGAAAACGAAAACTACGTAGATTCGAAACGTAACCTCGACATAATACCTACCGTTAACAAGCACAAATGGGTACTCACCACCCCGTGTCCTCCTCTGACGAATGATGATTCAACTCAAGAGGACAATGACGCCTTAGCGGCCAGGCTTCGATCCGATGAGATTGTGAGGTGCTATATCTTGGCATCTATGAACAATATGCTGAAAGAGCAACATCGTGACATTGAGACTGCCGCTGACATGCTCTACAATCTCCTTGAGATGTTTGGAGGGCAAAGGCGTCAAACAAGGCTACAAGCAGTCCGACAGTTTATGAACTGTCATATGCAGGCTAGGACTCCTGTTGGAGACTTCATGATACTGATCATTAGTTTTCTGAATAAAATGGAAATCCTAGGATCTGAGATTGATGGGAAGAATATCATAGATATGATCTTAGAAACTCTCCCCGCATCTGTTGATACCTCCAAGATGAACTACTTCATAAACAAGCTAGAGTACACTGTTACCAAGCTTATGAAGGGACTTCACACTGCTGTAGGTCTCACTAAGAGAAAGAGGAATCAAGGAGAGGCACATGCTACTGAGCAAAAAGCTTCCGCCTCTGGAACTAAGAACAGACCTTACAAAGCCGATAAAAAGAACTGTCTTGCCTATCTCAAAGCAAAGGAACATAGTATTGTACTAGTTACCGAAGCATGCTTAGTAGCTGATAATGTATCAACGTGGATTCTTGACTCCGCTGCTACTAACCATATTTGTTGTTCCTTGAAAGGTTTCAAGAAAACCAAAAGCTTAGAGGAAGGCGAGTTCTGTTTCAAATGGGGTGATGGGAGCCTGGTGTCCGCGAAGGCTGTGGGATCCGTGACGCTGTCTTTTGAAGACTGCATTTTAAACTTGAATAATGTTTATTTTGTTCCTACCTTTGGGAAGAACTTAATATCTGTTGCTCGTCTTCGTGAGCAAGATTATTGTTTAAAGTTCATTAAGAATGGAATTCGTATTTCGTTTCCTGATAATTCTTTTGTCACTGATGCATGTATGAAGAATGCTCTTTTCTACATCTATCCCACTAAACCTTCTCTTTTAGACACCGAAATAGATAATGATCTATTTAGGGAGCCAAAGAGGATCAAACTTTCTGAATCCTCCGATCTAACAAAATCAACATACCTCTGGCACTTGAGACTTGGTCACATCAGTCTAGATAGGATTAAGAGACTTGTGAGGGACGGTCCACTCCAAGACTCTGCAATAGGTTCACTACCTACTTGTGAATCCTGCATAGAAGGAAAAATTACTAAGCGACCTTTCTCCGATAAGGGTCGAAGAGCCACTGAGTTGCTGGAACTAATACATTCTGATGTATGTGTTCCGCTCAGCCAACAGGCACGTGGGGGATACGAATACTTCGTTACCTTCACCGATGATTACTCGCGATATGGTTTTGTCTATTTGCTCAAACACAAATCCGAGACCTTTAACGTATTTAAGGTCTTTAGGGCTTTAGTGGAAAAGCAAACTGGCAAAGTGATCAAAACCCTTCGATCTGATCGAGGTGGTGAGTATATGTCTGGAGAGTTCGATGACTTTCTTAAAGAAGAAGGTATCGCTTCTCAGCTTACCGCACCTGGCACACCTCAACAAAACGGAGTGTCAGATAGAAGGAACCGAACTCTTATGGAGATGGTTAGATCAATGATGAGTTACTCATCACTCCATCTTTCCTTTTGGGGATATGCCCTCGAAACAGCCGCTTATATTCTGAACCAAGTTCCGTCCAAAACGATTCCTGGTACTGCTTATGAACGATGGACTGGCCGTAAAGTAAATCTGAGCCACATCCGAATTTGGGGTTTCCCTGCACACGTGCTAAGGCAAAAGACTAGCAAGTTGGCTAGTAGGTCAGAATTGTGCCTGTTTGTGGGATATCCAAAGGAAACTGAAGGTTTCATTTTCTATAGTCCCGAGGACGATAAGACTTTCGTTAGCACGAATGCTCGTTTCCTTGAGGAGGACTATATGAAGGATGCAAAACCTAGAAGCAAAATTGTGCTTGAAGAAAAGTTGGGTGAGGAAGGTTCTACCTCATCTGTAAGAACCGTTCTTACCCCAACTGAAACACAACTTAACTCATCAGAATCTCGTCAAGTAGTACTTAGACGTAGTGGGAGGGCTACTCAAAAGCCTGACAGGTACATGTCTTATGGAGACTCTCTTGTAGCCGTCTCTGACATGGATGATCCTGTTTCCTATAGCCAAGCGATGGCTTGTTCTGAATCAAACCTTTGGCTTGACGCCATGAAAGTTGAAATGCACTCGATGTACGTCAACAATGTCTGGAAACTTGTAGACCTTCCTGAAGGGATTAAACTCGTAGGGTGTAAGTGGATATACAAGAAGAAAATGGGTCCTGATGGGAACGTCGAGACGTTCAAAGCACGACTTGTGGTGAAGGGTTATACCCAACAAGAAGGGATTGACTATGAAGAAACCTTCTCGCCAGTCGCGATGCTTAAATCCATCCGTATACTCCTATCCATAGATGCAGCTCTCGATTATGAGATCTGGCAAATGGATGTCAAGACAGTCTTTCTGAATGGCAATCTTGACGAGCGCATTTACATGGCTCAACCAGACGGTTTCGTGGAAGAAGGTCAAGAGACCAAGGTTTGTGAGTTGCTTAAGTCCATTTATTGATTAAAGCAAGCATCTAGGTCATGGAATATTAGATTCGATGAAACTGTAAAGAGCTTTGGCTTTGAACAGTCAATAGATGAGCCTTGTGTTTACAAGTTAATACACGAAGGTAAAGTTGTGTTTCTGGTACTATATGTCGATGATATACTACTCATTGGTAATGACGTGGGTAAGTTATCTGAGGTTAAGGTCTGCCTGGCAAAACAATTCGATATGAAGGATCTAGGAGAAGCCGCGTACATTCTGGGGATCCAAATCTTTCGAGATAGGAAAAACCGGACCCTGTCGCTCTCTCAAGCATCTTATATTGATAAGGTAATGGATCGCTTCTCGATGCAAGACTCCAAGAAGGGCCAAACACCCTTTAGGCATGGAGTTTCACTCTCTAAGGACCAGTCTCCCAAGACTGCACAAGAGATTGAAGACATGAGGAAAATTCCTTACGCCTCTGCCGTAGGAAGCCTCATGTATGCTATGCTTTGCACTAGACCTGACATCTGTTTCGCCGTTGGCGTAGTTAGCCGTTTCCAATCCAACCCTGAACACGAGCACTGGATTGCTGTTAAGCATGTTCTTAAGTATCTTCGAAGAACTAGGAACTTGATGCTTACATACTCAGGTACTGACCTGACTATGACGGGATATACCGACTCCGATTTTCAAGCGGATAAGGATTCCAGGAAATCCACTTCGGGATCTGTGTTCATCTTTAATGGTGGAGCTGTTGTGTGGAGGAGTATTAAGCAATCTTGCATTGTTGACTCCACAATGGAAGCAGAATATGTGGCTGCTTGTGAAGCATCCAAAAAGGCTGTATGGCTTAGAAAATTCCTTAAGTATTTGGAAGTTGTTCCAAACGTCGACAAGCCCATGACCCTTTATTGTGATAATAGTGGGGCTGTCGCTAACTCAAAGGAAGCTCGAAGCCACAAGCGCTCTAAGCATATTGAGAGGAAATACCATTTGATTTGAGAGATCGCGCAGCGCGGAGACGTGGAGGTGAAGTAGATCTCTGGCAGATCCATTCACCAAGGCCCTAGCGAACATGGTCTTCGACCAACTTCGAGAGGGATTAGGCATGTAGGACTACTCACATCTTCTTTGAGTCAAGTGGGAGTTTGTTGTCAATGGTGCCCACAAGAAGAGTAGTAGTGTCTATTTATGTACATTTGATGTCATATAGTCTTATGAAGACTCTTGCTTGTAATTGCTTATTCTTTAATAATAAAGTTGAAACGTTCATTCATTCTTTCTTTGTTTGAAGCTTTATGATAAAACCCTAGCCTTTTAGTCCATAAACAAACTTAACAACTTACGAAGAGACAAATGTAGATTTGCATGAACAAACTCTTCGTAGTTTGCTTAAAACGATATATTCGTAATCTTAGGGTCAAAGGACTATTGACCTCAGTACGATTGTTAGAAGAATCTATGATGTCTGGTTATGAGGCATTGAGAGTTGGAGACTCTATAGTTCTTCTAGGTATCTTCCGAAGGTACTGAATTGACCAGTGCACTTCTAGAGACAAGATAAGAACAAACCATTTAACCTCTTATGTCTCGAAGTCACTATGTATGAATTGCATCATGCTTACCTTAATCCTGAATTGAGACATGCCATTTCACAGCTTAGTATTCTCATTTGAGAAAGTCAGATTTGGACTCACTATGTGATTCCGAACAAGGCCTATTGGTGAAGTACTAAGTTGTGAGAATGTCATGAGTAACTTTGTGAAGTTCTCATAGATATGGAATTCATGTACAAGATTGCTGAAATGCAATGTATGTCACCTCATGCTTTGTTCCTTGGAGTGTGAATAAATGAACTGGCCAATGTCCAAATTGAGTCCTGACTCTTTTGGATGAAACAATGTGACTTGTTAGCTCCTCGTCAATACATTGTTTCTAACTTATTCACAAGCGACAAAGGAGTTGAGGAAATAACAACTAGAAGGGTAAAATGGTAATTTAGTAAATCCCGACTAGCTGATGACATTCATGAAGGGTAAACATAGATAATATTCAGTGGATCCGCTCATCATAATTAGGTCGAATTCTTGAGTAGAAAATAAATTCATTTGAACCGAGATATTTTCAGTGTGAGCTCTTTAGTGGAGTCAGTTGGCATTAAGCTAAACTTGGAAAAGGTTTGTGAACTTTTGAGTCCAAGTGTTTAGCTCAAGCTTTGTTCATTTGGGTCCATGAGGTCACTGTCACGAATCACATCGATAGGAATAGTTAAACTGGAAGCTAAGTCAAAACAAGAACGAAAATAGTTAAAAGGGTATTTTTGTCTTTTGAGACAAAGGATGAAATGAATGTCAATAAATTTTTTGACAAGTTCATTTGATGACTTAATGTCACTCGGCCATGACTTGATCATTGGGCCTTGTGAATTAATTTCGTTTCATAAGAATTTTATTGAAAATTCTTAATGGGCTTTTTTCATGTTCTCATGAATAAATGAAGAAGCTTCTAGAAGCTCCTTCTAGAGACATGTTGGGCGCCTACCCTATAGAGAAATATGAGAGTTTATTTTGTGCATAAATGTATTTAGATACTTGCCAAAAGAAAAAGAGGAAACAAATTTGCATAAGGATGCATAAGGGAATCGGCCAAGTTGAGAAAAAGGCAAGCCATGAACAAAATAGGAAACAAATCAAGGCTTCTAGAAGCCTTGTTTGGCCGAGTTTCTCAAGTGGGAAATAAGGGTTATTTTGCTCATGAATATGTGATATTCTATAGAAGAGGAAACTACCTTATTGAAGGTGAGACCTCTCCTATAAATAGGAGCCTCATTTCCTCACATTTAATTCATCCAAGTTTAAGAGATTTGAGAGACTCTCTCTCTAGAACTTGGCCGAACTCCTCTCTCTCTCTCTTTCTAGTTTATTTTTTATTTTTCTTGTTTTGGCACCTAGGTCCTCACTCGACCTAGTGTTTAGCTCTGCGACTTCAAGACTCGTTCTTAAGTCGTAGTGTTTAAAAGTGCCCACTCACTAATTCCTTTATTTCGAGTGATTTAGTGATAGAAACTTTCGTGGTTGCTCGAGGTGCCGAGGAAAGGAAGAGAGACGTGCGGCGAGGGGAGACGAGCGTTGCAACTTTCTAAGAGCTTCTCAAAGATCAAGCTTCAAGAAAGGTTAGTAAACTTCTTAGCTCATATTAGTTTTTAATTACATGTACTTGCACTTGTCTAGGTTAGTAAAAACCGTTTTTACTTGTAAAAGAAATTTTTTAAAATTCCGCCGCTTCCCGAAGCGTTAATTATTTTCTTAAACCCTAGATCGATTCCAACAGAACGAGTGGTATAAGATACGAACAATCGCTCTGATACCACTTGTTATAATTATGTGCTCACCTTGATAACCATATAAGTTGTAGAATAAATTAATTACACTAACAAGAGCTAATTAAAAGTATGGTTATCTAACAAGATCTAGATTTACTTTATTAATTAAATAATGAAAGTATTCAATCATGTCAAGCAACCAATAAGAACGAAGAACAAGGTTCATAGAGAACTTACAGATTGGGCTCACGAACAGAAACTTCTAGCTTTCACAATCCATCTTCAAACGCCTTGATCTCATTCTTCAAGCTTTCAGATCCTCGTCTTTGAACGCCTTGATCTCATTCTTCAAACTTTCAGATCCTCGTACTCCTCTTGATGACACTGTAGTCTTCTGAAACGTAATCTTCGGACGAATAAAGAAATACAGCGTGGGACCAAACTCTTTAATCTCACACGATCAAGAAACAAATATTGTTTCAAGATCTCACTCTTATTTTCTAAGAATGGAATAGAGCAATTCCAAGAGAGAGAGAGAGAGAGAGAGAGAGAATTCGGGAAAAACACTTGTGTTGGACGAATTTTTGGGCTTCCAAAAGCTTGAATTTTCTCTTCTCATGAACCCCCTATTTATAGTAGTTCAAATGATATATTATTGGTAGTTTCCAAGAATTATTATTTCCTTTTTATTACCCGAAATTTTCTCAAACTTTAAAAACACATTTTTCATTATAAAAAAATAAAAAAATTTATATCTGATTCTAATGTGTTTTAATAACATACCAAAGTCATAGAAAATCAACATGATTTTTAATTTAAAGACAAGAGCAATAAATTAAAAAAAAATCTAAGGTAACAATCCTAACTCATCAAAAGCGAGTAATCTTTCGAAAACGATTTTCAAGCTCATAGTTTTAATCACATGTACATACTTATCTTTGACCATAGCGCTCATACCATTTGTTGGAATAGAGCTAGGGTTAAGAAAAGATTTAACGCTTTGAGCAAGCGGCGTAAATTAAAAAATTTCTTTTAAACAACTAAAACAGTTTTACTAACCTAGACAAAGAGCAAGCACATGTTTATATTTAAATTAAAAATATTAAAGAGCATTACTCGTTTACTAACATTTGTTAAGCTTGAACGTTAAGAAGCCTTAGGAAGGTTGAAACGTTCGTTTCCCCACGCAGTTCATCTTTCTTCGTTCTTCGAGAACTCGAGTAACCACGAAAGTTTCTATCACATGAATCACTCGAGATTAGAAGGAATTAGTGTGTGGGCACTTTTAAACACGACGACTCAAGAACTAGTCTAAGAGTCGAAGAGCTAAAACACTAGGTCAAATGTAGACCGAAACGAACTAGAGAGTGAGAGGGAAAAGGGCGGCCAAGAGGTTCTAGACAAAGAAGCTCTCAATCTCTAAAACTTTGGAATGAGAAAACAATGAGAATGAGGGCCCGATTTATGGGAGAGGGATTACCTTCAACAAGGTAGTTTCCTCTTCTATAAAATATCACATATTCATGAGCCAAATATTTCTCCTTCATTTCTCATTCACACGGCCAACCTAGGCTTCTAGAAGCCTTGGATTTGTTTCCTCTTTTGTTTTGCTTCTCTTGCCTTGTGTATGCCGCCCACTTACTTTCCATGTAGAGGAAATTTATTTCCTCTTTTTCTTTTGGCAAGTATCTTCATACATCAATACACAAAATAATCTCCCTTTTCTCTCTTGGGTTGGACGGCCAACATGCTCTAGAAGGAGCTTCTAGATGTTTTTTCATTTATTCATGACAACATAAGAAAGGCCCATTAAGAATTTTCATATAAAATTCCATGAAATGAAATTAATCCTCAAGGCCCAAAATCTTATCGTGACCGAGTGGTTTATTTGTCATCATATGACAATGTCAAAAAAATTTATTGACATTCATTTCATCCTATGTCCAAAATGACAAAATTACCCTTTAGACAATTTTCGTAAAACTTGTCTCGTTCTTGTTTTAACTTAGCTTCTAGTTTAACTAATCCTACTCGATATGATTTGTGACAGTGACCTCATGGATCCAAATGAACAAAGCTTGAGCTAACATACTTGGACTCAAAAGTTCACAAACCTTTTTTAAGTTTAGCTTAATGTCAACTGACTCCACTAAAGAGTTGACACTTAATATTAACTATGTTTACCCTTCATGAATATCATCAGCTAGTCGGGATTTACAAAATTACCATTTTACCCTTCTAGCTGTTATTTCCACAACTCCTTTGTCGGTTGTGAATAAGTTAGAAAAAAATGTATTGACGAGGAGCTAACAAGTCACATTGATTCATCCAAAAGAGTCAAGAACAAGTCTAAGAATTAGTGTGTGGACACTTTTAAACACGACGACTCAAGAACAAGTCTAAAAGTTAAAGAGCTAAAATACTAGGTCAAATGTGGATCTGGGTGCCAAAACAAAAACGAAAAGAACTAGAGAGAGAGGGAGAGGGGGCGGCCAACTCTAGAGAGAGAAGCTCTCAATCTCTAAAACTTTTTGGGATGAGAAAACAATGAGAATGAGGGCCCTATTTATAGGAGAGGAATTACCTTCAACAAGGTAGTTTCCTCTTCTATAGAATATCACATATTCATGAGCAAAATTTTCCCTCCCTCTCTTTAATTCACACGGTCAAGCTAGGCTTCTAGAAGCCTTGGATTTGTTTCCTCTTTTATTTTGCTTCTCCCTTGCCTTGTGTATGCCGCCCACTTCATTTCCTTGTAGGGGAAATTTGTTTCCTCTTTTTCTTTTGGCAAGTATCTTTATACATTAATGCACAAAATTGGTCTCTCTCTTGCCATGTTGGACGTGCAACTCCTTCTAGAAGGGGTTTCTAGATTTTTCTTCATTTGTTCATGACAACATAAGAAAGACCCATTAAGAATTTTCAAGTAAAATTCTATGAAATGAAAATAATTCTCAAGGCCCAAAAATCTTATTATGGCCGAGTGGAATTTTGTCATCATATGACAATGTCAAAAAATTTATTGACATTCATTTCGTCCTATGTCCAAAAAGACAAAAATACCCTTTAGACAATTTTTGTAAAACTTGTCTAGTTCATGTTTTGACTTAGCTTCTAGTTTAACTATTCCTACTCGATATGATTTGTGACAGTGACCTCATGGATCTAAATGAACAAAGCTTGAGATAACATACTTGGACTCAAAAGTTCACAAACCTTTTTCCAAGTTTAGCTTAATGTCAACTGACTCCACTAAAGAGATGACACTGAGAATCTCTCAGTTCAAATGAATTTATTTTCTACTCAAGAATTCAACTTAATCCTGATGAGTGGATCCACTGAATATTATCTATGTTTACCCTTCATGAATATCATCAACTAGTCGGGATTTACAAAATTACCATTTTACCCTTCTAGCTGTTATTTCCTCAACTCCTTTGTCGCTTGTGAATAAGTTAGAAACAATGTATTGACGATAAGCTAACAAGTCACATTGATTCATCCAAAAGAGTCACGACTCAATTTGGACACTGGCCAGTTCATTTATTCACATTCCAAGGAACAAAGCATGAGGTGATATACATTGCATTTCAGCAATCTTGTACATGAATTCCATATCTATGAGATCTTCACAAAGTTGTTCATGACATCTTCATAACTTAGTACTTCACCAATAGGTCTTGTCTATATCACATAGTGAGTCTAGAACTCTGACTTTCTCAAATGAGAATACGTAAGCTATGAAGTGACATGTCTCATTTCAGGATTGAGGTAAGCATGATGCAATTCATACGTAGTGACTTCAGACATAAGAGGCTAAATGGTTTGTTCTTATTTTGTCTCTAGAAGTGCACTGGTCAATTCAGTACCTTTAGAAGATACCTAGATGAACTATAGAGTCTCCAACTCTCAATGTCCCATAACCAGACATCATAGATTCCTCCTAACAATCGTACTGATATCAATAGTCCTTTGATCCTTAGATTGCGAATATACTGTTTTAAGAAAAACCATGAAGAGTTTGTTCATGCAAATCTACATTTGTCTCTTCATATGTTGTTAGGTTTGTTTATGGACTAAAGACTATAGATTATCATAAAGCTTCAAACAGACAAAGAAGATTGAATGAACGTTTCAACTTTTTATTAGTGATTTGGCATTTACAAGCAAGAGTCTTCGTGAGACTATAATACATCAAATGTACATAAATAGACACTACTACTCTTCTTGTGGGCACCATTGACAACAAAAACTACCCATGTGAATTCTAATTCAGGCTCCCCCAAAGTGTGAGCTCCCCTCACTTTTCACTCAACTCACTGACCAAGTGGTTAATCAATGTATATAACAACATGTGATCTTCAATACCCATTTATGTCTATTTTAAGAACAACTGCAATGATGAACAATATAAACAAAATCACATCAGGGAGATATTATATTTTCTATGAGACCTCTCACTAAAACCCTAAGTGTGTAACCCTACTCAAGAAGTGTACATTTAATCAAGAGGCAGTTGATCACTGAAGTCTGATTGGTGAAATAGAAAAGCGGAAGCAAATGAAACAAAAAATAGCTAAGGAAGAAAATCCTCTTCATCGAGTTTGACGAGAACTTTAATAATCATCACATGTCATAGAAGAGATGTTCCAACAACATGTAGAACATCAATTTTTTCAAAATACAAAACAACCAATTCAAAGTAATAACATCGTCGATTTGAAGGTAATCAAAATTTTCAGCAATCGTGGGCGAAGATGGATCACCTAAATTTCATTGTCGAAGGTCGCCGACCTGTTTCTGTGGGTTGAGAGATGTCGAACGCACGTCTTGGACTATCGTAAACCCGGGTAGATTTTTTTTCTATTGTCCTCATTACAAGATTAGTTTCTAGTTAAGAAAATTAAATCTGTAGCTTTGTTTTGATCCTCTTGTTTTCTCATTTTTTTGGGTTGAAAGTGTTTTTTCTTCATAACACAAATCTTATTACTATACATTATTGTAGAGCTTGTATGTGTGTTGTTGCTCAAGTAATCGCCATTGTTTTCGATTCCATGATAATCGTGTATTGTTTGGTTCTCGTGTATTTGTGTGCACTTTGAATGATAGTATTATGTTGTTAAAGGAAATGAATATATGGAAATCTATTTTGTGTCATTGAAATTGCACACATTGAAATTCTTTTTTGTACGTTTGTTGCATTAACGTGCCGTTGATTCAACTCGTCTTAGTCTTGTTGTACAAGATCCTCCCAATCATGTTGCTTTCAGCTTCATCACCACCATCTTGCTCTAGAGATGGTTGTGTCTCATGTTCTGTATCCAGTTGGGTCTTAGGTTGTGTGGCACATATCTCATCGTTAACATTAATCTCGTCTTGAGAATGCGTCATAGGGATGGTTACAGGGTGATCACATCATAAGTTAACCTCCCATGATTCTTGAAGAAACTCATATATCACTTCCAACAACGTCGCGTCGACATCAATATACTCAGTTTTCTGGACCGAGGAGGCTTCACAAAATACATAGCACCACACCACTAACCTAGGCCGTTCATTAGTATTCTGTCTAATTCTATAATACACATCGTGTATGTTTGCGTTGTCAAGATGTCAATTGAACCAACAACGTGTTGGAATAGATCTAGGGTTAAGAAAAGATTTATCGCTTCTAGCAAGCGACGATATAAAAAATTTCTTTAAAAACTCGTACAATGTTTTTACAACCTAGACAAAGTGCATGAACATATAATTTAAAATTTTAAAACTACTTTTAGTTTTTACTCGGTACCAACCTCGAATGGAACTTGAACGTTGAGAAGCTTTAGGAAGGTTGAAACGCTCGTCTCCCCACTCAGCTCGCCTCTCCCACTAGTCTCTTTGAACCTGCGAGTAACCAAAAAAGTTTCTACCACTAGAGTCATTGAGTATGGTTAGGATTTAGTGTGTGGGCACTTTTAAACACAATGACTCAAGAGCTAGTCTATGAGCCAAAGAGCTAAAACAAAACGCTAGGTCTAATGAGGACCTAGGTGCCAAAACAAAATGGACAAGAAGAGATAGAGAGAGAGAGAGAGAGAGAGAGAGAGAGAGAGAGAGAGGGTGGGCGGCTACAAGGTTAGAGAGAGAAGCTCCCAATCTCTAAAATTGTGTGTTGTGAATTGTGAATGAGGTGGGATATTTATAGGAGGAGGATTACCTTGAAAAGGTAGTTTCCTCTTTTCTATTGAATATCACATGTTCATGAGAAAATCTTATTTCCTCTTCCTTACCCCTCTTGCTCGTCCAACTTGATTGCTTCTAGAAGCAAATTTGTTTCCTCTTTTGCTTGCTCTCTCTTGGTTGTGTATGCACTTCCCTCTTAGAGGAAATTTATTTCCTCTTTTTCTTTTGGCAAGTATCTTCATACATCAATGCACAAAATAAACTCTCTTTCTCTCCTTGGGTTGGACGGTTTGGCCTTCTAGAACAAGCTTCTAGATGCTTCCTTATTTGTTCATGACAACATAAGAAAAGCACATTAAGAATTTTCACATAAAATTCCATGAAATGAAATTCAATCCTCAAGGCCCAATTCCTTAATCATGTCCATGTGGTTTAAATTCATTGTCATCATATATATGACAATGTCAAAAAACTTATTTATTGACATTCATACCATCCTATGTCCAAAAGGACAAAATTATCATTTAGACAATTTTCGTAAGACTTGTCTAGTTCTTGTTTTGACTTAGCGTTCATGTTTAACTAATCCTACTCTAAAGACTTGTGGTAGTGACCTCATGGATCCAAATGAACAAAGCTTGAGCTAGCATACTTGGACTCAAAAGTTCACAAACCTTTTCCAAGTTCTAGCTTATGTCAACTGACTCCACTAAAGAGTTGACACTGAAATCTCTCGGTTCAAATGAATATATTTTCTACTCAAGAATTCTAATTTATTGTAATGAGTGGATCAATTGAATATTATCTATGTTTACCCTTCATGAATATCATAAAACTAGATGGGATTTACAACATTACCATTTTACCATTCTAGTTGTTATTTCCTCAACTCCTTTATCGCTTGTGAATAAGTTAGAAACAATGTATTGACGAGGAGCTAACAAGTCACATTGATTCATCCAAAAGAGTCACGACTCAATTTGGACACTGGCCAGTTCATTTACTCACATTTCAAGGAACAAAGCATGAGGTGATATACATTGCATTTCAGCAATCTTGTACATGAATTCCACATCTATGAGATCTTCACAAAGTTGTTCATGACATCTTCATAAATTAGTACTTCACCAATAGGTCTTGTCTATATCACATAGTGAGTCTAGAACTCTGACTTTCTCAAATGAGAGTACGTAAGCTATGAAATGACATGTCTCGTTTCAGGATTGAGGTAAGCATGATGCAATCCATACATAGTGACTCCGAGACATAAGAGGTTAAATGGTTTGTTCTTATTTTGTCTCTAGAAGTGCACTGGTCAATTCAGTACCTTCAGAAGATACCTAGGAAGAATTATAGAGTCTCCAACTCTCAATGTCTCA
Source organism: Urtica dioica subsp. dioica (assembly GCF_054948205.1). Taxonomy (NCBI): domain Eukaryota; kingdom Viridiplantae; phylum Streptophyta; class Magnoliopsida; order Rosales; family Urticaceae; genus Urtica; species Urtica dioica. The sequence continues at coordinate 49,057,987 of NC_142759.1, read as the reverse complement.
TAACCAGACATCATAGATTCTCCTATCAATCATACTGAGATCAATAGCCATTTGATCCTTAGACTGTGAATATACTGTTTTAAGCAAACCACGAAGAGTTCGTTCAGGCAAATCTATATTTGACTCTTCATTTGTTGTTAGGTTTGTTTAAGGACTAAAGATTATAGTTTATCGCAAAGCTTCAAACAGACAAGGAAGAAATAATGAACTTTTCAACTTTTATTAATTATTCAGCAGTTACAAGCAATAGTCTTCGTGAAACTTTATTACATCAAATGTACATAAGTAAATACTAATATTCTTTTTGTAGGCACCATTGACAACACAATGTATTTTGCTCTACCATTAGCAAAAGGTATGGAACTCCTTTGGAAAATGTTGAGCTTGAAGCTGTTAAGCAAATCATCTATAAAATGGAAAAACAAAAATTACAGATGACTATTCAGCACGTAATTTCCACCAACACATAAATCAAACAATAACTTGTAAACTCTAAACAAAGGGACCCATGGTCATTCAATATCCGACAAGGGAAAAAAAACACCAGAACAAAGGAGGAAACAAACAAATAGTAAACCACATTAAGGTAAAGTGTTCGTCTTAATTCAGGGTCTCCAAATACAACATATACTCAACAAATTATCAGTGGCCCCCAAACCCCTTTCGAAATCTCTTTCTTTATTGCTTACCAAAACCCTTACTTCAAAGAGGGATCCCATTTGCTTCATGAGATGTCGACGCCGAAATTTTTTTAATCTCACAAGATTTCAACAGAGGTTTCTTTTTACCAAGTGATGTAGCCAGCGATTTCGACTTCGCAAAACTCTTTTTCGCAAGGGAATTACCCTTTGATTTCACCATCGATTTTTAGGGTTTCATCGTCTCTTGGTCAGCTTGATTTTTTTTCGTAGTTCTATATGTTTTGTTTTAGCCTTCGTTTATATATGAATTACACAAATTTCAATTTCTTTTTTATTTATAATTATTTATCAATAACGTTTCATATTTTGTATACATTTTTTATAATTAAAATTAGAATTCATTTAAATAATATTTTCGGTGGAGCAAAAGTTGATATTATACTAGTGCCCCCCACAGCGGACACGCGAGAAAAATGTGGCCAATTAATTGACTGAATGACCAAATAATTGACGGAAAAATGAAAAGAGATTTAGTTATATAGCCATTTGACTTATAGCGTTTTGTATAATAGTCAACATTTTGTTAATTTTCTGTAAATAACCACATTAACTTATTTACGGCACTCAAAAAGATAAAAAAAACCCCCCGAAATATGTGGGAATGTTTTTGAGTAGTTTTGTCTTTTTTAGTGTCGTAAATAAGTTGAGGTGATTATTTACAAAAAAATTACAAAAGATTGTTTATCTAGTAATTATTAGATTTTAGGTGTCCTATTTAACTAATTTAAAAGAGATTGAATAATATTCAAACCGAACGAAAGAGAAGAAAAAAAAAAGATTCTTAGACCGAAATGAGACACTTGCCATTCATAATTCAGCAGGATGTCATTTATTTCTTTAATATATGAGAATCTGTCAATAAAATTCAGCTTCTCAAAGAGCGGACCCAGCTTCGAAAAATGGCCACAAATAAGGCAATCAATTATATAACTCAAATGCACTTTGATATGTAAATTTCCAATTCTATTGTTACTGTAAATTTTTTTTCTCTTTGTATTATTTCACGCCTGTAGTGCCCTGACATGATAAGGTTCAGGATTGGCCTATATATAGGCTAAAAAATATTCATACTCAATTGTTGTTTGTTGATAGACATTTTTGTCGTGTAGTAAAATAATATATGTGCAATTATTGTTTGGGTTTGAGAAAAAGTTTTATATACAATTGGGTTTGAGAAGTTATATGAAGATTATTGAAAATAAAAACTTGCAATATTTAGCGTTTTGTCTAATGTAAATACAGCTGTGAAAAAATAATTAGATGAAATATTTAGCAAAACCGTGAAAACATCTTTAATGGAGCTTAATGTTTTCTTAACCTTATGTATTAGTCGGCATATTTATACAAACTCATCCTTTAACTGTTATTCATACAAATTCATCCTTTAACTATTTTGCTAAAAATATCAAAACCTAATTTAAAACTCAAAATAATTAATCACGGTACTAAATTATCCTTATAAATGATACATGAAGAAGTTTTGTTTCGAGTAATCTATTTTACAAACATTAAAGAAAAAATGAAAAAAAAAGAACATTGAATTATCCACTTAGTATAAACGTTCTATTTAGAGAAAAACACTTCAATAAAAAAAATAAAATAAAAAATAAAAAACTAGCAAAAGAACGTTAAGAGGAAGGCAATAATAACATATCAAATTTCAAAATTGCGGTTTAATTTTTAATGTACGAGATTTAATATTTTAACATAGAAAACAACGTTTTTTTTTTCACTCCGAGGATCTTCGCTACGCTTTGATTGGTGCCTCATACTTCGATACCTCTCGTATTGAAATATTTTGTAGTTTGCTTTTAGTTTGCGCACTCTACACAAAATATCTACCTAAAGCTAAATCTTATTACAAATTAACGTTCAAAATAGAGTGACTAAGTGAATTGCTATGGTCTCAAATTATGGACGGAAAAGTTATATATTTATGTGTATATATGTTCGAAACTTCAAGAAAAAAAAAATCATAAGAGTTAAAAAAATTAAAACAGGTTAGGTAGACAAAAAAAATTTAAAATTGAAATGTGTACATATTAAAAAAAAATACAAATAATACCAAGTTGAGTGTAAAAGTGTAATTTTTGGTTAATCGGAACCCTTTATCTGTTAGCTAGAATAATAGTCTATTTTAATCGGCTGAGAGCCACACAGAACAATTAGTTGTCGAGTTCTGCGATTCATTGGAATATAAATTTGAATTTAGAATGTTATTTGAATTTCCTTAAGCAGAGATATATTTTTTTTATCAATCCAGATAATGATCGTTTCATATCAATTTTTCTGACCTTTCGATTGATCCATAATTGGAGTTTATCTTTGGATTTTCATATGTAATTGACAATTATTAAGCTCATTTTAAGAAGTTAATATACATCTACACGTTATAGATGGGAAACTTAAGTTTCTAAGCCCCATGTACTATCACATTCGAAAACCAAGACATATTTTAGATTCTTTAGGAAACCAAGCCTTTGGGCTCTTGAATTGTCCAAATTACCTTTAAATTAAAATTCTCTTCTTTCTTTTATTTCTCTATTCTCTCTTTCCACTTCACGCGTCTCCAAACCCCATGTAATACCACCTTGCATTTTTTTAAGAGAAGTCACGTGTGTAGTGGAGAGAGAGAAGAGAGAGATAATGAAAATCAGAGAATTTTAATTTAAGGGTAATTTGGATAATTTAGGGACTCAAAGACTTAATTTTTCTAAAGAGTCCAAAATATAGCTTGGTTTTCAAATCTGGTATTACATAGGACTTGAAATTTCAAGTTTACCCTTTTAGATACCTAAATAAACAAGTTATATGTTTTATTTCGTTAATGGATATTAACCTTTACGAATAGATTTAAACTTTTATTTTGAATGTGTGCTATCTATTTTTATATTCTATTTTTGTTTGTGTTTGTGAAAATTTATATGTTTTATATTAATAGTTATAAATCTATATAGAGTTGATATTAATGTGTTTGTTGTTGATTTTGTTGATAGACATAGATAACTTTTGTAAAGTCATTCCTTGAAATGTGTGTTTGTTTATATTAAAGAGAATTTAATATCAATGTACTGACTAATTTGTGATAAATATTCTAGTGGTATCCACTCATCGAAACTAAAAAGTGTGAACAAGATTTTGTTTTTCGTTGCGAGAGGTATCAGATCAGTTATTTATTTTCCAATATTTGAGCTAACATGAATGAGAAATTGATGCTCACAGTGCGTTGAAAAATATTTTTTGTCCGTTTTTAAAACTGTTTTCTGAAATAGTTTGGTGCACTAAATGGGATGGTAATTGGCTTTAATAGACTGTTTTACTTTGGTGCTTCTAAATGAGCATAAAGGGCTGAACATTTTTCCTCCTTAAGGCTGTTTAAAGTGCTATTAAGTTGCATAAGTTTTATGTACAAAACCAGTTTAGGTTGGTGCTTATAAAAGACGGAATGTTTTCTCATTCGATGAAAAGAAAAAGGTGTCAAGCCAACTGCTGAAAGGCATAATAGAAACACACAAGAATTAATTATATTCTTGAGTTTTATTTTTTTCCCCTCAATACTCTCAGTGTGGTGGTGGTGTTATGCACGTGTTTAAGTTTTTCGGAGTTGAACAAGATGTTGCATTGTTCATATCGTATGTTGTTGTATTTAGGGAGATGGTTGCTCAAGTTTTCCAGCACCCGGTAGTCGAGCAATAACGCTTTAAGAAAATTGTCGAACAAGCATCGGCGTGTTCTTCATTTCCCTTCCTTTATCGGTTTGTTGGTGATATTCAGTTTATTTATTTATTTTGTACAATTATCTCCATATATAGTATATTAGTTTCTAATTATTTTTACTTAATTAATTTATGCAATTTATCTTATTTCTTCGCCTATTTAGCAATATGGCCAACAATCGTAATTAAGAAGAAAAAATAAGTTGTTATGCTAGAAAAATAATTTTTTTTAATGTCTGAGATTTTTTTAGTTTGATTTTTTTTAATGTTCTCTCAATATTTTTGGAACATTTGAGATTGAGAATTGAGATGCGCATAATATATATATATATATATATATATATATATATATATATATATATGATGTCTCTAATTTTAAGGTCCATTAGGAAAATAGCTAATTTAAACGTCTGACATTTCTAAATAGTCAACGTTTGGTAAATTTTAGTTAAATAACCACTTTCAGACGTAAATCTTAGATAAATAACAACTTTCATATAACAAATGTGACTATTTATTTAAGATTCACGTCCGAACGTGACTATTTATCAAATGCTGACTATTTAACAATGTCAAACGTATAAATTGACTATTTTTCTAATTTTCTGCTAAATTTAATATACTTTCAATTATTTTTTGATATTATTTGCGTGAAAAGGGGTAAATATTAATTAAGATGACTTTAATTAGCTTTAAAATAAAGCGAAACCTTTTCTCTCTCCTTCGTTTTCTCTCTACTCAAACCCTAGCCATCACTGGTGTTTTTCTTTCTTCCCCCCAAGGCTCTTTGCAGCCACGGCGGTCCTTCTTCGCCGGAGCTCATCGGTCTTGGGGGGAGAGTATGAGTCTAAAAATCTTTGTATCGCTGAGGAGTTCTAAGGTGCGTTGGAGAAGTTATAACGATGACCGACGACCCAGCCTTAAGGCAGCGAGGGACCGCCGGCTAGATATTCTGGCATTGGCGTTGTCTCTCCCAAGCTCGGCGTAACGTGCCCCTTTGACGCCGGTCTCGAGGCAGATTCTTCCGAACAGAGGCGACGGTTTGAGGAACGACGACCCAGGGCTGGATTGCTCTGCGGATTTATAGGTTCGCCGGATGTTTGGAGGGGTGATTGGGTTCCTCGTTGGGGGTGGTTCTCACCTCGGCTTCTGTCAATAAACTCGAGGCTCTTCTTGCTATGGAGAAATGATTTTTATTTTATTTTTTTGCTTTGTATTTGTGTTTTTGGTATGCTTTTTGCTATGTTGGCTTGTATTTCTAACGTTGGATTAGCCATCGTTCAGCTTTCTGTAATGGAATTCCTGTTAGACATAAGTTTATGCAGGTTTGAGACTCTCTTTCGAGGTCTTTTGGTCTTGGTTGTTCGGGTTTGTCTATCAACCATAGAGGTTTTTGTCAAAGAGCTGATGTTGTGCTCGATTAGCTGTGTGCATTGTTGGTTTTCCATTGTTGGATTTCAAGCCACGTTTAAACCCCATGATCGCTTTCATATGTTCATATCGATGAGTTCGATTCAGTCCGAGATCATGTGTATCTTTGTATTGGGACTTTCAAAGTCTGCATTAGTGATTGTAATCACTGCTATCTAATGGAATTCTTGGTTATTCAAAAAAAAAAAAAATTAGCTTTAAAATAGGTATACGAGCTTCTAGCATAAAAGAGCGGATTTCTATGTGTATCTTTAATGTATATGTTGAAGTGTTGCTGACTGTACAAGCTGTTGACTGTGCTGCTGAGTCAGCATTTTGTTGGAGTCTGTTATTGGCTACAAGCCTTACGTTTGTGAGTGGTACAGAAGAGTCTGTAACGTATATTCATGGGTTTAGATTCAATATACAATCTTCATCTACTTTCTCTCTGGATTAAATTTACTCTCTTTAGCATTATGACAAAAAATACTCTTTGAACAAATAACATATATTCTTAATTGGCCAAAGTTTCGAGTTTATTCATATTCAATCATTATTCTATAAAATGTTTTTAGTAAATTCGTTGTTTCTCATCAAATTATTTCAACTATGAACATCTAATACAAGTTTTACCAAGAGTTTATAGCAACATATACATATATATACATATATAATATATACACACATATACACATATACATATATATTATACATGTATATACATACACATATACATATATATATATACAGATATACATATATATATACATATACATATATACATATATATATATATATATATATACATATACATATATACATATACACTGATGGCAAGGTGTTAGCGATCAGTTCATTACCCTAAAAGAATACATTAAGATTTAGTGTGTAATTTTTTATACTATTACCTCGTAAACCAAATTTCATGCTTATCACATGCCCGGTTTTTTCGCTCGCATCCTATTTCTAGTTACTAAATTGTTATTTATGATATATCAACTTAATAACAGTGTACTTTTTCTTCCGCGCGCAGCAGATACACTTTTGGAAAAAAATACTCTCAAGTGTCCATCTTTGGGCTTAATTTCTGAACTTGAATAATCATATTAATTACAGTCCTTTCATCTAAATTATACAAATATGTATAGCACGGCAGAGTAAGATCGCATGATTCACAAAACTAGACGAATAAGAAGTATGTACCAACCCTGCAGCTTTACTTGGAATATGGCAATACAAAATATATAGACCATCAAAACATCAAATCTTCAAAGAAAAAGATACAAGCCTTGAATATCATGTGGTCCAACCAAGAGTTGAGCCTCCACATCGGAGCCGGGGCGACTATTTTCTGCGTCATTCACAGTTTCTATTGGCTTCTCATGATGATACTAACAAAAAAATTGGAAACTAATTGCTCATTATTCGTCGTCCATATATAGCTAATCATCATAATTTGTCATATATTGTTTATTTCTTTGTATTCCGTTTATTATCACTTTACCTAATAGTATATCTATTAGCCTATAAAGCCAGGGCACTCAATGTATGACAAAACTATCCAAAACTTTAGCAAACCTTATTTATAACAAATTTCCAACTAGCTTAATTAATTAGAAAGAAAGTCTTACATGCAACTTAAAGTACAGTCACAATCCATACTGAATTGAGTTTAGTAATATGAATTTTGTGATATAACTTGTAAGTAAATAACTATGCGAATATTTTTCCTTTGTAACTAAATTTTTCCACGGGCCGGGACTTTTAGTGATGAAAATAATAACTGTTGCAACTAAACATAACTTTGACGAAAAGTAGTCACTATAAATCTTTCGGCAAAAAAAGTAAAGAAATGTGACATACTAGTAAACATATATTAAAACTAGCACTCCGTTTAGAATGAAAACTATCATCATCAAATCAAAAATGAGTAAAAAAAGTTGTTTGTGTTTATAACACTCGATAGAGCTTGACTTCAAGTATCTAAAAAAAACATGAGTAGAAGAAAACCTACCTTTATCACGTAGCCTGGTATTTTCAGCTATAAGGATTCTTTCCTGAAATAAAATGTTCAAATTCAAGAAAGTATTACATTTTATGCTTTATACTTTGTGATCAGTGTTATCTTATACAGTTATTCATATTGTCATTGAAGACAATGGAGACAGGGGACCGCCATGACCAGATGCTTTACTTTTACAGCAAAAAAAAAAAAAATTAATAATTAAAATTTATTGTATGTATATATAAGTTTTGGTGGGAGTTATATTTTGGCCTCCCCGGCCATTTCTGGCCCATGAATGAAGATAATCCACCAATTATTTATTAAATAATGTTAAAATCAATTAAACATTCTACTTTATTAATCAAGTCAAGCTAGTCTGATCAGTTTAAGGATACTTTATTTACCTGTTCTCTAAGCTTTTCAATTTCCTCTTTGAAAGCTTGATTCTGAAAAACCGAATAAACAGACAATTAGTTAACCACGCATCACTTTGATCTAAATAAACTAGGGGTGGTAATTTGGGGCTGTATACAAGACACGACACGGTTACGACACGATGTAAATGGATTTGGGTCGACCTAAAATGGATCTGAGTTCATCCGTGTCGAACACGATTAACACGATTAAATAACGGGTGAACACGACACGAACACGACAACCCATTGGAACCCAATTAGACACGAATATTAAATGGATTGTTAATAGGTAAACACGATAAAAACCCATAATGACCCAATGGACTGTGTTTGAAGTTCTCTTTTGTAGTAAAAATATTATGTTGATGGATTAGTTGATTATATGGAGTATTTTTATTAATTACTTATTCTGACTAATTTGTTATTTAATTTGATTTAGATTATTTCAATATTTTGAAGTAAACATGTCTAAGGGCCTAAACCGATTCGCGTGTTCAAATGGGTTTAGTGGTCTAAATGGGTCTGTGGGTCTAAGTGGGTTCGTGGGTTACATGGTCTATTGAGACACGATTAATAAATGGGTCTTAGTGGGTTGGGTCTGGGTTTGACAAAAAAATAGTGGGTCGTGTTTGGGTTTTGCTCCTAGACACGATTAATAAATGGGTCGTGTCTGGGTCTGTCAAAAAATACATGAAAACGAATAAAACACGGCACGAACACGACATGTAACCCGAATTGCCACCCCTAAAATAAACAAACAAAAACAATTAGATTTATATTTTAAACACAGAACCATATCTCGATGTCTTAATTTATTTGAAATGTTATATACTTAATATTAGCAATGTAATATCCTTGGATTTGAGAGAATACTTCCATAGAAATATAAGCTATTGTAATTTCTTTTGATCTAATTTTTTCTAAAAAAAATAATTTATATTTTATTTTGACTTGTGAGTATATTTCGCTACAAATATTTTTTCTTTTATATAAGCTGTTGTTAATTTCTTTAAAAACTTCATTTTTATTATATATTCTATCGAATTTTATTGTTAATTAAATTTTAATAATTATTTTAACATGGCACAAGGAATTATAAGTCAATTTTTTTTTAAAATGCTTTTAAAGTATTTGGTAATTTTCTGCTCTAAAAAATGTGTAAAAAAGATAAATGGAAATCATTCATAATAATGAAACTGAATTGCTCGTAAATAATAATATTATATAATAAAGAAAGTTTAAAACGTCGACTTAAATGACTATTATAAATATAAACCCATAAAAAATTGGACATTAGATGAAAGTAAGAAACAAAAACCATAATTGAAATGAATTAATTGGCTAAAATTTGCTAAGTATCATTTTATTTTGAGACACAATATGTTAATTGCTAATATACATATTTGCAACTAAAATTTGGCTACTCTTTGTGGCAGCATTTGTATGAATTTACGAAAAAAAAAAAGGTTATTGGCAACCATTTTCATCAGAAGCTAAAAGTCCTTTTTGCAAAAAGATATCGGAAGCGAGTTTCTTATATTTTGGTTATAAAACTTTTAGTAGACATTTAAGACGTAAGTAAATGTATTTTTCGTAACTAAATTTGGTCAAGAAATATTATGGGAAGTAATTTATTTTAGTTACACGGTTAAATCTTATAGCAACTAAAAATTATCTTTCGAAACCAAATGATTTTTAGTTGCAGAAATTTTTTAATTTCTTCTACCGAAGTTTGACTAAGATCCTGGCAGAAAATGCACTTGACAAAGTCTAACATCCAATATTTATCGACCCGATAAAAAACGTAGAAGTAATAAAGATATTTAACTAATACAAAACAGAAAATAAATCAATAAAAAAAAAGAACCTTTCTTGCTCGGATTTTGGTAATGCTTCGTTGCAAATCTTGTTCGACTTGTCTCAGCTCTTCTTCCGCGCATTGTTCCAGACCCTCTCCAAACAGTTTCCTGATGAGCCATATATGATCTTGATTTCTTAGTGATTCGGATTTCAAAAAAATAGCTCTTGATTTCTTTGAAGAATATACATTTATTAATTATATTCTCACGAGAATCAAAAGGGAACAAAATCAACAACAAACCGTTTTGTGATTTCTAGTAGCTCTATCTTCCTCTTCATTGCAGCCTTAGCTTCCTTCAATTGCTGTAATCATTCCAGAATGGTTTCCAATAAACATTGACTCAGATAAAAAAAAAAAATTATAAATAAAATTTGGGATTTGGTTTTGGTGAATAAAAACACGAAATAAATCGTCACTGATAGAAATATTTCAGACTCGGCAATATCGTACGTGTCCAAATCAGCATGCCAGGCTGGCGACTTTAATAACTCGATACGATCAACTAGATGTAATATAATCTTATTGTAATAATTAAGAAATATAGAAAGTCTTCTCTCTCTCAAACACTTTCATCTATATAAATTGTGTCGAGTTATTTATCTTGATATCAGAATTGTTTCAATTTCAAAGCTGAATGATCAACTGCGACCAAGCTATGCTTCACACTTTGATTTAGCAGAATCCCATAAATTCGACTACATCACGATTGTTGATTCGCTCACGAACACTTAATCGAGTTCTTCCTAAGAACATGTTGAATCATCTCACTATTACTATATTTTAGGGCATCAATATTTGAAACTATGTTGAATGTGGAAACAAAATTGGGAATAAAAGGGTTTGATCATTCGGCTTAAAAGTGTGTCGCATCCAAATACAAAATCTTTAAAGACTTAGGCCTGAAACCCTAAAACAAAACGACAACAAATAAAGGAAAAATCGACAAAACGACAACAAATTGAGAAAAATCGAAAAAAAACAAGAAAATGGTCGCAGCTAGGAACAGTACAATTTGGGCCTCAAGTATTGATCTTGTCAACGAATCTGATTTCATAAACCAAATTCCGACGCTCAGAGCCAAAGTTATGGTATGTCAAGTCCCCTGCGTGAGTTGCATTAGTCAAAACGCTCCACGAAGGTCAGAGCCTGCTCGTCTACTCCTTGTGTCGGGTCTCCTGTTTGGGCTGCACCACACCTTGCAAGGTTTCGTGTTCATCGAATCAAAAGATGCAAAAGAGCTATCTTCGAGATTGTCAATCTTGCGTTCGAACATTGGAACAAAGAAGATTAGCTACTCCTTGGCTGCCATCATATCCTTACTCGCGATTCGATAGATCACTCAAATTCGCACATGGTGTTCGGAATGCTCTTGATCAAGCTAATGTTGATGCCAGATCGGACCCCATAATGATCATACTTAAGATGAACATGCTCTTGGTCAAAAAGACCAAGGGGTTGAAGACGTTACTAAATCGGTCCTAGTTACTCTTCAGACTTGAGTATAAGGAGGGAAGAGGTTCTCGAATGAGGAAATGGATCCCACGACTTCAAAATAATTTATTTCACTTCAACTCTTCCTATCAAATGAAATGTGCATTGCTCGTCCTCATCTCCTTCAAACAACGTGGGTTTTCGATTTTATCAATCTGATAAAAGTTACCCTAGGGGTGACTACTATTGATGCATGCTTATCTTCATACCATGAAAGAAGGGGTTTCTTCGTCAAGATGGATGCAAGCAATATGCTTGACTCAATTTTCCTTGCCATGATCAGTGAGATACCGTAAGAATATCTGATAATGACGACAAAATATGACATGGTCCCTCTCTATGCAAGAAATTTTTGGCATGTCGTTCTCTCAACTAACTCAGATTCAGCACTAGAGATAAGATAGATGAAAGTGTTTAAGAGAATAAAAATAG